>NC_090930.1:690589480-691209398 GCF_040938575.1 Ambystoma mexicanum
TAAGCGAAGAGAAGGCATGGCAGTTGAAGGTCCCACTTACACTTAAGGGGTTCTTCTAAAGCACCTATCATGCTCTTCATGGTTCGGTTGAACCGTTCTACCAACCCATTGGTTTGTGGGTGGTAAGCTGTTGAGAACTTGTAAGTAACTCCCCAGGTTTTCCACATGGCTTTCATGTAGTGGGACATAATGTTTGACCCCCTGTCAGAGATTACTTCCTTAGGAAACCCGACCCTAGTAAAAATACCAAGGAGGGCCTTAGCCACAGCCGGAGCTGTAACAGTCCTCATAGGAATTGCCTCAGGATACCTAGTAGCATGGTCTACTACAACAAGTATAAACCTGTTGCCTGAGGAGGTTGGAGGATCAAGGGGACCAACAATGTCAATCCCTACTCTCTCAAATGGGACTCCCACAACTGGGAGAGGCACTAAAGGTGCCACATTCTTGGAGCCAACCTTACCAGAGGTCTGGCAGGTGTGGCAGCTCCTGCAATGTTTTTCCACTTCGGCCCCCATCTTCGGCCAATAGAAGTAGAGTGAGAGCCTTTCCTTAGTCTTCTTGAAACTCAAGTGACCAGCCAAAGGAATCTCGTGGGCTAACTGCAAGAACTGTGGTCTGTTCTCTTGGGGTACTACAAGTCGTTTGTAGTCTCCAGGTGCAGACTCGGTCGGTTCACTGTAGAAGAGGCCATCTTCCCAGTGCAACCTGTATTTCCCAGGCTCTTGCCCTTCAGCCTGAGTTTCTGCCTGGTGGCGAAGACCTTCCAGAGTTGGACATTCCCTCTGTCCCTTACTGAAGTCTGCCCTGCTGGGTCCACCTTCTGCCAGTAAAGACTGCAGCTCAGGATGGTCAACAGGATCCAGATCTCCAATGAGTTCCTGGCCTTCCATTAGCTCTTCCTCAGAGTCTAATTCTACCACACAGGGTTGTACCTCCCTCTCAGCCTCGGCTGGAGGTGGAGTTACGGGTGTAACTTTGGACAACCGCGGGGAAGTCCGTGTTGGCTGCACTGTAATGCTGGCTGCTGGTTTCGGGATAGAAGTCTTAGGTTGCCCTTTCGCTTCTGATTTCTTGGAGACAGCGGACGACAATTCCAGTGGAGCAGGAGTGATTTCTTTCTTCATCATCTCCTGGAGAGTACCGCGCATGGTCCTCTCTCTTGCGGGTCTGGTTAGCTCCTGTAACCGTTTACTAGGAGGTCTGGGAGTATGCGATACAACTCCGAGAGTTTTCAAATCGTTGCCCAACAGTACGCGTCCTGGTACCTCACTCTGTATGCTGACAGGTATCTTCACAGTCATGTTGTTACACTAGATGAGAACTGGTAATTGGGGAAGCATCTGCACAGGCCCTCCAGCTAACTTGGTGAGTCGTTTGGGTGCCTTAGCAACATCCTCAGCCTGAAAAAACGATTTATCCATCACAGTTATGCTGGCCCCAGTGTCCCTAATGGCAGGAGTCTCCTGACCATTCACCTGGACACTGTCCTTATAATACTTAGTATTATCGGGGATAGAATTATAGACATCTAAATTCTGTTGTTCCCACAACCCCAGAGATACTAAAGAAACGCTGGCTGAGACTCCAATGGGTTCGTCAGCTAGCAGTAGAAAGCTTCCACTTGCCATTTGGACTTCCTCCTCTGGAGTGAAGGCTAAGGAGACAAGCTGGACCCCTGAAGGGTTACCCTTACATCTGGGATCTCCTTTCACGTGGTCAGTCGAGCCACAAACAAAGCATTTCCCGAATGCTTTCTGGAATGTTGGCTTGTTCTGACCTCCTTCCGGTTTCGCACCAGAAGAAACACTATTCGGCTGTGGTTTTCCTTGTGGCTTACCCTTCTGGTTTTGTTTGGGGCCCTCTTTGGAATGTGAGTTATTAGAATGCTCCTTTGAGTCTTTTTTAGGCTGTTTTCCCTCATCCTTTTTCTGAGTTGCCCCAAAATCCTTATGAGTAGCCCTGTTGGCAACCCATAAGTCAGCAGCCTTAGCTAGCTTCCGGGAATCCAATTCCTTCGAATCAGCCAAGTGCTGTCTGAGCTCAGGAGAACAGGCATCATAAATAGACTCCAACATAAAAAGATTCCTCATACCCTCATAAGTGTTCACTTTGTAACCCTTAATCCATCCCTCTAAGATTTTCAACCCTTCACTCACCCAGGTAGCCCAAGGGGTACCATCATGCTTTTTGAGGGTTCTAAACCTCTTAAGATACTGGGAAGGGGTCTTCCCGAATCTAGCTATCAAAGCTAGTTTCACACTTTCATAATCCGTCTTATCCGCCTCCCCCATCTCCATTACCACATCAGTCGCAACAGGAGGGAGCCTAGAGAACAACCAGGGAAGTAAATCATTCCCGGTGATGTCCTGGAGCCCATGATTGTACTCAAACAGTTTTAACCAATCCAACACATCCAATCTCGGTTCATACATACCCACTGATTCCTTCGGCATCCGGGGTCTTTTGGGACTGGAGCTCCTAGAGGAACCAGAGGAGAGAGAAGCATTTTCCATAGACAACTTTTTCATCTCTAACTCGTGATTAAGTTCTATTTCCCTGAGTCTTAACTCAGCTTGCTTCTGCTCAGCCTGGGCATTCATCCGTCTGAACTCGAGCTCTTGGTTTCGTTCGGATTGAGCCAAGAACCGTTTCTATTCTAATTCGAGCTTCATTTTTTTGAGTTCAAAATAAGAAGGGTTACTTGTGGGACCTGGTATGGGCCCCGTAGGTACAGCTGGTAAGGCAGGTAGAGGAGCAGGGGAGACAGTTTCGTTAGCCTCTCCTTCCTCTTCAGCCTCTTCAGCCTCTTCATCGCTATCATCAGAATTACGATTTAGATCAACACCATCACTGTTATCTACATTTGCTGGAGAAATTGGTTCCTCTGAACCAGTACCCAGACTTTGGTTCGCCAGCAATCTCTCTATTAGTTCTACCTTCTTGCCTCTTACAGGAAGATTCTCTTGCCTACAGAGAGCTCGCAAACTCTCAGTATTTTCACCTGACAAAGACTCTTGACTGTAAGTTTCCATCGCAGACATGTTTTTGAAAGTTGCTTTTTAGTGGTAGGCTTTGTGGTTAGTTATCCTAAAGTGTCGAAAAGCACTCTAAACTGTATACTCGATACAAATCCCACCACTGTACACCAGTGTTAGGCAGAAACCTGTGCAGTTCCCTCTGGGACCACTGCAAAAGATTTAGGACTACAGGTGTTTGGCAGTAAACCCACTTGGTAGCAGTCTGTACCACACAGATTCACTTGGTAGCTGTGGCTGAGCAGTCAAACTTCCCTCAAGAAGAGTTAAGCAGTATGTGGAGTATACAAAATAGGGCAATTCTTCACAGTAAGACAAGCAAACACGCAACGAGGCTCAGTGTAAAGATATTAAGGTATTTATTTATAACGAAACATCTATCAAAAACACTATGGCACTATCACGGCAAACAAGTCAAATACAATTACTCTACGAAGAAGAAAAGATCAATCCCCCTAACAATATTTCGACAAGTCTACGTTCTACCGGCACCACTTATTTGCAGACAGAGGTTAATGCCTCAACCTAGATGGCACTCTAATATTAGTTAGGACGGGAAAGAAAAATAAGCAGGTTAGGAAATCAACACAGTTCAATACTTCACGGGAAAAATGCAAGGCAAGAAGGCAAGAACCACAATAGATCATAAAGTTCAGAGGCCAGGCCCACTCGGAGAGAGGCAAGGCGATTTGTCCCAAAAAGTCTCTTAGCTCGGGTCACCCATCGAAACACGCCCCCAACAACACATGGCCTACCGTCCTGCGTTCCCACAGGTGTCCCGATGAAAACGGTACCTCACATGTGTGGGTGCACCTACCTGGCCGCCAAGGGGAAAGCCTAAAACACAAGTAACCCCAAGTCTGTTTTCTGACTGGAATTTGAGACGATCTGCCGACCGGCGCAACATACAGATATGGGCCTCGGGTGTCCAAGCCACCGGGGAAAACAGGGAACCCCGTGCATTTCTGAAAAGCGGACTCCCGTGGGAATCCGCAGAGGTATGATATGCCCAAATCGCCCCAGAATGTATTACCCAGACACCCCCGCAAAGTCCGAAATGTGGGGGAAAAAAAGCATTTTCCGCACATTTCGCTCGGCTCACCCATCGAAACACGCCCCCAACAGCACATGGCCTACCGTCCCGCATTCCCACAGGTGTCCTGATGAAAACGGTACTCCACATGTGTGGGTGCACCTACCTTGCCGCCAAGGGGAAAGCCTAAAACACAAGTAACCCCAAGTCTGTTTTCTGACTGGAATTTGAGACGCTCTGCCGACCGGCACAACATACAGATATGGGCCTCGGGTGTCCAAGACACAGGGGAAAACAGGGAACCCCATGCATTTCCGAAAAGAGGACATGCGTGGGAATCCGCAGAGGTATGATATGCCCAAATCGCCCCAGAATGAATTACCCAGACACCCCCGCAAAATCCAAAATGTGGGGAAAAAAATGCATTTTCCGCACATTTCGCTCGGCTCACCCATCGAAACATGTCCCCAACAACTCATGGCCTACCGTTCCGCGTTCCCACAGGTGTCCCGATGAAAACGGTACCTCATATGTGTGGGTGCACCTATCTGGCCGTCAAGGGGAAAGCCAAAAACACAAGTAACCCCAAATCTGTTTTCTGACCGGAATTTGAGACGCTCTGCCGACCGGCACAACATACAGATATGGGCCTCGGGTGTCCAAGCCACCGGGGAAAACAGGGAACCCCATGCATTTCCAAAAAGAGGACACCTGTGGGAATCCGCAGAGGTATGATATGCCCAAATCGCCCCAGAATGTATTACCCAGACACCCCCGCAAAGTCCGAAATGTGGGGAAAAAACGCATTTTCTGCACATTTCGCTCGGCTCAACAATCGAAACACGCCCCCAACAACACATGGCCTACCTTCCCGCATTGCCAGAGGTGTTCCGATGAAAATGGTACCTCACATGTGTGGATGCACCTTCCTGGCCGCAAAGGGTTAAGCCTAAAACACAAGTAACCCCACATCTGTTATCTGACCGGAATTTGAGACCTTCTGCCGACCGGCACAACATACAGATATGGGCCTCGAGTGTCCAAGCCACCAGGGAAAACAGGGAACCCCATGCATTTCCGAAAAGAGGACACCCGTGGGAATCCGCAGAGGTATGATATGCCCAAATCACCTCAGAATTTATTACCCAGACACCCCCGCAAAGTCCGAAATGTGGGAAAAAACGCATTTAACGCACATTTCGCTCGGCTCACCCATCATAACACACCCCCAACAACACATGGCTTACTGTCCTGCGTTCCCACAGGTTTCCCGATGAAAACAGTACCTCACATGTGTGGGTGCACCTACCTGGCCTCCAAGGGGAAAGCCTAAAACACAAGTAACCCCAAGTCTGTTTAATGACTGGAATTTAAGACGCTATGCCGATCGGCGCAACATACAGATATGGGCCTTGGGTGTCCAAGCCACTGGGGAAAACAGGGAACCCCATGCATTTCCGAAAAGAGACACCCGTGGGAATCCGCAGAGTTATGATATGCCTAATCGCCCCAGATTTTATTACCCAGACACCCCCGCAAAGTCCGAAATGTGGGAAAAAAACGCATTTTCCGCACATTTTGCTCACTCACCCATTGAAACACGCCCCCAACAGCACATGGCCTACTGTCCCACGTTCCCACAGGTGTCCCGATGAAAACGGTACCTCACATGTGTGGGTGCACCTACCTGGCCGCCAAGGGGAAAGCCTAAAACACAAGTAACCCCAAGTCTATTTTCTGACTGGAATTTGAGACGCTCTGCCGACCGGCACAACATACAGATATGGGCCTCGGGTGTCCAAGCCACCGGGGAAAACAGGGAACCCATGCATTTCCAAAAAGAGGACACATGTGGGAATCCGCAGAGGTATGATATGCCCAAATCGCCCCAGAATGTATTACCCAGACACCCCCGCAAAGTCCGAAATGTGGGGAAAAAAACGGATTTTCCGCACATTTCACTCGGCTCACCAATCGAAACACGCCCCCAACAACACATGGCCTACCGTCCCGCATTCCCACAGGTGTCCCGATGAAAATGGTACCCCACATGTGTGGGTGAACCTACCTGGCCGCAAAGGGGAAAGCCTAAAACACAAGTAACCCCAAGTCTGTTTTCTGACCGGAATTTGAGACGCTCTGCCGACCGGCACAACATACAGATATGGGCCTCGCGTGTCGAAGCCACCAGGGAAAACAGGGAACCCATGCATTTCCGAAAAGAGGACACCTGTGGGAATACGCAGAGGTATGACATGCCCAAATCGCCCCAGAATTTATTACCCAGACACCCCCGCAAAGTCCGAAATGTGGGAAAAAAACGCATTTAACGCATATTTCGCTCGGCTCACCCATCGTAACACGCCCCCAACCACACATGGCCTACCGTCCTGCATTCCCACAGGTGTCCCGATGAAAACGGTACTTCACATGTGTGGGTGCACCTACCTGGCCGCCAAGGGGGAAGCCTAAAACACAAGTAACCCCAAGTCTGTTTTCTGACTGGAATTTGAGACGCTATGCCGACCGGCACAACATACAGATATGGGCCTCGGGTGTCCAAGCCACTGGGGAAAACAGGGAACCCCATGCATTTCCGAAAAGAGGACTCCCCTGGGAATCCGCAGAGGTATGATATGCCCAAATCGCCCCAGAATTTATTATCCAGACACCCCCGCAAAGTCCGAAATGTGGGGGAAAAAACGCATTTCCCGAACATTTCACTCAGCTCACCCATCGAAACACACCCCCAACAACACATGGCCTACCGTCCCGCGTTCCCACAGGTGTCCCGATGAAAATGGTACCTCACATGTGTGGGTGCACCTACCTGGCCGCCAAGTGGAAAGCCTAAAACACAAGTAACCCCAAATCTGTTTTCTGACCGGAATTTGAGAAGCTCTACTGACCGGCACAACATACAGATATGGGCCTCGGGTGTCCAAGCCACCGGAGAAAACAGGGAACCCCATGCATTTCCGAAAAGAGGACATGCGTGGGAATCCGCAGAGGTATGATATGCCCAAATCGCCCCAGAATTTATTACCCAGACACCCCCGCAAATCCGAAATGTGGGGAAAAAAATGCATTTTCCGCACATTTCGCTCGGCTCACCCATCGAAATACGCCCCCAACAACACATGGCCTACCGCTCCGCAGTCCCACAGGTGTCCCCATGAAAACGGTACCTCATATGTGTGGGTGCACCTACCTGGCCGCCAAGGGGAAAGCCTAAAACATAAGTAACCCCAAATTTGTTTTCTGACCGGAATTTGAGACGCTCTGCCGACCGGCACAACATACAGATATGGGCCTCGGGTGTCCAAGCCACCGGGGAAAACAGGGAACCCCATGCATTTCCGAAAAGAGGACACCTGTGGGAATCCGCAGAGGCCTGTATCTATAAGGAAACGGTGCTCCTTATTCCCGACTCTCATTTCTACGTAGGGTCCTCTCTGATTCACGGGAATAGACACTGGTTCCGACCCCTGTCGTGGGCTGTCCTATCGCGAAAATAACACATCGTCCAATGTGTAGTCACCGCTGCTGCTATAATACGTGTTTGGCTGTGTATCAAAAATATTCCCATTTCCCCCTCCATGTCCTCCACTCTGATCATTTCTCTGTTGGCCCTGCCCGCCCTGATTTTGGTTCGAAACACTTTGGTTCAATGTCTGGTTCTGTTGTGCTTGGTTTTGGCCATATGATTGGGTTTGAGTACCTCCATTGGTATATCCCTGCTACTGCTGCATATTACTTCTGCTTGGGCCGTTCGACCCCTGATGTCCTCTATGAGGTCTTCTCTGACCAAACCCACCTCTATTCTGTAGGTGGGGGCATTGCGCTCGCCAGTGTCCTTCTTCCCTACAGTACGCACATTGATTTAATCCCAATGACACCCCATGCATATTATTCAAATTTCCCCGACCTTGTGCATTACCTCTACCTCTATTGTATCCAATGACCCGCTGCAGTAACACCCCTACTATCGTTTGCATCGCTTCCTTTCTCATCTCCAATGGGTACCCATTACATATCTCACTTACTTCTTTTACTGACGTTCTTTTGTTCGACATCCATCGCATTGTTTCCCCTACCCATACCAGCAATCTTTGTTTATCGCCTATCTGTCCCGGTACCGGCAAATGCTTTGTACCACCTGGAAAAACTCTCGGCCATGATTTTTTTATACTCAACCTTGACGCCTCCTTCCTACCTTTCTTAATAAACTTTCTACTATACTCAGGTGTAGCAAACATTTCAGCATATCTGTCTTCCATTTCATTTTTTACTTCAATCAGTTTGTGCACATGTTTTCTTACATCCTCATCTCTTTGCTCACTGCATGCTAACTTATTCAAATCTAACAACCGCTGTGGCGGTAAATTCCCAAGTATCTTTTTCCATTCTCCCACCAGAATTTCCCCCATGCATTCCAACACTACCTGTCTCTCGTCTCTTCTTCGGTACCCATACAATGAGGCCAATGCTGCCGTCTCATCATTTCCTTCTATGTACATTTCTGCCTCTTATCGTAATTCAATCTTTCTCTCTTTGCTGATTGCGCTTTGAGTTACCCGTCCAAATCCTGTTCCTTCAGCCCCGCCTCTCGCCTCCCCAGTCTCAATCTCGACTTCGGGAGGGGCGGATGGTGCTGAATCTGTCTCTAGAGCGGGAGGTGCGGATGGGAAAAGTGACACAGGTGGCATCTGTGAAGGGCCTTGCTGGGTGCTGGGAAATTGTGTGTCCGCGGTCTGCGCTTATGGGAGTGCTCGTGCTGTGGGCGGGGCTTGGGTTAACGCTTGCGTGAGGGGAAATGCTCGGGCTGCGGGAGGGGGTATGAGAGCTATTGGTTGGGCCCACGCAGTCACTGCTGGCGTGTTTGGCTTCGATTCTGGTTTTGGGCCTCGACCCGTGTTAGTTAACAAATGTTCCATTAATTCATCTGCTATGTGTAGTTCCCGCTGCGGGTATATTCTGTCTATGTTCATCTGATCCCGTCTCCCTTCCCTTCTTAGACTCTCAGTCCACTCCTCCTCTTCCTTCTCTTCTGCTATTTCAAGCTTTGTTTTCTGCCTATGCGCATTCTTCTCTCTACTCCTTAGTCGGAGCATCGCTTCCCTCCTCCAATCTTTGACGGTCTCAAAAGCTGCAGGACGCGCTTTCTTTCTAATCAGCACCCTCTCTAGGTTATCTATCCTCCCCATCTCAAAACTACCATTAATCGGCCACTGATGGTCGGGTTGCTTTCTAGTTTGCCTATGCCAAATTTCACAAAATATTATCGCACCCACACCATATTTAGCATACATATCATAAGCCGGCGTTCCCCCAGGCGGTGCACTTTGGCCATATTCCAAGGACTGTCTACCGCAGCTGAAAAGCCCCGCTAAAGTGGACAGTACTCCAGGCATGTTTCTTTAACCTTCCCCTTTGGTTAACTAACCTTTACCTGGACGTTTGAATTTGCAAAATCAACACTCTACCAAAAATCAGGTTTTCGTTTGAATCGGGGAATGACTCACCTGATAAAACAAGTCGCCTGTTCTAACGCAACCTCTCCCCACGTCGTCTCTGCGCTTCTCTGGCTTCTGCCTCGTCTCGGGACCCTCGCCTCCTTTGCCCTCTGGCCCGGTACGTCGATCAGGGATCAGATGTGTGCAGATCTGCGGAAGGAATCTCTCCTCACTTCTACAGGGCGCCCCGTACACTTCTTGATCCTGGCTCGACCGTCCCGTCCTCGCCGTTCTTCCGCCTTTACTCCGTTACAACGTATACGATGGGGCAAGTGGGGGAGGGTCCCTATTCGGGCGCCATCTTGAAAGGGGCCGCTAGGGGTCCCTCGTGCTATGGAAACAAGGCAATGACCATACACGAAAAGATGCGCCAGACACAAGGTTTCAAATTCCCAATGCTAGGGTTTATTGCAAGCAAAAGATAGTATCAATTGGCCAATTCTGATCTCACGCCCCGCGACGTGAGTTTCCTAGACCTCGAGGGACGCAAGAGAGCGAATTGCGTACATCAGTTACATATATACAAAATGCATATCATACAATCAGCAAAGTCATGTTCAACACCCCTCTGTATTAAGTTCCTTTGAATTCGGGATGACGATGGACATATCCGACGAGTATGACGATTATAATGCTTTTGATGTCTATTCTAGTAACAATGTGCAATTTAGAAAGTGCAGAGGCATCTTTTAGAACACAGTGGTTCTGTTCTTGGAAGCAATCTATACACGGGGAAGAGCCACATTCCAAGCTTTGCTATCTATGAGGTACTATTCGTGTCCTGGGAGCCGACACGTTCTAAAGGGTTTTGCGAAGGGGGGCCGTAAGAGAAGCATAATTCAAGCCTTTAACTGTATTATTCTAACATATTCTACCATCGTACGAGACTGGCTGGCAGCTGTGAAGTGATTAAATGCCCTGCAGCTTCCTCCCAAGGCTACAGAGAGGGAGCGTGGGCATTCCTCTCTGGGCTACTCATGAGGAGTTTCAGCAAACTCTTCAGTCCCGCGACCTTGTCCTTTCATATTCAGACAATAATGTTAACAGTTGAGCAGAGTAAGCAGAATCCGCAAGAATTGCAAGCTGCAAAGCAGTTTTTAGACAAAAAGCAATGAGCAATGGTTAACAAGCAAAATGGCGATTCTTTCTACATTTAAAATGGCCGCTCATCGGTCAAGCATAGCAGTTCATATTTCTCCAATTCGGTGCATAAGACGGTTGGCCCACGGCCATCAAGTTACGTCTATCATTCAAATGAAGGGTATTCATTTTTCCAGATTGACAACATCCTTCTGACCGCCTTGAACAGGCAGGTGTTAAAGGGTCCTTATTGACATGGTTTGAGTCTTTTCTGGAGGACCGTACAAAGACTGTCTCATTTCAAGCTTGCCATTCCTCTACCCACAGTGTGACCTGTGGGGTGCCCCAAGGATATGTCCTTTCCCCTCTTCTTTTTAATCTTCATGTGCGTTTGCTGGCTAATCTGATTGTGCAGTCTCGAGTCCTTTTTTACACCTATGCAGATGACACGCAGTTAGTGTTTTGGCTTCACTCCCCACAATCAGAACCTGCTATCAAACTCTGGAACTGCATTGACAGAATAGAAAAGTGGATGTCAGCAAATTGGCTCAAGCTGAACGAGGATAAAAAAGAGGTATTGGTGTTTGGTCCCCAGTCGGCCGGTTGTGGAATTCTCAATTTTGGCCCAAATCACTTGGCCCATGTCCACCAGTCTGTACATCAGCGAAGAGCCTAGGGGTGAGACTTCTCCCTAGTGGGTCGTGAGAAGTTCAGATTTCAGCAGTGTGTAATGCTGGATTTGGGAAACTCAAAACCCTCAGGAAGATAATGCCTCTTCTGCCCTCTGACAACCACACCATGTTGGTCAATTCAACGATAATGGGGTCACTGGACTACTGCAATAGGATTTACCTGGGGCAACCCAGGTATCAGCTACAACATATGCAGGTACTCCAGAATGCAGCAACCAGGCTGGTCCTTAATGCCCCCCGTTTTACACCAATTGTCTGTCTTCTGTGGCACCTTCACTGGCTCACAGTGGTGGAATGGATAAAGTTCAAGATACTTTGTGTCACTCATCATGCTCTTTAAAATGCAGGGCCAGAGTATCTGAAAGACAAGATAGAGCACTACCAACCTACTAGGCAGCTCCTCTTCACAGGCACTCCTGAAAGTGCCTAGATTTCAGCGGGCGCATTTTGGCGGTCGCTCTTTCTCAGTCATGGCCCCTAGTCTGTGGAATCTTCTCCCTCTGGTGCTTAGAGTGACAGAGGAGCACCTCACCTTCCAAAGGGCACTCAAGTCCTTCCTGTTTTAATCTGTCAGCGTACATTTCCTACTTATGAGTCATCTTTTGTACTGTCAAACAACAGTGCCTAGACACCTTTGGGGCATAGTTGCACTTTATATGTTTTATGAAATAAATAAATCCCTGTACCAGTGAAAGTGATTTCCTCCTACCACGGTTACACTCCCTATCATAACTGTGGATGCTTGTGGGACTCTCTACTTGTTGTGGGTGCTTAGGTGCTTGCTGTGGTTGCCCTGTGGCGACTGTGCTTTCAATGGAACTTGCTGCACTTTCTGTATTTGCTGCACGCGTGTCTGATTCTGCATGTGATCTTGGGCAAAATATACTTGCTATTCTGTATTATACTGTGGAGAAAAGCCCAACCCCTCCTCTTGGAGCTTGCCAGTTCTGATGCATGCCCCCTCTACTTCTACACGTTCGGGCAATATGTCCTATCCTCCCACAATTCCAACATTGCTGCGGCTGTCCTCCATTAGATCCTCTTCCTCCTTGAGGGTTTTGAAATCCACTTCGTCCTCCTCTAGGTCCATTCCCTCGACCTTGTGGCCAAAAAGTTCACCCACTTTGATCTATAGGGTACCCTGCATTGCTTGGCTGCGCTGGCTGTAACTTTTGTGTTGCCACACCTTCACCACTTGTCAGTAATGCTCCTTCTATGGTGAATTTGATCATTTTTTTCTGAACTAACTTTGCTTCCTCCTGGTTTTGTTCTAAGTTTTTTTCTTATTCTTCTCTTGTAATAATCGACAATGATGTACAATAATGAACTATGTATCTGGCCATGGCTGGGCTTCGATCCCTACCTATTTCATCAACTGCCATTGCACTGGCTCAGGCAATCCGTGACATAAAATATGATAGAATAATGCTACTGTTTTATCCCACAGTTTTCTGGTCATGAGATGCCAACGTTCTTGAATAAAGGGAACGTGATCTTCATCCACACCCATTTTCCTTGTCATAATCGCACACAGGTCTGATATGTGAGGATATTGTACTCTGAGCACCCTCCACACGTCTGCTCTGCAATTATTAAATGGCGCTCCATTGTGTTTTTCACTGTTACACTCGCATACCTTGCTTGACTCCAAATTCCGCCAGGTTTCACCCCTAGGATAGCTGCTAGCAAGCCTTTTATGCCACCCACTACTAAGGGCATTCCAGTTGTCATTCTTTATAACTCATAAATCTATTTTCCTGCACCTGCAGTCAAACTAGGTAATTTACATTTCAGATTATCTTTGTCCATTTGTGGCCACGGTATATATTGTGGTCTTCCTCCCCCTTTCTCTAATAATGGGAATTGTGTAAATCCTGGTCCACAATCATACTCACCTACACGTCCCATCTTCCAGATGGGGCTAGTTTTGCCTGTTCATCTTCGTCCTGGCAACATCCTTAATCTGTTTACATAGGGTAGGGGTATATCCCCTCAACTGTGCGATTGTGCTTGTGGGTATTCAGAATATGGTCTTGGTTCTTGGATTTTTTTTCTTTTGGGTCTTCTGAATCTGACCACTTTACCCCTCTTTAAATACTTGGGTCTATCGAAAAACTGCATGTGCCTTCTTTTCACGCTCTTTTGTTTTCCTCCCTTTCATCTGACATCATCATACCCAGCTTGTATGGCTATCGTCCCTTTCCTCATCATCAAGATCTAGTGTAACTAAGGACAGCGTTCTATGCTTGTCCATCATTATACCATCCAATCTGCTTCTGCTTCTTTTGGTGGAGATGGTTTGATACTCCCTTTGGCTTTGTAACCATCTTTATCCCTCACATGCCTACATAAATCCTTTTCCCTATCCCTTCTGCCTCATGCTCATCAGCCCATGTCTGTATTCTCTGTATCCTTTGCAGCTTCTGGCAGGGCTGTTGTCAGCCTCTCTCTTCTTCTCATCGTTCTCGTGTTCTGTTGGCGCTATGCATCTATCAATGGGGTGATCTATTTTGTCATCCCTTTGTACCCTACTCCTTATCATTTCTTCGTCCCTTTTTGTGAACTCCCTTTTCTCTTCTTCCCCTTGCCTTCTTTGCAACCTACTTTCTTTCAATCTATGTGTTTCTATTTCATCACATCTCTTCTCCTCTAGTCCCTCTTTCTCTTACTTTTGTTCCTCATACCTTCTTTGTTCTTCCTTTTGCTTCCTCTCTTCCCGTCTTCTCTTCATATGCTCGCTCTCATTCCTTTTTCTTCTTTTCCAATTCCTCTCATTCTTCTGTTATCTGACCTTATTGATGCCCTTTCCGTCTAACTTCAGCAATATCTGTCCTCCCATCCAAGCTTTACCCCGCAAAAAGGAGGACCCTTGCTCTCTCTGCATAGTTTTGGAGTTACTGCTCTCAAATCAACTTGCAAGACTGGACTACATTTGGGGTGTTCTAAAAGCATACCATTTGCTTTAAATAGTGTTCCTGACACCTTTCAGAGTTTGGTCAACAATGTTTTGACTTGCATGGAGATATTCAGCATGACATACTTGGAGAACATTTCTGTATTCAGTGGCACCTGGGTGTACCACCTGGTAAATCCCCGGGTGTTTCAGAAACTCCAAAGAAACATCATGAATATCAAAGCCAGTAAGTGACAGATAGAGAAGAGATGTGTAGGGTATTTTGTGTAGATTTGGGGCCTGGCGGTATTTTCTTACCGCCAAAAATAATGGTAATTTGGCAATGACTACTTTAGATTCGGTTTGGCCTTATTTCCTTTCAGGGGCCATTCCTTATTTCAGTATACAGAATTAATTGATTGTATACATTTTGTTGGTGGTATTATGGTGAGCATAATTTTCTGTTTTATTTGTAGCCCCAATATACAAAACCCCTTCTTTTTGCTTAGACTGTTCATGTGATCACTAGAGGCCTCGGACCTGCATTCATAGATACCACAATTTCCACATATAGCATTCTCAATCCCCTGTGGTATTATCACTAATTTATTTACATTAGTGAGATTATGTTTCCATAGGTCTCTTTTTGCTGATTCATGTACACTCAGCAAGAACTATTGTATTATATTCCACTCAGAAAACACACACACATACACTGAGTGGAATTACGTACACAGCTATTTATAATTGCTAATGACATTGCTTCATCTGTATAGGAAACTTGGCACATGTATTATTTGAACACCTTTCCCTTTCTTGCAGGATATTATTTTAGATGCACCAAAGAAAAAACAGAAGCAAAAACACCCTTACACAGACTGAGTGTTATAACAATTTCATTTCAAAATAATGCATGACCATTCTGGTGAAACAGTCCTTTCTGAAATAAACAGAAGAGAAACACATGCAATAATACAACAAATTTCACTTTACATTTGCAACAAGAAAAAGAAAAGTTACATTAATAGGACAGCATTTGCATTGCAATATTATAACGTGGCAGTTAAACACAGAAATTCCCTATTGCTATCTTTCCTGCCTGAGAAACACTTCATCCACGCGGCACACCCTCAATTTACTTTTGATAATTACCAGCTATTTGTAGCTCTCCCACACGCGAACTCCCTTGGCTGGTTGCCTCCGAGGAATGATCCAGGGTTGCCCTTGTAAGCTTGCAATTTGAAGAGCACGGCGAAAACACACAGTTTTCAAGCCTGCGCCAAGTGAGACCAGAAATACCCAGTCTCTGAAGGTCAGCAGTGCAGCTGAAACGACTCCTCACAGCAGCCCAGCAAAGGCGACCTCTTCACAGCAGCTCAGGAAAAGTGATCTCACCTTAATTCTGTCAGAGCTCATCCAGCAAACCTCTGTTACATCCCCCAGGCTTACGTAGCCTGTCTACTTCCATCCAATCATATTAACAGAAAGAGTATTAGGTTGCCACCTATGTGTCACAAACAATGGGATCTTCATACTGTAATAACTGTTTCTGTTTGATTTCCTGTTGCCTTTCCGTCCTTCACATTTCAGCGCAGCCTGAGAAAATCAGAGAAAAATACACGTTTAAACTGAATCTCAGAACATGTCTTTGCTGCCTCCTTTTTCTACATGGAGAGCACATTATAATGTTATTTAGTTAGCATTGGTGTTAGTATTTGTTAATTAAGTTAGTCAATTAGATAGCTAATGTGGTCTCCTGTGAATGAGGCATTTCAAATAAGAGAAAATAAAAATCTATTATGCTTTTAAATCTGTAACCTGTCTCCATTTGCATACCCATATGTTACACTGGCGACATATGGCTGGCTATATGTGTGCCACATTATAGCAAAAATGTGATCCCATGCAGTGGTGCTGTACTCCAAAACACAATAAATTATACTACAGATATTTTGAATATATCTAATATTGAGTAGGTGATTTGGAAAGCATCCCCTTTTGGTCAATATCCTTGCCATTATGGTTTGGGAAAAACTCAAAACCAAGCCTGGATGAGAGCCACCGATGTCTCACTGACTCTGCTGAGGGAGATGGAACCACATAGTCACCTGTTGCTGTTAATGAAACCCCTGGTTGCTAGTAGCTGTTTTAGAACTTGAGGGGTGCCCTGGATATACCTGTTTTTAGGATACCTAATTTCAAAAATGGGGTTACTTGTGAAGATGGATGCATCTGATCTTGGGGTTAGGGCATTGCTAGAGCAGAAAAATGAAGGTGGGAGCTATTATCCAGTGCTCTCCATTGGTTGAATGTTACTATACTCGAGAGACAAAAAAAAATCATCCAGATGGTACCATTCTCCCCAGACTAGTCCCTGAAGATTATAGATGGTTCATTTCTTGAATTCACTTCACTATATGAATTGACCATAGGCCTCTGAGGTTGGTAATAGTGAGGAATGGAGAAATGTAACACTTTTGGAAGTCACCAATACCTCGGGTATCAAAGATAGTTGGACCCACTCTAGTGCCCAGGTCTCTAATATTCCATATCTGTTTTGGCTGGGGCAACTTCAAGAGGTCCTTCTACCTTTGATAAACCCCAGGAGTTGTTTCTACATATTTGGTTTCATATTAAATGTTTGTGGTGTATCTTGCTTTCTTCCCTGTATGCATGCTGCATGGGAGTGATGATGTCAGTGTAGAAGGCTGTGAGAATGAGAAGAATGTTTATGTTTGTTTGGAGTTCTCACTTAGGCATTTGATGGGGATGTAGCCTGGGTGGTGGGAGCCAGTGGGCTCTCCCATAAGATCTTAGTTCCTAGATTTTTGATGCTTAATGAATTGATGAAACCTGTTCACCTTTAACTCAATAAATTACCTTTGAAGTACCCTACTTCCTCAAGAATGTTACCTTCTTGCATCACAACAGTTGGCAATTATTCTGCATCTGTATGTGGGATCGGAATCCTATTTGTTTTCTTGCAATGGCTACAGTGGATACATGTTTCTATCCCGCAAATCTAAGAAAGTGACAAATACATTTTCTTTGTTGGATTCACTCCGCAAAGGGAACAGAAGAGGTGTTCACCGAGACATGTTTACACTGTTCAGACAAATAAACATCCCCATCTACATTAAACAGTGATAAGTATGGATATTTAAAACAAATGTTGCAGGAAATATAATTGAAGTCCAAAATCCATGGACAGGTGTCCTTTTTCATGGAGATGCCTAATCATGACTTTTGAACAGGTGTATCCAGCATGTCATCCCTGGATGATTTGTGCTTCAACTCCCATTGGCCCAGCCAGCAGCACCATTGGGATGGATAATGGGAGTTGTAGAGCAAAAGCTTTGGAAGGTGACATATTGGATATCTTTGTTTTAGAAACTAGAAATCCTGTGACTTAAAGAGAATACTCCAGATCAGATCAGTAGACTGCACTGAGATACAAATATTATCTAAATGTATTCCTAAATGTCTGTGACCATTGGAAGACAGCCTGGTAGACTTAAATTGTAATGTTCCATAAGTAAAGGATATACAGAATATGTATTATAAATCACATAAGAAGTAAATGGATCAACAGACAGGCCAGCATATTGTTTGATTATCATTATGAATAAAACTGGTTTAAAGTAAGCATTTTCTCTTTTACATATGACAATATATACGCCATGCACCTTGACATTCTGTTAACCTTTAAACTGTGAACTTTAATTCACATTAAACCACATGTTCATGGAAATAAATCATTAGTAAGCTCTCAAGAAACAAGACCCTGGTCACAAACTTCAAATGTAACATCAAATACAAGCATTATATTTGAAATCCAAGCTAAAGCATGGTTTATTTTTCGATGCTAATCTAAAAAGACTAGCCTTGTAGTGATTAATGGATGCCTGGGTAATAAGTAAGCGCATCTCAGAAGAAAAGGCCTATAGAAGTCAAATGACCCTTGACCTTGGAAAGCATTACATTTGAGAATGAATGTGCATCTGTCACATTAGCCTTTTATGGTTTCTACTGATAAAATGAATCGACACATAGATGAGACTCTGCTATGGAATTGTCAAAATCGTGAAAGATGACACATGATAATTGGAAATAGATTGTCAAGTGTAATTTCTGAACTATTTGCTCATTGGAAAAATAAATACAGATTTTGATCCAGCAGTAAAACATAAATCCAGTGCATACCCTGTTGTAATGTATATTTTAAGCATATTGTGTACATTTGAATAACTCCATCAAGCATGAAGTGGCAGAAGCACGAATGATACATCCAGATTCAGAATATTCTTTAATATCGGATATGTTAGTTTCACCAAAATCACGTGCTGATATAAAGAATCATATTAAAAATGTATATAGCACTTCATTAACATGTTTTAATCCTGATGGGTGGGCTGGTTTGTAGCTGACACATCCCCCATATGACACATCAAATTGAAGTGCCAATAGAAAGAGGGAGGAGGGTCCTAGTTTGTGTGAGAAAGTGAAGGGAACCAATCCGAGGGTCTGTCCAGTCCTGGATTCTATGTCAAATGATGCTGTATGGGTGGAATTTACTTTAGTATAAAACGTGATGTTTCCATAAAAAAGGGGGGATGACCTGTACCATTTTCTCACTAACTGCTGGTATACATCCAATTTAACTTAGGAAACATGCACCAAACATTGCACAATGAAAAGAGAGCTGGCCCAAAGGGGATTATCCATCCACGCCAGAAAGGTACTAAAGCAGGAGAGCTCCTTCTTATCTCGATCCAAGAGTTTTGAGGAGAAGGTGATGATCTGGATGACAAATAACATAAAGATTTCAACCATGAACAGCACCAACCAAAGAATTGCCTTGAGATATACCAGGGATACATTCTTGTCTATGTGTTTGAATTCCACAGCCAACATTTCAGCAAAAAATACCTACTATGTTTACATATATTTCCCTTACAAGCAGAACTCTGAATAGTGGTGTCATTACTTGCCCAATTTTAAATAAACAAATTCATTCCTTGGGTTGATCTCAGAAAGCTCAGTGAGACCAGAAATCTGAAAAGGGGTTTCAACAGACATGTAGAAAGCCACCGATTTTATAATTAAATGTCATGAAGTAGAATTATTCTCAAGAATTTGAAATAGAATGGGGGAGATTCTGACATGAGGTTTGATATTAGAAATCAGGTATTCAAAGTGATTAATTTCCTGCAAACTCCTTTTCCTTTTAAACCATTTAAAATTCACCCTTTCCTATAGTCAAATTTTGAAAAGAAATTTTATTCAATTCCAATGTATTTGTCCATGCAATCAGAAGAAGAATTCTGAATACCATAAATTTTGACCGGATTTCCTTTGCACAGGCAAATGGAATATTCAATTCATGTTTTTCAATTGCTGTTTTAAAATCATAATTGCCAATTGTTTCCTTTATATAAATGTGATGTGCTATTTTGAAAACAGCATTGATGTGTGGATTGTATAGTAAAGTATCTAAACTTATTTTCTAGAATAGTCATTCAATTCAGTTTTTCTAGTGTGGATGTCTTTGGGAATTTAAAAGTTCAGTGAGACAAAAATAGTCTGGCCATTATATGTACATTTTCATTGTAGTCTGAAGTTATTTGTAGTGCTTTAAATGTGACTTTCCCAGCATTGTATATCATGGCACCACCTGCATTTCCCTGCTTTGTTAGTTTAAATAAAACAAAAATATGTTGATTAAAACAGCCTTTTTCTTATCCCAGATTGTCTGGTGGAATCGTTACATACCTGGAAGTCCTGAGAAGCAGCGATTTATAGCTGAGGTGCCCAAAATAACTTTAGTTAGAAGGAAAGGAATGTGTATGAGCTGAACTCAGGAGGTTCCTGTGCTAGACTAGCTGAAGAGCTTTGTGATATCCTAAGAAATGACCTCAAGACCATGTGCCAAAGAGGCAGGCAGCACCAGGTTGCCACCAAGAGTGTTGGCTCTGGCACTGGTTTATTAGCACCAGATATAATTTTTCTGAAAGTTGTAAAGAAGAACAGTGATGTGATAGATAGAAAATCTGAACCAAAGAACTACACCAAACAACTCTAGTCAGAAGGAAAGGAATTTTGAATGAGCTGAACGCAAAAGGTTTTTGAGCTAGACTAGCTGAAGAGCTTCATGATACCCTAAGCAGTGACCTCAAGACCACGTGCCAAAGAGACAGAGGCAGCACCTCGTTTTACAGCTAGTAGTAGTGATTACATTTGTTCTTTTGTTGCAATAAGGAGATCTTACAATATGCAGTTTTATTTTATAACAAGGGAGGCTTTTGATAGCAGGTGAAAAGGTAGTTGAAGTGTCCAGCAGCACGGTACGGTAAGGGCTGTGGTGTAGTAACATGAGGGATGTGTGCCGTCTGAGCAAGGGTTCATGCGCACCATGTTGGATTAGGCCTTGTTAGAAGTTTCAGCTTTTGGTAGTTAAATAATTAGGCCACCTTTGGAGCTTTTGCTTTGCCATTTAATTGGAGTTTATGCATCCTTCCCCCAGCGAGTGTGCAGACAGCCGTGGTTATGGAGGAAGGGGGACACGCAGCACAGATAGCAGTTAATTGTGCTTGGCCCAGCAGCTCACAGGAGCTCAGAATGGAATGTTCGGGTCGGACAATTAGATTAGTGTAGCCGCTGTGAAGGACAAAACTCATGAGAACAGGGCCTGGTGTCTGGCATTGGCAAGGTGTTGAGATGATTTAGCGTAATACTGCACCCTTTGAGAAGTGGCCGTTCCATTTGAACTACAGATGTCTGAGAACATTGAGCAAATACACATATAAAATTCATCCCCAAGAGCTGTTCCTTCACTGTGTTTTTTATAAAGCACCTGGTTCCCAAGAGAAATAAGGTAGGCGGCGTGCTAGGGAAGTAATGTATTCTAAGACGGTAGTAGCAGGAGGTGTTGCCAAAGAGTACAGCTGCAAGGTTGAAGAAGCTATATGGGAGCACCAAATTGCCTGGTCTCATAAGGAAGTCAGGCAGTGTGGACCTTGGTGTTCGTATTTGCTCCCTGACTAGGTCCTGTCGGGGTATGCACATCACGAGTTGGCCAAAGTTACCTTGACCAATAATGAGAGTTCATTGTTGCAACAAAGTGCCAAAATATGAAAAACTGTGTTTTTATTTGATGATTGTGTTAATATTTGTGAATATAACAGTGGGATGATGGTTACCCAATTGCGTGGAAAGGGGTGTAGTCTGATGAGTGCATTAGTAGAAATGTTTTGAGGGGGGCAGGGTTTGGAATGTGGGTGTAGGAAGGGGGAGTACCTTTGTTGAACCATTAGCAGGTTTTTAGAAAACCTAGGGTCTTAAATAAGGTTGTATTAAAACATATGTCTACATGGAGAAAATCATGAAGTACCATCTTCAATGGGTTCTGGGGACTGCAGGAAGGATGTTTCAATGTTGGCCTGAGATGGGCACTAATGATAAGGTGGTTCTCGAAAATAAGTATAAGTATTTGGTGTCAAAATACAAAGGAAAATAAGAGCATGCAGAGTATACTCAAATTGTGGAAAATGTTTGAAGATTTAGAGAACGCCTCTGACAATAGCAAAGAGAGAGCAGAGCCAGTACACACACGTAGGTGCCCCCACTGCCCCACCTCCTTTTAGGCACTTTCCTCTACAGCCTGCCTTGGGATATACCAACCCCCAGTATGCGCCCCCACTGAGCCCAAGAAGGCTTCCCCAGCAGGGTGTACCGATGCAACACGAGATGCATTGATTATGAAGCAGAGAATAAGGTGTAGAGAGAATTAGAAACAGCATTGAAGAAAACAGAGGAGGAGCTATTGTGAGTGACAAAACACCCCAATTGAGGGTGAGACCTAGAGATTTCATCACAGGGGACATGCACACCAATAGTCTAGATTAAGATTCGGTATGTACTGTAAGGAAGACATGGTATCAAACAGTGAAGGCAGACACAAGTGATGACAGCTAAAGGGTGTTTATTGAAATTCAATGGTTTGGTTGAACGCATATCCAAACCTAAATCTAAGAATGGGAGCAAGGTACGACCATAAAATAATAATAACTCTGTCCGAGTCGAGTTTCTGTCAAAATAAAAGGGCCTATACTAATAAAACCTAGTGCCAATCCTTACTTCTAAATACAAAATGGTGTAGGACAATAGTGTATGCAAAAAGAAAAGTTGTCAAGAAATAATATGTCAGGATAGTTGAGCAGTTGGCTTCCCTGCCGCACGTTTTCAGAACGGGGCAAGGCAGCATGTTCGAGCTTCGCACACACTCTGGCTTCAATGCCACAAGGATATAATTCAAAGCATAGGTATCAGGGCCTTCTGCCTAATAAATGTATCTTACCGCAGAGGGCCTGTCGTAACAAACAACAACCAAAGTTCCTTTCTTATCAGGATTTTCACATTCACAAGTTCCTGCTTCCATTGTTCATCATGGGTCTCCCTCCTTCAGGCTCGGACCCCTTTTTAACACAATGTTCACAATTGGTCTCCCTCGATCGGGCTCAGACCATGGATATCCCTCGTTCAGGCTCAGACCCCTTTAGCACAATATTCACATTTGGTCTCCCTCGTTCGGGCTCCAACCATGCTTCTCCCACGTTCAGGTTTGGACCCCTTTAGCACAATGTTCACAATTGGTCTCCCTCGTTCGTGCTCAGACCATGTAATCTCGCTTTCTATGTTTTCCTCTTGATATCAAAAATCAAAGACCTTCGAATGTGCAGTGGGTTTTGCTTAATTGCTTTGATTCACTTCACACAATGTCTTACCAATCATCTACTTTCGTTTCTGCCTCTTCTTGGCTGGATACCTTACAGAGACATTCAAGTGAGTACCCACGTGGTGCCGGACCACTCTGTCACTGGTATTGTAGCTCTCTGTCCATGAATGTTCAGACATCCATCAGCAATTCAGCTTTCCTCACGTCTTTCCTCACACACGTTAACAATCTTTGTTCTTGTGCTCTTTATACAATGTTGCAGCTTGCAACCTTGGAGCCAAGGACGGTATTGCAGAGGCTGCTTTTCCTCTCTGACTCAGTCAGCCTTGCAGGAGGCTCCCAGGTATCTCCGACACACAATACAGGATTCTTCAGTCTGGCCTCATGTTTTCGCATCTGAAGGGTCCTGGAAAGAAATGATTTTTCTCCAAAAAGTTCAGGGTTATCTCCCTCCTTGCGTACCCTTCTTGGTTTGCCGTCTTTCTTCAGTCGTTCAGCTGCCATCGGGAAAGTACTATTCTCTCATGTGCTTTGCCTGGCTTAGAGTGTGCTCTCGTGCTCTGCCTTTTATCCATGTGGGGACGTTTAATGGATGTCAGCTGTGAGTGATTACCAGTAATTACCTGACCTCGGCTGACCATAGTAGGGGGACATGTCAGGTACAATGCTCAGGTGTGAGTCTGTTTTCTCCCAGAGCGGGCTGTCTGTGTGAAAGTGTTCATGAAGGAAAAGGGGTGGGGTAAAGGCGTAACAGGGAGGGAGATACTGCATCTCACCATCTGGTGTCCCACTTCCACTCCCCAAAAACCCCTCAACCTTAAAGGGGAGAGAGTCAAGCTTGGAGTCCAGCCCACCGATGCCCGCCTTAAGGTCCAGCAGTATCTCCCTGATATCCACCTCTGATGCTGGACCAACCCCTCCGTAGGTCGACTCCATGGGCTCCGACTACCCCACCTGGGACTGCCCCGGGGAGTCCTGGAGGAAGGGCCTCTCTTGAATGTAAGCTTTCTCTGCAACTTATCTGTTTTCCCCATGGCAGGACCAACTGACTTCGAAAGCCTCCTCTCTCAAAAAAAAGAAAATTTGTTTTTATTTTTTTGGCAAAAAGCACTGTAAATATAGCACATTTCCATTGCGCTACCTGGCAGCCTTTCTCCTATCATTTTCTGCCTGTTACATGAAGTATTTCATGCTTCAATGATTTTTGCTTGCATATTTGGATACATGCGGTGCTTTTAAGATGGCCACCCTGTTTTCCTTCTTTGTTTAAGGCAGTGTGACTGAGCTGCCTTCTTCTGTCCTGCATCTTCATTGACAGTTGAGTGCCTTCTTGTGGCCAACTGGGGACTGGCAGGCTTTAGCACGCCCCCTCTCCAAGGCCCACTGCCTTTGACTCAGTGGCGTAACACAAAATATGGGGGCCCCCTGCGAGCCATGCTGAGGGGGCCCCCCAGCTCGGCAAAAAATCATGGGTCGTGCCACACTTTGGGCCGGCCTAGATTATCACGCTTGCAAAATATGCATGAACGTGCTGCTGAAGAGGTATACCGCACACTGTACTAGGAGAAAGATATAAATATGTGTTTTAATGCACTATACAGCACACTTTCTGAGAAAAATTGGCTAAAAAGCCAGAGTGTTTGCCATTGTTTTGTAGGGTAAAACCAATCCAATACATGCAAATCACGCGTTGCTATTAAAAATGCCATGCCACATTGAAAACATGTCCCACTGGCTGCACAATGTAGACCAGTGTAGACACATTATAACATTACAGTAAAGCATGCCAGGCCACATTTAGACATACCTAGACTGGTTGCGCAAAAATGCCAGTCGAAGCAATAACACTCATCAAGAAGAGAGCACACATTGAAGCCTGGGTCTCTGCTGCCTCTAACAACACGGCCAAACTCTTTAAAATCTGCATGGAACTGGTCAATCCTGTTGTGGTCTCCATCTCTCCTGTTCCCTCCCTGACCCTCTGTATGGCTCTGGCCTCTCACTTCTCTGCTGAAACTCAGGACATCCTGTCCACTATCTCCTCTTCCTCTCCCTCTCTTGGCCCCCCTTTGGCCATCTCTACCTCTCCTCGTCCTTTCTCCTCTTTCTCTCTGACAACACCTGACAAGGTTTCTAGTCTGATCCATGAAAGTGCTGTCCAAACGGTGCTCCCATGCTCTTCCAGAACCATCAAGGATCATATTGACACCCTCTCTGCACCTTGGCCGATTTCTGTAATCACTCTTTCACCACTGGAACGTTCCCTCTCCCCTTAAGCACTCCCTTGTGCACCCACTCCTCAAGCCGCCGTCTGTCGATCCTACCTGTCAGGCAAACTATCGCCCAATCTCCATCACCCAAATTCCTGGGCAAACTCTTGGAAAAAAGCTGGCCATCTCCCAGCTTACTATCCACATTGAATCTGTTGGTTGTCTCCATGACCATCAGTCTGGCTTTGGAGCTGCCAGAGGCACCAAAACCTCTCTCCTGAACACCTGTGAAGATCTGCTCTCTAACCTTGATTCCAGCATTCCTTCTGTCCTAATCCTCCTTGATCTTTCCTCTACTTTCGACACAGTCAACCATGCCATCCTGATAAATCAACTACGTGAGAACCTGGGCATCACAGATCAGGCCCTGGAGTGGCTGACCTCCTTCCTCTTGGACTGCCCCTCCCAGGTCCAACTTGGTCTCTCTGCCACCTCTCTACCTGTGGCATTCCCCAGGGCTCTATCCTCTCACCCTTGTTTTTCAACCTCTACTTGGCCTCTTTGGCCTACCTTCTCCTCTAACTTTCAGTGTTATGGGGATGGCACTCAGCTTTCCTTCAGGCTCCTCTCATCTCTTGCTCATTCCTGACTGTCTATCTGTGATTCAGGATTGGTGCACCAATATATCTACCTTAGTGTCATTAAGATGGAGATCCTTCTCATTGGGACCCCTGCCCCTGCTTTCCCTCTCTCTTCCTGGCCGCCCACCTAAGGCTTTTTTTTCCTCACCTTCCTGCGAGGCAAAAAACCTTTTGTGTCATCTTCGACTCCACTCTCTCTTTCTCTCCTCGCATCTCGGACATTGCCAAAAAGTCCCACTACCTACCAGCTGCTCCTCCTCAAAGGGACTCTTCCCTTTCTCACTTTCCCCCAGAAGCTCTTTGTCTCCAGAGCTGTGTTTCTCTCTAGGCTGGACTACTGCAACAGCCTCTTTCTCAAGCTGCCTTCCTCTCTCCACCCTCTGCAACTAATCCAGAACAGGACAGCAAGACTTATCCTTGGCCACAAGCCCAGGGATCATATCTCTACAGCCCTGAAATCTCTCCACTGGCTCCCGGTGGTTTCAATAATCAAGTTCAAGACCCTCTGCATTGTCCACAAGGCTTTCTGGGGTCGGGCTCACACTACATCCAATGCTCTCTTCCAAAATACCATTTTTCTCGAGCCCTTCCCCCGGCTACCTCCAACTCTCTAAGGGCTAGACGCTTCTTCAGGCAGAGAGAGGGGGTAGATCTCTTTCCTCTGCAGATGCCTCCCTGCCCCTCCCAAACTTTAGCGGACCACCTGATGTTCCGCCAGCAGCTCAAAACTTTCCTCTTCTCTTCTGCTTTTGCTCTCTCCCTCCCCTGCTGACCTACCTGACCTCCCCTGCTGACCTACCTGACCTACCTGTCCGCTGTACCGACTGGTTGCTTGGCTACCCTCAGAGTGTCACTGAGTCCAGGCTCTTTCTTGATCATTCACCCTTGCACTGCCTCCGGCCTACCACACACTTAGGGACTGTAACTGTAACCCTACAGTCCCTTGTCCTCCTTACACTACCTAGAGCCTCACTTTCTGGCTGCACTTACTCAGAGCATTACAGCCCTGTTTTCCCCTCCCTTCTTCCTTGCACTTCCCCCTCCCTTTCCCCTTGCATTTCTCATTCTCACACTTGCACGATTTGAATGACACAAGGCCTAGGAAGATCATTTGTCTTGTCCACCCTCTATCTTCACACCATTGCTTGTCGCACCAAGAAACACTTGTGTATAGGCATGTTATAATAGACTTATATCATATCATTTTATCACAGATGCTCAATAAAATATACAATGCTGCAGTAAGAAATGGCTAGACTGGCAGCACCCAAATGACAATCTAGCCAGGTAATTACACTTAGCAGGACTGCTTTATCAGAAATGTGCAGTTAAAAAAACGTCATAATAAACTGAGGAATAACTAGACTGGGTGCACCAAAATGCCTCTCTAGCCACTGACACCACATATCATGCCTGCTTAGCCTGGACATGGACAACCATTATGATTTATCGCACAATCCCACCGCCCACACATCCCCTCTCCCTCCCATGCCCTACCCCAACCTCCAAAATCAGCTCCTTGGCCCAGAATTACCTTCACGTCCCTCTTCCTTGTCCCAGAGCTTACGTTTGAGGATCCTTGCCTCATAGGTAAGTACTGGCATGAGGAAGAGTGGGATTAGGAGTAATGAATATACAGGTAGCTAAGTCAGGCATTACCTCCATGTACCTCTACCTCATCCCAGTGCATGTGTATGAGGCATGGTGCCACATACCCAAGTACTGCCTCATACACAACTACAGGGACAAGGAAGAATAGGGCTAAGACTAATGACGATTACCAATAAGAAATTAAGGCATTAAACACAAGTTGGGGCTTAACAATATTCAGTTGACTGGGCTGCAGCACTCACCCCCAGAAAATGTGGGCTATGTTGACTCAACCTGGCTGACCTTCAGAGCAGTTACCGGACAGAACAGGACACAAATGTTGAACAGAACAGAACAGGCACCTGGGTTTCGCTGTTAACAAGGGCCCAGCCATTACTAACGTAAAGCATTTCACTGTTAGTACCTGCATCCAAATGCCAATTTTTTTAGGCAATTTAAATTTGATGTGGGTTTAGTACTTTCATGCCAGGGAAGTAATTGGAAGGGTAGAAAGGGAAAAGGAGACTGTTCATTCTCACAACCGTTCATAAGTGGGTGCTTTTACACTTAAAGGAGAGAGTTAACTGCTTGTAAGATTGAAACTGCACTAGAATAGTCTCATTAAAATGCGTAAAGAAGTTAGATGCCCCCACACAAATAAGTTTGCTTCCCCCACCACCCGTGAAGTTAGCGCCTCTTCCAACATTTGAAGAATCAGCCCCCCGAAATATAGGTTTTGTTGTGCCCCTGAACACAAGCACAAACACCATTCACCATATACATGTATGCACGCCCAGCCATCCTTACATTTAAGTGTGCACTCTTTCACCATACAGGCATACCCAGGCAGCCATTCATACATTTAAGTGTGCACCCTTTCACCATACACGCACACACACACACCCATTCACCCATATATTTGTGTGCACCCTTTCACCATACACTCACACAGGTAGCCACCTCCACATTTAAGTATACACCCTTTCACAATACACTCACACACCTCATTGGTTTGAGGGTCGCCCTATTACTAAAAAAGAAATTGGGCCTCAGTATAAGTTTGCTGTTCTGGTAACAACGGTACCGTTAAGCTTGCCGGTACCGTTGTTACCAGACCAACAAACTACGAGTTCTGCTCCCGGGTGCCTTCCCGCCCGCCAGGTCTGACCTGGCGGGCGTACCGGCACTCGCGAGCAGAGCATGTCGGATGCACCGGCACCATTCTGAATGGTGCTGGTGCATCCGAGCTCCCCATTCCCATTGAACCCTATGAGGATCAAATGAGAATGGGGAGCATTTTTTTCCAGCCCCCGCGAATGGCCAATTACCGGTAATTGCCCATTCGCAGGTGCCAGAAAAAAGTGCAAGTTTGGCGGCAGCCTACTGGTTTTACTGGCAAGGCTACCACCAAACTTTTAATGAGGCTGATTGTCTCTTTTTGAAATCACTCTGACTTCATAAATATATTATTTCTGTTAAGGACCGAACCATAACGTAAATCATTTCTTTACGAAGGCAGAGTGACTTAAAAAATAAACTATTTCCTTTTTAATTCATAGGACTCCCCCAACCCATGACATGGAGGCCTCCAGCCTGGTGTCTTCCATGTCATGGGGTTGGGGGAGCCCTCTGACTTCAAAAAGAAGGTTTCATTTTGTAGTCACTCTGTCTTCATAAAGCCATTATTTCTGTTACAGAAATAATTTCTTTATGAAGGCAAAGTGATTTAAAAAAGAAATTTAAAAAAAAAATATTTTGAAAAACATTTTTTTTTCATTTTTTTTTCTCCCAAGTGGGGCCCCCTCCCAGTTATGTGCTAGCGGGGCCCCCCGCACGGCGGGGGCTGCGGGGGCCCCTGTTACGCCAGTGCTTTGACTGGATTCATAATTCCTATCACATCGGAGTGTGAGGTTTGGCTTCTCCCCACCTTACCATCTGAATCTTAGGAGTTGAGATCATGCTGGGCTGCTGCAGCCTCCTCCAGGGGGTATGTGCATTTGCCCTAAACCACTGCACCTCCAGGGCAATAACAAAGCAATTTGGGGCACATTTTGAAAAAAATATTTTTTTAAGTTTGTTTACATTTTTGGGGGTGAAAATCACTGTAAATATAGCGCATTTCCATCGCACTACCTGCCAGTCTTTCTCCTATGATTTGCTGCCTGTTACATAAATTATTTCTTGCTTCAATGATTTTTGCTTGCATATCTGGATACATGCAGTGCTTGTTTCAGGCCGCCCTGTTTTCTTTCCTTGTTTAAGGCATTGTGACTGTGCTGCCTTCTTCTGTCCTGCATCTTCATTGTCTGTTGAGTGCCTTCGTGTGCCCATCTGGGGACCGGCAGGCTTTAGCTGGCTCCCTCAACAAAGGCCCACTTCTAAGGCCCCTATCTGCTCCCTGTATGCTACATTTGGGTCCTTTCTGCACACTGGTACCAAACCTCTCAATAATGTTGCCACCACACTCTTCTAAGAAGTATGGACTGTCTTGACATTCTCATCTCTGTAACCATGGGTTAGTTCCCTCCTTTCTGGACTTGTTTGTACTCCCTTTTGGACCTTCACTCTCCCTCTCTACTTGTTTGTCTCATGTTCACACTTTGTATTGCATTGCATCCTTTTCACCCTTTGCTTGCATCTAAACCCAATTGTAAATTAACTTCTGCTGTTTATGCTTTTGATTTAAAAGTCAAATTTTCCTGTTTTTGCTTTTGGTTTAAAAGTCAGATCTTGCTGTTTTTGCATTTGGTTTAAAAGTCAGATCTTACTGTTCTTGCTATTGACTTAAAAGTCAAATCTGGCTGTGTTTGCTTTTGGTTTAAAAGTCAAATCTGTCTGTGTTTGCTTTTGGTTTAATAGTCAAAGCTTGCCGTTTTTGCTTTTGGTTTAAACGTCAGACCTTGCTGTTTTTGCTTTTGGTTTAAAAGTCAAATCTTGCTGTTTTTGCTCTTGATTTAAATGTCAAATCTTGCTGTTTCTGCGTTTGGTTTAAAAGTCAGTTCTTGCTGTTTTTGCATTTGATTTAAAAGTCAAATCTTGCTGTGATCTGCTAACTTACTCTGCACTCTGCTTATAATCTGCTGCTTCTCTGTAACTTGCTTGCCCAGTAACTTCACCAATCTCTTTGTTCCACTCATACCTGCCCTCCCCACCCCTCCTTTCTCCTTACTTTTCACGCTACCACTGCCTTGGCCCTTTCTGTTTCTCCTATCTTTTCCAAATGCTTCCCCACTGAGTATCCTTCCCTTCTCACTAAGTCTGGTAGGAAGAAGTTCAAAAAGGATATCTCGGCCTCCAACCCTGGTCTCCCTATTGCTGCCACTTATTCCAGTGCTTCTGCCAGACAGACACTCACCGACATCCTCTTTGTCATTCCTTCACCAGATCTATGGACATTTAATATGTTCTCTGTGCTCTGTCCTGTCTCCTCCTCTCCCATTAAAGGTGGCACCCAATGGAAAGCTCTCATGGCTCCCTTCGACTCCTCTAAAGTCATCATTAATGTCTACCTTAATGGCACCGTCATGGTCCAAGACCCTCAGATCAATCTCTTCCTCTTTGACAGGTGTTTCCCTCACCTCATCAATTTCCTCTCATCTCCTGCTGTCCACCCTTCTCCCCCCTTGGCTACCTTGCCCACTCTTCCCTCCTCTGCCCCACCTCAGGTTCCTTCTTCACCTCCGCAGGGCATACCTCTGATTTGTACCCATCCCTGGAAGGTTTTTAAGGCTGGCAGTAATCCTTCATCTAGCCACTCTCAACTCTCTCTCTGCTGTCAAACACTCCTCTAACATCTGCCACATACTGGACGAACTTGACCTTGATGTCCTCGGTCTTACTGCGACATGGTTCATGGCCAGCTCTGTCACAAACTTTGACACTCTCCTCCCTGATGGGTTCAAGAACCTCTGCGCACCCAGATCCACCCAGTCCGGAGGGGGTGTAGCCCTGATCTTTCCTGAGTGGATCCATGGCTCTATCATTCCCACAGACATACTCTTCTTTTGAATGCCTTGACTGCATGCTCTCTCCCTCTCCTATCCACTCTCTTACCGTGGCTATTATTTGCCGGCCATCTGGTCAGATCACCTCTTTTCTCTCTGAGTGGGGTGGACCTCTCCTCCTCTTTCCTGGCCTCAACCTCTCAACTCCTCCTACGTGGAGACCTCAATATCCATCTTGACACTCCTTGTTCCTCCTTTGTACTCTTCTGTGACCTCTGTGACTCCCTCTCCCTTTATATCCTCCCTCTGGCCCGACTTACCTTGCAGGGCACACACTTGATGTCTTGATCTCCTGTGACCTCCCCCTCTCCATCGCTCTGACCACTCCTCGCTCCTGGAGCGATCACTCCCTCCTCTCCTCTCTCCCTCTCTTCCCCCCAGGCCAATTCTACCTCAACACTGTCACCTACCTTCTCGGACATCCGACTAATGAAGCGTGTGTCACAGGAGGCTTTCGCCGCCACCTTCTCTCCCCCCTCCACCTCTGACTGACTCACATCCTGACACAGCCTTATCCATGCTCTACTCCTTTATTTCCAATACTCTTGATGCTCTTGCCCCAGTCATGAGGATCCGTTTGAAGCCCAAAGCCAAGTGCAATTCTTGGTATTTAGCTACACTTAAATGTAAATGTAGGGCAGCTGAGAGGAAATGGAGGGCTTCTTGTTCATCCTCTGACAAACTGGCCTGTCACCTGCTCCAAAGGCAATACCGACTCTCTGGCCACACTAAGAAGAGAGCCCACATCCAAGCCTGTGTCTCTGCAGCATCTAACAACTCGCCCAAACTCTTTAAAATATGCATGGAGCTGGCCAACCCTGCTGTAGTCTCTACCCCTCATGTTGCCTCCCAGGCCCTTTGCACGGTCCTTGCCTCTCACTTCATCTAAAAAAAACAGAACATCCTGACCACCTTCTTCTCCATACACCTCCTCCCCTCCCTCCTTCTGTGAACTCTGACCCTCCTTCAGCCATGCCCCCACCCTCTTTCTCCTCCTTTCCTCTTTTCTCCCCTGACAAGGTCACTAGACAAATCCAATCTATGAAAGTCTCGTCAAAACAGGTTCATCAACAGGTTCATCCCTGTTCTTCTAAAACCATAAAGGACCACATTGACAACCTCGCTCCTGCCCTGGCCGATTTCCGAAACCTCTCCTTTGCCTCAGGAGCCTTCCCCTCCCCTCTGAATCACTCTCTTGTTCATCCTCTTCTCAAAAAACCCACAGCTGATCCTTCTTGATGGCTAACTATCGCCCAATTTCCATTGCTCATTTTCTGGGCAAACTCCTACAAAAGTTGGTGATCTCTCAGCTTAATCTCCACTCTGATTCTGTTGACTGTCTCCACGAACCATCAGTCTGGTTTTAGAGCTGCCAGGAGCACAGAAACTGCTCTCCTGAACATCCATGAAGATCGTCTTTCCAACCTTGACTCTAACATTCCCTGCATCCTCATCCTACTCGAACTCTCTCATGCCTTTGACACGGTCAACCATACCATCCTGCTCAACCGTATCCGTGAAAACCTGGGCATCACTGATCATGCTCTGTGCTGACCTCTTTCCTCTCTGATGGACCTGCCCAGGTCCAACTTGGGCCCTTCCATTCCTCTATCTCCTTCTCTACCTGTGGTGTTCCCCAGGGGTCCAACCTCTCACCCTGGCTCTTTAACCAATACCAGGCAACTCTTGCCCCCCACATTGCCTTTTTCTGCTAAAATGTCCAGTGCTATGCTGACAACACTCAGCTCATCTTCAGGCTTCCCTCTGCCACCTCTTCTCCTTCTCTCATCTCTGATTGCCTATCTGCCATTCAGGATTGGTGTGCTGCCAATGATCTCTGCCTGAACGCCTGAGATCCTCCTCATTGGCACACCTTCACCCTCCTTTCCTGTCACTCTCTGGCCGGCCTCCCTTGGCCCTCCTCCTACCCCCACCTGCGAGGCCAAGATCCTCAGGGTAATCTTTGACTCCATGCTTTCCTTCTTTGCCCACATCTCTGATGTCTCAAAAAAGCCAAACTTCCTACTGCACCTCCTCACAGGTATTCTGCCTTTCCTCTCCTTCCCCCAGAAGCTTACTGTCTCTCGAGCCCTGGTTCTCTCAAGGTTGGACTATTTAAACAGCCTCTTTCTAAATCTACTTGCCTCTGCCCTTTGCAACTTATCCAGAACAGGACTGCAAGACTTGTCCTTTGCCTCAAGCCTGGGAACGTATCGCTCCAGCCCTGAAATCTCTTCACTGGCTCCTAGTGGCTGAAAGGATTACATTCAAGACCCTCTGCATCATCCAAAAGCCTTTCTGGGGCCTGGGTCCAAACCACCTTTAACTGTCCCTCTGTAAATACCATCCCTCCCTAGCCCTTCACTTCTGCACCTCTAAATCCACCTCTAACTCGCAATTTTTCTAAAAAACGAGCTGGGGGTAGATCTCTGTCTTCAGCTGGGACCTCCCTCTGGAACAACCTCCCTGTCACTCTAAAACATGAGGAGAACCACCTCTGGTTCCAGAAGCACCTCACAACCTTCCTCTTTGCTTCTACCTTCTCTCCTCCTCTCCCCTGTTGATCTGTTCTGTATTGACATTGTGCACCAGGTCTCCCTCTGTCTTTAGGGCCCTGCTACCTGCTCACCCTGCCACCCACATGCACTTCCTCCAGGCAATCCCTTGCACTGGGGTCTGTATCTGTCCCCCTACAGCCCCCCCCTTTTTCTTTTTATGCACTTATTCTGACACAGCCTGTTTGTTGCCTTATTCCTAGCACTTGCCACTTGCTGTCCCTGGTATCCTGCCACTTCTGGACAGGCACCAGCCAGGTATCTCTCCAGCCAGATGTGGGCATTGGCCTCTGCACCCCAGCTGGAACTTCCACCCGAAAAATGACACCGCGGAGAGGGTGGGTGGGCATGTGGGGGTCATAGGAAACCCTGGGCCTTCACCTCCTGGGGGCTGCCGCCTCACACACTGCACTCTGCCACAGACTACTCTAGGACACACCAACCTTCAGAACTGTCCACCTCACAGCAGGCCATCTTCGCTGTCCCCTGCGGCTGGGGGGGTTGCCTCCTCATATCCACCCAGGGGGCTCCAGTTGAAGCTGCACCAGGCCTGTAACGCTGCCAGAATGCCCCGTGCCTCAGAGTATGCAGCAGGCACCCGGTGTAGTCAGCAGCCCAAGTTAGTTCAGGAGATGCTCACCGAACCACCAGATGCCGTAGGTGCTGTCAGCGGCCTCCAGACTGCCTCTGCATCCAGGCTACCATGGCTCCACACACTGGCTCAGCCCCTCAGCGGTCACACTCCAACAAACCCCTCCAGGTGTCTCCCTCCATGCCACTGCTATTTCCAGCCCACGACCGGGCTCTCCTAGCGGTTGTCACAGTGGAACAATATTTCCCAGTGGTTGTGCGTAGGTAGGTGGTGGCTTGACACCCCTCATATGAGGAGGTAGATACCGGATGATGTCAGACTGAGGCAGTTGACCCGGAAGAGAAGCATCAGCTACCTACTTGTAAGGAACCGGACATAGAGGGAAGACTCAGACGGGGTGCCTATTGTGGTGCTGAAAGATCAAGCGGAAGTGGCATGTTCAGGATGGGGACATCCTGCCCATTATATGTTGAAACTATTCAGTAGTAATATGTGTGATTTTTCAGACTCTTGGCACTGCTCTCTTCCAGCCCACGACTGGGCTCTCCCAGTGCACCACGCCAGTTCTGAAAGGGAAATTGCATCAGATCACTTACCGCAGACGGGGAACGCCGCCCAGCACCCGTTTTTGTGACAAATGTGTCTGGCTCTGAGCCCGCCCACCAACGGGACGGCCCAGCATCACAGCCCACACCTTGCTCTGGGAGCACCATCAGGCTGGTTGCACCGGCATTTACAGGACTTGAGAGGTGCACAGTTCAGGCAGAACGCACTCCATAGCCCAACTGCACCAACAAAATATACTGGGCTGCCTCCGAAGCTGCTCTTTTTCAGGATTTTCTGAGCCGACACACAGAGCTCAGCAAGAGACCACCATCTTGGACGAGCTTTCTAGCGTCACCCCCTCAGTAACCATACATATATTTAGCCAGTATTAATTTGCTTTCTCTCATAGAGGGGACCCATTTGCCCTATGTGTATACAGATTCCCCACCCTTTTTTCAAAACAGTTAAAGAAAGATCTGGATGATATAAACCTGCCAGGGAAATTGGTGCTGGTACAGTACATTGATGATTTACTGATTGCGTCCCCATCATACAAGGCTTTCAAGAAAGACACTAAAGTACTATTGACAGAGCTAGCAGAGGTGGGGCACAAGGTGCCCAAGAAAAAGCACCAGTTGTACGACCGTACTGTACATTATTTAGATAATGATACCCTCCTCCTAGAAAGAGACTTTTTATAAGATTCTTATGCCCCAGACAGTCACACAAATGCAAGCATTGTTGGGGATAGTCGATTACTGCGTCATGGACCCTGGGATATGCAAAGTAAGTATAAACACTTCAAGTATGCACCTGTCTGAATACCATAAAACCCTTGCACGGGACACCAGAGGTAGAAGAGGCTTTTACCAAAATCAAGTCACGACTGGTGAAGGGCCCACTCTGGGCCTGCCTGACTGTAAGGAATTTGCCATGTATTTCCATGAGAGGAAAGGCTTTGCCCTGGCTGTACTCACTCAGAACCAGGGGATCCACCATAGTAGACTAGTATAGAGAGGCAAAAGCTCCACCTCACTGATGATGCCCAACTAGGCTGAAACACGTGTATGGGGTTGCTGTGGTACTCTTGTTCAGAGGAGAATTGCCTAGTATTTCGGTGCTGGACTGCCCCTGGGCAGGACAAAGACTGATATGCGGGGAAATGTCTTCTCTGTGAAAAGAACAGTGAGCTAAAGATTTGGTTGAGACTCTCCCAGGGGCTATCCACCCAAGAACAAGTCAATGGGCTGTGTTCAGGCTGGTAGAGAGTTTCCCAGACCCCCCTCTGTTTTGCATACCAAGTAACTTTGGGTCTCACCCTAACTTACCAGGGGAATCCAGACGTGAGCCCCTTGCTCACTGCTCTTAGAGAGGCACAGCTTTACCTCACTGATGATACCCAACTAGGCTGAAACACATGTATGGAGTTGCTGTGGTACTCTTGTTCAGAGGAGAATTGCCTATCTTTTTGGTGCTGGACTGACCCTAGGCAGGACAAAGACTGATATGCAGGGAAAAGACTAAAGACTTGGTTGAGACTCTCCCAGGGGCTATCCACCCAAGAATAAGTTGATGGGCTGTGTTCATGCTGATAGAGAGTTTCCCAGACCCACCTCTGATTTGCATACCAAGTAACTTTGGGTCTCACCCTAAGTTACCAGGGGAATCCAGGCATGTACCCCTTGCTCACTGCTCCTAGAGAGGCACAGCTTCACCTCACTGATGATGCCCAACTAGGCTGAAACACATGTATGGGGTTGCTGTGGTACTCTTGTTCAGAGGAGAATTTCCTCACATTTTGGTGCTGGACTGCCCCTGGGCAGGACAAAGACTGATATTTGGGGAAATTTCTTCTCTGTGAAAAGAACAGCGAGCTAAAGACTTGGTTGAGACTCTCCCAGGGGCCATCCACCCAAGAACAAGTCAATGGGCTGTGTTTGTGCTGGTAGAGAGTTTCCCAGACCCCCCTCTGTTTTGCATACCAAGTAACTTTGGGTCTCACCCTAACTTACCAGGGGAATCCAGACGTGAGCCCCTTGCTCACTGCTCTTAGAGAGGCACAGCTTTACCTCACTGATGATACCCAACTAGGCTGAAACACATGTATGGAGTTGCTGTGGTACTCTTGTTCAGAGGAGAATTGCCTATCTTTTTGGTGCTGGACTGACCCTGGGCAGGACAAAGACTGATATGTGGGGAAATGTCTTCTCTGTGAAAAGAACAGTGAGCTAAAGACTTGGTTGAGACTCTCCCAGGGGCCACCCACCCAAGAACAAGTCAATGGGCTGTGTTCATGCTGGTAGAGAGTTTCCCAGACCCCCCTCCATTTAGTATAGCAAGAGCTTAGATCTGGTTGCAGCTGGGGTGTGACCCTGTTTATGTACAGAGTGGAGCAGAGTGAAAATATAGCACTGGGGTCACCTCGAGAGGTGGCTGTCCCACATGCTGTGGTACCCTTACTGCTGAAAATGAAGACCCAGCATATGTTTGTATCACGAGCAAGCAAATATGAGTTTTACTAAATTCATTCAACATTACTCTAACTAGATGCTCTGTTATGAACCCAGCATCTCTGTTGCCTACCTCTCATGCTTGTGTGTCAACTACTGATTGTCTGGTGATGCCACAAACAGATCTCTCTGATGTGCCACTGTAAGATTTAGACAGCGAGTATTTCATGGATGGACCTTGTTTTAGTAACCAAATTGGGCAGGTGGTCGCTCGGTACACGGTCTGTGCCAACGGGGAGGTATTGGAGATTGCAAAATTACCTCAATTCATGTCGGCGCAAGTAGCTGAACTAGTCGCTTTCACTTGGGCCTGCCAGCTTGTGGCTCGGCCATCGGTTAAAATGTACACAGATTTGTATCACATGTTTGGCATAGACCATGACTTTGGACAACTCTGGAAGCAGAGAGGTTTTGTGACCTCGAAACGGAATGCCCATAAAATATATTCATTATGTGCTGGCACTATTAAATGCTATAATGCTGCCTGAGCAGATTGTGATTGTCAAATGTGCAGTATATCAGTCGTTGGGTGATCCTAGTAGTTGTGGTAATGATTTTCCCAATAGAAAGGCAAGCTGGCGGCCATGTCAGAGGAGGCTGATGCATATAATTTTCCAGCTAAATCTATACCAGAGGAAATTGTGTATAGAACATTGGAAGAGTTGGTCTATATGCAGGAAAATGCCTCATTGATTGAAAAGGAGAATTGGATTAAAAAGGACGGCTGGTTACATGAAGACTCTCTGTGCTGATATGGGCAAGGACAGTTAGTGATTCCAAAACTATTAGTGTCACACCTTCTCAGGGTATTTCATGGACAGGCATGTATGAAGAGATGGGATGACAATGCTAGTGGGTCGCTCTTGCTTTGCACCTGATTTTAACAACTCTGGCACAGGAACACTGTCAGAGATGTATTGTTTGTTTACAGAATAATGTGGGGAAAACTGTGCCAATCAGACCTGGGGCACACCATTCCGACCATGGGACATTTGGTGATCTGCAAATAGATTTCCTACAGTCACCGTGGTCCAACCAATGGCAGTATTTGCTTGTAGTGATAGATGCGTTTTCTGGTTGGGTGCACCAGTGTGCATTAATAGTGATCAGGGCACATATTTTGTGAACAATATTATCAAAACATGATTGTCAACTTTTAAGATTCTACTTAATTTAGATTGTCCCCACGACCTCCAGTCTGCAGGAGCGGTAGATAGACAAAATGGGGTCTTAAAGAACAAGCTATCTAAATTGTGTCAGGAAACCTGGTTGAAGTGGCCGGAGCCATTGCCTTGGTTTTATTTATCATGAGAAGACCCCCTAAGAGAAAGACTGGACTCAGTTCTTATGAGGTATTTTATGGGTGACCTATGAGATTACCTGTATTGCTACCAATGGAAACTGTACCTGATCATTTTCAGTTGTTGGAGGACATATTACTGGAGTATGTGAAGACGTTAATATCTTCTGTCAGTCTCGTTCATAATCACAATCGATTTGCTCTGCCACAGGAGCCAACCACTCCAGGTCATATGTTGCAGCCCAGTGACAGCATCCTCATAAGGTTTCATCAGCGAAAGACAGCTCTAGCCCCTAGGTGGAAGGGGCCATTTGTGGTGTTGCTCAGCTCTACCTTGGCTGTACAGGGTCAGGGGCACCCAACATAGGTGCATGTGAGTCACTGCAAGCAGGAGGAAGCCCCAGCAGTGTAATTCATGTGTTGTCAATGATCTGTCTGCTTCTTCTGACTTACACTAGTGTAGCTGTAGAGAACATGTTTCCATTGTGATGAGTATCGATGCTGTGAAGAATTTGACTAGCTTAGTAACGTCCTCTGATGTCAGGGCCTGGCCATGATATAAGAAACCCTATGTAGTACATTCACAAGGTGAGGCTTGTGATCTGAATGGTGCTTGGGACTGTGGGGTGGATCTCTGGATAGGGATTATACCACGGCTGGCCGAGTGCCTGATTGGGGTTGTTCTGTATGTATGTGAGGCTCTTCCAAATTAGATGAGTGATGAAAATGGCCTTAAAGCGTTAAATGAGTTGGAAAAACCCACGGTAACACCCCTATCCAAACTTAGAGACAGAGTTATCTCTACTACTACACCTACCATGCTTACTACTACTGAATGGAATAACTGTTAAGTATCCTGGACCTTCCTATTTATCCGATTTGATCCATTATTGTTACTCTGTCCTGTGTACCAGGAGGAAAAGAAAAGATGATTTCAAAACTCATCTACTGGTACAAGCAATGTCCCGGGACCATGGCGGTGACAGCCAGCAAGAACTTGGTTGCAATGCCAGTTTATCATCAGACCCTGTGAATTTACCCTTAGCTATGCCAGGGTATTGTGGGTTAGACGATCTCAATACTATTCTAGGGAGAAGTAGGGCATGCTTGATACATTAAGATGATGAAGGTTTGTTAGAATCAGCATTCTCATTGCCATTTTCCAGGGCATATAGGCAATAGATCATGTACTATGTTTCAGCATTTGCAGTCTCCAAAGATGGATATGAAGGAATGTATCAACTATATGCAGGAATATAGCCACAATCTGTGCTACAATACAGTGTCAAAATTGGATAAGATTGGATTCAGGCATTTGGTGCTCAAGGCAAAGACAAAACAAAAGGTGAATAATTGATTGCGTGTGGAACGCAGATTATACTGCTCTTGCAATGTGGGACATTTATGAAGGGTCAAATTAAGATGGTTGAGTAGATCGACTCGAAAAGGCCATCAGTCTCATATTTGGAGCAGAGCTTTCTACCAGTGAGGCACACATCGGAGAGCTGCCCGTAATTGGCACCCTCAGCCATGTGACTTGAGCGGCCCTCCGAACTAGCAACTGCTGTCCATCAGAGAGGAAGGTCCTACATGACAACTAGCGAAGACTGTTGAAAAATGCCTCTAGAGTGCCAGAACGCCTGTGGCCATGGAGAAACTTCTTGAAGTATAGCGGTTGGTACTGTGAATCTAAGGCGTGCTCTTTTACTGCGCAATGTCAGATTAAAGGATTGTTGGAGCTGGCAAGCAGAATACTGCCCGGTCCATGGGCAGGATGCAACTGGGAATGGGTGACACAGCACAAAGTATGGGAAGTTAAGCCACCTAACGGTGCCTCTCAATGCCTTGTCTCTGCCCTGGGATAACCCCTGATGTGTGGTTCAGTATTGGCTCAAATTGGGAGCTACTGCCTTTGCAGCATCCGCAGTTGCAATTCTTAAATAAGTTGGATGAAGGACAGATAGTACTGGTAGGAAATAGAGCGTGTTGGGAAGGGGAAGGTGCAGGATACAGATGCTACCTTTATTGTATTTTTGGTAGGGAGGAGGTTGTTTAATGGAAAAGATAGGTGTGTAGAACTGGCAGCCCCACCAGTCAGATGTGTATTTTACTGTTCATACAGGGGCAAAACAGTTCATGGTTTTTAGGCCAGCTAGAGAATGACGGATGGTAACGGTGTATGTTGCATTTTTTAAAGGATTGCCTAAGTTAGTGCCAAACCAATTTGAAAGTCTTGAAAGGGTAGTGACTAGGGAAGTGACAGTTTTAACAAAGAGTTTGCATGTTCTAAAAACTATACATATATAAAAGAGATGCAGGCATTTAAAGAAGCTTATTGCACTCTGGAAGATGTTCTGTGTGCTGTAAATTAGGAAGTGTCTGTCTCACAGCATTCTCTCTTGTTTTGGCAGGGGTAAAATGGTGTTGCATGCGATGCTGTCAATGACAAGGGCCTATGGTAATTAAAACTGGGCCCTTCTGCTCACCTCCCCTTCAGTCGACCCCTGAAAACTGCGTTTCTATTGCCTTGTTAGAAATCCAGCAGGAGACATAGATGTTGCAACAAGAATTGTGCAAGCTACTAAAGCACGATAAAGATGTCTGTTTGTATTGTGTGAAATGAAGAGTTGTAACCACTAAATGTTGTAGATGTAGATGGTTGATCAGCGCAAAGGAAAATCTGTTTAAATCATCGATGAGGGACAATAGATAGAATTCCCTGTGCGAAGGAAAAACAGGTGAACTTGGCATGTTAGTAGGGGTTACCAAGGAAAGAACAAAAGGGTGGTCTGTTGACTTTGGCAGCTCCTGTGGGAGGGGGATCAATGATGTGGCAGTGCCATAAAGGCACCATATAATATATACAATTTGACATATGGGTAAATGACAATGTTAGGAGGGGGAAAGTATTGTTTGTTTGTTATGGATGATTTCCCTGAACATTGAATACCTGAATGAATGTTAGCTAAATATGACCCAAAGTGTTTATTATTTTTCTTTAAAATGCCAGTGGACATTTGGTAGGGTAATCCCCATCTATGGACTTCGGGTAATGCTTGCGCTTGAGGACTCTCTAATGGGGCATGTGCTCTAGGACTGCTGAGACAGCCCTTTGGGATGCTCTTGAGTGCCCTTGGTAAAGACCTCCCAGCCCCCATCTTTATGTCCGGCCAGTTCATACCGTTGGTCATTAAGGAACATTATTTCCCAGCGGATGTTCACAGGGTGGCAGTGGTTCGATGACCCTCACCTGAGGAGGTGGACACCAGATGTTGTCAGACCAAAGCCGTTGACCCTGAAGAGGAGCGTCATGTAACTACTTGTATGGAACTGGAAATAGAGGAAGGTCTCAGACAGGATACAAAGGTGCCCATTGTTGTGCTGAGGGTTGAGAAAGGTTAAGCGGTAGTGACATGTTCAGGTGAAGTCAGACCACAGAGGTGCTAAACGGGCAGGTGAATTGGAGGGTGGGTGGTCTTGACTTGGGTGTTTGGGCAGGATAGGTTCTGTCTGTTGACTTGCAAGTCTAATAAATGGAACATGATTTGCCCATTCTTAGTCAATTCTTTTCTTCCCATGCTAGCCTTCCATACGTGGTGACTTCTACCACTTTCTCATTGATGTTACCATTCTTTCTGCATCGCAATGGCATGCAGGACTTCAGCGCTGCGAACAATGGTAACGCAACCTCTTTGTCACCACTGATACTTCACTAAAGATGCAATTCTTCTCTCTGCATGAGTCTCCTCTCTCTGGCTGACTTTTCCAATCAGTGATATTCTAGGCCGGTGCTACCGTGCCCCAACTGCACCAATCTCGCTTACCTTTCCAGTTTCATTCAGTGCCAGTATTATGTAGGAACCTCTTTGAAAAAAAGCAGCTAACACAGGTAGGTGGAGGAATGCTCTTTATTCTTCCAGTTTCAAGGATATAAATGCAGCCCCAGGGCCAACTCCACCAGTCTGGCTCTCAGGCCCATCTCTCTCTCTCTAACTTCTCCAGTTGCTAACTGAACCACAGAATAGGAATGAGGGGTAAAGAATAGTGAAGAGGAACAAAGGCTATGCCATCTGTCCTACCTGGAATCACTGGGAATGTGCAGGAGAAGATCTAACAGCCCGCCTGTCAAATGAGAGCTGCAAACATGAGCCTTTTTTGTTTTCTCGCTATTCAACAAGAGCCAGAAGCATGGCAATCTTTTTGAGCCCCCATATCAATAACAGTAGGTCAAATTCACACAACTAATAATGTATGATGTCCAAGCAGGCTTAATAGAGTATTTGGCATTACAACCATCCACTGACATCCACTTCAAAGCACTACATTGTATCTTTATCCATCCCAATTAATAGCATCAGATTCAGTGGCTTGAGGCCGTTTTCCACAAGTGGAAACATTTAAAATACACATTGTGCTTTCTTCCATCCATGAAGAATGCAAGGGACCTATTCTGTGCTGACAGAATTTGCTTGCTGGCTGGTGGAATGTTCTAATTTGATTTTTGACAAGAGAGGCTTTTATACCAGCATGACCAACATGTGTTATTATGGGACAACAATTCGATTCAGCGACATTTGGTCCATTAAAATTAATCAAAATCAACTCTATTTTAAACTCTGCAAAACACTGGGCTGTGAAAGAGGTTCCTGCAATCGATCCAGATTGCGATCCTCTTGCAAAATTAAAGAGAATCTCTCATTGCACAGTGCCAGTCAACATTATCCGTGAACTAGCTCTTAGAATCTCTTGGCTGTCACTCCATTATGTCTGTTGTTTTCATATCCTCTTGCACATTTACGTAAAAGAAGGTAGGATGATTGTGGAGCAGGTTCCGCACCACAGAAACCTTAACTGCCATAGGCTCCCGAAACTGCGACTGATGGTCACCTGGCAAAATAATCAGTATGTGTCTGCCTGCCATGTATGTTGGTCGTACCTTCACAACCCAGTGGTGATGGTGGTGGCATCCCAGTCCTTCTGGTGGAGGGTGCCACTGATGCTGTATAGCTGAGGGCAGAGCTTATGCTGGCTCAGTGGGAAGGGAGATGGAGGACTCTGCGCCCTGGTGTGTCCAGAAACAAGCAGGTGTGTCCACCTGATAACAACCTGCAAACACACCATGATTTCTGTCTTCACCATTAATGGGTACTTAACGGTGTAAAAGGGGTAAGTGGGAGTGGATGCGTGCCCTCTCTAGTCGGAAACATCCTGCCATGTAATGGGGTTGTGCATTGGATGGTTCCCATTGAGCAACTCTTCCTATGACAGCAATGCTTGACCATTGTGATGCAAAGGTTGATTTTCGCAATGCATTCCTCCACCTCTCTTGGCCCGCTTCCTGCTCCCACCTGTGAGGCTAAAAACCTTGCGGTCATCTTCGACGCCGCATTCTCCTTCTCTCCTCACATCTCTGACATCTCTAAGAAGTCACACTACCAGTTGCACCTCCTCAGAGGTATTCTTCCTTTCCTCTCCTTCCCCCAGAAGCTCACTGTCTCTTGTATCACAGGCTCCAGCAAGGATGGGTCTCTCTAGGCTGGACTACTGCAACAGCCTCTTTCTAAATCTGCCTGCCTCTGCAACTCATCCAAAACAGGACTGCAAGTCTTGTCCTTGGCCTCAAGCCTAGGGATCGTATCTCTCCAGGACTGAAATCTCTGCACTGGCTCCCAGTGGCGGCTAGGATTATGTTAAAAACCCTCTGCATTGTCCACAAGGCATTCTGGGGCCTGGGGCCTCAATACCTTCAACTCTCTCTTCCTAAATATCTTCCTTCTCAAGCTCTTCGCTCATCCGCCTCCAACTTCCTCAGGGTCAGTCGCTTCTCCAAACAATGAGTTGGTGGCAGATCTCTTTCTTCATCTGGGGCCTCCCTCTGGAACAGCCTCCCTGCCTCTCTGAAAATTGAGGAGAGCCAACTCCGGTTCTGGAAGCGCCTCAAGACCTTCCTCGTTGCTTCTGCTTTCTCTCCACCTCTCCCCTGCTGCACTCCTGGCTGAAACTGAAACTGCACTGGTCACCTGGCTACCCTCTGTTCTCGGGCCCAGGTCTCCTCCCCGCCAGTTGCACACCTGCACTGCCCCCTGGCAACCCTTGCACTGTTGGGTTTTTTCTGTATCCCTTCAACACCTTACCAACACTTGACACCTGATGTCTGCACTTACCCTTGCACTTCCCACCAGCTGGCCACACCTCTTATTTATTGTTCTTATTTATTGTTTTATTTATTTACTGTTTATCCTATGTATGGCACGTCCTCTCCTCCTTCCCCCTTTAACTTTTCCCCTTCCCCCCTCTCCTGCACTTGCGCGATTTAAATGTCACTTGGCTTGCACTTGCGTGATCTCAATGTCACTTGGCCTAGTAAGATTGTTGTCTTTGTCCCCGTCTCGTGCCTCGTCAATCCTTTAAACACTTGTGTATAGGCGTGTTATGAATGCCATATCATATCACCTTGACTGTCTTTCTCACCGAGAAGCTATAGTATTCCCAAATACATGAGGAATTGGGCAGTGCCATGGGTGGGGACGTCCCCTGATCCTCCTGAAACGTAACATATATTGGATGCCTCTGCCCTCCTTGACCCATCTGCAAGGGCAGTCCCATGTTCAGAGGCCTCAGGCTCTTTCCCTTCTTGAGCCATCTTCTGGGGGAACACCTCTGTCTCCTCCACATATTGTTCTTTGGTCTCTTTCAGCACCACCATCTGCACCCCTTCATCATTCTCTTGGGTGTTGCACACATCTGTCACAGCCTCTCTCTGCTGAGTTACCACCATCTCCTCTTCAACTCTAAGGACGATCCAATCAGAAATGTTCTCAAGGAAGCCCAGTAGTGTAGTAGCAGATGCCACAACCTTCTCCTGCTTGGCCTTGATAGCTACTTCTCCCCAAACAGCCTGCCAGCTCCTTCCACCACCTCTGACACAAGGGCTTTCTGTAACAGCATGGCACCCTCTGATGGCCCTGCCTCATCCACCTTCGAATATGACAGTAACAATCTTTGCTTTGTTAACCCTGCCTCACTTTCTCACCTCAGGTAACACCTGCTTTGAGTAAATGGGGGCACAACCTGCCCTGACAACATCAACAGGCTCAATATCCTCTTCCAAGACATGGAACATTTTCTTGGTCTATGAGAAGTGAACCTTCTCTAATTGTGTCACATGCCCTTCCAAATACAAGTCCTACACCTGCAACATTATTTAGGTCCTTCCTGTAAGGACTACAATATTGACAATAACATCAAAGACAAGTGACTAGAATAAACATATGTGTTCACAAGTGATGCACATAGACATTTGGACCAGATTTGTGAACACACAAAGAGGATGACTAAAATGCAGGTAAGATTCTGGTTGACACACACAGTTTCTTGGGGTTTCACAAGCAAAGAGAAATATCAGTGCAATATTGCCAAAGCTATGTGCTCCCTGAAGGCAGATCAGGGGGCACGTTGAAAAGCCCTCCTCCTTGGCCCAAGTCATATCCTGCCTTAACTGACATGCCCTCAGATGATGAAGACCTTGTATATAGAGTCATACCCTTATCATATGGCCATACCCTCTCCCTCACTCTTACATGATGGTGGAAGAAGATGTTGACTATAGTAATCCCATTGCCCTGGACATTTCTGGTGCCAATGGAGTAACTTTAGTGGTAATTGATGGCCATGGAGACAACCACAATAACGCTGTCTAATGAGACCAGTTCAACTACCATGGAGTGGTCCCAACCCCAAGAACCAAACCAGAGTGATGCTGTATGCCAGAAGGGGTCCCGAAGGAAAAATACTAAACTTGAGTTTGAGGAGACAAATGAAACACCGGAGACTGTCAGCAGATCTGTTAACTCGTGAGAGGCCAGGTGTGAGCTTGGTGTACAGAGGACCTGAAATCAAGAAGTAAAACCGTGTGAGCACCAGAGAATGAGGAAAAGGACTGTGGAAGTATATAGTTCCTGGGGAGCCTCGATCGAACACTTGCAATGCTAAAGAGCAGATTCATGGATGAAGCTGGGCTTCTGACTGAAGTGAAGATAGTCGCCAGGCCTTTTATTGATTCAGGAGACTCAGGGGCCACAGTGGAAGGGGAAAACAACATCATTAGTGAAATAGGGTAACAGCCCACACAGCATGAAGAAGGAGATAAACAAAAGAGCGAGAGACGAGATGACAGGAAGTGAGGTCTGTAAAAGGATGGAAGTTGTAGTGGTTAGTGAGGTGGTGGAAGGTGAGAAAGAGGAAGGAGACAGAGGAAAAGAGAGAGAAGAGCAGAACGAACAATGAGAAACATCCGTGCTGGAGCCTGGTATACAAGAGATGGGAAAAAGACACATACGACGGGTACAGCCGCAGAGCCTGAAACAACACCTAATGTTGAAGAAGGGAAAGGTTTGGAGGATCCTCACTGAGCTGGAATGACTAACCTAGTTCCTGTCACTACCCCTGATGTCTGTCCCTTAGAGCTGTACCCCTCAGATCCAGAAAGGAACTGCTTGCCAGTGAGAAGGGCCCAATATTCCTCATTTGGAATAGGGAGAATGCCACCATATTCGTGCTTAGGAGAACAATCATAAGGGCACCATATCCATTATTAATAAGAAGGGGAAGATACCCCTTGTGGATCATGGGAATGGCAACATATCTCTAAAAGTGAACTCAGGCTCTACAACCCTGGATCAGGCATTATGCCCCTGGACTGCATTACAAACTATGAGCTGCGCGCTATAACCCTGTGAAGAGGATGTGTGGCAAAGAGGCACCTGGGAATTAGAATGTCTTTAATTTGTAAAATAATAATTATGAGGGCTCAAAATGTTGAGTATTTAGATTGCTGCATGCTGTTATCACAGGTGCCACCCAGTATCACAGTAAATGCCACTTAGTGTCACTGCTGGAACCACCCATTTTCACCACCTGTTTCACCTTTAACCATTCCTGTTACTGGGCACTGAAACTGAGAGTGCCATCCACATTACAAGTGCATGCAGTGCCACCCCTTTTGACCAGAGGTCAGTTGCACACAAATATCAATTCAATCAAGTGGACACATGAAGCAATTTAAATGTTTAGAGCTTCTGTATGCATGGTAACCAGTTAAATATACTTGTAATCTGGCACCCAATCTAATGAAAGTCAATGAAAAACAACCTAATAAAACAGATCTGTGGGGAATTGTCATCTGGCATGGGTGCAAAGTCTTGGCTTTTTAAAATCTTTCTTAACAAATTGAATGAGGGTAATTCTGTCTCAAAAAGGTTAATCTGCCAACCAGGTTCCTCCTTGTTGACTCCATGCCAAACGCCTAGTGCACTCGTGCCATAATGCTTTAGTAGCCTGATCCGCGGCAACCCATCTACTTGTGGCAAAGAGCACATTTAAAGGTCACAATAGACAGCCAAGTCCCTGTGACGCAGATGCAGCATTTAAGATATGCCCCTCTGTACCATGATGGTGGCAGGGTAAATTCTAAATAAAAGCTCTGCCTACGGATAGGCATAGTGCATGGTTCTACATATGATTTTTACTCTTGAAAGCCCTATGCCTGAGGTGAAGAAGGATTTGTCCAAGACAAAAGCAAGATATGTCCCCTACCATTCCCATGACACATCAGTAGTTAACTTTGTTGTGTATCAGGACCTACCACTCTGTGCTGGAATCTCCTGAGCTGGGAGAGCATACCCATAACAGAACATCCTACCCTTGATTCTCCCTGAAAGGGCCTCACAGCAACTGGAGGACCAGACCAGCCAAATCTCCCCGTGCACCACACAGATCCGATCGCTCCATGTTCACCGCACCTGGAACAAGAGGTAAGTCACAGGTGCTGGTTGCTGTGCTCCTCCTCCCATCGAACATTGCTTGCGCCTTCGACCACCTGGATACTGCATCCTGTCCCAGTCAAAGCTCGGCACCTGGTAGGCCCGAAGCAACTGCTCAATGCCTGGGCCTGAACCAAATCACTGAATAGTCACTCTCTGACTTTAAATGGGGGTTAAAACCCACCGCTGGGCCAATCGAGCTCTTGAACTGCTGGTTCAATGATCGCACTTCGAAGAGCTTCGCCCGCCAACTCGAACCGCTGGAGTGTGACTCATTGACCTCTCCCAGAGGCTAAAGCCCGACTTGGGCAGGCAAACTGTGAAGCATTCCTGGAACCCCTCTAACCTGCCACGTTGAAGAGCCGCTGTTGTACTGCACAGAGCACCCCATTCACCCCTAATCGACACCCACTTGCTGCTGCGGCCTCCACGATTCTGCAGTCCTGAGCTGAGCCTAATCAGCTCACATCGACGTTCCACCCCTGGATTGAATGCTCCAGCCCACCTGAACTGAATCATGGTACTGCTGACTCTGAACTGCTCTCTTGGTCCACTTGGACCCTAGTGACGAGTTAGGTCATAATTGCTGCCTGGTTTTTTACCAAGATATCCTTTGCTGTGGTTAGTACTTTACCTTCTACCCCTGGAACCAACCACAGAGTGGTACTTTCTCCAGTCTGATGCTCTTCCTTCACGGTGGGTTTTTGTGTAGTGATTCCTATTTCATTCTACATGCAGATGGTGTGTTTGATTAGGGTTTTTCTATTTTTCTAGAACCTTGATTGGACATTCCCTTTATTTTGGACTGTGATACTGTGTTGTTTGGGTCACTGCTGGTTCACCTTCACACACCTCTCAAGCTCAAGAGCATAGCCTTGTCTGGGCCCACTTTACCACAAAAGGCAAAGGGGATATATCTGTTGATTGTACCTGTTTTGCATTGTGTTTTGGTTTGTAGAAGTGTGAGGGCTGAGTTGGACATTTTACCCCTACTCACCCTCGTACTCCTGCAGAGCAGAATCCAATTTATCACAGTATCTCTGTTGATGTACCCAACATATGTATTCATAACAAACTGTGTTCATGGTGAGGAACCAAAGTAAACATGTTCGAGAGCATTCTCTTTGAGCCTCACCACCAGTAGGGCTAATCTAAAGTACATCTCTCCAAAGTAGAATGGCCAGTCACCCTGAATAATACACTCACTTACACTCTTTGGCTTTTACTGTGTCTTTCCCTTTATTGTACTGTCCTTTGGAGCATTCCTGACTTGCAGCCATTCAGATTATCTGCTGGTTCTTCTGGCTTAGCTGTTAATTAGCACCACCATCCCTGATGCCTTACGTTAATGCGGTAAGGCAATAAACTCTATTAGGAAATATTGGATGCAGGATACTGTTTTCCTTGCCCTCCTGGCAGGCCTTGGGTGCATGAACCTCCTTAGGACTTAACATGCTTACCCTCCCATCTGTATTGATGCACAATCTTTGAACAACATGCCAATATCCGTGTTTTCATCCTTCACTTGGGCATAGTGCATTTTCTCTCTTCTGCTTAGTCACGTCCTGTCACACTTGGAGGGCTGGTCCAGCTTCCCGTGCCCGGAGCAACAACCGTGGAAAGCGCATTACTTGCAGACTCTGTAAATTCAAGGTTTATCCAGCCATTCGATTGAGAACGTGACGTTTCGCCACCCTGTTACTCTGGAGTTTGAGGTTGCCCTGGAAACGGGCCATCACAGCCGGCTGTTACCAAGGAAACGCCTTCATGGCTTCCCCGTCCGGCATTTGTCATGTCAGGTGACTCAAGCAGCCAATGGCTGCCCAGTGCCTCATTCTCAGCACAAACTTAAGCGTCATTGATAATTTGAATGCTGCTTCTGTTTGAAGTTTACTCCTGGATTCTTTTGTCTCCCATGGATTCTGACCTGCCTTCGCCTTGCTCCATTCTCATACTCAGGTGTACCGACTCCTGCTACGCTACACGGACTGCCTTTGGATTTCGCCTTGCTCCTTTCTGATACTCCTGTGTACCGACTCCTGCTACGCTACACAGACTGCCTTTGGATTTCACCTTGCTACATTCTGATACTCCCATGTAACTGACTCCCGCCACGTTACACGGACTGCCCTTGATTACGCCTTGCTCCATTCTGATACTCCAGTGTACTAACTTCTGCTACGCTACACGGAGTGCATTTTGGTAACGCCTTGCTCCATTCTGATACTCCATTGTACCAACTCCTGCTACGTTACCCGGACTTCCTTGTGTACTCCTTGCTCCTTTTCTGAACACCTGTGTGCTGACTCCAGCTACGCTTTCATGGATTGCCTTCACCTCAAGTATAATCCCCTTGGGAATTCACATATATTGGATCCTCTGCATCGATCATTGTGCACCACAGAACGCTCTGCAGCCGGTGCACCCTCCCGACTCCAGTGCGTCCCTCGTGCCGCCTGGGTCAAATCTCCCTTACTAACTTACCTTTTTTTTGTTTTATCCCGTTGTTGTCTTCTGCATCACGCACTCTCATAGTTATCCTCGACAATTGAAAAGGAACGGTAAGAAACGTTAGTATTTACATTGGCCAGATGATACAGTGCTGTACAATTAACCTGGTGCTTAGCCGATTCTTTTGTTGTACTCTTGTAGGGATAAGACCCTGTGATCATTCCTACACCATCATCTCTAGGAGGGGGAGGAGACAGGTGGCTATACCTCACTATTTATTCTCGGCTTACTATCGTGTACCTAACAACAACTGACTTGTGTTTTTTTCCTTTACACAGCTGATACCGTGGCAGTGCGTTTGCCCCCACTCTTTTAAGTGATTAGTCCCTTTGTCTGCCTTAGTTCATTCAGCAAAGGGGCATATCACAGAAACTAGTTTTTCCCTTCAAAGAGGAGGCCTGGGTTTCACAACCTCAGGCTCATCTATCAAGTTGGAAGAGTGGAATTCCAAAGTCTTGTCGTCCCAGGCCAACCCGCCACCGGAGCGGTGGATAACACCTCCTTAAGGTTTCTTGTCCTTGTTGACTGTATAAGTCTTTCAGATTCTATACCTTGCCCTTCTTTTGGGGTTCCCCTTCTCCCCTAGGGGGAACCCCAAGAAATAGAAATGCTGCATTTCTTCACCCGCTAATATTACTCTTCCCCATCACATTTTGTCCTACCCTTCTCTCTCTGGTGTTTATTTCGTTCCCCTTCGGCCTTTGTCCCCTGCCACTAGTATTTTGTTCAGCTTCTTTATTAGATTGCAACCCTCCTCTGGTATATTTTGTCAACTTGTTCTCCCTTTTCTCTCAGTGATTTTTCCATCACTGGATCTTTCACTCATCTAATCTAAAAAACCTTGTGGGCCTCTTCCCAAGGTTTACCCCTATCTTTCTTCTGCCCTCCTCTTCTCCGCTCTGTTTTCTCTTACTCATGCCCCTGTTCCAACCCCTGGGAGATTCTGGCTTTGTCTACTAATGCAGTACTCTTTTCATTCTATCTGTGCATTCTTCCAACTCCTATCCACTCTTTGTCCCTAAGGCTGTTCCCTGCCCCACCTTAATTTGTTATGCATTCCTTTCATTGGGCGATTTTCTTCAACACCTCTACTTTTCTCTGTCATCTGCTAATTACTTCTCAACACTTTCCACTCTGCTGACCACTGAGGTCCCTGCTTCTCTCTGGAGAACCTCGTTGCTTGCCTTCCATGCCCCTTTAGTTCTCCCTGTGATTTTTCCCACATTTCCTTTTTCCTTCGTTCCTCATTGTTTTCTATTTTTTTCTTTTTTCCATTCCACCACCCTCTTTCTTTCCTCGTCCTTTTTTCCCTTCTATTTCAACTCACCACTTTCTTCTTTACTCTGTTTTCTTTCCTTCTTCTCCGTATGCCCTCTTCATGCCACGAGGCTTTCTTTTTCCCCTTCCCCTTCTCCTTACTTTCCTCTCATCCTCCTTGTATAGCAATATCTCCTATTAGTCCTGTAGTGCTTGTTCTATTTTATTTTCTCCTGTTACACCCTCCCCTTCATGTTCCCTGGACCCTGCCCATCCCTCCGGTCTCTGTGCCCATCCCTTTCCACTCCCCTACTCCATTTACCTTCTTCACTTGGCAGCGGTGCCACTGCCGCTCCATGCACTGGCCCACCATGGAAATGGAAGAAGGGATCCACATTGGGGACCCACCTTCCAGTTCCATGGTGGCCATCTTAAATAGGTATTTATTGAAATGACAGGACTAAGTGAGAACAAATCCCATGAATTCAAACACAATTATTACTATCAGCACCCTGGATTAAATACCTGGGGTGCTAATAGCAATAAAACCATCTCCGGAAGCCTGGATTGGGAGTTAACAGTGCCGGGGACCCATTGTTACTTGGTCCATGGGCCATTGCCACCCTATTTGGCCTCCAGCGTGGGTGTTATTGCTTAAATGGAACTACTGAAGTCAACACATTCAGTAAAGTAATTATAAGAGTAGAGTTTTTGACACGAAGGGAAGTTCAGCAACAGCAACGGCTTCCAAGTTAGGAAGAAAGATCAAAGAAGGAAAGAAATTACTCTTTCTGAATTTGAAAAGCTCCTTGTTACCTGCTTAGGAGCTGTGCCCACTCCATTACCAAGCCACCAGATTTTCTCTTTACTCCCCTTTTAATGGGCCCTCTCCCTCAGACTGATAGACTACACTCACCAAATCACAAGATTGCACATGCAGAAGCCTGATTTAATCTAAGAAAAATCTTTAGAATAAAAAGGAAACCATATTCCTTACCAGACCCTGCAAAGAATGTCTTTAATTGAGTTCTACCCTTAGCACATGGGGAAGAAAGCAATTCAAAGTGAGAAGCGTGGCAAGAGCTGGATTGAATTGCATTGGATGGCACAGAAGGCTTCAGTATTTGGACAATGCACACAATGTGTACTTAACATTTTCTTTTCAGTAGGAGTACATTTCATTACATAGTTATTCACCATCATTATTCTTTAGGATTTAATATAGAATAATCATTGCCTAGTTTTATTTAATCAGCTTGCAAGCAGTGGTCTACCCTGCCTCCTACAAGCCCCATTGTTATTTATAAATTTGAATTATTTGACTCTCTACTTCGCCTACTTTTATTTTTAAATCGAACCACCTGGGCTTGGTAGGCAAACTATGGTAGACCCAGTTCCAAGTTGAGACATGCGGCCTGTGGGTGGCAGTCTAACCAGGCATGGTGAGTTGTGAGCTTGGGCATTAAAAGAAGCTAGAAACCATGCAGACGTTCCTCAAAATATGTACATTCATGTCTACTGGCTGTACCAGACTCCCTGCTATTGCATGGGGACCAGGCTGGGGAGAGGACTGAGGGCCGGTCACAGGAGGCCAGACTTAGGACAAACAGGAGGCTTAAAAGAAAATTATTGTTGATATACTGATGAGAGCTTTGCAGAAAGCTACATGCAATTCAAGATACCTGTTTAACATTTTGCTATTTAACTTTTTTCAGAATTGGTTCCATAGTCCGCTGGTATGAGTAATGTCAGGATTCAGGTTGTTGGCGTTGGAATGCTTCTTGATCGCAATAGGGTTGACAGGCGGGTGGTCGCCAAAGTGGACTATTGATAACATGAACATCCACATTACTGCACCGATTCAGTGGTCTACTATACGATGAGACATCAGCCTGGGGCTATGCAATGGCGTGAAATGCAAAAGGAGGTGCTGGTGTTCAGTCCCACCTCCAGAATATGTCATGGGGCTGAGCACCAGGAAAAACTGACACAAATTAGGCACTACGTGCTTGTGACTGTGAGTTGAGCAAAGAAGTGGCTGGGAAATATATCCCTGTGGCTGAGATTATGATCCAAGATGTACTCGGGCATTATATCCTTGATAATGGGTTCTGTTTAGAACCTGGGGAAGACGAGTATCCCTAATACAGTTAGAGGACTGCCAGATTATGTTTGATGCATCCTCACACTGTTGATTTACATCCCTCCCTGAGAGGATTCCCTTGTTTGGTTATAGATAAAACCCATGTCCTGAAAATATTTATTCTAATCCCATCTTGTATCACACAGGCGAGGGATACCCATGATATGCACCAAAGTTAGACCCTTGACACGTTATTATTTGTAAAAAATAATAGGGCCAGGATGGGTCATCCTGACACTGACACTGTTAGTGTAGACCAGACCAAGAGGGAATTTTTTAGTTTTGCTGTAGATGGACCCCAAGTCCTCATAGGTGCTGATTCTATTCCGACTCCTGTTTGTAAATACAGTAGAATTGTCCCTTTATTTACTGTGTCATGCATTCTGTCGCTTGGCCACATAGTGTGCAGGAACAGACAAGGACTTTGGTTACGAATTGAGCCAAATTATTTTCTTGGACTTCTTCATAGTTCTTCTATTCTACTGACATCTGATTTGTATTTGAAAATCACTACATACGCTTGGCTTTTAATGGAGAGCGCATCCCTACAATGGACTATAGTGGGTTCAAAAAGAAGCATGAGATGGAAGTAATTATGCAAGATGTCAGTCACCTGGGATGGCTTTTGGGGAAATCTGTACCGATCTATGACGTTTGCTTACATTTTTGGGGTTGAATGTCATTCCACATACTTTTAAAACTAATTTTAGCGGAATTTTCAGGGGGGCTCCTCCCTCCCCCCGCTTTTCTCTCCCTCACCTGTTGGTAATTCCATCTGTACCACAGCATGATAGTTATTAGGCAAGTTATTGAAGTTTTCACTGTCTGTCTCAAAAAAAAAAAATTGGCTGACTTTCCAAAAGTAACAATAAAATAAAGTAATTTTCATGATCATTTAACAACATACATTTCTATGTATTTAACACAATTAATTCAGGTGGGGAGGGTTAGGACAGCATCTGGACTTATTACTGCGAGGCAGTATTGTAGAGCAGGTGGTGGGTGTAATGTTCTCCACAAATGACGACATCAGAAAATTGATAAAAAATGAAACATATTGTATTACGAAAGTTATACAAGTTTTTAGTGTATTCCTTTTCGATTCCTTTTGTAGTGGTCTCAATGGTTAATTGCGTCCTCTCTCTGTCTCTCTCTGTCTCTATCTTTCTGTCTTGTTCATGTTCTCTTTATGTCTCTGGTTTCTAAGAGCCTGGACGGGCCAGTGATCCAGATGCCCTTGTCATGGAAACGCACAAACTCCCCAAATTAACATGTTCTGCTTGGTTCTGCTTCATACCTTTCTGCTGGGTGCTCTACCTCAGTGGTGCTTCTGAAGTGTAACTGCCCATGTTCAGTTTTATTGGCTTTCTTTCTGCTTATTAGTGCCACTTCCCCAATAAGAGTTAGCACTACTGTGCTACTGTCACAGAGTGTTAAAAGCACAATAATAATAGCTATCAGGTGGTCAACGTCTCTGCACTGTGGCCACACCGTTTCATCAAAACATCCCATGCTGCCTCCCGCAGGGGTCTAAAAACCGAGCTATTCAACTAAACTCCAGGATTCGGCCATACATGTCATGCTTCAACTTGTTCCACTGTAACCACGGAATCTTTAAGTTGGCAGCTCTTCCTCTTTGTCTCTTGTAAATAGTACTTCTAATCCGTAAACTTTGCAATGTTCTGTTTTTTTCCTGTCGACTGTCATTCTCATGTAACTAAGCAAGCCCTAATGTAACAGCACCACCATGCCCCAGGGCCGCCTTGTGCGCTTTACAAATGTAAAAAAAAATAAAACAACTCTAAGTATTCAGTTCTCATGGTTCTTTTCCAGTTTGTTGGTAACAGTGCATATCTCACTCCATAATTTCATGGCAAAAAATACTGAATACCAGAATACCAGATTTCGGATGGCCCATTTCACTTCATATATATACATATATATATAGATATATGCGCAAGTGGGTACAGTTAATTAAGCAATATGACCCGAGCGGCGGGCGGCATTACCGACTCAGGTAATGCCCCCGCCGCTTGGGTCATATTGCTATTAGTACCCTGGCCTGCAATATCTGCGTGACCAGGGCACTAAAAGCATTTTTTTCTGTCCCGAAACGCTGTGGCGTTTCGGGACAGAAAAAAAAAAGGAAACGACCAAGAAAATGGCAAATGGAGTCTGTTTTCCCTTTCCATGACGGCCATCGGGAACGGATGTGCTGGGAACACAAGTTTTCCCACCGCGTCTGCTCCCGAAAAAAAAAGAAGGTAAGTGGGGTTGGGAGGGCGGGAGTGGGACGGGAATAAAAAAAAAAAAGTTAAAAAATGAAAAAGAAAACGTACCTCTGTGTCCCTAGCGAGGGATGAGGGAAGCCTCCAGCCATGTGCTCAGTGCCTCCTTGCTTCTCTAACAGAATGTATCAACCACAGCTACCAATAAACAATTCCTTTGCTTTTGTTTGGCTTTGTCAGCATTCCTGTGCTATGGTTACAGAGTTTCAGAACCTCACCACCCAGCATGCAGTTCTCTTGGTTCTCTATCATCTTGTCAGTGACCCTGAACAATGGCAGGAGAGTTGTAAAACCATCAGCATGCAGCTATCTTGGTTCTCTTTCAGCGTTTGGTGTGCTCAAGTGCTATGGCTCCAGAGTGTTAGAAGAAACACATCCAGGACAAAATTGGTTTCCCCTCGTCAGTTTGAATGCCTTCTACCCTGGGGTTTCATTCCTCCTCCTCAGTGGTCTGCGCTCCATTCACACCCACCCCATCTAAGCTCATTAGACTTTGGTTGTCATGCATGTTAGCTTCAATCTCAGCATTCACCTCTTCTCATAACCCCTCTGTGTCAGAGGCACTGCTTCTGCTCCTTTTTCCACAATGTCAGTTTGTATCTTCTCTCGCCATGTCTTTGTTCACAATATATCAACCACTGCCACGGTACCATTACTTCTAGAAGCTTCTCTGTTCTTCTCTGTACTCAATATTCCGTTTTTGGGTAACACACAGACGTTGGCTTTCTGTCCATAAGCGTCTTCACTTTATGTGGTGGTCTGGCTCCCGGAATTTTTAAATATACATGGGTGAACAGGTCTCTTATATGTAAACTATTTCTGATCCTCAAGAACAGCTGAACTGTCCCGGGAAAAAGGGCTGGCCCTAGCCAAGCACTGGTGGGTCGCCTTTCAAACAAGGGTAGAGAGGAAGAAATGCCCCAATTCCATACTGTTGCTAGATATACTTGTGCTCTGATTGGCAAAGAATGCCTATTTGTAGTAAGATCAGTTGGCCATTACTGCTGATGTTGAAAATACTATATCGCTGTTGGCTCCTTAAATAATGGACCAGTTGTCTCTACTCCAACAGAAGATCCCTAGCTGGAGTGAGTATGCAAGGAGTATTTAATCAAATGTAAGTACTTAGGACACACCCACTTGCATTCATGTAGGACATTTCGTACTTTAATAAACCCTCCCCTGCATAAGTAACTGAATGTCCATAAGACTCAAAAAGACAAGTGTTAATCAAGTCCAAAATTATTTATAAAGATTCCTTGCACACAGTACAAGGATATCGGTATTGTGGTTGACCAGTTTCCGTGACAATCTAGCTCTGTGTCACCCTCTTCAGGAGGTGTCACCCTCTTCAGGAGCAGTGAGATAACTCTTGATCACTTCTTGCGTCAACAGAGAACCACTATGTATGTTCTCATATCAAAGTGTAACCTGTGAGGAAACAGGAAATGAGTACTGCATAAATCATTAAATCAATTATTAGAAAACTATTCATCAACTAGATACCAAGAATCTGTGATAGATTTTATTACAAGCTTACCCACCTGCTTTAAGTACCATGTGCCTATGCCGGCAAGGGACGGTACACCATTAGCTGCGGGTCAATCCACTGATATTAGAGTAGCTGTCTAGCATACAGAGTCGCTTGTGGGAGGAGCACCAGACACAAAGGTGAAACACTCTCCCCGGACAGCCATCTCAATCATGAGCACCTCAATCAAACTCCATTGAACTCTTACCCCTTAATATGTATACTTCTCTGTTAATAGTATCTGCAGCGTGGAGTGTAAATCCTCCTACGACGATGTCCTGTCCGCAACTAGAAAAGGTGTAGTTGGTTAAACGCCATAAGAAATCATCCATGCAGACATATCATCGCGTGTCTTCGTACAAGCGGAGCGGATGCTCCAGCTAAAGCCGGTAGCCATCCTAGTTGGACAGACGTCTCTGTATGTACGCATATTGGAATGACTCATTCTGCTGTGCATGCAATATATCCTCTCTCTAAAGAAATTATTTCTCTCAAGAAATTAAGAGTTGTTTGATCTGGGCTAAACATAGCCAACACTACATTTCATGCGCAGTACCACAAACATAAATCTCTTTAGCAAAATCATCATATGTATCTGCAGTTGTGAATCGACTATTCCAGCTTTGATTGGTCAAAATGTCTCTGTATGGACGTATTTTGATGTATGTTGACATTACTCATCTGATATATCTTCTCGTGCAGAAGACAATTTTAGTCACTAGGTCAATACACGTAATCACCAGTAACAATTTACAACATTGAGTGTGGTCATAATGAGCAGGTAATCAATAAAAAGGCGGAAATACCCTCAAAATACAGAATGAAAAAAAAAAAACGAAAGGACATTAAAACCAAATTTGTGCTGGATAAAAAATCTGAAATCCCATAATTTCGAACAAGGGAAGTAGTGGTTGCGGGGGTGTTCCCTGCTCCCCTTTTTCAACATTATGGGTTGATGGGTTGCAGGGGACAATAAAGAAAAAAAAAGGACCCTGCAGTGTCAGTTCCCACCCATAATTGGGAGATGGAACTTATGTTGCAGGGCGAACCCGGGTATGCGAAGGCAGGTAAATGCAGGTATTTTGGGATTAATTTAAAGGTTAAAGGGGTGGTGGGTAGAGGAGATAAGGGTATTTGAAATGTTCTTAATACACCATTGTTTATTTCTGCTGTGGTAGAATCTGCCATTATTTTATAAAATATATCCAAAAAGGTCACCAACTTGAAGCTAGAGCGTAGTAAATGTTCCATTGGCACATTGGGGTCACCCTCGTGTATCAATGATACGCAACTCCACCTAAACCTGTGAATTGTAGCTATCAAACAACCTTATCTCAGAATAATTGCCAGGTCATGCCATTGTGTACCTTCTTTAAGCCATTATGTATCTGTTCTAAATCTGTTCACCGCCCCTTGCCGGGCCTCCCTCTCCCTTGCCAAACTTCACTATCTTTCTCTACAGCCTCAGTCCTCCATCTCTCCCCTAACTGTGCTCAGTTTTTTGCTGACTGGTCACATGGCTCACCCCCAGAGCCTCACAGGTCCCAGGTTCCCCCGCCAGTCTTTGCACTTGCCTCCAGGCCTCCGCATTATGCCCAGCACTACTGCACTTTTATCTTTCATTTCATCAGAGGGGTAACCCCTACTGCACTTCAGCTTATGTTCCATGAGAAAGGTAACATCTCTGCACTTAACCCAGGGCCCTGCTTGACTGGGTGCACTTGTTTCCCCTTGCCCACCTACCCTCCACCTCCGTCTGTACACTTGCATGACCTGAATTTACGAGGCCTAGTAAGTTCTGCCTTGGCCCCCTTAGTCTCCCCTCCCTAATCTGGTTGCACCTGTTATACTTCATGCTCTTGGACTAGGTGAAATGCCATCAGACCTAGTACGTTATTTACTTTTTGTTAGATCATTCGGAAACTTCAAGACCTAAGAATGACTAATGTTTTTCCCTTGTTCCTTTACCCCTTTGAAGAGCTTTGAAGCACTTCACTTGTGTATAAGCGCTGTACAAATAATTCCAATTCCAATTACAATATGGTTTTTCCAACATAGTCCAGTGGAACCGGTCATGGGAAAAAAAAAAGAATCACTGAACATAAACCCTGTATCAGGACAAAAAAAGTCACAGCACCACTAGTGTAACACTTTATGCAAAAAGGGCATCACGCTGATTCGTTCCACTGACCTAGTGACTAAAATTGTCTTCTATAAGAGAAGATATATCAGAGGAGTAATATCAGCATACATCAATGTACGTCCATGTAGAGAGATTTTGACCAATCTAAGATGGCAGGTAGCATCCGCTGGAATACTTGTTTTTCAACTGTATTTACACGTGATGAAGTTGTTTCAGAGATGATTCTTGGTGGTTCTGCAAAGGTTTGAAATGTAGTGTTGGCTATGTTTAGCCCGGACCAAACAGCTCTTAATTTCTCAAAATAAATAATTTCTTTAGAGAGAGGATACATTGCATGGACAGCAGAATGAGCAATTCCAATATACCAACATACAGAGACGTCTGGCAAACTTAATATGGTTGAAGGCTTTAGCTGGAGCATCCAATGCGGGAATGCTGAGACACGCGATGACGTCTCTGCATGGACGAGTTCTTGTGGCGTTTAACCAACAACACCTTTTCTAGCTGCGGCCATCGTAGCAGGAGGATTTACACTCTGCGCTGCAGATACCATCGACAGTGGAGTAAGCACATTAAGGGGTCAGAGCTCAATGGAGTTTGAGTGAGGTGCTCCTGATTGAGATGGCTGTAAAATTGCCTGGGGAGAGAGTGTTTCACCTTTGTTTCTGGCTCGCTTCCCGCAGGTGACTCTGTATGCTAGACAGCTACTCAATCAGTGGACTGACCTGCAGATAATGGTGTGCCGTCCCTTGCCGGCATAGGCACATGTAACTTAAAGAAGATGGATAAGCATGCAATAAAATCTATCACAGATTCATGGTATCTAGTTGCATAGTTTACTAATAATTGAGTTAATGACTTATGCAGTACTGTTGATCCTCATTTTAAGAGTTATCTCGCTGCTCCTGAAGAAGGTGACACAAAGCTAGATTGTCACTGAAACCGATCAATTACAATACCAATATACTTTTACTGTGTTCAACAAATCTTTTAAAAATAAAGTTCTTTTAAACGTCGACTTGATTTACACTTGTTTTTTTTAAGTCTAATCGACATCCAGTTACATATCCTGCAGAGGGTGTATTAAAGTAAGAAAATCCCTACCCGAATCCAACTATGGTGTGTCTGAAGTGCTTACATTTGATTAAATACTCATTGCATACTCACTCCAGCTAGGGGTCTTCTGTTGGAGTAGAGACAAATGCTCCACTATTTAAGGAGCCAACAGCAATAGAGTATGTTCAACATCAGCAGTAATGGTCAACTGATCTTACTACACATAAGCATTGGTTTGCCGATCAGAGCGCAAGTGTTTTTGCCAAGAGTATAGAATAGAGGCAGTTCTTCCTCTCTATCCCTATATAGATAGGCAGCCAACCAGCATTTGGCTAGAGACAGCCCATTTTCTAGGGAGAGTGCATCTGTTCTTGAGGGTCAGAAACAGTTTAGCCTTAGGCTTTCTGTATATATAAGAGACCTGTCCATCCATGTGTTTTTAAAAGTATCTGTTTTGGTGGATGTTGCCCATAAATTTGTTAAATTGGTGTTTTTCTCCTGGTGGGTGTGTCTGCTCCTGGAATTCCAGCCTTCTCCTCCAGGAACTATTTCCTATTCTTACCTGCCTCTATTCCTGATCCTCACAGCACCGTCGGTTGCGTTACTTGGTCATGGCGCTAGTAAGAAATCCTCTTACTCGTCTGATGTTTGTGCAATACATTGTGGCACTTCATTTACTGGAGTACATAAATATATGAATCATAGAACAGTGGTGGCATAAGTGTACTTAAACCAGTGGCAATGAACCCTTTACCTTTTGTAAATCCAGGATTACAACACCCAGAACAAAAAAGAAAACAAAAAAACATTGGCTATCATTGTCCAAAATCAATGTTGGCTCATTTAAAAAGCAAATGGTAGTTGCATAGCTTGAATATTGATAACACAAAACTGGTCGACCACTACCATACTGTACATTAAGCACTTTCCATCAGATAATATCTGAATATCTTTTTATAAAGCACAACAAATGATTATCAATAATTGGCAGAGAAGGAGTGAGGGACGAAATCAAAGGAAAAGAACATTGGTTATCTAGGGCAGGGTAAACTTTGAAAGGTGGCGTGGCTATTACAGAGGGGATGTGTCATTTGCCAGATGAAAGGATTACAGTGCCCGATTCTGCCTGGTCCCCTGCAATCAATGGTCATGTTGGGGGATCAAAGTGGTTTAATGTGCATGTTAAGACTGGTAATGACATTCCACCCTCCCATCCAGTTCCCCTAGACTACCAAACCCTGTCTGAATCTGGAAGACTGGGTTTATGTACCGACCATATTGGGACTTTAATCATAAGCATTTAATATATAGCATCACTGTAACTGAGTTCTTATTTTATATTTTACTAATGGCTGACCTAGAAAATTACTTGCATGCTAATTATTTAATTTTTTCTGTGATAGTTTACCTTGGATGTTTTTTTTTCTTGGCCAAATATATTCCTAGAAAACATTGGGCTATGCTGAAAAAACAGTTGTTTATATTGCGCAACGAATTATCATAAATATTGATAAATCACTGGTGGAGTTTAAGGCTGGGCAAACCTCCTCTCAGCCTTACCTATGGGCCTAACCGAGTCCCAAGGGAGGGATCTGGTGAACCCACAAGATCTCCTGGTATTCTCCAGCTGCTCGGAACAGTGCCTAAACCCCCACCTATCTTCAAGCAGGCAGGTTTCCATTTGGACAGGAAGAACAGGAGTATACAGGGCAGGACACACCTTCTGCTTTTGGGGAGTGTTAGTGGTTTTGGGTTCTTTCTTGCCGGTGTATTAGTGTTTTAGTTCTTTTTGATCACTTGTTAACCCCTTTACTCTTTATGTATGTTTATGAGACCCTTTTTGTAATTATTCTTTTGTTCGCCTAAATTTCCTGCATAAAAATGTAAAAATACTGAAAGAACATTTCCTGTTCCTCTCTGCATTTTCGTCTCCATGAAAAATTTACATAAGCAAACAAAAGCCATTTTTCCATTTGCATTCTTAATTGTATGTGGTGGTATTATTCCGACAGGGCCTTGTGCAACTTTTACCATTTGTTTCCCCTACGTTAGTTTTTACCCCCACAAAAATAGAAAACGGTTCCCTTTTGCATTCATGCTTTTTTTTTATAAAACTTAAAGCAAAGACCCCATTTGCCTGTGTGAACCAGAGAATCGTTCCTGTCACCGGCCTTTGCATGTGTGAGAACCCTATGTGAATCCATTCATGTACCCTAATCAGTCACTGGTCGTTGTTTTTTTGTATCTAGTGCTTTCTTAGAAAGGAGTTGAAATAACCATGAAACAGGACATGGCTTTATATTTAAAGGGTGGAATGGAGGAAGAAGAGGAGATTCACTTCTCAGAGTACAAGGATGATTGTTGCCAGGTCTTGGATGAGAATGGTGTGCCTGTAGTGCTTGTGGGGGAGCTGCACGTTGCCTACATTTACAGCAAGTGTTGGCTGGAGAGTCATTGGGGGCCGGTCCAGAAGAGGAGCGGAGGCAGGGCTGCACAGGGTTTGTTTGCCACTTCTACAGTGGAGGAGGCAGAAGAGTAAGCGGGTGGGCATGGCTGACAGTGGAGGGATTGCCACTGAAGCAGAGAGTCGATGTGATGGGCTGATGCCAGAGTTGGTGTAAGGAGCTGGCAATGTGAGTGGATGTAAATAGTTCACTTCACACATCAGGAAGACATTGTAGCTGCGGATACACTTGTGTTTTTTTTGCTGGACCGTGACTTTTTCAACTTTACACTGGAAAGCAGAAAGAGGACGCAGCAGACGTATATTGCTGCCCAGAAATTGGCAAGTATACGGTGCAGGTGGTGGTGCTACAGAGGCAGAAGAGCAACAGGTGAAGAAGGCAGAAGTAGCCCTGCAGCATATGGCATAGGTGGAAGAAGAGATTGAAGATCCTCAACTTGTGGCTGTCCTTTCATAGGGGGCAAGGCAGGCACATGCATACATGATCACCTTGATATTAGCCTGTGACAACTTTATCTTTCTGCAGTGGTTTGGAAGGCACTGTGCTATGCACTCCAAGCATGATGGCAGTCAAGCAGGTTATACCAAAGAAGGGTTGTTCTTTGGGAGCCGCCGCAATGTACAAGCACATAAAATGAAAGTGCAAACTGACTAGTCCTATGGTGCACATTTCACCCTATAGTGACCCCGCTTCCAGAACATCCTTCCGCAGGAGGGCAGCAATGATGAAGTATGTCTGTCCACCAGCTTGCCAACCCCCCTTCGCTATCCCTACATAATGCATCAGTGGCACCATCCAACAGCAAGACCTTATTTTCAATACCACATAGCTTTGTGTTGGTGATAGCTTTATGGGAGTGCTGCTATTTGAACAGGCACTGAAGGACCAAGTGTTGTGCCATGCTGGCCCTAAATGCCTGTATCACCACATGGCCATCAGTTTGGACCAGCTAAACCTCACAGAAGTGGGGGATGCCATGGAGAGTCAGATGCTCCAAAATCATGTTCTTGCCTGTCAGGGCATTGAGCTAACGGATAGGAAAAAGACCAGTGGTGTGACTATCGTTAAATCAGAAAATAGAGTAACATGTTCTTAATATTGTGGAGTCTTGCAAGTGAGTCCACAATTTTGTGAGAGTATCACAGTGAGTTGAAGAAGTATGGTCTCTAGCTTGCTGTCCTGAGGACTAAAATGCACCCATGCTCAACAATGGAAGTTGCATTACAGTTTGCAGAGTTGAAAATAGAGTGAAAACATTTGGAAAATGAGTTTCCAGTTTGTCTAAATTAAAGTAGCAAATCTGGAATCATTTTGATCTACCAATCTAGCAACCTTGCTCACCAGACGCTGACATCTCCTGCTCATCGCCCCTCTCTTCAAGCCAAAAACCAAATGTATTCTCCTAGATGATTTTGACCTAGGTTTCAAAGACACCTCATACCAGATGTCTTCTGCCCTCACTACAGCTCTCGACAAGATGAACTTCTCCCAAACTGTTTTCACCCCCACTCATGATAAAGGACGGAAGCTTGACTGGATACTATTCATCAACACACCTGTCCAAGTCACTTCCATTGACCCTGCACCCTGTACTGACCATTTCCTGATCTGTTTCACCAGGGACACTGCATTCACTACCACCCACAAAGAATGTGATCTATCACTGCCAGACACACCCATAAACTTAGCAAGGAGCAACTGGGACCCACCATCCTTTCCTACTTCGAGATATAGCCTGATAACACCAACCCAGAAACCATTCTCACTGCCTATAACACTACGGTCCTTAGAGTTCTAGACCAGCATGCCCCCCTCAAAACTACAACTCGCAAAAAAAGTAACTACTAGAGCTGGTTCACTGAAGAACTAATCTCCCTCCGCAAATTAAAACGTGCCTACAAACATCTCTGGAGAAATAACCCTACCCCCGACAACAAGGTAGCCTTCAGAACAGCCATCCTTACCAGTAAAGCCAGCATTTACAACGTCAGAATTACAGACGCAAGCTCCAACAGAAGAGAACTCTTTAAAATCCTCAACGAGCTGGAAACGTCAGCCACCCCTTACTTACTGCTTTCCAAAGAACAAAGCATGGTGCTTCCTCATACAGTCAGCTGTTGCGACCAAAACTCACATTTCCAGGGACAAAACTATACAAAAATAATCCCTCCTCCGCTCCTCGTTGTCATACCCCCTTATGTCAACCACCCCCTCTGCGCACACGGTCCCCCTATTTCACTTCACCCCTTTCTCCTTGATGGAGGTACTCACTACCAATCCAACACCTCAAAGCATCCAACTACTCAGGTGACATCTCCCCAGCCCACCTTGTCAAGATATGGCTTCTGGCTGCCACCATAGCCAACTTCATCAATGTCTCCTTCGATTACAACACAGTGCCAAGCTCTATCAAAGAACCCTATGTCACTTCAATCCTGAAGAAATACTCCCTCGACCCTAGCCTCCACATCAAACAGCCCTATCATGAAGGTGCCCTACTTCCTGAAAATTATGGACCGTACCGCTTACTCACAACTCCAAACTCACCTTGAAGCCCATACTCTACTGGACACCCATCAATCAGGGTTCAGACATAAACACTGCATAGAATCAGCCCTCCTGATGCTGAGGAGCTTGCCATCTTCCCCCTAGCAGACCTCTCGGTGGCCTTTGATCTCATTGACCACACAATCCTCTGCCAGTTCCTTACTGCCAATCTTCAACCTATGCCATGAAGCAGGCAACTGTATCAAGTCCTTCCTCACTGGACAATCCTCCAGGGTCTTTGTGGGGGCGGAAGCAGCTGGCCCAATCCCAGTTCCTTAAAGTGTCCCACAAAGATCCTGCCTCTCGCCAACCCTGTAGAACAAGCACACTAAACCCCTCTTAGACAACTTGGACAGCCTCAACATCCCATACACTAACTTTGCCAACAACACGCAGGTCCTCCTCAAACTCAGCGGCAATCACAAACTCGACTCAGCCAACATTAACCACATCTACAGCATCATCCAGGCATGGATGGCTACCCACCATCTCTGTCTGAATGACAAAACATAACTCATTATCCTTGGCCCCCCGCCCCGTATCAAACACCTAGACCCAGCCTTTTCCTCATTCTGCATCGATGGGAACATCACCCCTGTTTCTTCCCTCGTCAAAACTTTGGGAGTTTACCTCAACTCAGAGCTAAACGTGCAGAAACATGTTTAAGTAGTCACCGCATCCGCTGCCTACTCAATAAAACTTATCAACCTCTCCAGAAAATTCCTTACCACTAGCAGCTGCCTCACCCTAGCTAGGGCCTTCATTGGAAGAATACTTTATTACTGCAATGCTATCCTGGTCGGAACATGAATGAAAAATCTCAACAAACTACAACTGATCCAAAATAATGCCCCCAGGGCAGCTTGGGGCCTGAAACGCTCAGACCACATTTTGCAAATTAGACACGAAGCGCATTGGCTCCCAATTAATACATGCATTGAGTCCAAAATCCTCTCTATCACTCATCGTCACCTGCACAACACCGCCCCCACCTCACCTGCCGAATAACAAAACAACCCAACATACCCAGCCTACGCTCCTCTTCCTCCACCTCACTTACCACCCCCAGATTCAACAGAAAGAGAGCTGGAGGCTCCAGCTTCACTGTTATCGCTCCCACCCTGTGGAATCCCCTACCACAATGCATCCAAGAAGAACCCTCATACCCTCTTTTTCAGAAAAAAACAAAAATGGCTCTGTTTACCAATAGGCCTGATTGTCTTGCACCCTGGAAATGTACTGTTTGAAACCTAAAATTCCCACTGTACTGCAACTACCACAGTATACTGTACTGCTTGAAACAAATATTCTAACTCCTTACCTGTAATGTGCCATTTTTTCTAGCACAGTGATACTGATGTGTCTCGATGCAATCAACAAATACAATACATAAATATATGTTGCTCTTTTATCAGGTCATCATTTTGCTATTCAGGATAATGGTATAACATCTTATGGAAGGAGTCAGATAAATCATATTTCATTTCTTCTTACATCTTTGAAGTTTTCATCTGGAGAATGCAAAGTGCTGCCAGCTAGGGATGTGGCCCTTGCAATATTTGATCTTATCTCATGGTTGAAAGAAAACACAGTGTACATTTGAAATGCTGCCGCCTTATGGAATATTCCTTCTGCACCGATGAATCTAATGTCAATATTAATGGGTGCTGAATAAAGAGGCAACAAATATAATACTTTGAGGAGGATTTAAAGTGGTATTACAAAACACTAGGTAGTCTAGCAGTAAGCCTGCCTAAACGCAATACTTAGTTCTATAAATGTACTATTTTTGTCATTGAAGGCCTGGGGCTGGTGGTGTGTTTTATGAAACAACAGTTTAGGTATTTGCCATTTTGTAAAAGCACAATAAAGCAGTTATTGTCAAAGAACATCACAATGTACCACAGTAACTACTTGCCGTTGAACCTGCTGAGATATAACTTTAGATAATATTGCTGAAAAAATATGACTGACATCACCTAAAATTCATGTGTGCTTCAGTGCTAAGGGAGCTTTAGCAGACACTCATATGTGTGTTTCCAGCTGTAGTGCTCATCTAAGCAGGGAAACTAGCCAAATAAATTGCATGTAAGCAGCTTTGGCTTCACAGGGAGAAATTAAAAATGCCCATGGTTACACAATGCCCTGCTAAAGGTGGCTCTCTAGACAATAGTGATTTATTAGTATAGCAGAAGGTCAAAACAGATCAGTATTAGCACAGATGCAAGCTGCATCTCCTACTATATCAGTCAGTCAACAATGAATCCATGCACTAGACACATGGCATAGTAACATAATTTTCCAAGGTGACATAGAAACCTCACGAAGCTCTGCATAGTGTCACCTCAAATGACAGTAGAGGATGTAATACACAAGTTGGTTTAAGCGTTTCCCCAACCCACAGAGCAGTTGGTGAGATGCGGTCACTTTTGACCCTCATTACAAGTTTCTCGGTATCCCTTTGGTAATTCTCACGGGATACCGGGAAACTGACCTACCATTACCGGCAGTAAATCCGCACTGGACTCCATGGAGGGGATTACTGATATTTCCGGCACCGGTATAAATGGTGCCGGAAATACCTGCTGTTTTTTAACAGTGGGGACCTGATTTACTTCCAGCTTTTAGCTGTAATGCAGGTAACACCCATCAGCAAACTTAGTTTTGACATGCAGAAAAAGTGGCCGTCCCAGAATTATCGCCACTTTTACTGCCTCTTTTCCCACACCGCAAAACCTGTAATGTGGGTTCAGTGGGATAAAAAACCTCTACATGTTAGATTTACTTAAACTTTGAAGTTGTGACCTCCTATTCTCATTTGGCCATGAAGGTGGTGGTGGCAGAGTTGTTACTGTGACTGTCACAATCCGATGTTTTGCACTGTCAGAACTGACAGGCTGCCCTTGAAAGACCCTGTACGAAAGTGAAAGAGTCATTTATTCTTTCCATTATGTTTCTTTAACACACTGTTTTTCAAGATCATGTGTCTCAACCTGAACTCAAATAGGTCACCTTTATCTTGCTCATCATTGTTACTCTTACACCCACAATTGGTTGATGTGGGTGGTGATGAAGAGGAAGATCAGGAACATCTTGTGCTCTGTACTGCTATACAGTGTGTTTTTTCACAGCTAATCAGTAGTTCTGATCCACAACTCCTCTACTCTACCCCTTCTGCCACTGAGAGGGTGGACTGAAGCCCATCCTGATACCTCACTCCCCCTTGCCCACTTTTAGATAACCCAGGCATATTAACATTCAAAGTGGTCCCTTCTTTGTAGCCACAATATGATGGCATCTGAGTTGCACATTCAGTGACAGCCACTGAATGAACAGTCCTATCTCCAAACAATTCTTAGACTTTTTCTTCACATACAGCTACTGTTTTGTCACAGTGCATAGAATGGTGCTCTGAGTGACAGCCACTGAATCTAATCTCCTCCTGACAAGTTGTAAACCTTTTCTCTGCAAAGAATTATTTCTCTAGTCACAAACATGTGGCATGCTCAGCTGTAGCTATCAAATGCAATCTTCTGAGGGGACAGTGAAAACATTGCCACACAAAAAAAGATCCATAAAAGAGTGGTGAATATTTAACAAAATATTTAAATATCTAAAAATCATTTAATCGACAATGTAATGTAATGTAATCATATATAATACTTTAAAATGTGTATAACATGTCCTGTATAGTTCTTATACTTATGTATTTATTATTTAAATGTCCCGTAGTTCACTATTTTCACCACTGGACCCGGCTGTTCAAGTTCAATCCAACATAGTTCCCTTTTTGTCCAATGCAGACTTTCTCCTTCGTTTTTGGTTTTCGGTTCCCCATGATGTTCTTCTCTGCACTATGATAAGATATGTTGTGTGCTTTATGTCCTGCAAAAGGTCACAGAGATGCTATTGCTACTAGTCACTAGAAGGTGCCCTTTCATATTTAAATTGTCTACGTTTCCCTCAATTACATCCTGTTATATTTTACTACTTTTTCCTCAATTAAATCTTATTATATTTTTCTACCTGTCCCTCAACAAAGTCCTATTTGAATTTTCTACATCGCCCTCAACTCAAAATAATTGATTTTTTTACCTCTTCTTCAAATAAAGCCCATGCCCTCAACCGCTCTATCAATTTTCTGATCCTGATATCAAACCATGCATATTATATTTATACGATAGCTTGAACCACTCAAACCATTTTTCACGAATCACTGCTAATTTTTGTGAATTTTCTGTTCTACAGAAACTGTCATTATTTGGGTATTTAGGAATATCACGAAAATGTTTCAAATAGGCTGATTGGAGAAGATCAAACCAAAGGCTCCCGAGGCAGCTTGCGTCCCAGTCAATCATTTTGACAACTACTCTACAATGCTCTGACAATGACACATGTGTTGATGCTTATGCACACACTTTCCACCTGAGGTGCAAGCCCACATTGTGCTCAGAGCATGCATGCACAGGCATGATGCCCCATGTTGAGTGACAAAGAGACACCTAGTGGCAACATGATAAATAACACAGCATAAAGTGGTACTGGTAGCAACTCTGGGATTTGTTGAAGCCAAAATAGTGACACTATGTGTCCATGAAATGGCCAATTGCTTGATATAAAATAGTGATAAGCGTATATGCCACACTCCAGTCCAGTGCTGGATCACCTAGCAGTCTGTGTGGTGTAAATGCCCATGGTGTAAAATGCCCATGGTTACACAATGCCCTGCTAATGGTGGCTCTCTAGACATGTGAACAACTTGGTAGAGCCTCGCCTCATGTAATGGAGGGCTACATCAAGAGTAAGCAAAGGTGACCATAGAAACACTAATAGATGGAGTAATACAGCTAGATTCGGTTTTTAGGTAATACAGTCCAAATGCTCGACTTGGCCAAGCCACACCTAATGTTGTGACGGTCTACCTCATGTATATGCACAGGTGAGCATGGAAGCAGTAATAGATGGATTAATACCACTAGATTCAGATTGGTTAGGCAATATAGTTCAAATGCACGACTTGGCAAAGCCACACCTCATGATACAGGGGGCTACATCAAGTATATGTGCAGGTGAGCATAGAAGCAATAATAGATGGAAAAATACAGCTAGATTGGTTTTGTTAGGCAATACTGTTCAACTATGAGACTTTGCAAAGCCACACCTCATGTTGCGGGGTGCTACCTCAAGTATATGCACAGGTGAGCATAGAAACAGTAATAGATAAATACATCTAGATTCGATTTTTTTGGGCAATTCAGTTCAGATGTAAGACTTGGCAAACCCTTGCCTTGAGTTACGGGGGGCTGCGACAAGTGATACAATAGACATAGTCGTGGTTTCATGGTGAGTGTGGGTTGAGCTCTGCCTGCTGACACTTGGGCAGGGGTGGTTGTACGTTCAGGAGCATGGCATGCTAAGCAGGGGAAGAGTGAAGGCATGTGCATTCGGTAAGGCACAATGCTGATGAAAGTTGTGATACAGGGTTATCAGCTACTAGAGCTTAGTCATTGAAATGCGAGTATGATTGAACGGATGAATATGAGCATGGCAGGGAAATTGGAGAGAGTATTTTGCGTCTTGCATTACAGCTCCAAGGTCCGAGAGTCACAGCAGTAAATGTAAACAGGCCACAGCCAGAATAAAACGAGGGAGCAAGTGAGTGAGGCACATGCTGGGCACATCACCAACCTCCAGATGTGGTGCTGCGTTGCCATCGGAGTGGGCGGTAAGCTGGTAGGTGCACAGGGTGGTGAGTAGTTTGCAAGGTTTGTTGAGGATGAGAGTACCGCACTGTGATGCCGGCCCGCCCCGGACAAGCACAGACAGGCTAAAGGCTTTACCCGGCAGCCTTCCCCGGTAAAAGTGAACTGGTTTCACCTGCTGACTGGGGAAGGCCTGGGATAAGGCATCAAGGGCCCAATCAGGTTGCAGGTTGAGGGGCACTCCATCCAGCACACAAGCCGTGCTCGGTTTGGTGGAAAAGGCGGCGGCCATCTTAAAACAGTAAATGCTCCGATGTAGAAAGCAGGAAGCAGAGGGTTGATGCCAGGATAAAATGAAAGCTGTCGCCTCTCTCCTAGGTGGAATGGAGAAGGGGGGTAGGCACTGACAGGCCAGAAGCCTTACCTGGTGGCCTTCCCCGGCAAAAGTGAACCGGTACTCATTTAAATAAATCAGCACCAAAGTTGGCCAACTGTGGAAAGAAATTAGTGTTCCAACACAAATGTTCTACAGGCATGCCTCCAATTCATAGAATTGTGACTTGTTACCTGTGACAAGTCATGTACAGACAAGAACACTGCGGGAGCTACATGGTCATAGTGACATTCAGAATATAAGTGGCAGAGCATGAGAGAAGTATAAAGTGATTGATAACATTTACAATTGACTAGAAGTATTTTTGTGTTTGACTATTAGAATGCTGACCATGCAAAGAGGACCGCTGCTCCCACAAAAACCTTACTACTTTTTCATTGAATTGAACCGTTCAATCAAACTTGTTAAGGCTCTGCCACAGAGCAGGACCACACCATCAAATAAGTTACAACTTTCCCACAGAGCAGAAATACTTCCTCACAATGTTCCTGACTCGCTCTGAGGGGCGAGCAGTTCTCTCAAGACTGCTTCTTTTAACATTGAATAACACAGCCACTTATAATAGGGCAGGATGGATCTCAAGCAAATACTTTTCTACTGTATCCTCAAAATCCATCAGCTGCCTGCTCCCTGAATCTGACCGCTGTCCCAATGCATGGAAAATGTGGCTAAATGCAACATAGCCAATCCTGAAGATTCAAACAAAATGTAGGTACTGCACCAACATCCTCCTAATGGGATCCATGGATAAATCAGAACAGCTCAGTGCCTGTGGTGCTGGCAGTAAATGGTTGGCTCTGAAGAAGACATAAGTTAGCTTGCTTTAGTGTCATGCCCATTGATGTATTGGATTTCCAGCACATCTGAATGCGCTTTCCGTTACCTCATTGTACAGGTCGGGGCTACTGTGAAAGCAGGTTCTGTGGCTGGCAGCAAGCAGCTGTCATATGAGGCAAAATGCTGTTGCAAATATCTGTTTTGCCAAATGCACAGTGCATTGATTATTACACTAGCAGAATTAATTCTTACTGACGGTGCACAAAACAATGCCTTCCTTTCTGTCAAGTTGAAGGACTCCCAGACAAATGGTCAAAGGAGAGAGGGAACAAGAGACCTAGCCACTGGCTCCTTCCCTTGAGATACCTCTATCACCTCTGACATCACTTCCTCCCCAACTGCCTACATCAGTTCCCTAAAGCACCTGCAGGTTGACCAGTACAGCCATCACACCCTATTCCCCCCTCTTCCTCCAGTTGAGCAGAGAACATGTACTACTCCTGCTCAAGAGAAGCCAGCATCTTCACCTCCTCCTGCTCCTCCTCTTAGCCTCTCTAATATCCTTCACCAACTGAGCCAACGCCTCCATTGTCTCCACGAGTAAATTCAAATCCATTGCCATCTCCTGCCACCATCCTGCCATTACCCGCTAACCTATCCCCACCAAAGGTTCCTTCCCAAAATCTTCTTTGAGCTACTTTTATTGCCACCACATCTTCCTCTAACATTTACCCCGTCCTCCCATTTACTTCCACACTATGGACACCAGCTAAAGCTGTACAGACTTAAGGACCCTTTCTGAACACACACCAATGGGCTCCCCCTTGAAGTGGGAGAATGGAAAACCAGACTCCCGTCCTTCACCTCTCGCGCTTGGCCTAGAGGGTCGCGGCCCAGACACCCGCCACGAGAAGAGTTTGCCCATTTACCAGATGACCAAATACCCTGGTACAGAAACATACGGATGTGTCCATCTGCCTGCCCAACAGCCCGCACTGGCCATGCCGACACCTGCGGCACGGACCAACTAGACTGAAATCTACACATCGTTAGAGATGCCATGACGACCTAGATAACGGGAAGCACCGCTGAACTATTATACACGCTGAACATTTCCACACCAATCTACACGAAGAACATACTCAGTGCTCTGACGTAGGCGACAGGCTTATTCACGGACGTGCATCTTTATTATTTTTACATAGGCTTTCAGAATGCAGAAACGCAAGACGCACCATGAGCTCATTTATAACGCTTGCTCACGCTTCTCTTGAAACCCGTTACCATCATGAGAGATATAATGGAAACACGATACTGGCCATGAAACTGTATGCCACTATAACCTAAAGCATCCATGCACTAAATGGATTACTCGTGCACCAGGCCCAAGTAGGCCTCAAGCAAGAGTTCCCGTGGACATTAACAAAGCAAAAGTCAGGTTGCTGAGCCTGCAGAAAGAACCCAGTGGAGCAACCAGCCAAGGTCGTAATGTTGCAAACCCACAGTCAAGAAACAAATCTTCAAAGGCACGATGTTGCAACCTCGCACTCCACGTACCAATGTTAAAATCATATCTGCAAATTAAACCAGACATACAGTGGAAAAACAATATTAATTGTGCAGAATTATGCCTCAAACACGGTCCCTCCCCACGTGACCAAGCCGAACCTGACGAGATGCCAAAACCCAGGAGAGAAAAGGCGTCTGGGTACCTCGCTACGAGACGCAGGCCGACACACTTGAAAGGCTCAATGGACACCTGCTACAGTGGGAACGGTCAGTCTCCCACCTATGAATAAATCCTCACATTGCCTGCACGTACCCATATTGAAACACTGTTGCAACCACAGGTGCACCGTGTGCTGGGAACAACGGTGGTCCCAGGCTGGGGAGCTCACGGATGCACCAATCAGAACATGAGGTTCTTATCTCAGACGTCAGTAACGTTAGCCAATCCTCAGGGGTCTTCATGTAACAATTCTTATGTATCTAATTGTAGGGACAACCCAGATATACCACCTGACTACATCTTAACCACTAATATCATTCTCTATATGCGTACTATACTAACCCCACCACTCGAGCAACCAATCAAGAGTGGCGATAGGTTCTTTTGGTAACTTTTTGGAATGACGCAAGTAGCGCGTCATAATGTAGTAAAAAGGGCCTGCGAGCCCCACTATTGTGTGTGTGTCAGGACGAACGCGTACGCTCCTTGACCCATCCCTGCCGTTTGCATAATAAACGGCAGAAGTTGCCTTGCTCCTTGTGTGTGCCTCATACTCTGTCTCGATCCGAGATATACACGGGAGGAGTTGGGGCCTCCCTGCCCGGAGGTCTGCGGACGGCCCGGCCGACCCCGGCAGAATCCCCCCCCGACAAGTTGGAGGCACTGCTGAGATCTGTTTAAGATCGACTTTTATTTTTTATTTTTCCAGGCACTCCCGTTGCGGGGAGGCCCGGCGGCGCGGCCCCCTCTGCCGTTGCCCCCTTCTGAGGACTACAGGACCATCGCGGAGCTGCGAGAGGACCGGACAGCGCAATCCGGATATTGGCCCTCGGGAGCCGGTTGAGAAGTATCCCGCCCGCGGTCGGCGAGTGTCCAGACGTGGTCCAGACGAGGGGAGGTGGCGAGCCGCTTGGAGGGGTGCACGCAGTCGAGCGGCCCTGCATCGAGGGAACTTGGTGAGCATGACACGCACAACAAGCAATGCGAAATTGTGAGGGAGGGGGCGGAAGTAAATAAGGGAGGAGGGAGGTATTGTAAAAAGGTGGGGTGAAGGTTTAATTGAGTGATGATAATGGAATGAATGGTAGTGAATTGAGTGCGAGAGAAGGCGGCTAACGTTACGCGAAAGAGGGGGGCGGGGCACGAAAACATCACGTGCAGCCGCTCGAAAGACACTGATTGGCCTAAATCGCGACTACGTGTGAGGGTGGGTGTGTGTGGTTTCGTACGATTTGACATTTATCATTCAATGAGTAGATGAGGTTCCCTATTGTTCGAGCAAGAAACTCGATAGGTAGATGAGGTTCCCTATTGTTCGAGCAAGAAACTCGATAGGTAGATGACGTTTCCCTGTGGGCGGTGGCTAGTTACGTAGTTGCCCAAAACGGAAGATAATTGGCTGGTTAAGCCCTCCTGTTGAGGGGCGTATCACACGCGAGGCGACGCAGCGTGCGCAGTCCGGTTATAGTATTGATGAGATTACCTTGTTCCAGGAGAGACAGGAAGACAGCTGTAGGGTTAGCGGGGTAGATTGCAAGTGTATTTTGAATTTAAAGAACATAACACGAATATACCAGTAGTTCGAAGAAATAGGTGACGTCACCAGTAGGGATTTAGTAAGATATCGTGAACACAAGAAGCTTTGGGTTTGACATTGGTGGGGAAGAGAAACATGATAAAGGAGCGGACACGGAGATAAACGATAAACGAGTGGATCAAAGAGGAGAAGGGGAAGGGGGCGTGGCTGCGCACGGAGAACGCCGGCCACGGCAAGTGTAAAGGTGGGAGGAGAACGGGGAAAAAGGACGACTGTGTAAGATCGTCGTAAGGGGTACGCAGCTGCAGGGGGCTGCGTGCGCTTCGGCCGCAGGGGGCCGTAGGGGAAGGAATATAATATAACATCATAAATATATTTGTTTTATAATTTTTTTTTGTGATTATTATCATTGCATAATTTGTCAAAGGATTGTCGTAAGTCCCCACACTTGCGGGGCAAGGTAAGCAATAAAAGGTTGTATGTTGCAAACTGGTAGCAAGGGGAAGGGTAAGAAAGGGTGCGCTAGTATGTCATACGGGAGAGGGTTGGGAGGGTGGGGGAATACCCTCACTACCCCACTACAACATATATGCACCACACTGCCACCACATAGGGAGAAGTTAATTAAGTACAGCATAGAGTGGACCCAGGGGACGGACAACAAAATGTTGACACCATGGCCGCCTAATGGTAGCTTTGACCCATATGCCCAACATTCACTATTAAACCATCTGCACAATACATACAAGGGGAAGAAGTTGGCAAACCATGTGGAGGTGTTTAACTTATGGAGGATGTTCCAGGGGTCTAGACCAGGACCAAATGGAATGTTCACTATGGGGGAAACACCGGAAGAAATGGAGATTAAGAAAGAAGGAACGGATGGGGAAAAGGAGAGTGAAGGAACAAAGAATATGGGGAATGAAAAACTGGGTGGAGGAAAGGTTGATAAATTAGCTGACATAAAACAGGAACCGAGCAATGAGATACCCTTAACACCGGGAGTGAAAACAGAGGGAGGAGGGTTGTACCCTTTAAGAGAATTAGGAGAAATAAAAGGACAGTTAAGGGCGGCTGAAGGATACTCAAACCCGGCATACAGCCCTCCACCATATGTGGCTCATGGAAAGATACCAATGGGGGACGGGAGGAGAGAAGAGCAGACTGTAGAGATAGGAAACGATGAGTGGGTAGCTGCACAGATATTGTTGAAATTACGAGGATCACTAACTGGAGAGGAAAGGGAGGCGGTAAAGAGAACAAACGAGGATAGTGAAAGAGAGAGTGAAATGAGGGGAGAGGAGCTGCTACGGCAGAAGGAAGAGATTTTGGAGGAAAGATTAGCTAAACTAAGGGATGAGCAGAATGAACTGATAAAACAACTTGAGGGGGAGGAAAGAGAGAGAGTGAGGAAAAGGAAAGAAGGTAAGGACGAATTGGAAAAATTAAGGGAGCAAAGTGAGGAGAGAAAGAGGGAAGCTGTAAGGGTAAAAGCAGCAGCAGAAAGGGTATCAAGAGTAGTGATGAGGGAGAAGAAGAAGGAAGAAGAAGAAAATGAAAAAGAAATGGAAATATGGAGGAGGAGGATAATATCAGAGACAGCTAAAAAATATGAAGAGGGGAAGGTAATAGAGAGTATAGTAGAAAGAGAAAGGGTGAAATGGGAAAGGAGGAGAGAGGATGAAAGGATATTGGAACAGATGAGCAACGAAGTAATGGAGGAATTAAAAAGGAAAAGAGAGGAAAATAGTAGGGAGATGGAGGAGAGGAGTGAAGGGGAGAGAGAAGAGAGTAAGAGGGAGAGTGAAAGATGGGGAGAAGTATATAAAAATAGAGAGGTAGCAACAACGTCAGCACTAAGGGGAACAGTTGGTAACAACGGAAAGGAAGAGGGAGACCTAATAGACTTAAAAACTGTAACAATAAAAGGAAAAAAGGCAGAGTGGGGGGCGCAATTTATGAATGATTTTTGTAGTGAGGATGGAAGGAAGAGTGAAAGGGAAAGCTTAGATAAGCTATACCTCACTAGAACAAACATAGATTCGCCATGGGTGAGTAGAAGATGGGAGGAGCTGGAGAGAAGTAAGGAGGAAGTGAAAAGAATGGGAGAAACACAAACTAACGAACACACGCCACCGACGCTCACCAACCAACACACGCCACCCACATCACCATCACGCTCTCTAACGCCACACCCCACATGTTCAACAACTGCACGCTCTCTGCACAGAATAAAGCTCGCACCCTTCATGGACGAAGTTACACCTTATGCATGTCGGCTTAGGGACCTCCCTAGTCGCAGGCAAGACAGGCAAACAGACGTGCCCATATTGAACACAGGAAAGGATGAAAAAAGGGGAAAGGAAGAAGAGGGAGGTAGGAGAAGAGGTAGTAAGGAAGGATTTGAAGTAGTAAAAGGAATGGGGGAAGAGGAGGGGTGTGAAGAGTTAACATCATGGAGCATAAAGGATGACACAAGACAGAATGTAATGCCACTGCTGGAGAGAGGAGGGGTTAGACCACAGTATGTACCTTGGAAACATACGGATAAGGAAAACATAAAATGTAGGCTCCCATCATTAAGTGGAGGTGCGGGTAAATGGATATATGAAATGGAAAAACACACCGCAGGACAGAAACTAGCAGTGGGAGATGTTAAGGGCCTGTTAATATCAATATTAGGGGATAGAGCGGATGACATTTGGAAAAGAGCGGGATTCCATGGGGTAACAATAACAAACACATCGCATGATGGGGCACCATTTGCAAACTGCAGACATGCGCTATGGCAGGCACTAAGAGTGCAGTACCCAGACACATCAGACATAGGAGCCATTACTTCCCGTAAGATGGGTGAGAACGAGGATCCTGTTGATTATATCCAGGATATTCAAGAGAAGTGGCGCATGGAAACTAGAGAACAATGGGACAAAACACCAGCCATATTTTATCATATACTAGTACAAGGGCTCCCAGAAGGAGTTCAGAGACAATTAAAGAAAGTAGTGGGGATGGAAGCAAAACCATGGCCGGAAATACAACTGACTATAGTACATCACTGTAGAACATGGCAAGGAAAAATGAAACAAAAGGAAGAGGACAGGAAAACAGAAGAGGCCAAATTAGTACAGAAAAAACTTACTAAATATACCATGGAAGGGGCACTAATAACTGCGCCAACACCAATGGCCCAAAGCCCAACGCAAGTAGTGGCTGCACAAAATCCAGCTCAAATAGCGCCTCCACAAGAGGTAATAGAGCAAGTGCTGCCTCTGCAATCACACGCACAGAACATGGGAGGAGGGTACCCAATGCAAGGAGCTGGGTATTATAATTATAATAGAGGGAGAGGAGGGTTTATGAGGGGAAGAGGATACGGATATAATACCCAACAACAGGCTGGGGGACTCAGAAATAACTACCAGACAGGGCAACCAGTATACCAGGACAACACAGGGAACTTCCCATGGCAAAACAGGGAACCACCCGTGTGTTGGAGCTGCGGACTATTAGGACACATGTCACGTACATGCAGGGTCAGGCCAGGAACACCAGCATGGAACGAACAAGCACAACATAGGACATCACAAGAACAGCAGGGCATACAACCACAGCAGATGTCACCACAAGGGAGTGACCAACACTATTCCCTACCACAACAACAAATAAAACAATACCTGCCACAAGTAACTGGTGCAGCGTTAATACAACCACCACCACAACCTGAACGAACGCAATTGGGTGGGGTGACGGTGTTGGGACACAACCCTTACACAGGGAATGGCCAGTCATTGTACCCCCAATAGGACAGCCCACAGACGGCCTTGGTGTGTCCCATCCTGTCAGTAACACCTAATAGTGCGGAGGAGCCACGCATAGAGGTAACGATAGGTGACAAAAAATTATCATTCCTTGTTGACACCGGGGCAACCCGGTCTTGCATAAGGGAAGGTAAGTTTAAGATGTCAGGCGAAGCCATGAACACACAAGGGTTTTCTGGGGCTAAAGGGTTGGTTCCATTTACTGATAACGTTCCGCTATCTATTGGAGATTACGATCTGTCAGTACCACTTTTGTATTATAGTGCCTCACCAGTAAACATACTGGGGAGGGACATAATGAACAGATTAAATATGACGATCTCCTTTACAGAGGATGGCATAATTTGCTCTACTCCAGGGATTAACATGCTTGCAGCACGACAGATTTTGCAAGCATACTGTGGACAGATAGCGATCAGGGCGGAGCCGGTAGACGGCGAGCTATTCCAGTACGGAACAGACATGGCATTTGCATGGATGCCAGGGATAGGAGGGAAAATATGGAGGAGACCAGCAGCCTATCTATTCCGACCAGAAACACCAGCTAATGAACTGGAAGGGAAGGTCCTTGCAGTGGACATTGAGAGCATTATTGCAACAGCTGATTATGTTGCTGTGCACGCCCAAGATAAAGAAGGGAGAGCATGGAGGGCGGTGATAGCACTAGCAGAAGGATGTAGGCTGACCCAGGTGTCAGATGAAGAGTTGTTTTCAGAAGAAAAGGAGGAAAATGAAATGGTGTTCATGATGAGTGTAGAAATGTGGCTAACAGTGGCTCACAAACAAGTGGCACAGAAAATTGCAATGGCACTTGAGGCACCCGCTGGCACACCAGTCCCATTTTTTAAAGAAGATATGTCAAAGGTGCCAAAATCATTATGGACTATTAGCCCTTATGATGTAGGATGCATTAAAAGCATAGGGGGTGTAAGGATAAAATTAAAAAAGGGTGCCATACTACCAAGAGTGAAACAATACCCATTGTCAAGAGAGGCAGATGAGGGCATATACGAAACCATAACAGCCCTTATAAACAATGGCATATTGGTCCCCTCAGAATCCCCATGCAACACAGCTGTGTACCCGGTGCGCAAGGCTAAAGGAGGGTCTTGGCGGTTCATACAGGACCTCAGACCGTTGAACAACATAGTAGAAGCAGAGTATCCAGTAACAGCAAACCCGGCCACAATTTTGTGTGGCATTCCAGCAGAAGCATCACGGTTTACAGTGATTGACCTTAAAAATGCTTTTTTCTCAATACCATTACACCCAGACTCACAAGACTTGACAAGCTTCACTTACCGAAATAGGAAGTGGAAACATACCAGATTACCACAGGGATATTGTGAATCACCTTCAATTTTCAATAGGGTAATACAGATGGATTTGGGTAACGTTGAGTTGGAAAGCACAGTGTTACAGTATGTGGATGACATAATAATTTGCAGTACAAATGAAGATAAATGTAGAGAGGACTCATTAAAAATGTTGACGATATTGGCTGAAAAGGGGTACAAGGTAGACATGGAAAAGATACAATACTGTCAGGAACAGGTACTTTACATTGGCCAACTGATATCACAACATGGAAGAAGGATTGCACCACAAAGAGCACAGGCAATATCAGGCACTCCCGTGCCACAGACTGTAAGAGAACTGCAGCAATTTCTGGGACTGTGCAACTACTGTAGAGCATGGGTATTTGATTACAGTTCTTACATAGGACCCCTGCTTGAGGGTTTGAAGGAAGCAAATAAAGGGGAGAAAAAGTTGGGATGGACTATGGAAATGAAGGAGGCATTTGATGAATTAAAAGAAGCAATATCAACTGCTCCAGTACTAGCATCCCCAGACTATGAGCGACGATTTTTTATATTTTCACATTGCGACTCAGCAGTAATGAAAGCAGTATTGGCCCAAAAGACTAGCATGGGCTATAAACCAGTAGCATTTTACAGCGGTCACTTAGATCCAATAATGTTAGGACAATTCTCTTGCGAACAAGGTCTTGCTGCAGCTGCATTTGCAGTAGAAAAAGCATCATCAATAACTATGGGGTGTCCAACTACACTATTTGTAGAACATGCACTATTTGCGATATTGAATAAACCTAAGTCCACACTGACGACACAGAGGGCAACAGGTTATGAGATTATTTTGTCCAAAGCTGAACTGGCAATTGTTAGATGTAGCACGGTTAACCCTGCAAGGTTCCTAGCAGAAGTAATTGAAGAGGGAGATTACGCCCACGACTGCACCCAAGTAACTGAGATGTACTCATGTACTAGGAAAGTTGAAGAAAACGCACTAGAGGGAGGTGAGCTTTTGTTTATTGATGGGTCATCAACTATTGATCAAGGAGACGGGATAAGGAGGACTGGGGCAGCAGTAGTACAAATGATGGAAGCGCCAGTGTGTGTGGCTATTAAGTGTGTACAATTACCACAGCATTACTCTGCTCAAGCGGCGGAACTGGTTGCACTCATATTGGCACTAAAGGAAAGTTTTGATAAAAAAGTTACTATATATTCCGACAGTGCATATGTTACATCCACTGTCCACTCAGGGCTATCAAAGTGGAGAAGAAGAGGGTTTAGGAGAGCTGACGGCACTCCAGTACAACATGCCCTCTTGTTGGCTGAACTAATTGAAGTAATAAACGATCCCCAAGAACTAGCCCTAGTAAAATGCACCGCACACACCAATGGAGAAGACTATATATCAAAAGGAAATGCAGCAGCAGACGCACATGCAAAATATGCTGCATATTTTGGTGAGATATGGAACCCCACAGACTCACAGAGAGGGAGAGGGAGGGGAATAGCGAGGGAGATGTTAATAAAAGAAGGGTACACCCATCTCCCAGCCACCCAGATTATGGAGTTACAAGCGGCTGCACCAATGGCCGAAAAAGAAGTATGGGTGAAAAGAGGATGCACAATGTCACCAACCGACGCACTATGGCGCCAGGGTGGCACTGGGAAAGTTGTAATACCATTGGCATTGTTAAATACCGCCTTGAACCAATTACATCACCCTGCCCATACAGGCAAAGAAATAATAGCAGCACGAATTAGAGAAGATTGGTTCTGTCCCGAGTTAACATCCCATGTGTCAAATTTTATCAGCAATTGCCTTACATGTCAACAGTTCACGGCCGGTCATACTTTAAAGGTGATAAGAGGTACCATACCCCGACCAGAAGGACCTTTTCGGCACCTCCACATTGACTATGTTGATATGATCAACATTTGTCAAGGCAATAGATACATGATAGTAGTAGTATGCCCATTTTCTAGGTGGATCGAAGCAGGGCCCTGTTCACACCCTGATGCGTTTAGAGCAGCCAAATTTATAGTAAGGGAGGTATTCCCCAGGTGGGGAGTGTGCGAGGTGTTAAGATCAGACAACGGACCCCATTTCGCAAATGAAATGTTCCAGCATATCACATCCCTACTGAACATTAAACACAAATTTGCATGTGCGTACCACCCACAGGCTAATGGTGTATGTGAACGCCTGAATGGCCTATTGAAGGAGGCAATTGCTAAAATACAGCAAACAACAAAGAAAAGTTGGTTGTATTGCCTTCCGTTAGCACTGTTCGAACTTAGAAACAGGCCAGGGTCCGACCACCACCTCACCCCACACGAGGTGGTTACTGGACGCCAAATGCGCCTTCCCCTAACACCAACGTCAAGGGCATTCACCGACCAAGAAAGTTCTGCGAATGTGTTAGGTGATGAAATGTATCAATATGTGTCTTCTTTGATTACTAGCGTTGTGTTTGTGTCTCAACAGCTCGAGCGCACACGGGGCGGGTCCACCAGCAACCAAGAAATAGACGAAAATACAGAATTGGGAAAGGAGAACTTGTGCCAACTTGCCAAAGGTGACCACGTACTACTTCGAAATTTTAATAGAAAGTGGAACCAGCAGAGGTTCACTGGCCCCCATTTAGTAGAGGACGTATCAACAAGAGCAGTAAAACTAAAGGATAAGCGTGCGTGGAACCACCTGCATGATGTAAAAATTTACAAACTGCAGACCCGCCCCAGCGCCAACGACAGGTCCATTGGAAAAACGCCAACAACATCCCCGGCAGCGGAAGAAAACACAACCACAGACAACGACCCAATTGTTCCCTCGGAGAGAATAACGGACGAAGAAGGGGGTGATCCCCACACTGCCCACCCCATGGTCACACGTTCAAAGAGTAAAACTGCTCCCGCCATCTGAGCAAACCCCCCCCCCCATTGACTACTAAATACAATTGTAATAAAAACTAAGGACTTCGCTTGCACCAATACACATGTAAACACGTGAATGTTCTCTTTTTCTCTCGCACATACAGGAGCTGCGTAATATTGTATTGTTAAGAAAAGTTATCTAACAAATTCAGTGTGCAGGCGTAGATGGTGCTGCCAGACGATAGTTACCCAGAAGAATTGTCACACCAATTTGTATACGAAATAAAAAGGCCAACATACTTAAAAAAGAAAAGGGTACGTGTATACTACACGGCCTTCCTCCTGGCCATAGAAAATTACATGCCCCACCTCCGCCCATACTTGCCGGTCTTGAGAGACCGATCACTTAGAGTAGCGTGGGAGCAACTCTTCACCTGGGCACTGAATGACTATTTGATAGGGAGAGCTTAATGAAACAAAACTAACATTTAATAACAAGCACTTTTTGAGAATTTTTAGGCGGGCAACTTTAACGTCGCAAGAATACGCTGCCAGGACTGCAGCAAGGTAAGAGCAAAAATGTCGGTGAGGTTAGCATATGTAATAAAAATAATAGGGATTTTTATGATCACCGGAGTTTTGGCTGCCTCTGTATGGCAGTACAGCTATGCTATGAGTTTTTTTGCTGCACCCAAACCTAATGTACCCCACCTCCCTGCTGCAACAGGTGTTACGTCAGGTGGTAACAGTAACAATGAACAAAAGCGAAATAAAGTTAAACGCAGCACATACTCAGACAATAAAGGTATTGATAATTATGTACAAGATTCAGCACACGTCACAAACAACATATGGTACCAGCACATGACCCGCATTGGTAAGCAGACAACTGAGGATAGCTGTTACGTTTGCTCATTAATACCATACGCCATGAGCGCTTCACGAACATTTGTTGCCACAGAAATAGATGAAAAAACAGCACAGTGCATAATATATTTGGCCCTGTTCCAAACGAAAGGAAGATTCCAAGGAACAGTAGTGCACATGACATGGAAAACACGAGACTCATACCCATATGAAAACAACTTCCTCAAGACCTATCTGAGTTATCACAAGACCAGTTTACATGCTGAAGCATTCAGATACATAACAAGTGGCCCTGAAAAAGGAGAAACAAAGAAGGTAACACTGCAGTATCTACCATGTGATTGGTACGCCACGGAAGTTCCGGGTAAACAAGGATGCTGGGAGAGGCCATTACTGACGATAACAGGAAAGGTGTTCCTGGGTACCAGCTGGGAGATAGGAGTGGTTGGCAGCAACATGGTAACAAAAGAAACTATCTCAACCATCGAGACACACAATCATCGATGTTGGACGACATGGATCAAGTATGTACCAATGCTCACGTGGGTAGAAGAAGATGAAGACCCGATAACTATATTACCATTGACTGCGCCCAAAGTATGTTACCAGCATAAAGGAGAGGTGGACGTGGGATATAACACCAATTGTGCAAGTGTGATGGAGTTACCTGAGGGGGGAGCGGGAACAGCAGTAATAATGGACCATTATTGGGCCTGTGGAGAAAAGGCATATCATACACTGCCTCCCCTGTGGAGTGGTGTGTGCACAATGGTACACGTCAATGTACCATCACTAGTGGTACCTAAGAAGCATGTCGATGTGGCGAAATTTCCGAAAATGGATGAAGGAGACAGGAGAAGAAAGAGATCTGCACCACTCCAGAAGGAGCAAGAAAACAGGACCAACAGCAATGATACTGTCCTAAACAGGAGAAAAAGACAAGGAGAGCCATTAACAGGAAATTATCTGTGGGGAAGGTCGGAAACGGAACTAACATCAATACCGCCAGAACACAGACTATTCAGCAGAGCAGCAATGTTCTTCTCCTCAATAATACATCCGGGACTGCAGGCATACGCAAACGCAAAATGGCTGCAAATAACCAGATGGGAACTAATGATGACCATAAATTCGACAGTAAATGGGTTTAACGCAATTAAAGAGGAGCTGCGAGCTGTAAGGATGGTAGCACTACAGAACAGATATGTATTGGACCTTCTCACAGCAATGGAAGGAGGAGTTTGTGCAAAGATAGGACAATCATGCTGCACGTTCATACCTGCCAACGATGCCGACAATGGTACACTAACAGAAGCAGTTTCACAATTGGCCCAGATGCACTCCAAAATGATGGACGAAAGTAACGGCGTAAACAAGGATAAAAGCTGGTTTTCACTATTATGGTCATGGATGCCATCTTGGCTGTCAGATGGACTGAAAATAATAGTGGGATGTGCTATTTTGGCTGGAGCTGCACTGATAATAATTAGATTTTGGAAAGCCCGGAAGGCGCGCTCAACTGATGAGTTGCTGGAAATGGTGGGAATGCACCCCTTGATGCCAGCGGATGACGGCCAGCACACAGGTGTGATAATACACGAAAGGGAGAAGTTGCGCACCCAAATCATCGCCAATCATCTAGACCCACCATCAGTGAAGATCGAGAACCCAAGGAACCCTAGGAGCTACATAGGAAGATGGGTGTACTGTACTCCTGGAGGAACATGCGAATACATGTATTGGTCATTTGAAGATCACGTAAACCATTATGGACATCTCGGAGGGATAACCAAGATATGGAGAGTAAGAGGAGATAACGAGAAGGATATGTTTGTGGTCGACAAGTCGACCAGAGGGGGGACTGAAGTGGGAGAATGGAAAACCAGACTCCCGTCCTTCACCTCTCGCGCTTGGCCTAGAGGGTCGCGGCCCAGACACCCGCCACGAGAAGAGTTTGCCCATTTACCAGATGACCAAATACCCTGGTACAGAAACATACGGATGTGTCCATCTGCCTGCCCAACAGCCCGCACTGGCCATGCCGACACCTGCGGCACGGACCAACTAGACTGAAATCTACACATCGTTAGAGATGCCATGACGACCTAGATAACGGGAAGCACCGCTGAACTATTATACACGCTGAACATTTCCACACCAATCTACACGAAGAACATACTCAGTGCTCTGACGTAGGCGACAGGCTTATTCACGGACGTGCATCTTTATTATTTTTACATAGGCTTTCAGAATGCAGAAACGCAAGACGCACCATGAGCTCATTTATAACGCTTGCTCACGCTTCTCTTGAAACCCGTTACCATCATGAGAGATATAATGGAAACACGATACTGGCCATGAAACTGTATGCCACTATAACCTAAAGCATCCATGCACTAAATGGATTACTCGTGCACCAGGCCCAAGTAGGCCTCAAGCAAGAGTTCCCGTGGACATTAACAAAGCAAAAGTCAGGTTGCTGAGCCTGCAGAAAGAACCCAGTGGAGCAACCAGCCAAGGTCGTAATGTTGCAAACCCACAGTCAAGAAACAAATCTTCAAAGGCACGATGTTGCAACCTCGCACTCCACGTACCAATGTTAAAATCATATCTGCAAATTAAACCAGACATACAGTGGAAAAACAATATTAATTGTGCAGAATTATGCCTCAAACACGGTCCCTCCCCACGTGACCAAGCCGAACCTGACGAGATGCCAAAACCCAGGAGAGAAAAGGCGTCTGGGTACCTCGCTACGAGACGCAGGCCGACACACTTGAAAGGCTCAATGGACACCTGCTACAGTGGGAACGGTCAGTCTCCCACCTATGAATAAATCCTCACATTGCCTGCACGTACCCATATTGAAACACTGTTGCAACCACAGGTGCACCGTGTGCTGGGAACAACGGTGGTCCCAGGCTGGGGAGCTCACGGATGCACCAATCAGAACATGAGGTTCTTATCTCAGACGTCAGTAACGTTAGCCAATCCTCAGGGGTCTTCATGTAACAATTCTTATGTATCTAATTGTAGGGACAACCCAGATATACCACCTGACTACATCTTAACCACTAATATCATTCTCTATATGCGTACTATACTAACCCCACCACTCGAGCAACCAATCAAGAGTGGCGATAGGTTCTTTTGGTAACTTTTTGGAATGACGCAAGTAGCGCGTCATAATGTAGTAAAAAGGGCCTGCGAGCCCCACTATTGTGTGTGTGTCAGGACGAACGCGTACGCTCCTTGACCCATCCCTGCCGTTTGCATAATAAACGGCAGAAGTTGCCTTGCTCCTTGTGTGTGCCTCATACTCTGTCTCGATCCGAGATATACACGGGAGGAGTTGGGGCCTCCCTGCCCGGAGGTCTGCGGACGGCCCGGCCGACCCCGGCAGAATCCCCCCCCGACAGTAACAACACATCTATCTTAACCTTAATCGACATGAGCAATGCATACAACTTGCTCTGAAATTTTCAGGCCCAATATCCCAACAAAACAAGGTGAAAATATTGGCCTGGTGAACAGTAAAGAGCAGAAACATTAGACTATCATCAACCAGAATTGTCAAACAATAAAACATAATCTCTTCAGAATACAACAAAATACGGTTAAGGGCGAATAAATATCATGCTATCTAAGATGGCCAATCGAAAAAAATGTAATGCCAACATTTTCCTAATGATAAATTACCCTTGTTCATCAATAAAATAACAAAAATATTGCACAACATTCAGCAAACTTGAAATCATGCCACCCACATCCCAATTCATATGTACGATGAAAAAAAAATCCATTTGTCCTGGACTTTTCACTCTCACCAATTCACACAAACACCACCGAGACCACACTCACACATAAAAGTGACGATGCCAGATCCAGAGACATCAGACCAATGAAAATGCTTAAAGGGTTGCAGACATGTTATCTATGCAGATGTAAGACTTAGCAAATAATTACTTTAAAGAGGAACAGCTCTGCTCTGCTGTGTACGCTCAAACTCCATCATGCCCCTATTAAAGTAAAAAAACAAAACACTATCAACCTGACCACAACAAACAACTTCATCAACATCACTAGCAACAATTTCCCTACAGTGTCTAAAGACCTTTAGGAAACAGTTTTTAAACACAGAGTGCACCTTTGCAACTATAGCTATATCAATCACTAAAATCCAATATTTGCCCTGGGCAGAAAAGTGACTAGCTTCTGCTCAATATCAAGGACAACACGGGTGAAACAGACTATGAGGATATTCCATGCATCATAGCATGCGTTGTAGCAGATCCCAGAGAGCTTGTTTCACTGCAGTGTATACTATCCTGCTGTATTGCTTTTAGGAATAGAATCCCCCTTATTTATTGTTCAATTATTCACAAATACTCAAGCGAGCACCTGATGTTGTCTGATTGGTGCCAGAGGTTGCATGGCGTCCTTCACAGATCTTCTCCAGTACTTGTCTACTTGAAGAAGCACTTCCACCTGCCAATGACTTCATTAGCAGCCAGTCTCTCCTTTCCCGCTACTCTGATGGAGACATTGATCTATACTAGCTCCCCAACATCAAAATCAGGGTGCAAGAACCCAACCTCTCTGCCTGTGAGACATGGATGGCCAGATGTTTCGAGAAACAGAACTACTAATCTGTTCGTAACAATAATCATGCTTCCAACGTCCTCAAAAAACAAAATCTTGAACCCCTCAGTCAGGCAGCCCCACACTACCAGGTTTAAAGCCTAGGTATTACCAATGATTACACTCACCTAACTGATAGGACCTTTGGTCAGCACATCATGTCACAACCTTTGTCTACACCCATAGGTCTTCCTCCTTATCCCACCAGAGGACCATTTGGTAATTGTGAGATCCTCATTTTACCATCCCCTTAACCAAGCCATCACCATGTACATCAGATTTAAAAATAATCAAACTCTTGGCTTCAAGTAGTTCAAAGGGCTAACGGCAGACCATCAACATTACAATACATTTTGCCTTCATCTATAAGAAAACCCAAAATGTCCAAGAGCAAAATTAAATACTTTCAACCTTCAGCAATTCAACAAAGTCTACTTCACTGTGCTCTTACACACAGGAGCCCAAAAAAGTAGACCCTTTTTAAGTGAAGAAATCCAGCTACCCAACTGTTCAAAACACTTCGAAGGAAAATGTACAACACAAACTCCACCCCTTCTAAAAAGAATAAGGTAGCTAATGGACACCCACTCCTCTATACCAGAATCCACCTGAAGGACATCCATGTGACAGTGCGTTGCACTAAAGGTCATTCTGTTCAGCCATTCTATCGCTCACAAATATGATTTATGAGATAAGGAAGTTAAAGAGCAGGGAGTTTTGGAAACATGCTTGGATATTGCATCTGACATATCACTGAATAACTCACATACCTCTCTCTGGCCGAACAAATGTTCTGAAGGTCATGAATATAAAATGGCAATTGAAAGCTATATCATGTTGGGCTTCAGCTCTGCTGTGTCCTGTTCCTGTCCCAAGCGCTACATTAAATGTTACTGGATCTCTCCATCATCAGTTTGGAGTGTTTTGACAGGTAAGTCCTCTACATTGTGACTTTGTGCTGCTTGCTCTTAGCAAATTGTAGACGTAAAAAGTGGAGTTTGCATGGACTGCAAATGACACATTATAAACACAGAATATGCACTAATAAAATATGGAGGCTGCCACTCCTCTGTGAATCTCAAATGGGGCGTTGGTGATATCAAAACGAGTTGTGACAGTACTAAGGAACAGTTTTGCAAACCTTTAATATTTCTCAGAGTGTAGCGCTGACGAGAGATGGGGTATATATTTAGGAGAGAGGTGGCAGTGAAAAATAGAGGCGTAAACACTGGGAGGAGGGATCATTCACAGTGGCAAGAGAAAGCTAGAGAGGAAAGGAAATGACAGATAAAAAATTGAGAGAATGCAGCAGTGCAGGGGGCGAAATGAAGAGAAATGTTCACAGCATCAATTGTCCTATGGCTCTCTACCCCACTGCATATTCCGTAGTTACCCACCACGCGCATATCTGAATTTCCTCTAGTAGCTCATGAAGAAATGTAAAATTTTAATTGTCACATTTAAAAAAACGTATTTTACAGAATTGGTATTCAATGAAAAAAATAGTACACTCTTTGTTTAGAGAAAGTAATATTTCCAAGAAGCGATCCGTTTTTTAAAGAGCATGTATTTTACATTCTGTGTTTTGAATGCAGATTGTATCGTTGCTGCCTTACTGTAATTTGTGTCAATAAAATTTCCAAAATGGAGACGTTTGGACCTCAGTTTGGAGAGACACTGTTCTATTTACATTTGTCGGTGCAGCTTCATTGCCTCCTGCCAATGAGTAGCATTTGTACTACTCTCCCCATCTGTTTTATCAGCACTGCAGAATATCAGCGCTTCCTTCGCTGATATTCTTGCCATTAACACACCCTAGTGACATCCCAATGAATAACTATTCTCTAACCCATATGCTCTTTCACCTTTCGAGGTTAGCTTCTTTTCTCGTGATACTGGGAAATTCTTATGCAGTTGGGGCCTACATATTTTCCAAGCTCTTGGTGTACCCTTGAACTTATTTTTTTTTGTTTCTCGATTTCCATGGACATGTATGAACTATGAAGAGGAAATTGCACATTTGAGAACATCAAACTATTTCAAATTCAGTTGCATTTAGGAAACGATAGGCTCCAGTGAAAGTCTGATGCTAAAAATGTGGGCAGGACGAATACATGACAAAAATTAGCAAGCGTGATGGCAGCAATTTGGTGTGGGCAGTACAGCACGCCCATACAATAGGTTATTCATCTAATGTAGAGCATGATACTCTCTATCTCTTTTGCTTTTCTTACATTAGGCCGGATTTCTTGGCATATCGTACTGTAAAAACTTCTTGAAAAAATACTGTCATATCACTGTCTTTGGCAGAGGTTAAGTACCGAATCCCTGTAACCTGTTGCCCATTCTTGAGAAGTTTATAGTTTGCACCGGTGGACTTGTTGTTTCCAAATCCTAATTCAATAGGTTTGTTAGTAAAACAGAACACATCTGCATTCAAACCAGCAGAAACAAGTTAATTATTACATTTACCCCTTCAAAGCCATAGTTTAAAGCAGTACTTGTGTTCTAGGTGAGAAAAAAGTAGATTACTAATCAAGTAACAACTTTCAAGTACATTTATATCAACATACATTTCCATTTGCTAAGAAAAGTTAACTTTTTTTCCAAAAGAAAAGACAACGAAATTTAATGTACACATTACATTATTTTGGCACTGGTATGATTTTTTTTTTTTAAAAAAAAAAAAAGATTTTTTGTAAATACTTAGGACGGTTTGTACAAAACTGTAAACTATTTTCAAGTTTTACTTTTTCCATTTCCACCTTTCAGAAACTGTTGCTGATAAAAAGAAAGGACTCCGTTTTTGAAAGGACACGAAGTAAGATCAGCAGACGATTTGGATCCACCAGGAATCGATGAGGCAGTTCTGTTGCTTTTTAAAGACTTATACCAATGCAGCTTGCAGAAGTGGAGCCTTCTCTAGTCCCCAGTTCCTGCAACTCAATGGGATTTAAGAAATAAAACTGCAACAGATTGGCTCATCAGTGTATGATCACCTAACAACATCTGGCAACCTTACACAGGAGCAACTGACGAGGAAGCACTTCTTGATACAGTAACTTCCTTCAGCAGAATGTCAATTCAAAATGGCTGCCAAAGATGGAACGCTGCTGCGTGCAGGAAGTGCCTGGTCATCAGTCACATTACCATACCTGTAGAGTACACAAAGATGGCTCTTTAGGTCATTTTATTTTATTTCTTTGTTCTTTTATATTTCATTGATTTTTTTCTTTTTTTTTTTTTTTTACAAAAGTCTCTACATCTAAATCACTTTGCTAGAAACATTTTTTGTACATTTGTTAAGCAGGACCTGCTCGGTGAAAAAAGACAAGGATCAAGGTCTTATTTCATGCATAAAATGCAAACTAAATGTCATAAAAATGGGTGTTGGCTTTTCTCGCTTTTTTCTTTTGTATCTGTACAAGATGGAATGCAGCCACCCAGCGTGGGTCAATTTCTTTTAACAGCAATTCATTCCTAAATCTATAGTGATATGTTATGACTTAATGGAAAAGGCATTGGTCTACCGTCTTAGAGGTTTTCATATATATATTTGGCCATGTGACCCAGATGCCTCTTCTTCCCTTCAACTCAACACAGGCTGTGGAACAAGGAGAAATGGTACATAAACTCAGAGGCATTAACCATGTTGGTCTCACAAAAATATCTTCAACCAAGGCCTAAGCATTGCCAGCTACCAGCTCTCAACATTCCCACTGCCCACAGTGCTCAGTCTGTTTGATCCTTACTAAATGGTACGACCTGCTTTACTAAAGAGTTATAGGTCAGGGTGTGCATAAGCATTTGAGGCTCACAAGAGTGATGACATTTTAAAGCAGAAGATGCAAAAAGTAACACGGTTATCAATGTACTTTCAGTAACGTCAAGAACGTACAATAAATATGCAACCCTGAATGTTTTCCTTAGCGCATTATATGTGTCATCATGCACATACATCCTATAGCCTACACGAATGTCTTAGGCGAACAAAGACAAAGTTAATGGCAATCCTAGCCAGGGGCAGGTGGCAACACATCACAGAATGGTCTGTCTGATGGATACAGTCCATTTACAATCCAGGTTGATAATTGCATCTCTCTCTATTTCCCTCACTCTTCTCTCTCTAACTATATATAGACAGAGGGAGGATCGAGAGAAATAGAGAGTACTATAGAGAGCTCTCCCCGTCTTGCAATAGTTGTTAGTGTCTATCATCACAATATCTTACATTAGGTTGATGAATAATGACCTTTATGAATTTCTCATATAAGTATGTATATATATATATATATATCCATACCCATATAATATAGATCTATGTGTCATATATAGCTATATATGCATATATGTGTATTAATATACACACACAAGGTATATATATATACATATATATATATATATGTTTTTGTACATAAACATTTGAAATACTTGAAAGCAGTATAAAAGAGGAATTCGACATTCATAAAGGCTCTTCATCCTTCCATTGACTGCTGTGATGACTCATTGCTTTATAAGACATGGAATTCTTTCTCAGCTCCATAAGGAAAGGCCCCACCCAGATCATACATATATGCACTATTATCCTCAGAACGGGTTCACTATGGTGTTCTTAAGGGTGGGAATCATAAAGCTATTCAGCCCTGATTTGCAACTATAACAACTGAATGGAATGCTCAAGGTTCAATGTTTTAGCACAGTAACATTCATGACGTTGCAACACACGCCCGATTGGGAAGTTACATAATTTCATAAATCAATGTTTAAGTGAATGCCATTGTTGTGGTAGCTCTTAGGTTGATTGACGCAGACGCATGACGCTGGCGGGTGATTTTGTTTATGTCAGAATATGTGTAGTTAAACATGCACAGAAATATGGTGACAAAACAGAAACAAAATCTAATCTAGTCATGGTAAGATTCCTTCTCTAGGAATGGCACTGTGTTTGGTGCATAAAACGACTCAACGTCGCGGGGCGTGCATGGAGATGCGCCCCCACGCTCACAGCCTGGTGAAGAAGGTTGCTGCCAAGCAGAACATTCCATTAGGCATGGCCATTTCCAGCATCATTAAGCTTGGCACCCCACCATGCAAAGGCTGAACAGCAGCAGTGGGCTGCAAGGCAAACCAAGGGAGGGGTTGGGTAGAAAAGAGAAGCCTGGGCAGATAGGATCCTAAGGGTTTCTATGAGTGCATCATTTCTACTGGGAGCAAAAGCAACAAGGTTAGTCTCTATCTAGAAGTTGGCTGCAGTTAAGGAGTGCAGGTAATACACATCACTGCCCATGTGCAGGTATTTAGGCAGATGGCAGGGAGCATTGCTCGCTCTCTCACCAATAGCAGTCATTCTGTCACTGCTTCATAGCATGATATGTTCCATGCAAATACAGGGTGTCTAACTGAATATTACAGTTTTTCAAGATACATGTTAGATAACTTGATTTTCGATCAATAGAGTTAGGATTGTTGCGCCTTATTTTCTGATTGCACATATCCGGGTCTCACATTAACAAAACTTCTACTTATAAGCCATTTTCTGGAATAGGACAAATCTATCCACCCAGAACCTGATAGCAGAGTGATTATATAGATATCAAAACGGAAACATTGAAAGCTAACTGATACATTATTCCCACAGCGAGAGATGCTAGCTCCCCCACAACAGGAGTCACAAAACACAAATGTGGATGCAGTGGACAACTCTAGTGCCTGAGGATAAAGCCAATTAGAAATGGTCTCTCACAAAAATAAAATAAGCATACAAATATATTTCGAGTCTTGTGAACTGATCCACGTGTGTCCTAGGGTCTACACAAATGTGTGAGGACAATTATTTATATAATGATACACTAACTTTTGAAAGTTGGCTGCAATGAAAGAAATGCCAATCCACACGGCTAACAGCTACCTATCGTGACAACAGAGACAGCAATATTATTTTGCATTAACATTCTGTGGAAAATCCACATATATTTGAATTCATGGTAAATATAAACTGATGGTTAAAATATGCCTCTAACATGTTGATTCGAAAGTATGGCGTTTCAGCTGGGACAGTCCAGATATTAGGTATCTAATGCTTCTACCATCAGCTGCAACATGTGGGGATAAGATACATGGGGGTATGGGGTTCATCTTTCTTTGGATCACCAATCATGTTTGATCTATCTAATAGGAAATCCGACATTTCATTGAATGGTTGGATGTGTCTTAATTCATCCTACACAGATATTTACATGGAGGATAATTAAGAGTAGTGCAGAGAAGGCACAATCCTGGTTAGAGAAAAATAAATCCTGTTACATGAAAGGGTTGACCAACTCACCCTCAAACATTGGGTACATGGTGCAATATACTATGTTATCTGTCCGAGGGGTAAGCACCAATCAGAGATGGATGACCACCAAACACAGCCAGTAGGGTCAGGCGTGTGAATACCCTATATAAATTGTACTAGTCTGCATCAAAACAGAAACAAGGCTATTAGCCCAGTTGCTGAGCCTGAGGCATGATGAATACGGATTTCTCAGTGTGGGCTCTACTCTAACTAATCTCAACCCCCTATGCCCAATAAGGCTGTCCTCTGCACCCTTTCTAGAAGAGAGACAAAAGCACAGAAGCAACCGTTAGGCTTAGAACATGTTCACTACTCAATACAGACATGTGAAAATTTCAAGCAGCCATTAATGTCGACTTTTGTATAGAGGCACATAATAAGGAATGGCTCTTTGTTTCTCCCCACCATCTTGACTTCCCTGAGTCAGGGTAAAAGTTGGCACACAATTTAAAATAGTCTGATTAGTGTTGTTTCCAAAACTATGTCCACGTCATACCACTATCCACATTTCTAAGTTAATGTGTTCTCTAGTCTAGCAAGATCTACTCTACTAAGTTTCCAGCTTGTGCGACGTCATCTAACAGTTTGATTAGAAACCAAAGAAAAAGGTTAATTGTTTTTCTCTTGTTAGCCACTGCTTCAAATTGTAATGTGCTTCTATAGAAACAGTAAGAGTCACATTGATAGTTTGAGTTTATGGGTCCTGTTTTGCTCAACCCAGCAGGGCTAACCTAGAGTTTAGTTTGGATTTATCTGATCCAAGTGCCTAAAATAAAACTAGGTCCATTCACTAAACCTAACTACAAAGGAGGCAGAGGAAGGGGTTATCAAAAACAGCATTAGACCATGTGAAAATGAAACCCTTTAAGAAAAATCTTTTCAGAGGTGCCTGGGAATATGCAGAGGTTTCTTGTCACCAAAAAATCAAAACACCCTACAGACACAGCTCTTTCCGCAACAATTCACAATTTGCTTCATTTTTCCACAAAAACAGCAACCGAGATTTTGGAGACGGGAGGCAGTAAGGCAGTAAGGCCCTTTTCTTCACCCCTATCAAGTCCCAGGGATTCCCATGCAAAACCATGTCTTGAGCCCTGCTATTCGGGACCCCGGCAGTTGGTTAACCTGTTATTTAATATGCGATGTTTGTATTCCCACTAAATGTACAAACATATGTTTTATGGCTACCCAGTAAAAAACAAAAAATTAAGGTTCTAAAAAGTCCATCCAAGATTATAGAAGTTCTTCAACCTTGGCCTCTACCTATCACAACATTCCGCTATCGCATTTACCACTCATTAGCAAAATCTATAAAGAACTGTCCAGTGGCATCAGATGATGACGATATCTGATTCCTATGCAAGAACACCATCACCACTTCTTAAAGATGACCTTCTATAAGAAAAATTAGACTCTTGAATCAAGTGAGCCCTGAAGCTCTTATACATCCCACTACTGCACCTTAAACACCTGCACTCTTCAGGGGGCTGTGTAAACACAGCTAGCACAATGCCATTAACCGGGGAATCTTTAATGATGTTTTCCCCGCCCCAAATGTGTGTGCCGATTTACGCTGGCTTGTAGATCCATTATAAAAATAAGAAGTAAACTATATAGTCCTCCAGAAAAATCCAACATACTTATGATCCAATACGCCCCACATACGCATGCACAAACTGTCGATACCACTTCCTCTCCACATATCTCTTGAATATGGCAGACTTCTCCAAAATTATACTTGGCAAATGGATGGTGCCATTAGTTTGCTTTTCTCACTTTTCTCACTTGCCCTGCATCTACACCTATATTTATTTAAATTATCAAACCTATGTTAAGGGGTGTACAAAACCAATAAAATGCCACCAGCGGAACAGCCTGAGCGAGGGCTCAGAGTGCCTTCTGGCCCTGAATGCCCCCAAAACATGGGGGTGATCGCTATTCCCAACCAGATCTCCCTCCGCGCTGCAAAAAGTACAAACATGTTTTTTATACAGGCGATGATGAGCTCTGTGTTTAGTGCGTGCACCCAATCACCTAAATAATCAAAGATGGGCACCGCCAAGAGAAATAGAAAAGGGAGTAAATTCCTTTTCTATTTCTTTGCTGGTGGCACAGACAGCGAGAGACTGAGTGCAGCATTTAGGAAGAAGCCCCGGGCTGGGCAGGTGAATTAGGTTGGGTGGAAATTGTGGGAATGAGAGATGTGGCATGCAGGTGGAGGCAGGGGTGGGGCAAGGGGTGCCAGGAATAAGGAACGAGGGGGACACCCTGGGGAGGTGCTTGTGGGGCTGGGAGAATGCAAGTGGCACCTGGGAGATTCCCCCATGTTTCCCGCCCCCTGATTGGATGATCCCACTCTCATGGGTAGGAATACATGATATAACAAAAAATGGTCCTCTCTCATTAAGGTGCATTTCTGAAACCCATGAAGTAGAACAGTGGTGAAGCAACAAGAGAGGTTCAAGGGGTAGGTGCCCACCACCCAGGACCCCTTTCAGACCCCAATGTGTTCCCTCTGCTGCTCTCAAGTTAGTGAAATGGCATTGACAGTCGCCCTACGAGGAGACCCCTCTGGCTTCAAAACCTGCCTCCACCATTGATGCGTTATGGTAACAGAGAGAGGTACATTTACCAGCAAATTATGTCATCCCTTCTCTACTGATGGCGAACAAGACGTTACAGAGGGTTATCTGGTTATCTGGTAAGACATTTTCCCTCTTGGAGTAGCGTGTTGCTGAGGCAAGCCCTTATATCTCACAGAACAGGCCTTGAAGAAGAGTGTCACCTTCTCGGCAATAATCTTCGGAAAGCCTGTTCTTCACAGCAGTGAAAGACTAGCGTGGGAATATTTTTTAAAAAGTTTCCAATTTCCAACGGCTGACACATAATGTGAAGAGTACATGAAAACGACATCTGTCTATTATTTGGTGGATGGGTTAGCTGCAACTCTCATCAGGGGCCTGGCCACAACAATGTGTTCCATCTATCCTCCTCTTCTTGCTCAAAAAAGTTTGGTTAATTTCTGAACAATATATGTCATGTTATCCTGTAGTTGTATAGCGCCTCCTGCTGTTTGGTATGGCATTGAAGCACTGTAGGTAGGCTATACAAAGCACTAGAGTTCCTGACGTTATGCATTATGGCTGCCCATACAACATTACAAGCACAGGTTATCTTGCTGAACACTCAAGGGAATAAGAACATCTTCTGAAGTCCCCATTACAATTTCATGGTATAAATTCTATTTATTACAGTAGGCAGATAAAACTGCATATAAAATACAGGGAATATAAAGCAACATTGGAACTCGATGCCACACAAGTTGTGTTGGGAAATCAGGAAGCTATCTTGAACTAAAGCTCAAAAGTCGAGCACCACCACAAGATGTCCATGTGATGTCTATTTTTTTTTAAAGCCATCTAATGGACGTTATTCTTGATTGCTTGGGACAGACCATAGCTACAGGAGCTCAGCTAGGCCAGAACGACCAAACATCTGTAGTAGACAAGCAGTGATCAGATTCCTGAACAAGAACCTCTTTCCAACATTTCTAAGTACACATCCAAGATCTTTGAACAACATTTGTATGGGGACATTTCTCTCAGCAGCCATCATGCTTTTATCGGACTAAGTAGTCTGTCAGGATGGCAAAAGAAGTGAACGTCTGGAGCCCTCTCCAGAGCGGCGTATATACTGCCAGCAGCGTGATCCAATGTCCAATACCCACCACAGCCTTTCCTCAGAAACATGCTGTAGTTGCCTTGCCGGCCTCTTCTCACTAAATCACTAGTGAGTGTGATAGTATTATCGTTTTCAGATGTGCTTACCCCCTTTAACCGAATTGCCGTATAACGTACAGATAATTCAATCATTTCGATCAAATCTTATAAAAAATAGTGCCTATGTGTGAGGCATTGTGGGGACAGAAACCTTCAAAACAGATAACAACCAATCCCCTTGAGCTCCCAGATTAACATGAATGAAGACACTCTCTAATAGGGTTCTTTTAACACTCTACAGCTCACATTAAATGCCATTTAAAAAAAAACAAGTTAAAAATAAGGACAATAACCATATGATGACTGAACATTAAGAAAGAGACAGTGTCAGTTGGGGTTGAGACGTACTGGAGAAGATTCACACAAGTAGCATTCACAATATTATGTCAGGGGGTCATACATAGCACCCTTGACAACTCACCTGCCTTGAGAGCCCCCAAAGCCATGCTGAAAGGGCCGATGCACGACAAGTGTGGTTCACAGTGGTCGGTGTGTTTATCATAATTTCCTGCATCTTGACGTCAAGTCTTTGGATTAATAGAATATGCGCGCACATGTGTCATATACTATCAGGTTATACAGCATCAGGAAGAGAAATACTGGTGTGTCATTTCCAGTGATGGACTACTCTAAGCAATGTCGAGGAATGATAAAAAGCCTCTGTTTAGTTGACGCTGGCTGTTCTACTATCACCGCGTGCTATTGGTTTGATGAGGAAGGGTACACATTCAGGGACGGCGTTCTATTTAGAACAGTGCTCTTAAATAGAGGAGCTTGCTGATCCCTCTCCTGCTACGCCGCCCTCAATCAAAAAAGTTCCTAAAATGGCTCCAGATTCTCATGACCTCGAATTAGTAGAAAACATGCTGTTCATGCACAAAATTTAAAGAACAAATTATACATCACATACTACCCAATTCAGCAAAAAAGCGCGGTGTGAATAGGAATATAATGTCCTTGTTGTCACATTGGAAACACTGGTATGCTTCTGTGACAATAAAATCTCTCACAAATATAGTATGTACACAAAATGATGGTGGTCACAAGAAGTGTGAAGAAAATGGTAAATTAACAACCACAAGGTTTAGGATTTGAAAGAAAATGTCTGTCTTTTCCAAGTAAAAATCTAAAATTTAATTTAAAAAAGTTTAGTTCTTTGAATTATTACCAGATGGAATTAACTGATTAGTGACTTAAATGATATAATTACTTGTTCAAGTTATCTAAATAACTTGTTCAAAATCTCATTATAGACAAACAATCTGAATAAGTTTCGAAGTGATTGCACTACTGCCCTAACACATATATTTCTCCCGAAATTGTCTAATAATTTGTCCAAAATGACCTAAGAAAATATCTGATTATTTTAATTCATTTCTCAGAAATAATCGTTTTTGTTCAAACAGCATGTATTTTTGTCTCTGTTGTCAAGTCAGTTTATTCATTGCCTTAAAAGCAGCTGGAGGGGTACCTGCTGGAGGGGTAAGCCACAGGAGTTGAGGACAGACCCTCACAGCTTTTGTGGTAGCTGTTATGTCGTTCCCTCCGATAGCATTGCGCCCTGACGTAGATACTAAATACAGCTTCTTCCACATTGCAGAAACTTAAACTATTCTCCACTCTCAACTGGTTTACTACTAGAGTTGGTGAGTTTGGGGGATTCCAAAGAGGCGGACATTGAGATGGAAGGCCCCCTGAAGATCTTTCACTGGAATTGCAGACTTCCTGTGCCATAGCTGTACACGTCTAGAGGTGACCAAGAACGATTGAGATGTTTTGCCCTGGAAAGGGAAGCATGTATAGATGATGAGTACGAATGATGATCATGGGTATTCTAAATATGTTCTGCTTTTGTTATGAGACACACAGCTGCATGTGATTCTATATTCTCTTGTTATTCCTGCTTGATAAAAGCAGGGACTAAATAAAATATGATTATATATATTATAATATATAGTATTTTAAGGAACATGAATATGATCATAGAACTTTACATCAGTGGAATATTTCTGACATTGTATGCTTGTATCAGTGAGCACCCAAAGCACGCGGGATGCGCCGCTCATTTAGTTTTTTACCACACTCGACCTAACAGGAGAGCATTTGTAATCATTAACCATGTAGGCATGTTTGGGTATTTGGATGCAAGGATAACATGTCTGGGATATCTGCAATAAGTTGGCGTGTATGGGCTGTGTTGAGTCTCCCATGTGAGGAGAGGTTTGAAAGCCTTGCAGAGTTTTCGAAGGCTGGATGAGTCTCAGAGTAAGGATGTCTGCGCATATGGAGATGTCCACAGTCTAGCACTCAATGCACAGACATCCTTAGAGAATTATGTATAAATATAGCATATATAATTATAAAAATAATAAGACTAAAACATGACAGAAGGGCACAGAAAAATAAATGTAAGAAAAAGGTATGTGGTACCTAACAGATGCTGCCTTCCATGTGTCTAATTGCTGACATGACCGATCCTATTTACTTGCTGTCGGGTCGTGACACCATAGCTTGCTCTAGGGGAGTTTTCATGTTAGAAATATTTTCCTTTCTTTCTACACCACCAGTGGCTTACTGTTAAACCAATACGGCATACCCAGAGACTTGTGACTCTGCTCAATGTATCCAGGTGTGTTACCATCACTTCTGGTGGGTTTCTGTATCTCCAAGGAACTGTGATGCTGCTGTGGCTGATCCTTCAAGTAATGACGTAACACTCGCTACGCTAGAGCCGACCTTGGAGGCACGTGATGCGAGTACTATGTGCTTGCCTTTTCATGACCCCTTTGTCTATTTTCAGCTACCAGTGTATGGAATGGCATAGGCCGAGAGAAAGTGGACTATTAATAACGTGTGTAGCTTGAGGATATACATCTTAGTAAAGGCTCACCGATAGATCATCCGAGGGTGTCTAGAAGCCACACCACAGATCTGGCTTTATAAAAAGCCCATGTCCTCACAGAAGGCTATATCTTTCTCTTCTGCTCCGGTTAGGTCAGAATATGGATAATATTCAATGAAAGATTTTAATTTCTCTCTGCAAGGTAGACTTAGGTTCAAAACCTAAAGAAGAAAAAGATCCTTTCTCCCATGGACTACATGATAATGTTCATGCAAATGGGGATTTTCAATAAACTGAAAAATCATAGAACGGGATTATTATTTGGTTAAGGAAATTGTTTGGCACAATGTTGTGGAATGGCCATCATATGGAATGAATTGGAGGGAGCAATCACACACTCTGGGGGAGTGACGAATTTGATGTTTGATCATATGCCAAACAATATAGGGTAACTATCGCTGCAGTACACCAGCCACATTGAGAACATGGTCAGAACAGAAGAGGTTTCTTAAGAGAAATGTATTGGGAAATGACACAAGGTCCTTTTCAGTCATTTTACTTCCTGGGATAATGGCGCAATGGGGAGGATGAGCAACCTTTATGCAATGCAATGATGTTTGCCCATCGTTTGGGAGATTATAAGCATAAAATTGTTGTAGGTATAGCAGAGGTGCTTTCATACATTTGCATTAATTGCCAGATTGTGCTCCATGCAGTGATCTCTTTCAGCTTTGGTGAAGATTGACAATCTCGATAACATAAATATTAGATCTCTCTGATTGTTACGTTGACAGCTTGAAATACATTTTAGTTTTATATATGTGTGACATGTGCAGTCTGCAATGAGATGCCATCATGCAAAATTGTGAGAACCCGCACAGTAACACTTTCCCACTTTCACCAAAGTTAGGGAGTCCATTTCCACCGGTGTGAAATAGTTTGATCGCATCATCCTGAATAGGCCAGCTAGGTTTTTCAGACGTGCCTAATTGGCAATCAATTATCTTTCAGAATGATCACAGATTCCTTCTCTACTTTGACATTAGCAGCACAATCACTATGAGCTAGCCTTCTGGACAATAGTGCTACAGGCATGTCATGTTTCAGTGGATATTGGGCTTTACAGGGCATTTCGTACAAAAGGGAATAAAGTCAGAAGTGTTGCAGATCTCTGGGGGTAGAGCATTCCAGAGCATGGGGGTGAGTACCCAAAAAGATCTGTCTCCTGCTCTGCCCTGCCGAAATCTAGGAATGTTCAGCATTGACTGATTGGCCGATCATAGGAGTCTGTTGGGTTTGTAAGGTACAAGGTGGGATGGAAAGGAACTGGGTCCCTGCTTGTGGGTAGCACAGTGGACAAGACATACGGTTTTAAATTTGACTCGGCTCCTAACCGGGCGCCAGTGAAGTTGTTAAAGGTCAGAAGAGTGTTCAAGTCTAGGGGCTTTCAAGGCAAGGCCATTTTGGAGGATCTGCTGACGTTGTAGCAGGGCCTCAGGTTGGTCAAGATAGATACCATTGCAGTAGTCTAGGGAGCCCATAATGGAGGCCATAACAATCTTATATCTGGACTCTGCCGGGAGAAATTGAAGAACTTTTTTCAGTATCTTGAGCTTGGTAAAGCCCGACTGGCAGACAGTCGAGATTTGAGCTTCTCCAGAGCCTGAGGACATAACTTTGATTCCTAGGCCCTTGATTACGGAGCAGGGTTCAGGGCAAGGTCCAAGTGAGGTAGGCCAATAGTCGCAGGTCCACGGCTGTCCTACATAGATGGATCTGACCAGTAAAATCACAGTTTTATCTCCATTAAGTTTAAGCCAGTGATTGGCCATCCAGGCCCCGACCGCAGATAGGCAATGTTTCAGTTTCTGGGGGGGGGGGTCAGTCGAGGGGACATTAAGTCGGAAAAGAATCTGTGTGTCATCAGCATAGGAGAAAAAGTTAATCCCATGACCGGAAATCAAATTGGCCTGGGCCTGCATGTATAGATTAAACAAGAGAGGCGAAAGAGCAGATCCCTGGGGGACCCCACCATCGAGAGCAGTAGTAGGACAGGTAAAAGGAGGGAGGGAAACGGATTGAAACCGACATCGAGAGCAGTAGTAGGGCAGGTAAAAGGAGGGAGGGAAACGGATTGAAACCGTTTGGAAAGAAAGGATGAGAACCACTTAAGTAGGGATGCCTGAGAGAGAGTCACTTGCAAAGCAGTTCGGTCTGCTGTGATGGTGTATGGCTACATGTCTAGTACCCATTTGAGCAACCAAAATAAGCATTCAATTATCTTTCTTTTCTGTTACTAGAGGGAAACAATAGCAGAACTATTATTTTGCAAACACCATCCCTTAGGCCTATCATATTCACATTGTGCTTTCTTTTTTAGGGCAATTCAACTAAGTACGAAGAGTTTTCTGAAGAATTGGCCTTAGAATACTTGAAAATCAAGGTATTCAGTGGTTTTGATGACAATCAAGTCCTTTATTTCTTTTGACCCAATACGAGCGATCACGATTCAACTCTAAAGCCAATGTACACTAGACTATGTTATAAAGCTTTTTGCTACTTAGACACATCTCATATGGTAATGTTTTTCATGTTGATACATGTTCAATGTCGCTGTAGAAAGAACAAAGGATGCTTTGTGTATTTCTATACTATCTTCCAGTGAAGCTAAATTCTCCTTAATGAAATACTTACATGTGTAAATTTCCAAGGCACATGTTGTAGGGCACCCAGAAGATTGTAGCCTCTGAATAATTGAAAGAAATGTTAAAGCGTATGTTATTGGGCAACTCCAGCAAGATGGGAGAAATCGATTGTAGCAGCTGCCAAAATAAACATGCATTACTGTGCAACTCATTTGGACACTTAGCCATGGCTGCACAAGAATCGAACAAATGCAGTATTTTGAAAGATATGTAGAAGAGTATTATCCCACCCTCTGTCTGTGCTGCTTGCTCTCTTTTATTTTCCCCAGTGAGAATAGTGTTTCTCTATGTGTGGATACTATAAGGATGGCAGCATTCATCCGTGCCCAGCGATATAATTAAAAGAGGATTATGTCAGCATATCATTTAACGCCAACAAAGTCCACATGCAGCTGCTGCTTCGACTATTGAAACATGCATATTTCCCTAGACTGAGTGAATATATAGAGGTCCCAGTAATTCAAATATGGTGCACATGGCGAATATCTATTGTTTTATTCTCGAAATAAATGTGTACGGTTGGTCATTCTCCCTCATCCTTCTACATGAATGTTCATTCACGTATCAAGCCATGGTCTGCTTTACATCCCTGTGAGTGAACACAGGTCGCAAGCTGATAGCTTGGTTTTAATAGTGCATGGATGTACTTCATTTCGGTAAAAGGTCAGGCCTACCACTGAAGCCCAAAAGTACTAGAACTCTGAAAAATAACTATTTAGTTATATATTTTTCACATCTGACATAGGTATCGCTGTTCATTGGTGGTTCTGGAATTACTATCAATAGCTTGGTTGCTTACAAAAATAGTATTATCTGATTTGCAGTCCAGTTTCTCAAATGAATATCTAAATCAGCCCACATTTTTTTAGAATGAAGGAAAGATTAATGTAACTGGTTAGAATGCAAGAGGTGAGATTTTTCTTTTTAAACCGGGACTGGAGGGCTATCGGTTTTGTGTGGCTTTGAGTACAGTGTGGAAGTGTTTGAGGGTAGTCTAGAACAGGCTTGTGCATTGATGATAGCTGTGGCTCTTTTTTTTATCAGAGGATGGAGCCCAAAGGCCTTAAAGAAAGAATGTGGCTGAAAATACGCATCAGCCTTAGTAGCTGACCCAACAGCAGTTCTAGAAATGGCTCTAAAATTACCCGTTTTTCCCTCGCTCTGTCATACCAGACAAACCAGCACATTTCATGAACAGGAGAGGAACACAACAGAGGGGTTTTTCTTGAGAGGAAACCTAGCATGGCAGCGTGAAGCAGGGTGGGAAATGAAGTTACGGTGTTGTTCACATTTTCATAGTAACCACTGATCAACCCTTGCTTTTTAGTTCAAGTCAACACTAAATATGGCATTTGCCATTGCTTTGCCAAAAGGTAACTGTAGAACCACATGAACCATGATGCACCGAAGCGGGATGTGAATGATATGAGAATGCTCTCCAATCTGTGCCACGTGGCAACCCATAAAGGTGAAGAATGATCTAGATAAAAATGTTGTCGATCACATTGGATCCGAGTCTCCTAAGAAGTGCATTCTTTTAACAACAGCATACTTAGTTTTACTTAAAACCTCTGACCATATACCCCTAAAATTCATGAACAGAGAGCAAATGTTTATTCATGGTGCTTTAGGTACTTGGGGCCTTGGAGATGTGTTAGAGGACAGAATATGGGAATCGCAGGTAGATGGGAAGGGAGATATGAAGAAGGCATTAATTAAACATTTTTGACCAGCTACTCCTGAGTTTATGACATTTTTGGTACATGCTTCACCTGATTGTTATGTTGCAAAGTGGCTGTCAATGGCCAATTGTAAATGGAGACATTATCCACCTGGCACAACTGTTTGGATACAGTGACATAATCTCATTGGCCTGGAGCTAGACTTTCCAGGGATTCCAAAACGACCAGTGAGGTAGTCACACCTTCTGTATCATAGCTCATTTCTTTCACCCCGGGTTGGATCAAGAATAGAACTCTAGCAAGTTGAAATATGGCAAAATGTGTTCACGCTGCGCTTACATAAAAGTGTAGATTCTCGACTACATACGGACTACAAGAGATATGCCCTAAAGCAATACAAGGAAATAAGAAGAAAATGAAAACATGCCCATACCCCTTTAATATTCCTATTTTCAAATGCGAAAATACTATTGACCGTTCCATAAGAGTGATAAAGGCATTACTGTATGTTCAAAGAGCTCAGTTTTTGGTACAGTCTTCTGATGGGCTTATCGAGTATCTTAGTTGATTAATGCATCCTTTAAAGGGTCCTGTGCTTGACCTCATGGTCACAGGTTTGCATACCGACAGGTCCACTCAGCCTTGTCGATAAAGTGAGTACTATTGAGTTGGGCAAGAATAAATATCAGCAATCTGTCAGTACTGTCCAGGTACCCCTCTGGGGATGAACGTGCGCTCTACAAATACACCTGCTATGTCACCTCTCCTCCCTTCCCCTCTTGGATATTTGAGTTATCCCGAGAAGCATGTTGAGGCTTAGGTGATCGATCCAAATAAACCCAAGCAAATGTTTGCATTAATTGCTGATGCTTTTGGGTGCACATATTATAGTAGCATAGCATTGAAAGGTATTACCTTGGATTTTATCTGCTACTCAAGGATATTGTGGAAGTAGTGATGTGCACACATGTGCACACGTATAGGTGTAGATAAACATCTGTATGGCTTTATAAACTAAATATACAAAGAATTCCATAGCGGATACAACTAACTTCCCAAGTGAAGCTGCACTAATTTCTCAGTTGATACGAGTAATGACCACCATTGTGATTGTCATTCATTGACAGGAAAACCCCTATTAATAAGGGGACCGCATGAAAGTGTTCAGTTGTGAACGGTCAGTGAGCAAATAAACACAAATGAGTCGTGATTATTGTCCCCCAAAATTGGATTAGTGAGGAAACATGAGTATGTTAAACAATCTAGGCTCTAATTCTATAAATATTAATAAAACGTGTTTCATGATTAGTTCAAATTGCATTAATGGGTATTAAGTGATTACTTCAAATGGAACTAGCAAATGTGTTTCCTTAGATAGTAAGATGTAATGTTGCAGCCTTGTTATATTTAAGACTTTATAGAGCCTTGACATTGCTTGACCAGGGGTATTCTATGACAGCAGAGTTCAAAGGTGCAGCAATGCACTTCCGGTGATATTTATTATTACATGTTCAGTGTCAGTGAACGCACTGAATGATCAGGTGATGGCTCTCTGTGGACTCTGGGATTTTGCATTGCACCAGAAGGATTTGTTAGGTGACCCTCTGGAACTTTTGCACGAGGTGCACTTGAAACTGTACAGATTTACATCTCACATATACGTTTGAAATGTCATAGGGATTGCACTGGAGCCCACTAAACATGCTGCTGGTACTCTTGACTTCTTTTCAAAATATAGTTCTAGAACTATTAGCAGTGCTTTTGGAACCCAATAGATGTGCTGGTAGAACTTTATAGTTGAACAATAAAATCTATAGAATTCTTTTTTGTAACTATTCTGGTGTTCCCCCAACCACTTATAGAACTATTTTCACCAATTCCAAAACTTTCTAGGTGTACATCTCGGACATTTCTAGTGCGCATCTGAAACTCTGTAGGGTATCTTCTGGAGCTCTCTATACGTGCTGCTAGAACACTTAATGTGTGCCTCCGGAACTCTCTAGATATTCTGGTATACCGGTAGCAGTGTATCTGAAAACCAAAGCATTGGTTTTGTGTTAAACACTAGTTCACCCATGCTTGACCCTTGGTGAAACACCATACATCTTTGTAAGACTCTCGATGTGTCTCAAAGGATGTGTTCATGTGATATTCTAGAAGTGCGGCCTAGCTTTTTAGGTATGCCTGTCAAACGTTATCTGCCTATTGTTTGAATTGTTGGGGCTTACTTCTAAATCTCTTTGGGTATCCTACATCACATGGCATTTTATAAGCACTAACAATGGCTGAGCCTTCTTAGAGAATGCACAAGTTGGCCTTCAGTATTTTCCCTGGAATGTGTCAGTTCATGGTGCATCAAATTCCCTGCTTTTATAACAGAAGCTCTTGGAGGTTCTGTTTTTCCTCGCGTATCAGTGGCGTTTATACTTCTTGGATCTAAATACACCTTGTTTAAAAAACAGGTGTAACTTGTGTGAACATGTGTTTTTGTAATCTTCTTTCTTGTGGAAGATTTCAAGCATCTAATAATGTATCGATTGGGTGAGGGCATTGTCCAGTGTGCCACAGAACACCTTTATCTAGTTTTTCTTGCTCTCTCTTACCTTCCCAAAAGAAAATTGCATTTTTTTTAAAATGTCATGTGCAGTATTTCCATCTTCCGAAATAAAATAAGGTGTTCCTTTTTCAGGGACAAATATGATATTGTAGTAAGCTGCACATTGTGCTGCAATGCATTCCATTGAACGTCTTATGAGGACGGCTGGAAGAAATCCTCCAGAACAGTCCTTCTAATATTCGCTGGTCACAAAGCCAACAAGTCTGTTGTCCATGAAGATTGGTGTGTCACGTTTTCAGGTGCAATTCAGCCCGCTGCTCCTCTTCAAAGCAATCCATGCCTACCTCTCCCTGCCACTGCTTATCATGTCTTCCACCAGTATCCAAAGAATGGTTTACATGTTTTTCTATTTCCAATGTTTAACACCAGAACGGGCCCGTAATGTCCGTAATGTCCGCGTAGGGCCTGGGGAAATGCCATGGGGGTCTGCAGGGTGCAGAAGTAGCACAATCTCTCTTTCACAGACCTTTTTTTTCCCTGAGTGACCTCGGACTTTCCGAGGCCAATCTCTGGAAAAGTTGGTGACATTTCCGGGAACAAAAAGAAAACCCAACATTTTGTGTGGTTTGGTGAATCACAGAACATGTTCGCCCAGCACTTCTCACAAGACAAGCTCAAAATGCAGAATGAGTACACCCAGCATTACATCAGTAGCTGTGGCCTATCATTTAATCACACCTGGGATCCGTCACTGTAATCTCTATGAGAGTTTTGTTTTGGGAAGGGCTTTGCCTGGGCTCCCTTGGATACCTCTCGTTCTTGGCACTCTAAGTTCTTTTGTGGATTAATATACATGTTACTTTGCACAACGTTTTTCTTTCTCCTATCTAGGTGTTGTGTGCAGAAGCACGACCTGCTCCCCCACTTCCTCCACATTGGCCCCTGGAAGTGTGTCAGCAGCATTTAAAAAGAGATGGAATAAACCCATGCACCCATCACCTGTGCACAGGGCTGGATCTGAAGACGTGCCTAACATATCGACTCACATTTCCTCAAGTTCTGCTTCAAGCACTCAAATTGAATTGAATCAAAAGTGAATCCATCAAAAAGGGACGGTTACAAAAACGTATGCGTATGTGATCACATTAGTGACAAAATGGACGCTGTACCCCGCAAAATAGGAATGCATTGCTTGGTAGCCTCAAAAGTTCGTGATTGTGTTTTTACTCTAGCAATTTCCATCAAGCAAAGACCTAATCAGGTGGACCATTCGAGTCTTCACTAGACATCGGACAAACCACGGACACTGTAGCGTGCAGGGGAGTGAACTAGAAAGATCCATCAGAGGCGGGCTGACAACACCACTCATTGCTCGAGCAGGCTGCTCCTGAATTGGACACCATATACCTCTAACGCATTTCTGCACTCCAAGTTTTGCAGCAACGTGGTGTGAGATCCTGATGTAAAAGCAGAGAGATAAAGGAAGAGGAAGGGGCAGTACATTTAATGGATATTTAAAAGTCTGCCACCACATTTCTGAATTAGTTCTACACTGGAGAAAGGACCAAAGAATCTATTGAGATTGTGAGCGTGTTGACCTGGCCGTGACACACCATTGGACAACGCATGCTCTCCTGCCCCCCTTTCTGTTAGCATCATCCTGCTAGATCAGGAAACTGCATCCTTTGGCTCTTAAGATGTTTTGGACTACGGTTTCCATGATCTCTCACCATTCACTATGTTGGGTAAAACGGATGGGAATTTTAGTACAAAACATCTGGAGAGCCAAATGCTGCAAACCCCTGTGCTAGATAATGGCTGAACGCCATCTATCTGCCAGGCCCCTGCTCTTTTGCAATCGAGTGTAATGCAAGGCATACCTGCAATTCACCATTAATGCTGTGGGTAAACTTGATCCTGGTTGCCTCTTTCTATAAAAGACAATACAAAGTCTCCCCTCCCCACCCCCCACCTCCCGACAATGTGCAATGGCACGTACACATTCCCGCACAAGCCAATGCACACTCTTCGCTGCCCAGAAACCCCTACAAAGTTCTAAAGGCCGAAAAAGGCAGCTTGCTAATAGGCTCTGCTTTTCAATGCACATTCAATCCCTCCCACCACCCCATTTGCCCGCGGTGACGCTCAAAGCACTCAGCATTTGCCCCCAGACCGGTCCCATATTTTTTAAAAGGAACTTTTTTTCACTTATATTATAAGCAAGAAAAAATAAAACCATGCACTGAAACTTTTCCCACCTCGTTGGATTTCTCCAGGAGTTAACGAGAAGTGAGTGCGAGAGGCACAAAATAAACAGGAATAGGGAGGAAAACAAACAGGAATACGGAGCGAGGAATTAAAAAAAAGGACACTGGCAATGTGGATAGATGTCAGCGTACACAGTAAGTAAAGCATTGCACATTCAAATATCCCTATGTGTTTCCCCATTTCCGACCCACATTTTAAAGTTGTTTTTAAAAACCTTTCTGTTGGATTTTTGTATTTTTTTCCCCGCAGTGATGAAGTCCTCCGGTAAGAAATTAAATAAAATGCATTTGCCTTGAGAAGTGCTACCCTTCTGTGTTTTCTTGTGTGCTGAAAGGGGAAAATAAATCCAAATGACACCCCCTCCCCCGCCCCGAGGAAAAAAGATCAAAGGAAATAAAATAAGCACTCCTCTGTCATTGCCCGAGTGTTTTTCTCTTTTCTGGAGATGAGCGGGCCGCTGGATCAATTGACATAGTATAGCCAGTACACAAGGTTGAAAAATCCAAAAGTGATCGGAAAAATGATCCTGGACCACTTGTCAATGGTGCTGACGTCAGTCAGGTCAGGGATTTTGAGCTTCAACTTGGAGGATCGCCGGCGAAGGCGGCAGTTGGCGCGGTTGCGGTGGGCAGTGGCAGCCATTGGGGGATGGCGGTCCAAAGTGGCATGGCCAAAGCCATCCCGAGAGGTCAGCTGTTTCCGGAACTGGATTCCTGAGCTGTCAAAGGACATGACAGAATTCCTGGAGTCACTGACGCTGCTCGCCACATCCGAAGGCATCAGCTCGTTGTTCATGTCCAGAGTGCTTAGGAGGATGTTTCCATACGGGTCCACCTGGAAGAAAAAGTCAACGAGTCAAGATGCCAGAAAGACTACAGCACACTTATAATTTCAGCTATATTAGGAGTCTTCAACCTTTGGCTCTCCAAATGTTTTGGAACACTGATCCCCTGATCTCTCACCATTGACTATAATTGGTAGGGCTGATGGGAATTGTAGTTCAACATATTTGGGGAGCCACATTTTGCAGATGCTTGTGCTATATCTACTTTAGCATTAAAGTCCATTGCAACGTTTTACTTTTACAGGACTGCCCTCTAGCAATTTAAGCCTATCCTATAACATTACATTATAACTGATTATTGATACTGTTTCAATACTGACCAGCTATACATTTGTGATGCTTTTATGTCTGTCCACCAAAAGTACCTGTTGTTTTATGCAATGTTTATGACTCCTGAGTTTTCCACATGAACCTCATGCACTGCAAAGATTTCAAGCACATTCATTTTTTTATCCAGTGTTCACAATTTATATTTAGAAGGCCCACTTCCAATTCCTGCATCCAGAAATGGTCATGTTTAATAATGCTTTAATTTAATTTCCTTTAAAATATCCTTTTTACCAAGTGCAGTATAACTTTCGCTCCTACCACCCAAAATGTCCTTCCTGGTCGCTTGCTTCCCTTGCGTGGATGTTGTGTTTTCCTGAACACATTTGCACAAACACATAGGGATATTTTCATGAAACCAGACGCATAACGAAAAGACACAAAAAACACGTGCCTACAGCAGAGGCAACACCAGAAATGCTGGTAGTATCTCTTTAAGGCTGCACAGAGCGTCACCCCAGAGGGTAGATAGCCACAGGCAAGTGTGCACAGCGGGGCAGAGGAAATGTGCCACAAGCAGGCAGTGCTTTGATTGGGACGAGGAAACGAGGGGAGGCTCTAACCAGGGTGCATGGCCTATGTATGAGTGGGGTGAGACGGGACGGGGGAAGGTGAAAACTGCTTGCTCCCAATGTTCCCAACTTGGATGGTCACTAGGAAACAAGAGGGTCAGGCACATTTCTGTCAGGCCTTTTGCTGCGACCACCTCTACATTTTGTTTTTTAATCACAGGCTATGACACCCCGAGGCAGCCTGTGAAGAGGGGGTTGTCGCTTCTGTGGGTGCACCAGAATGTATGATAGAAGTGCACGCGTCTCTCATTTTCTTTCATGCCTGGAGACTGGCCGTGGGTGGTAGCGGTGCGCTGTATAAATCAACATAACACAACAATCAGAGGCACCAACCCCCTCAGGCAGACCTTTTACCCGAAAGAGTCACGTGAAGAAAGGGCTACCCGTAGGGGTCAGCACTGATGCCGACCCCTGAAAGCAGACCTTTCACCACTCAACTCCGTTCAGTGATAGGGCTGCCCTGGGGGTTAGTTGGGAGAGCCTGGGAAAGCACAGGAGCACTTTTTTTGGAGACTGCATGAGCTCTGCCCAGCTAGCCGGGGACCACTTAAAGCCCTACTAGCAGGTAAGAGGAATGGGAACAGCCTAGGAGAGCTGTGAAAGAGGGCACCAAAGAGGCCACACAAACAAACAAATGTTGAGATTGTGAATGTGGAAGAAGTGACTTGGCAGAGAGCAGGAAAGAAAATGGGCGAAGTCAGAAGGTAGAGCTTAATGGGCACAGTGAAGATTTTGTGGCCTGAAGACAATGTGCAGTACAAGTTGGAGAAGTCAGGGTGGACCCCTCCCCCCCCCCCCGATATTTTGTTCAAACAATGGAAGGCATGACATAGAAATAGGCAAAGCATAATCAGACACCAGAAATAAAAACAACAGTGGTGCACCTACTGGGAAATGATATAGGTCCATGGTTCCTTAGAAGTAGCATTGGCTTCATTTAAATTAGGAAGACATGTAATCTCGTGTGACAGATGCATATGTGTCCAATTTGTGAAACTTAAAGAACTGCCTTTCGGTAACTCCACAATCGATACCAAAACCTACATGCCCATTTGAAGGTAGGTCACAGAATGCTCTGCTCACTCTATGGCTATATCTCCTTTGCATTTAACATTTAGAAACTCATGTTCACATCTGCATAGCTTGAGAAGGGTGGCAGGCATGGTTAAAAATACCCTTGCATTTGTATTTGTATTTTATTTGTGTTTTATAGAGCACCTTAAACTAAAGCGCTGTACATTAAAACTGAACCTAGCACAATAAAATTGAGTAGGCAGTTAGGCCCAGAAAATAATCACTTGGGTGTTGAAGCAGGTATGATTTTAGGGAGCCACAGAAAAGAGAATAGACAGTGATAGGATGAAGAGAAAGAGGGAGAGCATTCCAGAAGAGAGGAGCAAGAAGTTCAAATGATCGAAAACGAGAATGAGCACAAAGGGTGCAGGGGACCAAGAGGGTAATTCATAGAATTTCGCAGAAAAGTGTCGCAAGCGGCTGGCGCAGAGTGTCCGCGTGCGATTGTCTGCGCCAGGCACGTGCGCTAAAACCGATTTCCGCGCACAGCGTATTCATGGATTCCATGCTCCCAAACCAGCCGTGGCGCAGAGAATCGCAGCGACCCTGCAGCAGCGCCAGTAACGCCCCCAAGAACGCCCTCGCGCAAGGAAAAGCCATCAACATCGCTAAATCATCGCAAAGGGCTGCGCTAACCCTGGACCAGTTTACAGGGCTGCCAAACAAGGAACGCAAAGCGGTCAACCTTCATATCAGGAGTACGCGGGAAGTTTTACACGCGATTAGCCAGGGTACGTGTATTACAGGGGTACGCGGGAAGTTCAACACGCGATAGTCCAGGGAACGTGTATTACAGGGGTACGCGGGAAGTTCAACACGCGATTGTCCAGGGAACGTGTATTACAGGGGTACGCGGGAAGTCTTACATGCGATTAGCCAGGGCACGTGTAATACAGGGGTACGCGGGAATTATCACACGCGATTTGGCAGGGTACGTGAATTACTGGGGTGCGTGGGAATTATCACACGCCATTTTGCTGGGTACGTGTATTACAGGGGTGCGTGGGAATTATCACACGCAATTAGGCTGGGTGGGTCCTTACAGGTGTTCCCTGTACACCCTCCACGGCCCCTGCAGGCAGCCCACAAAACAGGGGACTACCCTGCACACCTGCTCATGTCCCCCTGCACCCCCACCCCCCAGCAGTGCAGGGGCATCCTCCACCAGGCCCCCACCCATGTCTCCCAACACCCCCACCCCCCAGCAGTGCAGGGGCACCCACCACCAGGCCCCCACCCATGTCTCCTACCACCCCCACCCCCCAGCAGTGCAGGGGCAGCCTCCACCAGGCCCCCAGCCATGTCACCCACCACCCCCACCCCCCCAGCAGTGCAGGGGCATCCTCCACCAGGCCCACACTCATGTCCCCTATCACCCCCACCCCCCCGCCACCAGGGGCACCCTCCACCAGGCCCCCACTCATGTCTCCCAGCGTGCTACGTGTATTTCAGGGGTGCGCGGGAAGTTCCACTCGCGAATAGCCTGGGCGCGTGTATTTCAGGGGTGCGCGGGAAGTTCCACACGCGAATAGCCTGGGCGCATGCATTTCAGGGGTGCGCAGGAAGGTTTACACGTGATTTCAGCAGGGTACGTGTATTTCAGGGGTGCGCGGGAATTCTCACACGCGATTTGGCTTGGTACGTGTATTACAGGGGTGCGTGGGAATTATCACACGCGATGAGGCTGGGTGGGTCCTCACAGGTGTTCCCTGTACACCCTCCACGGCCCCTGCAGGCAGCCCACAAAACAGGGGACTACCCTGCACACCTGCTCATGTCCCCCTGCACCCCCACCCCCCAGCAGTGCAGGGGCATCCTCCACAAGGCCCCCACCCATGTCTCCCACCACCCCCACCCCCCAGCAGTGCAGGGGCACCCACCACCAGGCCCCCACCCATGTCTCCCACCACCCCCACCCCCCACCATCCAGGGGCACCCTCCACCAGGCCCCCACCCATGTCTCCCATCACCCCCACCCCCCAGCAGTGCAGGGGCACCCTCCACCAGACCCCCACCCATGTCTCCCACCACCCCCACCCCCCAGCAGTGCAGGGGCACCCACCACCAGGCCCCCACCCATGTCTCCCACCACCCCCACCCCCAAGCACTGTGGGGCACCTGCCAGCAGGCCCCCACCCATGTCACCCACCACTCCCACCCCCCAGCAGTGCAGGGGCAGCCTCCACCAGGCCCCCACTCATGTCTCCCACCACCCCCACCCCCCAGCCACCAGGGGCACCCTCCACCAGGCCCCCACTCATGCCCGACTCATGTCTCCCACCACCCCCACCCCCCAGCAGTGCAGGGGCAGCCTCCACCAGGCCCCCACCCATGTCTCCCACCACCCCCACCCCCTACCATCCAGGGGCACCCTCCACCAGGCCCCCACTCATGTCTCCCACCACCCCCACCCCCCACCATCCAGGGGCACCCTCCACCAGGCCCCCACTCATGTCTCCCACCACCCCCACCCCCCAGCCACCAGGGGCACCCTCCACCAGGCCCCCACTCATGCCCGACTCATGTCTCCCACCACCCCCACCCCCCAGCAGTGCAGGGGCAGCCTCCACCAGGCCCCCACCCATGTCTCCCACCACCCCCACCCCCCACCATCCAGGGGCACCCTCCACCAGGCCCCCACCCATGTCTCCCACCACCCCCACCCCCCAGCAGTGCAGGGGCACCCTCCACCAGGCCCCCACTCATGTCTCCCACCACCCCCACCCCCCACCATCTAGGGGCACCCTCCACCAGGCCCCCAACCATGTCACCCACCACCCCCACCCCCCCAGCAGTGCAGGGGCATCCTCCACCAGTACCACACTCATGTCCCCTATCACCCCCACCCCCCCGCCACCAGGGGCACCCTCCACCAGGCCCCCACTCATGTCTCCCAGCGTGCTACGTGTATTTCAGGGGTGCGCGGGAAGTTCCACTCGCGAATAGCCTGGGCGCGTGTATTTCAGGGGTGCGTGGGAAGTTCCACACGCGAATAGCCTGGGCGCATGCATTTCAGGGGTGCGCGGGAAGGTTTACACGCAATTTCAGCAGGGTACGTGTATTTCACGGGTGCGCGGGAATTCTCACAAGCGATTTGGCTTGGTACGTGTATTACAGGGGTGCGTGGGAATTATCACACGCGATGAGGCTGGGTGGGTCCTCACAGGTGTTCCCTGTACACCCTCCACGGCCCCTGCAGGCAGCCCACAAAACAGGGGACTACCCTGCACACCTGCTCATGTCCCCCTGCACCCCCACCCCCCAGCAGTGCAGGGGCATCCTCCACCAGGCCCCCACCCATGTCTCCCACCACCCCCACCCCCCAGCAGTGCAGGGGCACCCACCACCAAGCCCCCACCCATGTCTCCCACCACCCCCACCCCCCACCATCCAGGGGCACCCTCCACCAGGCCCCCACCCATGTCTCTCACCACCCCCACCCCCCAGCAGTGCAGGGGCACCCTCCACCAGGCCCCCACCCATGTCTCCCACCACCCCCACCCCCCAGCAGTGCAGGGGCACCCACCACCAGGCCCCCACCCATGTCTCCCACCACCCCCACCCCCAAGCACTGTGGGGCACCTGCCAGCAGGCCCCCACCCATGTCACCCACCACCCCCACCCCCCAGCAGTGCAGGGGCAGCCTCCACCAGGCCCCCACTCATGTCTCCCACCACCCCCACCCCCCAGCCACCAGGGGCACCCTCCACCAGGCCCCCACCCATGTCTCCCACCACCCCCAGCAGTGCAGGGGCATCCTCCACCAGGCCCCCACCCATGTCACCCACCACCCCCACCTCCCAGCAGTGCAGGGGCAGCAGGCAGTCAGGCAGCAGCAGGTGGGAGCGTGCTCGGGGCTCTGGGGGGCAGTAGTTCGGCCTTCCGGGCAGGAGCGTGGTATTCCGTGTGCGTACGCGTGGCTAGCTTGGTACGGAGTGATTTTGCACGTGAAAATCCTGCACGTCAGCGTGAAAACTGAGGAAAGGCCCTCAGCGCGTAAGCGCTCCTGTGACGTGACCCGCACAGGTGTATCCCACACAGCACGTGATGACAGAGCACACGTGGAAAGACTGCACGTCAGAGTGTAATCGCGTGTGATTGGTGGAAATGGCCCTACACGCAGAAGTGACAAAGCATGTAATTGGTGGAAATGGCCCTACACGCAGAAGTGACAAAGCGTGTAATTGGTGGAAATGGCCCTACACGCAGAAGTGACAAAGCATGTAATGGCCCTAGCGCGTACACGCCGCGTAAGTGACGCTGGACGTGTGGGCCTGTATAAAAGGTACGTGTAGAACACGTTTTCCTTGTACGTGCTTTTCGTGGAGAGCGAGTGGGTGAATTCTGTACTTCTTGTCGTTTCACACGCGATTTACTTTACAGCGTTTCAAGTTCGTATTGCCTGTTACCTCTGACAGCTTTTTCTCTTTTTTCTCTTTTACTGGTTTACCTGGGCCTGTTCCCTCAAACAGTGTTCCCTTCTATTGTTGTCCTGTCTCCTCAGACAGCGTACAAATCTTATTTTGGCGGGGGTGTTGCCAACCAAACGTGCTCCTTTTACACGCTCGTTTACCAGGCAGACGGTGAGTCACGCACGTATCTAACATCTGTGCTTGCCCCGTGTGTAGCCTACCCCTTCAGAGGTCATTCTAGGCTGCGTGTGACACGCATACGTTCATTCTTGTGTTACTGGGTGCCACAGCGTAGTGCAGGTTTTTCTTTCTGCACACGTGGTCTAGGAGGGGTTGCATGCACGTCATCTCCCTTTTTTGGGCCTCCTGTGCGTTGCGTGACCCGTCATCTTTCCCCAGGGGTTACATTCAGCCTTGCTAGAGCACTAGGGTACAATTACCATCTGGTACCCAACCCCTTTGACCCCCAATTGCCCAGGACAATAGTCTACATCCACTCCCATACGCACATTAACATCAGTGCCATGGCTGGGAGGCGAGGATTCGGTAAGGGTGGCAAAGGTGGAAGAGCCACAAGTGGTGGCCGTGGTGGATCCGGTAGGGGACGTGGTCGTAACTTGCAGGGTGAGCCTGTCCCCCCATGTGTGGAGGACCAGTCACGGGCACCCATAATCCCCCCCACCCCCCTTCCCGTTGAGGCTGATGTGGCTGACACCATCCATGCTCAGCCCTTGTTGGACCAGCCCATTGTGGCACCAGACCTGGCTGACTCCATGGCTGACTTCCAGGTCAGCAGGGCTACGACACGTGCGCTGGTGCACGTTGATGCCATCATGCCACGTGCATCTGGGGCAGCAAGGTCATCTGCTGCACCAAGGAGGCAGGGCGGAGAGGCTGCAGGGGCAGCTGCGGCTCCATCCACCCCAGCCCTCACACACCCAGCCAGGACAGTGTCGGTCCTAGTCCATGCTGCTGACATTCCCCCTGACACCATCACACTAGAGCCAATGCCTGCACCAACTCCCATGCTGAGTGTGCAATCCCACACTCCTGATACAGAGTCCACCAGGGCTCCTGCCCCTAGTGTCCAGAGCAGCGCAGGAGACTCAGGATCACCACCACCTTCCAAGCGGAAGAGGAAGAGTGCTCGTCCGGCACAGGCTGATGCCCCAGACACGGCTACACAGTCCGACCCGTCCAGGAAGCCCAGCTTCACGGATGACGAACTGAATGCACTTGTCGAGTATGTGTCCGCACATGACAATGAGATGGTCATTGTTGCAGGATCCAATACCACACCTGCACAACGCCAGGCACACTGGCAGACCGTTGCGGACATCGTAAGTGCCCTTGGAATCGTGAGGCGCACAGCCAATGATTGCTATAAGCGCTGGAATGACCTAAAGCGCAGGGCAAAGAGTAAGCTGGCCTCAAGTCATGCCGCAACTCTAGTGACTGGAGGTGGGTCTCCAGTAGTAGACATGGAACTCACTCCACATGAGTCAGTCGCTGGGACCTACGTCACGGAGGAACAGATCCAAGGCGTGGGAGATCTGGCTGATTACGAGGCATTGTCCGGTGAGTGCACATGCATGTGTGTGTCATCCATGTGCATGGTGTGTGTGTGAGGGCTTCTGTTTGTGTGCCAGGTGAGAGTGTGTGCGCCTGAGTCGTATGGGTCAGCCATGTGCTTCATGCAATACTTCCTGCGCAGCTGCATTTGGCCATAGCAGTATCCCTTCTGCCAACAGTAGACATCTAGCCCAACTGCACGCCAGTTGTCCTTGAAGTGTCACCTTGCCACAAGATAGTTGCTTATTATTCACTGTTCATTCAGTCAGATTGTTTGCATTCCCCCACTTTTACTAGCCATGTCGCTGTCCACTAGTCACATGTCTGACATGGCTATGGTGAAGTGGAGTGACTTTGTTACCTGGATATCATTTGTACACACATGTCCCTGTGCAATTGGACCATTTCAGACTGGCAGCTCCAGGTGAAAAATCTGACCTGTTAGAATTAGAAAAGCAATTACATGCGGGAACTGGACTGAATGAATAGGTGCTGCCCTCCTCTCCATCTTCACTCAATAGCAATGGTACATGCCATCTGTGTGATGGCATGTGTGTTTCACCTGGCAATCACAGGCCAATGTGTGATGCCACTGCCAGGCAGCATGCAGAAAATGTGTTCATTTTCCATCTTGGTGTCATCAGTGTGTGCCATTTGCCTGCACTTCATACGCAGTGAGGGTGCATGCATGGGAGGGTTTTAGTCATGTGGGACATGTGTCAATCAAGTACTGGTTCTCTTGCTTCTCAGCCCTCATTGTGTGCCATGGTGCTAATGCCTGTTTCCATTTCTTTGTTTTCATGTCTTTGCAGGGGAAGACGCACCTGATACTGCTGGGGTTGTGGAGATGGTGCAGACCCAGGAGGGGTCCGAGGGCCGACCAACCACCAGTGAGGGACGTGGTGTGGTGGTGGGGGAGAACCCACAAGTGCTGCAGGTCGTGCTCTCAAGGGGTGTCTCTGGCTGCACCTCCCCTGAGCTGTACTCAGGTGTTGATTCGGATGAGACCTACGTGCCGTCGCAGGTGAGTGTACCAGGGAGGGATTCTGTTCTGTCTCACCCACCTGCACCAGGGTCAGAACCCTCCATGGGGATGTCAGTGTTGGCAGCTACGCCTTTGGTGATTACGGATGCAGGGTCACACTCCGCGACATCTGATCCTGTTCCTGGGCCAGCAGATCAGAGGGGGAATGCAGTCCTGCAGCCTCAGGCAGTGCCGGCACAGCAAGGCGCAGTTCGCCTTGCCCCAGACAGGCGTGGTGCCCGCCGACGTGGTGGCCGTACGCCACCTGGCAATACCGCATGGGAGCAATCCATTTACGGTATGGCAACCCAACAGGCTGCATCATCCGAGATGATGGCTCAGGCCATGGATAGGGTGGCCACTTCCATTGTCCCCCCAGAAAGGCTGATGGAGCGACTAGAGCAGGCAACCGACTCCATCTGCCAGTCACACAGGGAGGACATGTTGGGGTCCAACAGGGACAGGCGGGCGGCACTGGCGACTCTGCAGGAGGCCATCTCCATTGAGTCCCAGGGCCACAGGGAAGCCCTGAGGCAGGAGCTCCTTCACCTCAGGACGACTCTTGTTGAGCTTGAGGCTTCAACACACCAAAGGACAGAACAGCAGCTGGAGCGTCTCACCCGTACGCTCTCAGCTGAGATGCAGGCAACGAGGGCGGAGGTCCGGGCATCCCGTGAGTTGTTGCATGGGGACCTCCGCACACTCATCCTCCAGAACCAGACCTACCACACCCGCATGCTTGCAGCCATGGAGGAGCAGACTAGGGCCTTGCGTGGGCTGCCTCCCATAGTGCAACCACCTCCGGATGCAGCTGCACAGGGTGATAATAGCGACAGCAGTGATACTCCCACAACAGGGTAGCCGTGTGGGCCATGAGCCCATGGAGGTGTTTTATTTTCCCAGGATCCACGCAGGTGGGTTCTGGTGTGCATCCTGTCCTCGGACCTCCTGGGTGGCCTCCCCAACCCCCCCAGGCCCATCAATGGCCATTTTTGATTGTTTCTTATTTTTATTTTTATTGTTATTTATTTTATTCCCTATTTTTTAGGGACGATTTGTTGGCTTCCGTGGTTCCTGTGGGCATACGCTGCATTGTGGCTGGGCACATGCAGGCTTGTAATGTATTTGGTTCAGATGCTTGGGTTTGAGTCACACACACCCCTCCTGCTTCCCGTTTCCATGGGCTTGCAAAGGGTGTGCCCAAGTGACAGTGAATTACACAGTGACGTTGGACTCCCATGAGCTGTGTGGGCAGTCTGTAGTCAATACTGTGTATAACTTCCTAGTGCATATTGCTGTTGTGTTGTACACTGCATGTTGCATTGATGTGTAACTCATCTTCTGTGTCAACCTCCCAATTTGCAGGTCCCTTCCTCATGTCTACACAAGGACCTCTAGTCTGGAGATGGGGTCCATGTTGGCAGCAGTGCACCTACAACTCTACATGGCGCCAACACTGCACAGTTGGTGGTGGTGGGAGTGCAGGCATTTCCAGGTGGTGAGACTACTAATATGTAAAATTTGTGATGTCATGTTAATGGTAGTACGTGCTCAAGTATGTTGTTGGTCCGGCATTGCTGTGAGCATTTCAGGTGTTGCAGGTTTCCAATAGGGACACTGTACATAGTGACACTAGTGTCATGTTGTGGGGATTACTTTGTTTACCTGCAAATAGCATGACATGGCACGGTGTGTCGTGTGGCGGTGCTGGGGTTGGGTTGGGTTGGCTGACATGGCACTGTCCTCTTGTTGCATTTTGCAAGTGGGTATTCTTTTTAGCTGCTTGAATGTGTAACTCCACAAAACTGCATTGGTGGTGTCTGTGTGGGTAGGGATGCACACATTGTGACACTTCCAGGTGAACAATCTCAGGCTGATCTGGTATTCACGGTTCATTCTCCAGACATTCAGGATCAGTGTCAGGTTGAGTCATCATTGATTGTCAGATGGAATGTGCCAGGGCAGTGTGCACTCCACAGGGGTGTGATTTCTATGTGAAGTAATTAGCCACTAGCTGTGTACGGGCTGCCTCCCCACGTGCCCTTTCCCCTCCCATGCACAGCGGCTGTGCATGTGGTTGGGGATGTGGGGCCACCACCATGTCCACGGCCAGGCCCTGGCGTGTTGCAACATTGTGCAGGACACATGCTGCCACTATGATCCTGCACACTACTGGGTGAGCGTATAACAGCTGCCCGCCAGAACGGTCAAGGGAGCGAAAGCGTGACTTTAGCACTCCGAATGTGCGCTCCACTATGCCCCGGGTTGTAATGTGGGCTGTGTTATATCTTACCTCGGGTGGCGTGGTGGGGTTCCGAATTGGCGTCATCATGTGGGGGCTGAGAGGGTAGGCACTGTCCCCTGTGGAGGTGGTGATTGGTATCATTGGTGGGGTTGTGACCTTGCTCAGTATCCAACATGCATGCATGTGCAGTGGCATACATACTCACCAAGCAGCCATGTATCGCCATGCCGCCCAGCATCTAGGTCCCGGCATAGGGTGGACATTCGGTAAATGAAGCTGTCGTGGGTGGAGCCGGGATAGTTGGCATATACTGAGGTGATGATTCCCTTGGCATTACATACTACCTGCACGTTGATGGAATGCCAGTGCTTGCGGTTCCTATAGATGTGCTCAGATGCCCTGGGGGGACGTAGAGCCACATGGGTGCAGTCGATGGCACCTAGCACTTTAGGGAATCGTGCCACACCATAAAAATCCAGGGCAGCAGCATGCCTTTCTGCAGGTGTTCTGGGCAGGTATATGTGCCTGCGGACTGATGGGCGTGCAGTGATGATGTTCAAGACCTGGTGTAGGCAGCGTGACTGGGTGGCCTGTGACACCCCACCCACTATGGCACTTGTCCGCTGAAATGATCCAGTGGCTAAGAAGTGCAGTACATTGAGGACCTTCTCCAGGGGGCTGAGTGCTTGGGAGCACAGGGTGGGTGATGTGAGGTCATCCTCCCACTCACTCACCAGGTCCAGTATTATGTGTGGTGGAAACCTGTACCTTCCATACACCTGGTCATCAGGCATCCCGAAAAGGCTGGTTCTGGGTGTGAATATTCTGGCCCTGACTATCCTCCTCCTCCTCCTTTGGTAGCCCACTGCCACTGCTGCTAGGAACGGTATGTTCATCCTGGCGTCTGGCTTGTTATTGTTAAAGTGCGCAAATTCATGCTTTGCGCGTGTTCTAGGCGAGCGTGTGACCCGCGCACCCCTGGAATCCAGTTCCCAGTCCAATAGCGTGTGGAAATTCACACGCACAATGGGATACAGGTGCGCTGACGTACTTGCGTGTGTAAGTGCCCGCGCACCCCTGAAATATACGTACATAGGCCAATCACGTGTACGCGCACTTTTGTCCAATTACACGCGATGACACTCTGACGTGCAGTATTTACACGTGTGCTCCGTCATCACGTGCTGGGTGGGGAACACCCGTGCGGGTCACGTCACAGACGCGCTTACACGCTGAGGGACTCTGGAACAATGGAATCGCGTATGCGTGCTTACGCGCTTACGCGCTAAGGGCCTTTCCTCGGATTTCACGCTGACGTGCCGAATTTTCACGTGCCAAATCACTCCGTATCAAGCTGGCCACGCGAAAACACACGGAAGACCACGCTCCTGCCCAGAAGGCCGAGTTACTGCCCCCCGTGCCCCGAGCAGCCTCCCACGTGCCATCTACTGCTGCCTGCCTGCCTGCTGCTACCGTGCCCTGCCATTTGGTGCCTGCACATCAGCCATCTGCAGGGGTCCAGTTGCTGTGTCCACCCCTGCTGGAACTGAAGACTCCCGACTGGGATTACATCGCTCCACAGCCCAGCCCCAGGACCCAGTTGCCCACCCACACCTGCCTCTGGGGTTGCCATGTCGGGCACTTCCACATCTGGCACCAGTGGCAACCCCAGGCCAGAGGGGCAGAGGGGCACCAGCTTCACTGCCACCGAAGTTGGTGTCCTGGTGGAGCATGTCCTGGGGCAGTATGAAGCCCTCTTTGGATCGTCCCGCGCCAGCAAGGATGGACGGGAGAGGATCTGGGCCGACTGTGTGGTTGCCATCAACGCGGAGGGGGTGGCAACCCGCAACGTCCAGAAGATCAAGAAGCGCTGGGAGGACTTGAGGTCCAGGACCCTTATGAAGGCCCGGCGCCTCGTGGAGGGGGGCCGGGGCCGCATGAGTTCCATCCAGATGAGGGTCCTGGAACGCGTATGCCCAGCGCTCCATGCCCAGATCCTTGAGAGGGAGGCCCGTCTGGAGTTGAGCGGTAAGTGTCCAAGCATTACTGTGTGACACAGGGCATGTTGCTGTGTGCTGGGTCTATGATACTTGCCTGTATGTGTGCCATAGGCCATGTATGCATGTATGTGTGCATGGACATCATGGTAATGCATGTGCAAACAGTGATGTGTGACCCACATGGTTGTTGCATGTGTTCAAATGCCGCATGGGGACCCCTATGCAGATTTTGAACATGAGAGCATGCCAGTCTCTGTACCGGGACATGGGTGGGGGTGAGGGATGGGTGCCGATGCCAGGTACATATGTGTTAGCCATGTCTGTGTGGCTGACCTGCGTGTCTGTGACTTGTGCATGCAATGGATGCATGACACATGTGTGTGACAATGCACAGATTCAGTGAAGCAGCCAAATTGCCCTTGTATCCGCTGTGTTTGTTGTGTTTGGGGCCAGATGGATGTGACTGAGGTGAAGTGTGTGCATGTGAAATGCATGAGCCATGATGCATGTGAGTTCCATATCATTGAATGTTTCAAGAGTCCATTGGACATGCATGGAAATGTCCATGGCATGCAGCATGCCTGTTACTGTGTGTGTTTTGCCTGGACTGACCCATGTGTTGTGGAGGGACATGATGGAAGTGTACTTTGACAGTGGTGCTCATCTGCTATTGCTTCCTGTCTAGGGGACCATTGTACAGTACCCTGATGCTTGTGTTCTTTGTCTCCCTCTACGCAGCGGCTAGTGAAGAAGAGGGCGGAGACGGCGCTGTGGAGCAAGGCGGCGGGGATGCCCGCACGGCTGCAGCGGAAGGGGTGGGTGAGCCCCCACAGGGGCCTGCTACGGTGGGAGACGGTGAGGAGCCATCCAGGTTGGTGTTTGCACAGAGGAGGAGGAGGCCGCCACTGGGGCACACATGGGGCCTGGTGGGGGCATCCCTGCTGGTGCAAGTGGTGCAGTCCAGGGCCAGGGGCAGGAGGCAGCACAGGTCACCGTGGAGGGGCCTGTGCATGTCGCTGTCCCTGACCCTGTGAGTGCACCACCATGCACCAGCAGGGATGCCCCGTCCCAGGCCCGTCCGCAGGTAGAGGGGATGTCCATGTCACCTGACTCCCCTCCACTTGCGGACGTGGGAACCCCTGGCCGTGCGGAGAAGGTCCTGATTGGGGTCGCGATGCGCACGGCTGTGATTTGTGATGCCGTGCGTGCTTCCCGGGAGGAGCACGCACGTCATCACGAAGTGCACCGTGCCGACGTGGCCCAATTGGGATCGGCCATGTTCGGGGGTTTCTTGCATGTGTTGGCCAATGTGGCGGCCCTCTCCTCCTCTGTGCAGGCTATCCACCAGTCGTTCTCCTTGCCGTCTTCCAGCCCAGATGCCACCAGGGCCCCCTGTGGACCTGCCCCGACCAATGCAGCCAGCTCGGTGTGGATCCCATCCCTGCCACAGTTGGGAGTCGGAGGTCCAGCAGGGGTGGACAACACAGCAACTGGACCCCAGCAGATGGAAGATGTGACGGCATCATCAGGCAGGGCACGTGCACGACGGCGTCGGTGGTTTCCATCAGCCTGGATGCCGTCGTGCTGGCAGAGGCAGTGGCGTCGGAGGCAGCAGCGGGCTCGACGTGGGAGGCATCATGGCTCAGGGCCATCAAGATCAGAGGGGCAGGCATCGGCCGGAGGGCAGGGCAACCCTGGGATGGTGGTGTCTTCCGTGTGGGAGCAGTTGGTCCAGCGGATAGGTGCGGAGCGGCAGCGGGCGGAAGAGGAGCGGCTCGCCATGGTCAGGGCGGTGTTCTCCATGCGTCGGGCGTTGAGGCGGGCTGAGTGCCTCGAGGAAGCTCGCAGGGAGTTTGAGCTGGACATGGGGTTATCCCTGCGAGACCTCGGGGCCAGGACAGAGTCCCGCCTCCAGGACATCGACATGGAGTTCGATGATGCCCTGGCCAGCAACATCACCGAGTGAGCCGCAGGACTTGCCCGCTGCCTTTGTATATAGTTATTTAGTTAGTTAGTGTTAGGTTTCCTTTATTCATTTTTATTTATTTGGACCGCTCGGACAATGGCCACTTTTTTGTATATATTTTTTCATTAGGTAGTAGTAGGTTTCATTTATGGTGTTGGGCTCATGGACCCTTGAATTTTCGTGTGTATAGTTTTCTTTTTGAATGGACATTTATTTTATTTATAATTGTGTTCACCATGAGGAAATGGTTTTTCATTATTTTCCTTCCACATGATTTTGCTTTGGACTACATTTGTTTTTGGATTCCTAATTTTTTATTTATTTTTACATTTGTTCTCGGACATGGACCTTTTATTTTGTTATCCCCATTGTTGTGTGTTTGATTTGTTTACTTATTTCACATCTTTAATACAATTTTTTTTTACTTTCACTTGTGGTATTTTCTCATTGGTTTCATACATGTCATGATATGGGTTTTGACATTCACTTGCACCCATTGTGTATGTGTGTGTGACGGACATGTGTTCATTTACAGACTTGCCATTGGGGTTGTATCATGTAATTGCATTCACTGTGTGGGTGGATGCAATCCTTGCCTGGGTGTTTGTGCTGGGTATGTTGCCCATTTCTGCCATGATTGAGTATCGTCAGGACCTGGGGGCAGGGGGACATGTGTGGGTGCCTGGTGGAGGGTGCCCCTGGATGGTGGGGGGTGGGGGTGGTGGGAGACATGGGTGGGGGCCTGGTGGAGGGTGCCCCTGGATGGTGGGGGGTGGGGGTGGTGGGAGACATGAGTGGGGGCCTGGTGGAGGCTGCCCCTGGTGACTGGGGGGGTGGGGGTGGTGGGAGACATGAGTGGGGGCCTGGTGGAGGGTGCCCCTGCACTGCTGGGGGGTGGGGGTGGTGGGAGACATGGGTGGGGGCCTGGTGGAGGGTGCCCCTGGATGGTGGGGGGTGGGGGTGGTGGGAGACATGGGTGGGGGCCTGGTGGAGGGTGCCCCTGGATGGTGGGGGGTGGGGGTGGTGGGAGACATGGGTGGGGGCCTGGTGGAGGGTGCCCCTGGATGGTGGGGGGTGGGGGTGGTGGGAGACATGAGTGGGGGCCTGGTGGAGGGTGCCCCTGCACTGCTGGGGGGTGGGGGTGGTGGGAGACATGGGTGGGGGCCTGGTGGAGGGTGCCCCTTGATGGTGGGGGGTGGGGGTGGTGGGAGACATGAGTGGGGGCCTGGTGGAGGGTGCCCCTGGATGGTGGGGGGTGGGGGTGGTGGGAGACATGGGTGGGGGCCTGGTGGAGGGTGCCCCTGGATGGTGGGGGGTGGGGGTGGTGGGAGACATGGGTGGGGGCCTGGTGGAGGGTGCCCCTGGATGGTGGGGGGTGGGGGTGGTGGGAGACATGAGTGGGGGCCTGGTGGAGGGTGCCCCTGCACTGCTGGGGGGTGGGGGTGGTGGGAGACATGGGTGGGGGCCTGGTGGAGGGTGCCCCTTGATGGTGGGGGGTGGGGGTGGTGGGAGACATGAGTGGGGGCCTGGTGGAGGGTGCCCCTGGATGGTGGGGGGTGGGGGTGGTGGGAGACATGAGTGGGGGCCTGGTGGAGGCTGCCCCTGGTGACTGGGGGGGTGGGGGTGGTGGGAGACATGAGTGGGGGCCTGGTGGAGGGTGCCCCTGGTGACTGGGGGGGTGGGGGTGGTGGGAGACATGAGTGGGGGCCTGGAGGAGGGTGCCCCTGCACTGCTGGGCGGTGGGGGTGGTGGGAGACATGAGTGGGGGCCTGGTGGAGGGTGCCCCTGCACTGCTGGGGGGTGGGGGTGGTGGGAGACATGGGTGGGGGCCTGGTGGAGGGTGCCCCTGGATGGTGGGGGGTGGGGGTGGTGGGAGACATGAGTGGGGGCCTGGTGGAGGGTGCCCCTGCACTGCTGGGGGGTGGGGGTGGTGGGAGACATGAGTGGGGGCCTGGTGGAGGGTGCCCCTGGATGGTGGGGGGTGGGGGTGGTGGGAGACATGAGTGGGGGCCTGGTGGAGGCTGCCCCTGGTGACTGGGGGGGTGGGGGTGGTGGGAGACATGAGTGGGGGCCTGGTGGAGGGTGCCCCTGCACTGCTGGGGGGTGGGGGTGGTGGGAGACATGGGTGGGGGCCTGGTGGAGGGTGCCCCTGGATGGTGGGGGGTGGGGGTGGTGGGAGACATGAGTGGGGGCCTGGTGGAGGGTGCCCCTGCACTGCTGGGGGGTGGGGGTGGTGGGAGACATGAGTGGTGGCCTGGTGGAGGGTGCCCCTGCACTGCTGGGGGGTGGGGGTGGTGGGAGACATGGGTGGGGGCCTGGTGGAGGGTTCCCCTGGATGGTGGGGGGTGGGGGTGGTGGGAGACATGAGTGGGGGCCTGGTGGAGGGTGCCCCTGCACTGCTGGGGGGTGGGGGTGGTGGGAGACATGAGTGGGGGCCTGGTGGAGGGTGCCCCTGTACTGCTGGGGGGTGGGGTGGTGGGAGACATGGGTGGGGGCCTGGTGGAGGGTGCCCCTGGATGGTGGGGGGTGGGGGTGGTGGGAGACATGAGTGGGGGCCTGGTGGAGGGTGCCCCTGCACTGCTGGGGGGTGGGGGTGGTGGGAGACGTGGGTGGGGGCCTGGTGGAGGGTGCCCCTGGATGGTGGGGGGTGGGGGTGGTGGGAGACATGAGTGGGGGCCTGGTGGAGGGTGCCCCTGCACTGCTGGGGGGTGGGGGTGGTGGGAGACATGGGTGGGGGCCTGGTGGAGGGTGCCCCTGGATGGTGGGGGGTGGGGGTGGTGGGGGACATGAGTGGGGGCCTGGTGGTGGCTGCCCCTGGTGACTGGGGGGTGGGGGTGGTGGGAGACATGAGTGGGGGCCTGGTGGAGGCTGCCCCTGGTGACTGGGGGGGTGGGGGTGGTGGGAGACATGAGTGGGGGCCTGGTGGAGGGTGCCCCTGGTGACTGGGGGGCTGGGGGTGGTGGGAGACATGAGTGGGGGCCTGGTGGAGGGTGCCCCTGCATTGCTGGGGGGTGGGGGTGGTGGGAGACATGGGTGGGGGCCTGGTGGAGGGTGCCCCTGGATGGTGGGGGGTGGGGGTGGTGGGAGACCTGAGTGGGGGCCTGGTGGAGGGTGCCCCTGCACTGCTGGGGGGTGGAGGGTGGGAGACATGGGTGGGAGCCTGTTGGAGGGTGCCCCTGGATGGTGGGGGGTGGGGGTGGTGGGAGACATGAGTGGGGGCCTGGTGGAGGGTGCCCCTGGATGGTGGGGGGTGGGGGTGGTGGGAGACATGGGTGGGGGCCTGGTGGAGGGTGCCCCTGCACTGCTGGGGGGTGGGGGTGGTGGGAGACATGAGTGGGGGCCTGGTGGAGGGTGCCCCTGCACTGCTGGGGGGTGGGGGTGGTGGGAGACATGGGTGGGGGCCTGGTGGAGGGTGCCCCTGGATGGTGGGGGGTGGGGGTGGTGGGAGACATGAGTGGGGGCTGGGTGGAGGGTGCCCCTGCAATGCTGGGGGGTGGGGGTGGTGGGAGACATGAGAGGGGGCCTGGTGGAGGGTGCCCCTGCACTGCTGGGGGGTGGGGGTGGTGGGAGACATGGGTGGGGGCCTGGTGGAGGGTGCCCCTGGATGGTGGGGGGTGGGGGTGGTGGGAGACATGAGTGGGGGCCTGGTGGAGGGTGCCCCTGCACTGCTGGGGGGTGGGGGTGGTGGGAGACATGGGTGGGGGCCTGGTGGAGGGTGCCCCTGGATGGTGGGGGGTGGGGGTGGTGGGAGACATGAGTGGGGGCCTGGTGGAGGGAGCCCCTGGATGGTGGGGGGTGGGGGTGGTGGGAGACATGAGTGGGGGCCTGGTGGAGGCTGCCCCTGGTGACTGGGGGGGTGGGGGTGGTGGGAGACATGAGTGGGGGCCTGGTGGAGGCTGCCCCTGGTGACTGGGGGGGTGGGGGTGGTGGGAGACATGAGTGGGGGCCTGGTGGAGGGTGCCCCTTGTGACTGGGAGGGTGGGGGTGGTGGGAGACATGAGTGGGGGCCTGGTGGAGGGTGCCCCTGCACTGCTGGGGGGTCGGGGTGGTGGGAGACATGGGTGGGGGCCTGATGGAGGGTGCCCCTGGATGGTGGGGGGTGGGGGTGGTGGGAGACATGAGTGGGGGCCTGGTGGAGGGTGCCCCTGCACTGCTGGGGGGTGGGGGTGGTGGGAGACATGGGTGGGGGCCTGGTGGAGGGTGCCCCTGGATGGTGGGGGGTGGGGGTGGTGGGAGACATGAGTGGGGGCCTGGTGGAGGGTGCCCCTGGATGGTTGGGGGTGGGGGTGGTGGGAGACATGGGTGGGGGCCTGGTGGAGGGTGCCCCTGGATGGTGGGGGGTGGGGGTGGTGGGAGACATGAGTGGGGGCCTGGTGGAGGGTGCCCCTGGATGGTGGGGGGTGGGGGTGGTGGGAGACATGAGCAGGTGTGCAGGGTAGTCCCCTGTTTTGTGGGCTGCCTGCAGGGGCCGTGGAGGGTGTACAGGGAACACCTGTGAGGACCCACCCAGCCTAATCGCGTGTGTAACTTCCCACGCACCCCTGTAATACACGTACCAAGCCAAATCGCGTGTGATAATTCCCGCGCACCCCTGAAATACACACGCCCAGGCTATTCGCGTGTGGAAATTACCGCGCACCCCTGAAATACACGTACCCTGCTGTAATCGCGTGTGGGACTTCCTGCGCACCCCTGAAATACACGCGCCCAGGCTATTCGCGTGTGGAACTTCCCGCGCACCCCTGAAATACACGTACCCTGCTGTAATCGCGTGTGGGACTTCCTGCGCACCCCTGAAATACACGCGCCCAGGCTATTCGCGTGTGGAACTTCCCGCGCACCCCTGAAATACACGTACCCTGCTGTAATCGCGTGTGGGACTTCCCGCGCACCCCTGAAATACACGCGCCCAGGCTATTCTCGTGTGGGACTTCCCGCGCACCCCTGAAATACACGCGCCCAGGCTATTCGCGTGTGGAACTTCCCCCGCACCCCTGAAATACACGTACCCTGCTGTAATCGTGTGTGGGACTTCCCGCGCACCCCTGAAATACACGCGCCCAGGCTATTCGCGTGTGCAACTTCCCGCGCACCCCTGAAATACACGCGCCCAGGCTATTCGCGTGTGGAACTTCCCGCGCACCCCTGAAATACACGTACCCTGATGGAATCGCGTGTGGAACTTCCCGCGCACCCCTGAAATACACCTACCCTGATGGAATCGCGTGTGGAACTTCCCGCGCACCCCTGAAATACACCTACCCTGATGGAATCGCGTGTGGAACTTCCCGCGCACCCCTGAAATCCACGTACCCGGCCAAATCGCGTGTGAGACTTCCCGCGCACCCCGGTATACACGCACACGTATCTTTTTGTCAGCGTGTCCGTGTTTGTGGGTACCCCTTTGCACGTCATTTGTCCAGGAGGGCCACAGTATAGGACATTCATCATGGCAGTATATGGGTGCTATTTGTTGGCGCACCTTTTGGCGCACATTTCTTACAGCCGCAGAGACGCTACCGCCTGCTTTCTTGTGGCGGTCGTGTTTGTGCCTGTGCGCTGGTTTGAGCGTGCGCTTTTTTGCCCTATTCTATTCCATGAATACGTGTTGTAGGCGAGCGTGTGGGCGTTCCGCGCACTTGTGCCCTGTACTTCCCCCCTGACGCCCACGTTTTTGCAAGTTGTTCCCCATTCCGAGTGTTACACCCGTGTTCCGCCTACTTTTGTTGCGTGCGCCGCGCTATGTGCGAATTTCGCTGTGGCCTGTGCGATTTTCGCTGTGACCTGGCGCACGCTGTTAGATGGCCTGTGCGCCAACGTGCGCGGCGCACTTTTTATCGCACATCCGCTGGTTTTCTCGCGAACGGACTTCCATGAATCGACGTGCTGCTTTTCGTGCGATTTTCGCACTTTCACTGCGATTTTCGCTATTCCACTGCGATTCGCACGTTTTTGCCCACTTGCGCCGCGCTAATTATTCCATGAATCGGCCTGCAAGTGTCTAAAGTGGGAGGAAGATTGGAGAGAATGAGAAGGAATATAGAAAGATACGAGTGTGGTAAAATAGTTAGGAGCTAGACCATAAAGAGATTTGAAGACAAGACAAAGAAAGTTGAATTTGAGTTGAGAATGGAAGGGCAGCCAACCAAGTGTGGCAAGAGAAATGAAATTGAGTCCTGATAGGGAAGAAGGCACAATAGACAGATAGAAGAGTTAAAGACCGATTTTAAAGGAGCAAAGCGAATTCTAGGAAGACCAAACAAAGTAGAAGAACAATAGAAAAGTCGGGAAAAGATCAGTGAAGAAATTAAGAGTTTTGATGCTTGGAAGGTGAGACATGGACAAGCTTTGCGAATGTTGTACAGATGAAAGTAACAGGAATGAGAAGTAAGAGAGATATGATGAGAAAAGGTAAGATTTCTGTCAAAGTGGAGACCAAGATTACGAGCTGTGGTTGAAATGGAGAACTTAGAAGGTGGGAAAGATATGAAAGGAGGTGGAAGATGAGGAGTAAGGGTGTCTGCAGGGAAGAACAGTACCTCAGTCTTCCCTGCATTAAGAGTGAGAAAATGAGAGGACATCCAAGATTTGATTGCAACAAGAATAGTTGAGTGTCATCTGCATAGAAATGATGTGATAAGCCAAAAGAAGAGATGATAGCAGCAGGATGCGATGTGTATAAAGAAAAGAGAAAGCAACCAAGAACTGACCCTTGAGGTACCCTGTGATCGACCAAGAAGGGCGTCAAAGTCTTGCCTGCCCAAGGAACAGAGAAAGTGTGGTTAATCAGATACAACTTAAACCAGGACAGAACATGACCTTCGAGGCCAAATGAGGAGAGTTAAGTCAGGAGTAAGGGGTGATCCACAGTGTCAAAAGCAGCAGATATATCAAGAAGAATAAGAAAAGAAGAGTGTTTAGAATAGCGGGGTGAAAGAAGAGAATTCAGCATGCAAATCAAGGCAGTTTCTGTAGAATGAAGAGGGCGAAAACCAGATTGAAATCGAGGAAGAAGAGAGGAGTCAGAGACAAATGAGGAGACCTGGGAATAAACAAGACACTCTAGAAGTTTAGAAAGATATGATAGAAAGAGATAGGAGGGAAATTAGAGACATACAAAGGATTGGCTGCAGGTTTCTTTAGGATAGGAATAATGGCTGCATGTTTGAAAGATGCAGGAAAAGTGGACATGGAAAGACAAGTGTCAAAGAAAGGGATACAATAAGGTGTAAGAGGAGGATAGACCTTAGGGGTCAGTAGGAGAGGCAGTATGGTGAGCTTTGGCTAGTAGAAGAAGGCCATCAGTGTTGGAGACTGGAGTGAAGCGAGAAATGAATGCAAGAGGAGTAGATGTGGGAAAAAATGGTGTGTCTGTTGGAAGAGAAGCTTCAATATCCTGACATAAAGAGAGAACTTTGGAAGAGAAGAAGTGAGCAAAGTCAGAAGCAGACACAGTGGAGTTAAGGGAATGGTCAACAGTGGGAGGAGCGAGAAGTCATGCAAGAGTTTGGAAAAGAGGCCTAGAGTGGGTCGATTGAGTGTGAACAAGGTCAGAGATGCAGGCACGCTTGGCAGAGAGTAGGCAATGGTCTTAAAGTGCATGACAGGAGGAATAGGAGGAGTGATCAGATGTTGATTTAGATTTAAGCTTACATCTTGTGTACTTTTCACCGAAAACTCAATTTGATAAATTAAAGTGAACTTCAAAATTAGCAAAATCAATTGATTTGTTTTATGACTATTGCTACAGCTTTAAAATCTATTTCCAAACCCAACCCATTAAACGTGATGTGGGAGATGCTTGGATTTACCAGGTAACAATGGAGTTGGTATCTCTTTCAAAAATTGATGGTAAAATGACTTTTGAGCAACTCTGGTAATAGCATACAGCCGCAGAGGGCATTCAACTACCTTCCTAAGAGAATGGCTGGACCTAAAGTTCTGATTAGTGAATTCCATAGTCAAGGTCCTCACATCAGAATATCTATACATATGGACTGACGACCCAACAGCCAACAGTTTGCTTATGTGCGGGGCTACATGACCACAATGGTTTTCTCACAACTATGTCAATCCCCGGCCCAGCGGCTAGGCCATATCCTCCATGTTCTTTCCTCCCCTAATGTCACCATCACTTATGTGAAATCTCATACCTGCTTCTGCAGCAACCAGTGCCTGGTATTTAACCACTGAACACTCACTTTCTAAGAACAATTTTCCATCCAGAAATGAAGGCTCCCACATGAGCTTTTTCACAACAATGTATGATCCACTGTCCAACAACCTCTCTAACTCTGACGCAGAGACAATATGTTCCCTTTACACGAACATCATCAATGTCTAGGGCAAGAATGCATCTCTGGCTAAAAAGAAATCTAACTCTGAGACAAAATCAAAGAACAACTGCTTTGATGACCCACTGCTGATCCAAAATCAAAAGTTAGAAAAGTTGATTAATTACAGAAGCAATTGGGCCACCAACAACATGAAAAGGAATTTATAATGAATACAAAGGCTACCAAAGAGCAACCTAGTGCAGAAGATGATGCACTTCCAGCAGAGAAACCAGGAAGCACCAAATAAAGGATACAGTAAAGCCAATTCAAGAGGTCAATATGCTTGCTCATTCACAAAAGGTGGCTGATGATTTTGATATATTACTTCAGGGATCGGAATGTGGACATCCAGGAAATAATCCCCACTGGCAATGCCTGCCTCACCCAGAGTGAAAAGTCAACTTCTACTTACGTGGTTCTCTCTGAGTTCACCCTAGTCACGTCTGAGGAACTCATCAAAATGATCCTGGCCATGAAAACATCAAACGTTCACTCTTCATTTTTCAAATATGGAATCCCAATTCTTGAACTGAGCCCAACAAATATACATTTAAAGATTCTACTTTATATCAGGTTCATTCCCTCCTGTCCTATAATCAGCAACTATCAACCCTGACTGAAAAATGCTTATACAAACATTTTAGGCCTACTTGGGTAGGATTTACATTTTATTTATTTATTTGTCCAGTTACAGTGCCACTGAGCAGGCGTTTTCTCAGACCTCTTTTCTGCAATCGTGGTTTGCAGAACTATAGAGGAGGCCATGAATATTTGTTTAAATTCAACTGACACCCCTGCAGTATTTGCCACCCACAAATTTCTTAAATGGGCATGGTTTTTACGTTTAAAGATGTCACTTGATAATTGTGTGGTTTTAAAAATCTTAATTCTTGTATTATGATGCACAATTTATGTGTTGTCTTCGATTGATGCATGATTTCATGATATTTCTGTCAAAATAAAGCTAGTTGAATGAATGAAGTAACTCTTATAGTAAATCTACTTTTTGAATCGAAGATAATTCAAAGAATTGTGGACAAACAACTCCATGATTAGAGTGAACCCCAACGTCTCCTCCATGATATGCAGTGGGGCTTTAGGTTACCCAGAAGCATAAAATCAATGATGCTCAGTTTCAGTAAAGGTTTTCTTGATGCAGCTGGATTTCTCGGCAGGAAACGACACCCATCTACACCAGCATATCAGTATCCAGGGATTGACTGTGAAGTGGATAGCTTCATTCCTAACTGACCATTAAGCCCAGGTTGGTAGGCCTTGTTTGAGACCACAGAAGAGGACCTGTGAGGTAGCCCAGACCTCCTCCCTCTCATCTTGGCAATGTAATGTCCACCTGTAACCTCAGTCAATGTCAATCAATATATGCAACATCCCTACCTTCCTGAATACTGATGATTCATCTGGCAAAGATGAATAATTCCCATCCAAGATAAGACACCACTTGGAACTGATGCAGGAGTGAATGATTCCACTCCAGTGGATCAAAGACAGAGGTACTGATATGCAGAGGTACACACAACTCTTTCCTACCTTTCAGTCGATCACCCACGCTGGGTCTTACTTCTATCCACGTCCGAAGAGTAAAACACCTTGAAATACTCTAGGTCCTGACCATACATTTATTTCACAACTAAAGTCACAGGTAAATAGTTCAACTTATAACTCGACATGATAAAGAAGATATTCAATTTCTTTATCGCCAGTGACAGAAGCAAACTTGTGCTTCTGTCACTGATGATACATGTTGCCTTAATCTAAGAAATGTCTAAAGAAGCTAAACATTGAGTATTGTAACAACATGCATCAGGGCCTCCTCAAGAAAGACATTTATGTATTTATTTATTTGGGCATTTGTAGAGTGCACCTAACCCTAGGGCATCTGGGTGCTAATATTCTTTTGAAGGTACAGACGGTTTAAAGGCGTATCACTTAACAGTTGAGGTTCCGTTTGGTAGTACAACACATGTTAATGCATACATACAAAGGTATAATGTAGCAGTTCAAATTGACTAATAACATAAAGCTGCAGTAGTATTGGGAGGCATGAATATACAGAGTGATATGAAAGGAGGTTTGGGTTAGTTAGGTTGCTCTTGTGTGAATAGTTTTCAGACTTTTGCGGAATGCCCAGAAAGAGGATTCAGATCTTAATGAACATGGTAGTGCGTTCCAGTATTTAGCAGCTACCACTGGGAAGCTGTTACCTCCCGCTTTCTGTAGTTTGTATTTAGGAATGGTATGTAGATGCATGTAGGCTATGCACACAGCTCTGTTGGATTTGTTGCAAATTGGTTGAATAAGTACTTAGGGGCTGAATGCAGGATGCATTTGTGTGTCAGAGAAAGTGTTTTGAAGAGGATTTGATCATGGAGCGGCAACCAATGGGCTTTTCGTCTTGCTGCACTAATGTGATTGTTTTTTGGGATATTGAGTACTACTGTTAGAGCGTTGTTTTGGATCACCTGTATTTTTTTATGTTACGTCTATTAGTACCAGTATAGAGGGCAATGCAGTAGTCTAATCTGGATAAGATGAGAGCTCTGGCCAAGATGATACAACTGACTCAGGACAAGAAAGGTCTGCCAGTGTTAATGAGTTTAGATATGTAGGCTGCCACAGAAGCTGTGGTGTTGACTTGTCTAGTTAATGTGAGGGCAGAATCAAGGTATTCAGAAACTGCAACAAATTCAGAACTGAGCCATTTATTTGGCTTAGCAATAAAGGATGCCTCCAAAGCTTTAGATATAGAACATGGCCCTTTTTGGCTGTCTTGGGCTTAGGGGGTAAATAGAAGAGGCTGAACTCTCCTGTTCCCTTATTCATCAGATGAACACACCCAGACAGTGCAGGACAGCCTCACATATTGACCACCCCGAGTGAAAGGCATATTCGGGCCAGTAGAACTTTACACACAAAAGGGTGTCAGACTGTCGTTGCATACAGGTCTTAAAATCGACTGTTGACTGCTTAGAGTGTTGTCCTTTAGTGAATATTTCCTTTGATTCCCTCACAGTGCAATTGTAAATTGCACCATTCCAACCCTATCACACCTGAACCACAGCCTGTGGCGATGCAGGTATTTCACTCTGGATTATAATCTCCACTCCCTATTCCCCTTTCTTTAAGTGTTCACTGCATTTACCAAACTCAAAGTTCATTCTGGGCCTGGCCACTTTTTGACAGCTGTCTGAGCAATCTTGGGTCTGGCAGGTTTTGGTAAAATGCATAGCAAACAATCAAGCCTCTCTACCTCAACGATAAAATGCAACACACCTCAAGCCATCATGCAAAACCTCATTGACTAATTTCAGAACATGTATGTATGTATACATGTATGCATGGGATTTCTAAAACACACAACTAGCTGGGAAGCGACAGAGTGCTGTTCTTCTTGAAAGTACTAGAAAGGGTCCTTGTGGGTAATATGCTAACCCTCAGGAGCATTTTGAGTAATCCCTTTTCCTGATCAATTGCATCCTCCAATCTTAATGCACGGACGTGACACACATTCAGAATATCACAAATTCAATTCCTTAGTTTCATCCAACTGATAGATGTTAAAAAATCTCACGTTTGTCTAAAGTCACCATCTTCTTCTCCTAGTCCCTTTTCCACTCCACTGCACACCAAGTTCTGGAGATCCCCCCACCTGGGAACTTTTTTCCCACACTCCAGACACGTCTGAGTCCGGTAAGGCCACTACAGTAGAGACTGGCACAGTCTGAGTAGCATAGCTCATCAAAGGGAACAAGCTCACTGTTTCGCTGCATTTTAATGCAGTGGAAGACAACATTGGCTACACAAGATCATTCACTCCTAATTTGTGGTACCACTGTATCTACCTCTTGTGTCACAGAATCACGGTATATGCACTGGGTATGGTTTTGTACATGTTCATTAATGAAACTTCACTGCTTTTCTTTAATATCTGTGAGCAACATGGCATCTTGTGCCAATTCTGAAGGTCCTCTCTGCTAAATGAGGGCAGAGACAGAGCTCTCTCAGAGATGTTCATTACATCACATTTGGTCAATACGTGTGCTTAAACGGTCATAGAGAATTGCTCATTTTGATTTCTTGCTATAGTGAGTGCTTTTTAACTTGTTCTGAATTTGCAGACATTCACAATTATTTCAAAGCTCAGTTTACTGGGGATCCAGTGATAATGCTGCCAGTGACAATGTTGCCAGGGGGCGAATTTTACTCAAATTTGCACCCTGAATACAATCAAACATTTTCCCAAAACATTCTAGTCCAGGGGTTTAGAATAGTAAATGGCACGAGCCTTAGAATATGTTAAGAAGGCTCGCGTTTGTGAATTGCCTGCTTATTTGTTGCAACAGAGGAAGAGAGCAGACGATAGAGATATACACCTGTGAAAGAATTGCTGAGCGACATGGTTTTACGATGGGTATATAGATGATATTATCTTCTGTCACTTATTTCCTTTCAAGCTCAAAATATAAAGTAAGAATAGGTGAATGCAGTTCTGTCATTTCTGGCACCTGGGAGTAGGACTTAAACTTCACGGAACTGACTGAGCTACTAAATAAAGGTCACCCGCAAACACACTTTGTGTTTTGGGATATGGGGCATCTCCTGTAATAGTATGGAACTTGCACAGCACAGTGCTGCCCTTTTTATGGTTGTTTGTCTCTTATTTAATCATTGAGGCATGAAATGACCGGACACCAGGTCTATGTTGCTCTTCATCAAATTGTGTTTTTTCACATACATAACAGTGTGAACCATGATATCTAACCAGCTTTTGGTTGGATGGATATATATGAATGCCTCTGCAGAGTGTAGTGCTGCTGTGCAGCATCTAAAAGCATGCTTGAACAGTCTGAGTAGATTAAATATTTATTTAATTTGGCCCTTGTTTCTCACTTCAATATGACGTGTATGTCCCTTCCAGCGCACTACACCAAATAAGAAACACATTATGATCAACAGTAAAGTTCTTGAGCATCCCCCACAGTTCCCCACAACTGATACATAGAACTCTACCTTGCGCTTCTTTACCCCATCCCAATCCTCCCCACTTCCAGTACTATGTTACAAACCCTGAATTATGCTTCTACATTCCTGTTCACTTCATATGCTACCCTTAAGACCTTCCTCCACTAGCAACCACTTGCCTCCATAAGTTTCAGCCTGACATTGGGACGTCATAGAACAATTGATCAGGTGTCCCTCGGAGGGTACCATTCCATCCTTCTGTCTCTCACCCCTCATCTTCAATTTCACGACTTTGCATGGGTCCTTCCAAGCTTATCAAAAAAGACCACATTCCCCAGTGTAGTCTTCCGGCTTCTGTTGCAAGATGTTCGGGTTTGAGGCTATCTTTCCTTCTGGCAATGTTCCTGCCAAATTGTAAAATAGGATTTGTTCAGGGCACAGCCACACTCTCCTCCTGGGAGAGTGCTTCCAGGGTCTAGCTTTGACCCCATGATATCGTATATATTTGGCAACACTCTATCCCAGAAGCCAGCTACAACTGGGCATTCCCAGATCAGATGGAAAAGGTTTCACCTCTTTCACTACAGTTTCTGCATTTAGGATCATATTTTGGGCTGCATCTTGTAATCCTGTGTGGGTTGGTACAAGACTGTGTCATGATTCTACAGTGAATCATTATATATAATGTATATTCAATGCTACCTTCCTTGTAAGCATACATGACGCCGGCAATTCATGGCCCTCCATCTCTCGGCCTGCATCTCGCATTCACTTCTCATGGGCCAGCTCAGACTCATTCACAGTTGCCCCATTCATTGCTGTATATATGTTTCTAAACAGATTCCTGCACTCACTAGCCTGCATTATATAACGCGATCCGTAGAAAGAAATCGAAAATAAAAAAAAACGAAAATACGGCATTAGAAAAATAACCGAAGTCGCATAATGCCGATCAAGGGGAGCAGGAGTTGCAGGGTGGTCCCTTGATTGACATTATGGGACTTTGGGGGATGCAGGGGTGTCCCCAGCTTTCATAAAAAGAAAAGTGGGGGGACAAAGAAAATGTAAAAAAAAGAAAAAGTCGTGCTTCTAGATGGAGAGGCAGAACTTGTGTCGCAGGGTGAGCGCTGCGGTGAAGGAGAAAAGGTAATGTAAGTGTTAAGGGTTAGGGAGGCGGAGGCAGGGGGATAGCGGACGCGGGTGATGTTCATGACTATTACCTTTTTGAAAAGGTTGAATTCATAATTTTCGGATTAGAAATTTCCAGGAACAAAAGAATCACGGACATCCTTATAAAACAGCCTCCAATTCCATAGGGATCAAAACCTGATTTCTATACCACGCACCCCCTCTTATCTGCCGCAACAATACACAGCTTTCTATGATCTTGGTGAGGCATGCACTGCTGACGGGAAAGTATACTGCCATTTTCCAGGACTGAGGCACTACCACATAGTCACCATTTCCATAAAGGACTTGGGACTCATTACGAGTTTGGTGGTAATTCTGGGGTAAATCTGCCAATTTAGCAGCAAATTCAATCACCATTACTGGTTCTTAGTCCTGCGGATCTACCACAGGATTGAAAGTGATGTTAGGGCAGTGTTAATCACCATTTTTTGGGTCCACAGGACTCCATAGGGAATTTGGCGGAATTACCACTGGTGGTAATTCAGCCTATTTTGCCCATTTTTGGCAAACTTATGCTGGAGGTAAATCTCCTTCCTTACCACCAAACTTGTAGTTCAGCGGTATGGTAATGTGGTGGTAATGTGGCAGAATTACAGCTGCATTACACCTCTTTTGACCTGCACCGACTTACTTGTAATGATGCCGATGGTATATTGTATTAATGCATTCACTTTGCTCCCGAGCCGACATCTAAGAGAGATGACCAATCCATCCCCCTGTCTAGGGCTTTGTGGAAGTCCTTGACCACAATGATAGAACATCTCAGGTAGCGATGGCCACATCTAAAGACCTCCTCAAAAAAGCATAGGCCCTCAAAATTTGGCCCATACAAATTAATCAATAACCTTTCCACACTTAGCCATCCTTTTATTAACAACTGCCTTCTGTTGGTTATCAGATTTTCCAATCTATAATTCAATGATTTGTGTATAATCGTGAGCATCTTTCTAACTCCTAAGCCAAACCAGTCGACATATTAATTGGTCTTCCATACTGAAGCACATTTCCCATGCTCAGTCCTGTTTAAATGTGCCTCTTCCAGCATTGCAGTTTGTATTTTGTGGTGCTTCACATATGAAAGAACCTTCCTGAGTTTCATTTTATTTCATGTAATCAGTATGATCACAGAGCTTATCATCTAGTTTTAACTCTAGGGGATGCTTATCTATTAATATTATAATTATTACGGTATTTCTTGAGTGCAGACCTAGCATTGGGAAGCAACAGTGCTCTTTTCACATTAAAGGGGGAAGTACAAGGCAAGGGAAGCAGATCACAAGGGATCAACACAATGGAGTGGTGATCTAACAAAAGTGGAGGTGGAGTTTGGCTGAAAGCTATCTACAAGCACCTAGGGGAGGCAACAGGGGTGAGGATAATGCCCAGTCTCAGGTTAGGTGAGGAGTGGAGGATATGTGAACCTAGATGTTAAGGAGGGGGTAAACCTTGAAGAGGAGGGTCTTAAGTTCTTTCTGGAAATGTACAAGTGAGATGGCGGGTCTAGTGTTGATGGAGAGGAGGTTTGTAAGTCTTGGAGTATAGAAAGAGAATGCCTGTCTCCAGGTTCTTTCCTTCATCCACCGATGGAATTGAATTCTGCACATGTTGTTGCTTCTGGTGGATTGCAGGTCTCTGAAGATGATTAGATTCTCAGCGGGGTAGCGTGGGGACGTGAATGCAATCACCTTGTAGATGATGCACCAGGATTTGAAAGTGATAATTGTTTGCAGTGGTAGCCAGTGCAGTTAAATGAGGGTGCAGGTGATGTGGTCCATTTTTCCAATTCTTTTCAAGAGTCGAGCTGCAGCATGTAGGACACATCCCTTGAGTGCCAGGGTGGTTGCTGGAAAGCCTTCCAGGAGGCCATTGCCACTATCCAGATGGGAAAGGACCAGGCTTTGGACAGCAGGTCTGAAGTTGTTTAATGAGAGGGCTCGATTTTCTGCAGGAGGGAACATTTGTACCAGGCTCTTTGCAACTTCCTTGTATCTTCCTGGCTACATGCATGTTAATAAAAATGGGTTTGTCAATGTAGAACTCAAGGGACATGGTGCAGGTGGTCAGCTGGGGTGTGACACATTTGAGGTTCTGAGCAGAAAGCCAGTTTTAGATGTCATGGTTTTCAGTGTTGTTGGTTAGCAGTAGGAATTTGGTCTTGGAGGAGTTTGGCATCAGGTAAGCACTGGATATCGAGGACTGAATCAACGTGAGGTAGATATTGAGCTTGCAGATGTCTGCGATGGAGGATATCATGATGTAGACCAGTGTGGCATCTGCAGATTAGTGGATGTTGTGTGTAGCCAGGAGTGGTTCGAGCATGTAAAGGTTGAGATCAAGGGGGAGAAGATGGATCCTTGTAAGATTCCACAGTTGATGTATCAAATTGGTGATCTGGAGGAATCCATATGGATACATTGATGGTGGTTAGTGAGGTAGGATTTGAACCAGCTGAAGATGGTCCTGCTGGTTCCTAAGCGGTGATGTAGAATATTGGTCAATGTCTGGTGGTCTACTGTGTCGAACATGGCTGAAAGGTCTTGGTGAAACAAGAGGCAAGGTTATTCAGGGTATCATCCATCACCTTGATTTTAGCCATTTCCATGCTGCCTCACGGATTAAAGCCAGTTTGGTAGGACAGAAGGATGTTGTTGGCATAGATGCGTTGGAGCAGTTGTGTGGCTACTGCTTTCTAAGCAATCTTACCTAGGAAGGGAAGATGGTTAATGGAGCAATAGTTACTGAGGTCGTACAGATCCAGTGTTGACCTCTTGAGATGTGGAAGGACTTGTACAGTCTTGAGTGTCGAGGAGAAGGTCTCCTGAGGGATGGAGCTGTTTATGATTGCCAGGTAAGGGAGGAGAGCTCCAGTCAGAAGGGTTTTGCATACAGATGCAGAGAGAATGTCACTCATGTACAATGTGGGCTTGAGGGGTGCTACTGTTCAGTCAGGTCTTCCATGGGCTGTGTCTTGAATGCTGTCCTGGTAGTGATAGTTGTGCGAGATGGGATGTTGGTGTCCTGTCAGTTATGGAGTGTATTTGCACTGGCAGATCATTGTGTTCTTGTTTCTGAAGAAAAAATTGATGGATGTGTTTTTTTCATGGGAGTGTGGTATGGGTTGGTCTGGGAGAGGGTTGATGCAAAGCTTCATTGCTTTTGTTGTTGGCCTTGGCGATGGTGTTCTGGTAGTAGTTGGCCTTGACAGTGGTGATCATTCATCTGCATGTAGCACAGACTTCCTTAAGTAGGGCAAGGTCAGATGCATTGTGGGATTATTTCCAAGTCTTTTCTTGATTTCTGATGGTTGTTTTGTTGAGGTCGAGTCCTTGAGTCTACCGGGGTACAGAAGGCTCAAATTTGAGGATGAATTGTTTCACTGAGTCATGGTGGTTGATATTGGTTATGAGGGTGGTGTTGAGTTTTTGGAGGAGCTAGTCACAGTCTTGGTTCATCTGAGGTAAAGTGGCCCATGTGAACTGAAGACTGGCAAGATCTTCCATGAGAGCTTCCACTGGGAAGTTATTGCTGGTTTATTCCAATGGGTGTGGTTCACTGTGGTCGTGGGACTAATGCCAAAGGGTGTTGCCATATAGTCCAACTAGTTGAGCTGAATTGGATAGAAGGGTGAGTAGGTTGGTGAGGTTGAGGTTGTTAATATTACTTTTCCTGTGTGCTGGGTCTTTTGTTTGCTGTGTGAAGTTCAGAGTGACGAGAATGCAGTACTCATATCATCCCTTAGGTCATTCAGATATTTAGTCCCTTTATCCTACACCCTCACTAAAACCAACCTGCTAGATTTCTCAAGTCGCTGCCACCCTACTCACCCTACCTCTAAACATCTCTTCTCAGTTCCACACTCAAGACTTCCTTCTCACTTTCCACCCCTGAGATTCACTCTCCTTTCACAAACCCTCATACTGGGATTGCTCTCTTGCTCCCCTCCTGACCTCTGCACATATTCCCTGTAAACCACCAGCCTGTCACTGTGTCCATGTTTCTTTCCTTGTGCTGACATCCTCATCACCTACTACCCCCACTTCACTCCTTTTCTCCCTTGGCAGCACAGGATCTCAATGGCTCTCACAACTTGCAGCTCCACTCTCTCCTCTGTCGCTATCACTACCTGCTCCATGGTGCACTTATCTATTGCAGATATGCCAGGCAGCCAATCCTCATTGCTAGCCTTCCATGTTGATGCCACACCCTCTACTCTACATCAGTGGTACAAACCACTCTATTCCCCTATGTTTCCCATAATTGCTATATATACTATCCTGTACAAACTACAAACCCTACTCCACTCATCAAATGTTTTAATTCTGTAATCCAACTAACCCCTCATGCTCTACCACCATCCCAAATTCCATCACCACCCCTCGGTATATATCCCTGATCTCTCCTCCGCTCATCACTCCGACCTCTCTATACTCATGCTGTTCAACCTGCTTACCTATGGTTCTTCCCCATTACTATCCCCATGACCTGTATATTATATTTCAAATTTGAATTCCCCCCAATTAAACTATCTGTTCCTAACCATTCAGCAACACCCTTTCCAACCTTACATTGTCTCTGCCATCTCCTCTCAGTCCACTGCATCTCCCTCTTCTCCATTTGCTGCTGGTATCCTATGCTTGGGCAGGCTCCTCATGGGTGTCGGCAGTTCTTTCACCTACCTTTCACCTACCTGAGCACCGGTTTGAGATCTGTGAAAAAGTTGAGTCTTTTGAGCAGGGTGTAGCATTGTGTACTACCTCATGTTCCACTCCATTTCCACAAAGCTGCTTTCACTGTCAGAAAGTCTTTCCTCAATCTCTGTACCGTGATGGTGCATCCTGGAGAACATTTCCCGCCCAGCATGTTCCTTACCTGGTCACTTGCCGTAGTGAAAACAGTATCACGGTCGTTATAGTTGATTATTCTTGCAACGACAGGTCTCGGGCCACCAAAAAGAGTGGGGACAGTTTGTCTCCAGGGAGTACAGTTTTATTTAGATTATTCACCTGGTCTGTCTTTTCTCGAATTAAACTTGTCTCTGGCACCCCGAAAATGTGCATATTGTATCACCTTGCCTTCCCCATGCATTTCATCTGTTCAGTGGTAGAAGTGTACCAAAACAGTAGTGGAACTGTGACCCGGGCAGGCAGCAACGTGAAACACATTATTTCAAGGGTAGCAGCCATGCTGCTTGACAGCAATTGAGTTGAAACTGATTTCAGTTTCGCTGTAATTGCTATCGGGTGGTAAAGTGGAGAAATGTGCTTTAACTTCACAAAGAACAGTTCCGGAATCGTGAAAATGGTCGCAAAAAGCAGTGGAACTGCTAACAAAAAAAGTAGTGGAACTCTGCCACCAACTGTTCCCACTCACTTCGATCACTGCATCTGTTCTGCCATAGTGTTCAGGCTGTTTGCAGCTTCACCAATTTCAGCACGGAGCTAGGCTTCCAGCCACATAGTCAATCCGCTTCAGCATCACATTCCCCCCCCCCCCCCGCCATGTTGTCAACCTTATTGGCGAGTCCCTCCTTCATGTTCTTCATTTCAGCTAGGATTCCGCCAGATCTAGATAACCATCTGGCCACACGTGTCACCACCGCTCTCTGCTGCACTTTCTGAGCCCTTCTCACCTGCCTGAGCTTTCAGGCCGGCATACTCCTCCATCCGCTCTTGTGAGTTTTCCCCATCATACTAGCAAACTCCCATCACTGCCTTCCACCAGTGAGCACTTCAGAAGCACACGTTTAATTAAAGTGTGTAGCGACTAAGAGCGAGAGCTCCAGCAAATGCATCCTCTCAGTGTCTTGGCACCTCCATGTGCTCTCCAAGGATGAAATGTCATTTTGATTCCGTACTTCAACAAAACACATGTGAGTTCATTTTGAAACAGGTTGGCCCCTACAGGGCACAGGTAACCACTGGTTGCTGGGTTACCACCAGTGCTAATAAGTGCCCATTAGCTTCCTCCTGGCACCAAGGCAGGAACAATGATTTATAATCAGTCCAATGAAGTGCCGTGCTTAATGAAAATATAGTGATCTCCCTGCTAGAAGCATCCCAATCACATTAACTACACCAATAGGTAATCCTAGGTTAAATTGTTACCAACACAATTAAGCACATTCTTGCAGTTGCCCGTGCACTGGGGGTATAACTGCCATGCACCTGATGGGTTCTGCCAGACTTCTGGATGGTTATTGGAAACCAGGGGTGGGCACCTGCATTACTGCATCCCACAACACTGTGCAATTTGTTTACAAAATGTGTTGCTTTACTTATTAAAGTAATCCTACTCCTCCCCTTAGCGAGGTAACAGAAAACTGAATTATGGTAATGCTGGCAAATGCTGCATTAATTTAAGCTTTACTTCCGTGTTATAGACATTTTCATAATGGGCCCCTGTGGTGCAATTAACAACAAAGGATTGTGGGAATGTAAGGAATTCAGAATAGCACACATTCAAAAAGGCACTATAACATTAAAAAAAAAGGCTGTAGATTTATTGGCACTCTAGAATGTCGTCTGGGACTATAACTGCGCCTTTGCACAGTAAAAGAATGCCGACCCCCATTACTGCGACTAATCGAAGCAGGTTTGTCCCCTCCCCCCGCTCCTCTTAGTAATGGCAGTGGGGGTTGGCAGTGGCAAAGGTTGCAGGGTTGTCTCCTGCTCCCGTTAAACGGATAGCGCAGGACAAGAAAGATTTAGGTAAAGAAAACAAAAAAAGAAAAAGGGACCCTGCAGTGCCAATGCTGACCCAGGTAAGTGGGTGGGAATTGACACTGCAGGATCGCAGGAAGTCAGCGGCACACTTCTGTGTGTGTCCCGCGGTTATGGTAAGGTGCTAGAGGGGGAGCGGGGTAGGAGGATGCGGGCCACAGTGAGCTATCTGATCACTGTGCTGTGTCGTAATGGTTTTCGACATTTTCGTTGGCATAATCACGGACGGCGCAGTGATCATATAGATTCTTTAAAAACTAGATACATAGCATCTCATGACTTTTAATTACATGGGCAAAGTGTAAACAAAAGGGACATATTTAATTTAGAAAACATGTCTTTGAAGGGGCCGCCTTTTATTCTTAAAAAAAAAAAATTGTTTCCATTTAGGAAACAGCTCCTCCCCTAGCATCGCCACCTTCTTCCTGAGCCCGCCCTCTGACATGAGTCCCTTTCTTAAGATCCGCCAGCTGCCATTAGAAAGTGGCTGAGAATAGCGCAAGGAGTCACTTTGTGCACCAAACCTCCTTAGAGAGATGTCCCTCTACTCTCTGTCCCAAGACTTGTGTGGCTGGGTCACACAGGGTGACAAAGGTCAGCAAATGGAGTCGGGTCACTGTTGCAACCACTTAATTTCATATGTTTTCTTCTCCTTCATCTTCACTTTCTTGTTCATGCAGGAAGTTGTGCCAGGCGGCCTGAAAAGGCATCAGAGGTACTACTTCTCATCTTTGGAAGCTACATGCTATGCAAATATTTCCCCATCACCAATGTCCAATTTAAAGACAAACTCTTTGAAACTGTTCTCTTCCAGCAGCTAGGCCCCCACCTCAAATACTGCAACTTCCTATTTTCTCTCCATTTGGGGCTCTTCACAGATGGAATCGTGGCACGTATCAAGTTTGTTTTATAAGGAATTTCAATATGTTCCTGGCACTGTCTGCAACCTTTGACACAACCAGTCAAAATGACATGTAACGTGATGGCTGCAGAACTGAAATAAAATGTCACAACCCTTGGCGTTTGATGTCTGTACTTCAGGCATGGGATGGCAGTAATCCTATAGTATGATGGCTGCATAGTGGCAAATATTGGCAATACCCCATGCATTTCATGATAGTACCCGTGGCATATTTTTTAAAATTTTTTTATTTTTATTTATTTGTTTTGGCTGTACAAGCCTTTGCAAAATTATATAAACCAAGTCAATAACATCTTCCAAAATATACTATATAAAATATACAAGTTTCTTTCATAAAACAACATATTCTTTTTCTTCACCAAACCCTGCCTCTTATATTTATAACCTCGAAATCTGTATTTCATCAATCTGGTTTCCCAAAATGACCATTTTAGATATCTATTTCACAATTTATTAGCACCTGTATGGCTGCCGATAGTAGTGCAGCATTTGTGCCAGAGATTAGTCTTTCCCACAAAAAATCAGCTATAATATCTTCTTCTCTGCACACAAAATTTCTGAATAAATGTAAGCGATGGATCCATGTACCTTCACAGTCCATAAGCAGATGTTTTAGCATTTGTTTGGCAGGGTTTTCACAGATAGAACCCAGTTTTTTTCGCTTTTATCCCTTGTTTTCGTCTCTCTAAAATTGCTCCACAATGGATTAGATTTACTATCATTCTTAAAATATTTTAACGCAGTTTTCTGTCAGGGAATTTCATTGGATAACCCGATAAACAACCGAGTTTCTTTTCCCGCCTCAGGAAGGCGCTTTGAATGGAGTCCAGTCTGACTGTTTCTATTGTTTCAATCCAGTCCAACTGTTCTATCATTTTTTTAATGTAAAGAGGGGTTTGAATCAAGATTTCTATATCCAGATCTGTTTTAATCAATATTTTCATTACTTTGTCCCCAAGAAAGTTCAAGAGGGGCGATTTGCCCTGTAATTTATGAGCCCCCAGGTCTCCGTACAAGGTGGTTTATTTTCCCGTCACTATATCTCAAAACAGGGAAATCAGTTTCCAATCTGCCATGATCTTCAATGACTTTAAGCCCAACTCAAACCTCAAGCATTTTATAAAGGTACAGTTTGGAAGACCCAAGGCTTTTTTCCAAAGACGACCTTCAAATAGTTCCCAGTTAGTTACCCAAAGACCTGGTTTAGCTTCCAGTCCATAGAGTAACACTGGTACTATTTTTGCTAAGTAGTATTTTACCAATGGGTGGATTGAAAATTTACAAAATGTATGGTTCAATTTAACCATTTGAGAGCCGGCTTGGATTGTCTTATCCATGACATCAGAGCGTATTTTATATTGGGCTGGATAGGCATATATATTATAGCCCACATATGTTATCGCTTCTACAACTCTGATGCACTGGCCTCCCAATTTCCAACTCTTATATTTATTCGTTGTCATTGGGTGTTTGAAGATTAAGATATTTGACTTACTAGAATTGTTAGTCTGTTTATTGCCACATACTCATTGAGTCTTGTTAGCAGACGTTGTAGACCAATTGCTGTTCTATCAAGGAGTACTATGTCATCTGCGTATGCCAGCCAACATATCTTTCTCCCATTTAAGGTCGGACTAGCCAACGCAGATGACTCTAGAAACAACCCCATATCTGCCAAAAACAGGTTAAAGAAAAGAGGTGCTCCTAGGCACCCTTGTCTAACCCCTCTATTCACCTCCACACCCGTGGCATATCATACAGTACATCAAACGCAGTATGATGCCAATTTCCCAAAACGTTGATAGAAATGCCACTGACATAAAGAGGCAGTACCTACATGTGACAGAAGCACCCTGGCATTCAGCAGCATTATCCCCCAAATATGATCTTAGTACACGTGTACTATGAAGACAGAACCCTCACAACTCATATAGGAATCCCCAACACATGTTAGAAGTACCCGCCACATTTATTGGAAGCAGCACTGACATATGATAGCAGTATACCTGTCATGTAATGCTACCCAAATAAAGCATGCCATCAGTACTCCATGCATGTCATGCATGTGCACGGTAGATATGCTGGCTATTACCCTGGCATAACATGTAATGGCAGTATCCTGGCATATTAAGGCAGGGACCCTGATACATGAAGACAGTAACCTTTGCATATGATAGCAGAACGCTTGGCTGCCTGTGCCACTGGCATACGGCGGCAGCAACCAGCACATGATTGCAACATAACAAAAAATGATACAACATCCCTGCCACATGATGAAATTGGCCCTGCCATGGGATGGCGGTATCCCGGACATGTTTCAGCAGTACTCCAGGCCTCTGACAGCAGCATCCCTGGCATATGATGATAGCGCCCCTGAATATGATGGCAGTGACTTTTACATTTGATGACTCTATCCAGGCATTTGATGAACGTGGCTGTGTGTGTGGCGGCAGACCCTGGATGGATCTCAATACTCCTTACGCATGATGATAGTATTATAATATATACTGGACTGGCATCGAGCACCACCATATCACAGTAGCTGAGAAGGTTGAAACATTAGGGGTCCTTTTTGAGCCCCCACTGAGTATGGACATCCATATCAACACGTCATAAGTAAAAACCTAAAACCATCTCAAATTGCTGAGACTGGTTAAGACACATGTCTTCGAAGCTAAGTGCTCTACGTTGGGTTGAGCAATTGTAGTGCCGAGGGTTGACTATTGTAGTGCACCGCTGCGGGGAGCAAACATGCGATGTTTGGTGAAAACTTCGAATGACGCAGTCGGGATTGTGAAGAGTGTGCCTAGACATGAGCATATGTCGGCTCACAGGAGGGAGCCACACTGGCTTCCAGTTACAACCAGAATTCGTTTTCAAAACACTTTCCATTGTACAGAAAGGTTTCTATGGACAAGCACCTCGGTATATTAAGGACTGAGGCACTGTACAGAATCTAGCGAGGAAGACCAGATCTGTCGATATTATGCGGGTCAGAGGTGATGGCCGTTCCCTCCCGGTGCTGGCTGCTTTGGCATGGAATAAACTCCTGCAGAACCTGCGTACCATGCAAAACCCAATGATCTTTAGGAATCACCTGAAAACTGCCCTGTTTGAATAAGATGCCCACCTCGCTCTTTTCTGGCTTCTTTAGCCGCTTTCTTGACTGCGCCCTGATGCCTGAGGGCTCTGGCGCTATATAAACGCATAACTTAAATAAACATAAATAAATAATATAAGTCTCCCTTACACACAATGGTGTTACACTGATGTTTGATACTATACTACCCGTCTATTGATAACAGTATGCATGAGATCTGAAGGCACTACCCCTGTTCCTGTTCCGAGATCCTTGGAGGAAGGGTAGCGGCGGCACACACACTGATGCCAGATGAGTATGCTCAAGATAACAACGCGAAACATTGAACCCAGCGGATCGGAAACTGGCACCTGGAAGTGGCGGCATTTCTGATCCGTCCCCCTGGATCAGCTTTGTCCAACTTGGCAAGCACAGAAGGAGAAGCAATTGCAGACATTATTATGGCAGTTGTGCCATGTGTGCCATCACGCTGCCCCGTGGCATGACTAGCCAGTTTTGCTCATGCCTGCTGAGATGTACGGCAGGAAGTAACCTTACAAGATAATTTGGGAGGACCTTATTGTGGGGACGCAGGGATCTGAGGTGGTGTGCTATTTTGAACATCAGCATTTAGCTTTGGCTTAAGGTTAAAGGGCTGACTTGATGTTATACTGACTTATGCTCCTTCCTGTTCTGTCCTGCTTGGTTTCCATCCTTTTATGCCACTCAGACTTGCACCCCACGTGGCTCCTTATGCTTTTATTAGCAGGAGGTCTACCATGCTTGCCAAAAGGCCCTCTTTAATTCGATGGGCCTAGTAGGTAACTTCCAGGGACTTTCCATGTGTTGTCTCATTTCTACTGGACCAGTGGTTTCCTTCATCACGTTCTCTGGTGCCTGTGGATTAGCACGCCACACAGGCACCAGAGCAAGAGAAAAAAAATCAATTATAGTATGCAGCCATGATGCTTCATATGGGGCGACCTAGCCCCCACACAACAAACACCCCACCAGAACAAACATCCGGAACAAACCATCAATCAAATAACAAACCTACAAAACATGATAGTACTTTAACTCCAATAGCTTTGAGCAGGCGTGCCATATAGGTGCAGCCCATCTAGCATCAACACCATCTGACTACCTGACATCTGGCCCAAATCTCTCCTGCAAGCAAAAATCCCTCTAGAAAGAGCACAAGGAATAAACGGTCAACAAGGAAAGCCTGCAGGAAAACTCAGATGGCATTTACCCAAAATGCTCTTGGACTAGCATGCTACACAGGCATATCCCATCAATCAGTATTTTCACACCACCACCCAAAATCAGAATAAAGCTAAAGAACCCTCACTCGAAAAACTTTGCCATGACTGAAACCAATGAGGAAGATCCTAGCGTGTCAAAATAAAGTTTGCAGACAGAAAGGACCCAATCCACAACCACCCTCACTAACCACATGCTCACCAACCACAAACGGCTCCTTTCCCCAAACGAAAAGTGTCAACTCTAAACCTCTGAAATGATCTTGCAAACCTCACCAACCGGCGAAGGCATCTTAACAAACCAGGCACTTGAGGGCTCCCAAGGGGAAACAAAATGCCTCAGGTGAAGAAATCACCATCAGCCTACACACCGCACGCACACAGAGAGTAATTGTTCCTAGTTCTACATGCACCAAGAGTGCGGCACAATGCGTGCTCTTTCCTTCCCCTCCCCATAACCTGCCCCCATTTCCCTTTCCAGTCCATGAGAGCACCTGGAGACCATGCAAAAAATGACAGCAGTGCATTATGTAAATCCCAATAACTTGGCGTAAGCTTACATGTCTCTTTGGGTCTTAGACAATCAGAGAAGGTGACTTCAGTCTAGAGGGGCTGACATGTTGGCACTGTTCAAGCTCTTACTATGGCTCTGTGATTCTATGATCAGTTTGGCATATTTTATCTATACCAGATGATACCTCATGTGTACAATCCTAGTAGCTCTGCTTTCCATGACACATGCATGTTAAGTGCACTATACAATCATATGCAGATGTCATTGATTCATTTTCTCTAAGACAAGGTTCCTGAATTGTGCTGGTGATGTTAGGTTACGTTATGTTCTTCAGTATCTATATTGCACCCATCACTGCTGTACAATGGTGCAAATGGAATCAATTTAAAGGGGGATCCCGCAAGGGCCGGGGTGGGGCGGATTTTGGACGACCGGCAGGGTTCTGAGGAGGCAGAGCTCAGAGGGGGCAGAGCTCAGAGGGGGAAGAGCTGGCAGTCGAACTCCACTCAAAGGAAGTATTCAAAATAATAGTTTAAAAATGGTGTAATTTCTTTCATGCTGCTTCTTTGCAATAACTACGCTGGCAAAATGTGAAAGGTGCTCACCTATTAAACCCATCCATCTTTAGTGCAACATTCCCAGGGAAACAGAATTTCCAAATATGAGAAATGTGCTTTGATGACAATTTTTTGTGGTCTTGTGGGTAAGCGTCAACACTGGGAACGTGCAAACTGGGTGAAATCTTGGTAGCCAAACACTCGGGCAAGACTGCTGGCCTCAGAAACACCCAAGGGGTGCTGTGTCTGCTCTCTGAAAAAAAGCAACACTGACCTCCCACATGCATCCATTCCTTGTGCCCTGAAAAGCAGTACAGGGCCACAATCAAGGAAAACAACTGCTGCAGGTTCCAGGATTGTGAACTATCTTGCCACATTGCATCCTGGGCAAATATTCACGACTCACTTGCACTCTCATCTTCCCTGCTCACCTCCCTGTTTGGTTTTCGACTTTTAACAATGCTCTGCTTTATGAAAGATGGCCTGGATAGTACACAAACCATTGTAAGCTATGCACACAAATATATTTAAGGATTTACATATTTGTGTGCGTACCTTACCCTGGTTTGTCTACTTTCCAAGCCATCTTTTATAAACATAAGGAGAAATATGGTAGGCAAAACGTGTACAATTGTGACATTCCCCCCATTATGACTGAGAGACAACAAAAACCAGAATCCTTGCTGGCATACTTCACCGAGCCCCCAGCTTTGCATGTGCTCCCTCTCAGAAGCTGGGGGCTCGGTAAAATAATCTACTCTGCATGCGCTTGCACAGAGCAGATTTCATCCTCGGGCAGCCAGGACTGAGGCAGGCTGGGGCCCGAGCTCTGGCCAGATATCTGATGCCGGATCTCAGACCCGGCAAGAACCGACCCACTGGCCAGCGCTGCCGCTCTAGTGGTCTTATGGCCCCTTAGCTTGTCCTTGTGATTGGGCCCTGTTGAAAAAATACCTTTGTGGGAGTACTTTAGATAGGAAATAATGGTATTCCGAGGTTCGATAAAGCCCGAGGTGGGGAACGTCCCATGTTAAAACGATAGAAGAAATTTTGCAAGGATCTGCATTGGCTGATCTTGCTTTACTTATTCACGAAACCATAATATCTGCTTCTTTGAACTCGAGTTATTTAATTTATCTAAGTTGCTGATTTATTAAAAAACTAAATAAGAACATCCATATCGTAAATTTAGAGCTAAAGTTAACTCTCCTGCACAACCCCAACGTCATGACAAACCTCATATTGTCTATTAAGACAATTCTATCCAATGGCAAGCTAAGAAGGTGGACTTCATCTCTGGTCTCTCTCTCACTAGACAAGTAAGTGCAGCCCATGGTGGAATAACTCCATTTTCCAATATGGAGGCCACTTACGATGCCCCTGTCCCCTTGCATTCGTCTAGCATGTGGTAAATGTATGATGGCAGTAGAAACAAATGCAAGTTATGCATCGCTATTCCTTGTACGATATCTAAGGATATAGTTATAATTACAAAGTACCAGTTTCTCAAAAGATATGCATAACCTGTCATACAAAAAAAAAAGAAACAGCATCTCCTCCAGATATTATTCCTTCTCTTTACATGTGAATTCGAGTTCAAGGTCCACAGCCCTTTAATTGTGAAACTACTCTTGTAAACTTTACAAATATGTTCAGCTCATCCTAGGTTTGGGTATTTTCTCAAATACCACCCAGTCTATGCCTAAAGTTGACTCGGCTCACATGCTCGTTAATAGCATGCCTACAGGGACTACATTTGACAAGCGTGATTTACACATTCTCAACCAATCAATACATGACATGTAGGGTGATTAAAGCAAAGATGGATGATGCCTATTAAAACCCCATGAGAAAACAGACTCTAGACTTGAATTTAATGAAGAAAAGAATTTCACAGGATTGGGAACGGAGGCATGCCAGGGCGAAGGGAGCAAAATGCGGGGATGCACCGTGGCATGAGTGTGGGTGTGCACACAGAGGGAGCCCTGTACAACAATGGCTTAACAGGAATACAAGTAGGGGGCAAGTTACATCAGGGCTGTGTTACATTGCTGTTGTGCAACAAGAGCAGTCTAAGTAAGGCGCGTGAAGAAGGTGCTCCTGGAAGAGAAGGGTCTTGCTCTCTTTTCGGAATTGCATGCAGGTGGGCGCAAGTCTAAGGTTGGCGGTATGAGCTTCCACAACCTGGGGGAGTAGACTGAGAATGCCTGTTTCCTGTTTTTTTGTGTTCATTTTTGCATCTCTTCTACGGGCAGGTCATGGTTTCGTGTGGCGTGTTGGGTCCCAGAGATAGAGATGGTGACCTTGTCGGCAACGTTAAAAGGACCACGAAAGGTGAATTGAGAATTGAGAGGATGGGGGCTTGTGTGGGATGTTTAACTAGATGTAGATATTACGAAGAACATTGATTTTGTCAGACGTGAATGTTCCTGCTGGCAGATGTTCAGCACATTAAGTGTCAAATGCTGTGCAGTGAAGGGCGTTACCTCTGCATTGACATTAAGCTGGGACGGGTGAAGAGGGCGACCTTAAGGGCCATGGTTTCAGCATCAAGGGCCACGAGGTGGTTAGCAACGGTTGTAACAGTGTATTGGAATTTCTGTGGATTAGTATGATGCTACCTTGCCTTTTATTATTTATTTGTTATAGGGTATGTACATAGCGCAGACCTTGCACTGAAAGGCACCGTGTGCCTTATATTGCATATTGAAGGGTGGTTACATGCAGAGCTGGGCGGGATACAGAGGAATTTACTGATGTTTACCGAGAACCAGATGTTACAATGGATGGAGAATGAAGGGGGGTGGCTCCTATGCCTGGCACTAGGGAGGACGTGAGAGAGTGTATTTGTGTGTAGATGGAGGTGTCTGGCTGGCTGACAAAGCCAATGAGGCCGCCAGGAAGAACAGAACATGGATGCATCCAGGATGTAACTTGGTTTGTTGGTTTTCTTTCAGGGGTAAGAGCACATACTCGATCCTCTGGCTCATGTGTGGGGGCATTGCAGCAATGGAATGTCTTTACCTGTTCCTCTAGCGGTCCTAGTAGATTTGTGCCCATGGGGGTCCAATCACAGAGCAGTGTACCCCTGTGTCTCTCTATTCCAGTCAATCATGGGTTAGTCGAAATTGCTAGCGAGACTCTGCACCCAAAAATTGAACTACCCCGTAAATAATTGTGCACAATAATTCGTTCATAAATCAACACAACTGCTGTGATTACACGTTATGAATATATTTTCGGAATTCAGCGACCAGGCTTTCATAAAACTACTTTGCCATTTCTTTACATTCCTGGTAATTGATTGTGTACAAATATTTCTGGAGCCCTATTGACACCACCATTTCTTATGCGTTTTTAAACTAACTTTCTCTGTCTTAAGTATAGAAATGGGTGACGGTTGCAATAATTACCCCTGTAATTCAGGACGGAAAGATATGCACCTGGCTCGTAAAATAAGCTCTATGTTTGGCGTTTAGCACAATGGCAGTAAACCTCATAACTAAAACATTGGCATGTCTACCCACAGGTAAAAATCATAACAAAACTCTAAGAAGGCTGTTAAGCGATGGTCCAGCAGTGGGTACGTGGGGCGTGTGGCATGGTGACGTGGTGACGTGTGACGCGAGGCAAGGAGCTCGACAGAATGAAGAAGCAATGCACTGTACAGGCGATTTCTGCTGCCGAGCATGCAGAAACCACTGCCTCTCTCAAATGATTTCCAGCAACGACTCCCAGAGACAAAATGATTCTGCAAGGGTCTGTGGCCGAAGCATAACGGCGTGCAATAATAAAACGGCAGAGCAACAATATTGGTGACTGTCGTGAGTTATTGCAGTGCACACGAAAGCCAATGTCTTGAAGCAGGCCAGTGATGAATGGGCATTCATGGCAGGGAAGTAAAAGCTAGCGGATCAGGAGAATAACAAGTGAGGTACACCCGGCCGTATGCCGCACCGCAAGGCAGATTTAGGAAGGCCACCATTTCATATACCGAGAGAAAGCGTTCACAGGCGCGGGATGTCCTCAATACATACATGTCTGACGCACCTGGGTGGGAGATTTCGTCATTTTTCCATATAATTGCATTTGGGCTAGAATCATTTTAGATGGGAGAACGTGAAAAACAGCAACATTTTTCACTCAAAAGTCGGGAGTCTCCCACCTAAATCGGAAGGGGTGGCATGCATGTGTATAGAAATGCGTATGCAGAATGCAACATGCACACATGCCAAGTTTCTCCACCAGGTGAGAAGGAGATTTTTCGCCAGAAAGCTGGAGAAAGGAATTTTCCTATAGGATTGCATTGGGGTTTTAATTATTTCAAGAGGGTAGCGAGCGTTGGAGTATGTCTCCCTTTGCTGGAGACTCCTGCGAGTTGCGGGAGACTTGGTATGTCTGAACATGCTGTACTTGACATCAAAGTAATACAGATATGCATGCATAAAGCAGTAGATTCAGCCACCCATCTTCTCTGTGAAAGTGAGAACACAGGCACAATTACGTTTTTCTTTTGATTTAACATACTAAAAACAATCCAGGCCCATTATTGTAAATAATATGGACTTTTTGCACCCTAGACATACATTACACACAGTGTATACGTTCACATGCCAAGGTCTGCAGGTTCCACGCTGTACTTTGATGACATTAAGACATCTTGCATTTTCATTTAAGGATCAACAGTGACAATCACAAGCCAGGGACAGCCCGTCTCACTATGATCACCAATGAGTAAGGATTATGAAACTAAGATTAATGGAATACGTATGTTAAAAAATCATCGAGATTATCTGGAGCAGTAACATCTCAAACAGCGCAAGTGGAAAGGTAATACCTTGCAAAATGAAGACAGTTTCTTCAAGTTCAGATCTAGATCACAGGTCTGACGAACAAATCAATGGGCATAGAATCATGCTGTAAATAGCAAGAATAAACACACAAACAGTCACGCGCATGCATTCTCTCTCTCTCTCTCTCTCTCTCTCTCTCTCCCTTTCTCTCTCTCTCTCTCTCTCTCTCTCTCTTTCTGAGAATTTAGTGATGCCCACAATGGAATGCAGAGCAAATATTAAGAGAAATAACAGATCCTTGTTTTGATTAAATGCATCATATTTCTTAGTTATTTTAAATTGATTACGTGATTGTGAATAAGGGTCATCCATAGTTTGAGGTAATTTATACTGCAGAAAAACAATTTTTTTGCAAAGTAGGCAGTTTTGTAATGTAACTGTATCATAAAAGTTATTTTAATCCAAAACATTTATATTTACTCCTTTGATCTGGAGTGCAGGTGAGTGTGCATCCTTTCTCCCCTGTGTCCCCTGACCTCGTTTTTATTGCGTTTTGTTTCCCCTCCCTTCTTTTTTTTTTCGGCTCTCTTTTTGCCTTCCTCCCCTTCCTCTGCTCCACTTCCTGGGTGGTCCTGTTTGCCGCCCATAGCCTACCCTCTTCCCTCATTGGCTGCCAACCTCGCTACTCTGAGTTTTACCAACACACAGCCACCCCCTGCACTCCTCCTTAGCTCTGGAGTGCAGTTGAGTGTGCATCCTTTCTCCCCTGTGTCCCCCAACCTAGTTTCTGTTGCATTTTGTTTCCCCTCCCTTTTTTTCATTTGTTTTCCACCACTTTTTTTGCCTTTCTCCCCCTCTGCTTCCTGGCTGGTCCTGTTTGCTGCCCATAGACCAAACCCCTCCCCCATTGGCTCCCAGGACCCTTATTAGTACGGCCACTCAGGGCAGCCCTCATGTCTGGGCAACACCTTTGAGCATGGGCACCCAGGCAAAGGGAAGCTTCTGAAGAAGTGGCTCTTGAAGAAGTGGCTCTTGAAGAAGCAGCTCTAGCCCGTGTTTGCCTGTGAAGCCTGCAGCCGCCAACCAGCAGTGACTGATAAGGTAAGTTTGGCACAGGCAGGGGGTACAGGCATTACTATACTCCACTAAACAGCCCCCTACTCTTATTCCTTTTTTTACCTTTTATCATATACCTACATGCATTCAGGTGCCAATATTTATCTCCAAATGATGGGGATGGCCATGGGCACACGGATGGCACTCCAGTATGAAAATCTGTTCATGGCACAACTATAACATTATATCCTTGCCACCTGTGACTGCAGACCACGCAGGTATCTGCGATACATTGATGATATCCTCCTTATTTGGACCGCTGGGGAACAGGGCCTTATAGGCTTCAACAGAAGATTCAATGCATTCCATGCAACCATCTACCTCAATCTCTCCTGAAAAAGTACCATTTCAGTGACACCACCATAACAGTAAAAGGTGTCCTGCTGCAGTCCACAGTATATCACAAACCAACAGACAGGCCCAGCTATTTGAAGAGTGACAGCTTTGACCCAGCCCACAGAAAGCACATCAACCAGGTAATAGGGTCAAACTGGTTATGCTGAAAAACAACGGGCCAGGATAAAAAACATAAAAGTCTGAGATCTGATTTCCTAAACCACGTATACAACCACAGGATTGTGGGAGACAATTCCACCGGGCAACAAGGATCTCTTGCCGCAACCTCCTGGAATACAGAGCAAAAGAGGCAGAACATTGCGTGCAATTGGTTGTTACATGCAATCAAGAGTTTGAATCCTCCACAAGAGTGCTCAAGAACTGAAAACCATTCTAGAAAAAGATGAACGACTGAGGTTTTCCATGAAATGATCCTGATTGCTTTCAGACAGCCAGACAATCTCAAAGAAATGATGATAAGAAGCAAGTTACCTTCACATCACACACAAAATGGAACAAAACCATGCAATGAGTAAAGATGCCTGACCTGTCCAAATATGTACAGTTCAGATACAATCAAGATACCGCTCACTGGGCAGGATTACAAAATTACAGAAAGTTTCACTTGTGGATCCAGCAATGTTGTTTATTAGATTAGGTGTATGAAATTACCCTTGCAGGGCTACTTTGTCGGGGAAACATGAACTACATACGCAGAGTAATTTACACAGACAAAACATTAAGCGACAAAGTGAAGACACAGGCATCAGTCACCACTTTTTGGAACCACATTTACACATTCAATGACTTTAAAATTGCAGTGCTGAAAGTTAACTTTAGGACAGAAAATGAGCAAAATACATATGACTACAAAAGCATGCAGACTTGCAATACACTTGAAAATGTTTTAAATAGACATCAGGGCTTAATGAGTCACTATCCTGAACAACAAATGCCCATTCTTTGCACACATAGAGAACCAGAGGTCATGACAGATAGGCCTGTGTTTTCCTTTAACATTTTCTATGGCTCTTTACTGACACTTGACTGGCACTTCCCCTGCCCCTTCTGCTTCTCTGATGCAGTGTTATGTTGCTGGGCTCACATCGGCCTAAGCCCTACCAGCTGTTAAACTACCCTGCCCCACAAGCTTCCCAGAGGCTGTGCTCCAGTTCCAAGCCAAAATCTTTTTTGTCTTGCCCTCCACACCCAGGTGTAGAGAAATACACTCTACAGCAGTATCCATTTAAAACCAACCTTCACAAGCCAAAAGGTCAAAACATGACAAGACTAATTGGTTTTGTAGGAACACAATGCTGAGGATGTGACCAAAAGCCTGAATCATTTTCTAAATGCAGCTGTCCAGTGGGTGACTGTCTGCATTTCCTGTCCCAGGCGTGAGTTGGCATAGTGGGAAGCAGACTTAGTGGAGACGGACACACAGTTGACTATGTCTAAAACACACCGGCCATCAGTAGATTTGCACATGCTATGACTGACACAACCCCAATCCTTCATTCTCACTGAGAGCAGCCCAGCACTTTTTATTTTCTCTTGCCTGCTTGTATGTCGATTTCAGTGCCCCATTTACATCTTTGTGGCTGGAATGCGTGGGGGAACTTCTGAAGTGTAGGGTTCCTTGTGAAGGAAACAATCAGAAACAAACACAAACAGATAAGACATTCCAGAGGTGAATCCTTGGGCAGTTCTGCTATTCCAAAAGCCTCATTTATCCTATGCCTGATAAAGTAATCTGAAGATTATGAGAGATTGCAAATAAATGACACTGTTTATATTACCATTGCTAACATGGTACAAGAAAACAGAACTCTCTCTATCTTTCGCCGCAGTATAGTTGAGTATCAAGTACCATAGGAAACCCCACAATCTTTTATTGCTAATACCTTTTGTTTCGTACAACAGATTTGCCTGTAATTTTGCAAACAGAATTGTACTTATGCCCCCAGCCGACTGGAAATTCTCAAAAAGATTTGTTAAAAAATAAAAAAGTTATTAAGAAAACTAAAAAGTGCAGTTTCGGCCTAGTACCCGTTCATTTTCCCACAGAGGGAAACATTTGATTTTTGCACAAGTGCACAGTAAAAAACACTGGATGAAATTGGACCAGGTACAAAACAACTTGGGCACAACGAGTTGACTCGATTTCCAGGGAAGGGTGGGCCCTGGGGTTATTGCGTCCAGTATTTTTAAAGATATTTGACAAAGAAGGGGGTTCCCCTTTTCCCAAGATTATAGGTATTTCTCCCATGGTGCTTAGCAGCAGACAAGCTGACAAGATTTTCAGAAATAAAAAAGCAGCACATTTTTCCAAAATTTGGACTTTTAACTTGCTGGATGGATTTGGATGAAATGCTCAAAACAAAAAGTTTGCCATGCCCCCCACCCGCCTACAAACTGCAGATTTTGAGAACAATATGTTATGAAAATGAAAAAAGCATTAAAAAAAACAAGAAAATGAAACACCACAGTTTCAGGGTTTTCAGCCCATTCATTTTCCCGTAGAGAAAAAACACAGCCTTAGCGCGAAAACCGCTGGGCAGATTTGGACCAAATTAGAAACAACTTGGACACAAAGCATTGACTTACATGTTGTCAGGAATGGCACTCTGTCAAGAGTGGCACAGGGTACCCAAGTAGGGTATGGGTGGCTGTGCTGAGGTAAGGTAACAGATAAGCACACACAGCAGGAAGTTCAACAAGAAAGAAGAGTACAAAACAGTAGCTGTGAGCCAAAAGGGGAAAAACATACAAAGGTACAAACAAACTGGATTCGCTCTTGGGGTGTATGCTGAAATGGGAAAGAGTGTTCCACGAACCTTAGGAAACTCCAGCCTTCTGCACAGATTGCTATAACAGAGGCCCATGCTGTATGCTCATGGCTGGGAACAACAGCAGTGGGTGTCTGTAACACTGAAAACGCGTTAAAGGAAGGGGCAGAGGTTGCCTGCCGGAAACCAACAGGCAAGCTCTGTACAAAGGGATTACATAAGACACATGAGAAGACAAGAACAGAAATATCCAGCGAAAAGGAAGTCAATGAGCAATCTAGCAGAAGGAAATGAAGGAAAGGCAGTTAGACTGAAATAGATAACCTAAGGTGGAGTACAGAGGACTCAAGGAAGAGAACAAGGAGCAGCAGTCAGGAAAACAGAAGGCTGCAAAGTAGGAAGCAGGTCAGCAGTCAAGAGTGGCACTAGGTGCAGGCAAACTGTATTGGACTGCGGAGGACTGTAGTAGGCTGAAAGGCAGGGAGTCCAGAAGAGCAGGACAGAGAGAGATTAGTATTAGGCGACAGACAGAGAGCCCAAAAGAATAGGGCCGGTAGGTAGGGAGCCCAGAGGAGCAGGGCTGTAGGTAGCGAAGAGGTGCAGGCTGCACGGTAGGTAGCCCAGGGAACAAGGGCTTGGAGACAGCAGAAGGTTGCAAGCTGCACGGTAGGGAGCCCAGAGGACAAGGGCTGTAGGCAGCCGGAGTGAGGCAGGCTGCAGGGCAGGGAGCCCAGAGGACAAGGACGGTAGGCAGCCGGAGTGAGGCAGGCTGCAAGGCGGGCAGCAGAGGACTAGGACTGTAGGCAGCCGGAGTGAAGCAGGCTGCAGAGCAGGGAGCCCAGAGGACAAGGACGGTAGGCAGCCGGAGTGAGGCAGGCTGCAGGGCAGGTAGCCCAGAGGACAAGGATTGTAGGCAGCCGGAGTGAGGCAGGCTGCAAGGCGGGCTGCAGAGGACTAGGACTGTAGGCAGACGGAGTGAGATAGGCTGCAGGGCAGGGAGCCCAGAGGACAAGGACTGTAGGCAGCCGGAGTGAGGCAGGCTGCAGGGCAAGGAGCCCAGAGGAGCAGGGCAGCAAGGAGTGAGCCCAGAGGAGCAGGGCCGCTGACTGTAGAGGGCTGCAGAGGACTTTAATAGGCTGCAAGGCAGGAAGCCCAGAGGACAAGGGCTGTAGGTAGAAGGCAGCGGAGCGTGATCGGCTGCAAGGCAGGGAGCCCGGAAAGGGCACTGGAACAAAACGGGATAATTCAGCAACAGGAACAGCATACAAAGTAAAGGGTCAAGGCAAACAGGAGCGGGGAGACTCAAGATGCAAGACACTGTGCTCCTGCAGGCAGCTGCTTATATACAGCCCTGCCCTGTTTTGAGGCAGGCTAATTGACAGAACCTGTAGCAGCACACTTGAAGACAATCTGCCTCCTCCCTCTCTGGTCCTGAGCAGGTGGAAGCAGCATTGGCTGCTAGGGCTTCTGGGGATTGTGGTCCCAATAACGATGAATGAGAATAGCCAGGAATTGAGGACTGCAGCCAGGTGCATTATGGTAAATGTAGTTAATTGAATAAAATAAGAAAGAAGCAAAGTTCCAAAGTTGAGCAAATGGAAATAAAAGACAAAGGCGTGAAAAGGAGTTGTTCAAGGAGTATTAGGAGGATAAATCAGTACCAAGTAGTCCATGATGGTTGCCAATGCGTGCGCCAGCGGCGCGGGCATGACACATGTCTTGACTAGTTTGAGGTAAATCCATTCAATAGTTTTTAAACTGTTTAACAGAGCAGTGGGTGTCCCAGCGCCTTAACATCTGTATACCGGCCTTGATGCTTTTTACAGCAGAGCGGCTGAGCAAGGCTAATGCCTTTTGACTTGCTGGATGGATTTGGATGACATATTCCAAACAGTTTATCAAGAACCCAACTAAACTGGAAAATGTTGGCAATGATTCGTTAGTAAACAAAAAAGTTATTAAGATAAAATAAAAATGCTGTTTTCAGCCTACTTGCATTCATTTTCCCTTGGAGATAAAGTGCAGTTTCTGAAAACCACTTGGCAATTTGGACCATATCTGAAACAATTTGGGCGCAAAGCACCAACTTACTTTTCTTGACTGGTTTGGGATAAAACCATTCAGTAGTTTTTCAAATATTTGACAGAGAATGGGGTGCCCTCTGTGCCTTAAAACCTTTATATCGATATTGGTGCTTTGCAGCAAAGAGGCTGAGAGAAGCAAATATGGCAGGTGTTCCCAAAAATCTGATGCACTTCACGCTTTTCACCATCCAATCAGTGGGCTCGTCCAAACAGGGAAGTGAGTCCGCTGACCGAACCCAGATATCACACATTTTGTTGACCTGCTTTTGGCCCGTTTTAAAGAAAACTACTGGATGGATTTACACCAAATTTACAAAATCACGCTTTCGGGACCAAACCGCCACTCCTGTCGCAAATTTGGTGAAAATCCATACAGCGGTTTAGGCTGTACGCGTGAGAGAAAATTATTTTCCATTCGTCTATGGAGATAAAAAAATGTGAGACCCCCCTATAACTTTGCCCCCCCTTGACGAAACCTCACCAAACTTACCAAAAGAATTCTGAGCATGCCATATACTTATTTTTTGCAAAGTTAGGTAAGGATTTGTCCAGGGGGGGTTATAAGCCGCCCAAAAAGTACTCTTCCTATGAGTTGAGCAACTTAACCATAAATATATATATATTACAGAGTATGCAGCAGCCCTGTAGTTATGGTTAAGTTGCTCAACTCATAGAAAGAACACTTCTTGGGTGGATTATAACTTTGGCGACGTTTGACAAATCATCAATAAACATCGCATAAACCGTGTATGGCCCTCTCAAAATGATTTTTCGAAGTTTGGTGCGGTTTAATCCAAGGTGGGGCAAAGTTGTAGAGGGATCCCAAAATTTGTGGAAATCCTCATAGACGCAATGGACAAAGAAAATCAGCTTGCACCTACAGCCCAAACCACTGGATAGATTTTCACCTGATTTATGCTAGGAGTGGTGGCTTGGTACCAAAAGCATGCTGTTGTACATTTGGTGTAAATCCGTCCAGTATTTTTTTTTTTTTAAAAAGGCCAAAAAATATCTACAAAAAATGTGGGATATCTGGGTCCGTTACGCAGACTCATTTCCTGATTCGGGGACCAAGGACACGTCTGGGCCAATCGGGGGCCGGGCGTGATGACTACGACCATTGTACGCGCCCACTGATTGAATGGTGGAAAATGTGGGCTGCATCAAATTTGGGAAACGGTCGCCATGTTGAATCCGTGGACAACAGCCGGTTCCATGTAATAATGTTGCCACAAAAATATGCCATGCAAAAATATCGCCGAAAAATGGTCGTTTTTTTGTGGCGACATTATTGCATGGAACCGGCCGTTGTCCACGGATTTCACATGGCGACCGTTTCCCAAATTCTTTTTTTGCCCCTGTCGCCATATATATGGTCACCCAAATAATATCGCCACAACATTTTCCCGGCGATATTATGTACGGCGACCATATATGTGGCGATATTAATACCTGATACCCAATGGCCGGTGTCCTTGGAAAGCGAGGTGAGGAAAAAGTGTGGAAAACACATTTGGGGTTATTTGGTAGCCAAAAGAGGTTCATGAAAGGATGGGGGGGTTGGAATAAAGTTGATATGGAGCTTTTTTTTATAGGAGTAAAAAATGTTTGCAGGTGCTGCCAAGTCTGTGGTCCCTTTTAGTGTCCGTGGACATCATTTGGATTGCAGGGGGTTTAGGGCGAGTCTTGTTATTTGGAGCTGTGTGGTACATACTTGTTATATGGTTTAATTGTATTGTGGTGGTTGTGGCCACTGGCCACATACATTATAGTAATATGTGTATAGTTATTATAGGTACTATAGGGGAAGTATACTGTATTTGTGATATGGTGGAATGATATAATTGAAGTGTATGTATATATGTTAGTAGGTCAATTGACAATAGTGCTCTTTAATGTCTGCTTCGCCTTTCATATGGTTAACCATTCCCTTCCCCCCTGAAGCACTCCCTTGTGCACCCTCTTCTTAAGAAACCATCTGATGACCCTTCCCGCCCGGCTAACTATCGCCCAATCTCCATCCCTCCTTTCCTGGACAAACTCCTGGAAAAGTTGCCAGAAGCACGGAAACTGCTCTCCTGAACATCAGTGAAGACCTGCTCTCTAACATTGATTCCAACACCATCCATGTCCTCATCTTACTTGATCTCTCATCTGCCTTTGCACGGTCAACCATGCCATCCTAGTGAACCGTTTCTGTGATAACCTGGGTATCACTGATCGGGCCCTGGCTTGGCTGACTTCTGTCCTCTCCGATAGACCCGCCCAGGTGCAACTTGGGTCCTTCATCCCCTCTATCTCTATCTCTATCTGTGGTGTTCCCCAGGGGTCTAACCTCTCTCCCTGGCTTTTCAACCAATACCTGGCACTTCTTGCCACCGCATTGCTGCTCTCTGCCCCAAATTTCAGTGCTATGCGGATCACACTCAGCTCGATTTCAGGCTCACTTCAGGCACCTCTTCTCCTTCTCTTATCTCTGATTGTCTGTCTGCTATCGAGGAGTGGTGTGCTGCCAATGATCTCTGTCTTAATGCCAGTAAGACTGAGATTCTCCTCATCGGCATACCCACTTCCTCCTTTCCTGTCACTCTCTGGTCAGCCTCTCTTGGCCCTTTTTCTGATCCCACCTGTGAAGCTAAAAACCCCTGGGTCATCTTCGACTCCACACTCTCCTTCTCTCCTCACATCTTCGATGTCTCTAAGAAGTCACACTACCAGCTGCACCTCCTCAGTGGTATTCTTCCTTTCCTCTCCTTCCCCCATAAACTCACTGTCTCCAGAACTCTAGTGCTCTCTAGGCTGGAATATTGCAAAGCCTCTTTCTAAATCTGCCTGCCCCTATCTCTCCAGGACTGAAATCTCTGCACTGGCTCCCAGTGGCTGCAAGGATTAAGTTCAAAACCCTCTGCATTGTCCACAAGGCCTTCTGGGGCCTGGGGCCTCAATACCGTCATCTCTCACTTCGTAAATATCTTACTTCTCGAGCTCTTCGATCATCTACCTCCAATTCTCTCAGGATCTGTCGTTTATCCAAGCAACAAGTTGGTGGTAGATCTCTTTCTTCGGCAAGGGCCTCCCTCTGGAACAGCCTCCCTGCCTCTCTGAAAATTGAGGAAATACATCTCCCGTTCCGGAAGCACCTCAAAACCTTCATCTTTGCTTCTGCTTTCTCTCCTGCTCTCCCCTGCTGAACTCCTGGCTGAAACTGAAACTGCACTGCCCCCCTGGCAACCCTCATACTCTGGGGCTGTTTCTGTATCCCTCTAGCCCCCCTACCAGCACTTGACACCTGGTGTCTGCACTTACCCTTGCACCTGCCACCAGCTGGACACACTTCCTATTTATTGTTGTTATTTGTCATTTGGTGTTTTATTTATTATTGTGTATCCTATGTACTGCACTTCCCCTCTCCGTCTCCCTTTCCCTCACCTTCTCTCCCCTGCACAATCTCAATTTCACCTGGCCTAGAAGACAACCCTCTGTTCCCTTCCCTTGCCTCGTCGCACCTTGAAACTCTACTGTATAGGCGCGATATAAATGCCATATCATATCATATCCTCATTAAATGGTTACGTGATACCTTTACCGTCATGGACGGTTCACTGGACTGGCTGACCTGTTATCCTCACAAACCGCCCTTCCCAGTTGCAAGTGGGTCGTTTATAATGTAGCACCTCACTCTCTACTTGCAACGTACCCGAGGGTTCTATCCTATGATTGTGGCTCTTCAATATCTATTTTGTCCCTCTGGCTCACCTCATGTCCCTTTTCTTTTCACATTTCCAGAGTTATGTTAATGACACACAGTTTTCCTGATACTACCCTCTACTAATTTCTTCTCATTGTTTTTTGTCCCTGACTGTATGACCGCCATTCAGGCATTGTGTGCGGTTAACAATCTCTGTCTTAATGCCAGTAAGACGTACATTCTTCTTATTGAGACACTTGTGCTCTGTTTTCCTTCTACCCTCTGGCCGCCCTATTTGGGCCCTCTATTCTCACCATCCTGTAAGGCCAAAAACATTAGGGTCATCTTTACATTATCTCTCTTCTTTAGCCCTTACATTTTGGAGCTTGTAAATCAGGCTCACTTTCAGCTTCACCTCCGTACAGACATTCTACCATTCCTCACCTTACCCCAGAAGCTGAACGTCTCTAGAGCCCTGGTCCTCTCTAAGGTTGGCTACTGCAACAGCCTCTTCCTCAAACTCCCCCTTCCTTGTATATGCCCCCTTCAACTAATCCAGAATATAGCTGCCAGACTTACCTTTGGTCTCAAGACCAGGCATCGTATCCATGCAGCCCTAAAATGTGTACATTGGTTCCTGGTGGCTAGAAGGATGAAAATGAAGATCCTCTCTATTATTGAGAAGGCTTTGTGGGGCCTGGGACTACACTAGCTCCAACTTTGTTTCTCTAAATACTCCCCTGCTAGAGTCATCTGCTCCTCTAACTCTACTGCTCTGCTTGTGAAACGTTTTTCAAAACAGAGAGCAGGAGGCATGTCTCTCTCTCCGGCTGGTGACCTCTCTTTGGAACAGATTTCCTGCTCCATTTATACTTGAGCTGGATTTCCTTAGGTTGTGGAAACTTTTTTTTTTAAAACATGTTTATTTTAAACCAAGGCAAGACGAAAAAACATACAGTATTGCAATACCCATCTCACCTCTTTCCCCCATTTCCTTTTGACTCAACTCTTTTCCCTCTCCCCCGTTCTCAGGCTCCTTCCCCTCGTGTTTCCCGCCTCTCTGGGCCCACTGAGTACTGATAGGTTTGTAGGTCAGGGAGGGGATTCGCTGATCATACTCCAATTCTGGGGCCCAGATGTCGTGGAAGCGGTGGAGGACTCCTGCCCTTGCTGCGGTCACCTTTTCCGTGATCAGTATGTCCCACAGCTTCCCCCACCACTGAGCCATGCAGGGGCCGTCCGGGGATTTCCAGAAGTGGGCAAGCATAGTTTTGCCTGCTAGGAGACATTGGGTTAGCAGTTTCGCTCTGTTCCCAGAGCACAGGTAGACTCTGGGGATCGGGACCCCCAGCAGGATGGGTTCGGGCTCCAGCGGGAGCACAGTCCCGGTGATCAGTTCAATAGTCGACAAGCACCATTTCCAAAATTGCAGAATCTTTGGGCATGTCCACCACATATGGAAGAAGGAGCCCGGTTGGGCGCACCCTCTCCAGCAGGTATAGTCCACCTGGGAGTTCATATGGTGAAGCCTAAGAGGGGAGTATTACCAACGCAGCATGACCTTGTAAGCACATTCCTTGTTGGTGACACAGGTCAATGCGGAGGGGGTACAAGCCCAAATATCCACCCAGGTCTGGTCGTCAATCGGGTGTCCCAGGTCGGCCTCCCATTGGGCCATGTATCGAGTCTTTGAAGTTAGAAAGTCTCCCAAAAAACGTCTATATAGGGTCAAAATCCTGCCTCGAAGTGGAAGGTCCTTAAGCGTTCATTCAAGAGCAGTAAGGGGGCGTGTGGCCGCCTGGAGGGTTTGAGGATGCGAGCACCAGTGGCGCAGCTGGATATATGTAAATCTGTCTCTCTCCTGAAGTTGGAATACCTCTTTGCATTGTTCGAATGTGCGGGGAAGGTTCTCAGCATATAGCTGTTCTAGGGTCTTGAGGCCTCCGTCTATCCAGTTCTGGAAGTTACGGGGATTTGCCCCGGGCGAAAAGGTTGGATTGTGGAAAATTGGCGATAGGGGGCTTTATCCTCTCGGGATTCACTTTTGTTTCAGAGCCCAATCCCAGGAGATCAGAGTGTGTTTGGTCATCAGCAGGAGTCTCTTCCAAGGCTCTCTGAGGGGGGGAGGAATATATGGGAGAAATTGCAGGGGGAGCGGGAGTTGTGCTTGTTCCATTTCCACCCATCTGGGGCCATTCGTGATTATCTGCCAAGCGTGGATGTTTGCCAGTTGCGCTGCCACCCTGTACGCCTGTAAATTGGGGACCCCAATCCACCCAGCCTTGAACTGCCTATCAACGTTTTTTGGGGGATTCTGGCCTTTTTGCCCCTCCAGATGAACTTCAGAATTCTCCTCTGCAAGTCTCGAAGGGCTGGTGCTGGGATAGCTAATGCAAGGGAGGAGCAGGCATAGAGGAATCGCGGGAGCAAGTTCATTTTGCAGGCTGTTATGCGCCCCATCAATGAAATTTCCTGTGTTGCACAGCGTTTCAGATCCCCTTCCAGTTCCTGAAAAAGTCTGTGGAAGTTGGCCTGGTATGTTTCTTTTGGGTTCGCCGTAATATGAACTCCTAGGTAAGGGATGGACTGTCTTTCCCATGTGATTGGGCACATCCTGGTTAGCGCCTCCCGTTCCCCGCGGGGGAGGCCGATGCCCAGGGCTACCAATTTGGAGAAGTTGACGGCGAAGCCGGTGACCTCCCCATAGTTAGCTATTTCCACCAGGGCGTGCTTTAGTGAGGAGCTGGCCTCTGAAAGCATGAGCAGCACATTGTCAGCGTACAGAGAAATTTTGTGTTGGGATGGGCCAACCTGGGGGCCCTTGATAAGGTTGTTCTGCCTGATCCTCTGGGCAAAGGGTTCCATTGTTAGCGCAAAGAGTAGGGGCGACAGCGGGCAGCCTTGTCTTGTCCCACAGGTTAAGGGGATCGGGGTTGATATGGACCCGTTGATCCTCAGAAGGGTTTTTGGGGTTTTAGAATTGGCCAATACCATTGTCTGAAACGTTGGGTCAAAGCCGAAAGCCTCTAAGGTAAGTCTCATGAATGACCAGTCCACATTATCAAACGCTTTAATGGTGTCTAGGGCCATGAGCGTGAGGCCCTGGGAGTTTCGGGAAGCGAGGTCCACCAGATTCAGGGTTCTACGAATGTTGTCTCCTGCCACTCTGTTCAACACGATGCCTGTTTGATCAGGATGAATTATGTCAGGGAGGATGTGAGCTAAACAATTAGCCAGAATCTTAGAATATAAGTTTGCGTCTATGTTTAACAGGGCAATTGGCCTATATGAAGCTGGGTCCCTCGGGTCCTTCCATGGTTTGGGTAGGAGGATTGTGATAGGCTCCTGCATTGACGGGGTCACCGACCCAGTTTCCCTGAAAGAGTTGAAGAGTGTTACCAAGGGGGGGATCAACTGGGGTTTGAATATTTTGTAGAATCTTGAGGAGAATCCACCTGGGCCCGGGGCCCGAGTTTTGAGAGATTTGATGGCTTCCTCAACCTCCTCGTCAGTGATCGGTGCATCCAGGGTCTCTCTCGCCGGATCGGGTAAGCATAGCAAGGCTGCTCCCTGCATGTATTCCTCCTGTTTAGATTGATCCTGTGGAGGTGCAGTCATCACTCGGGTTAGGTGGTCCACTGCCAGCTGTTGTTTCTTTGATTCTGCATATTGGATCACTCCCTGTGGATCGCACAGCCCAGTGATGGTATTGGTGCGTCTTCATTTGGCCAGCTTGGCTACCAGTACCTTGTGTGCCTTGTTGTTCTTAGCATAGTAAAACTGCCTGGTCTTGGCCATTAGTTGCGCTGTATGCTCGGAGTAGTGGGCCTCTAGTTTCTTTCTGGCTGTGCAGATGGCCCGTTGTGCCCTAGCAGACCAGCCATTTTTCTTATGAGTTTCCTCCGCTGTCCGGAGTTCCTCCACAAGAGCTAGCCAGGATTGTCGCCTGTTACGGTGAAAGGCCACCACTTGTGCGATCAGCGCACCTCTAATCACTGCTTTCATAGCGTCCCAGTTGTTTGCAGGGGAGGTGTCTGCAACCGGATTCTCTTCGAGGAAGTTTTTAATCGTGGTTGCGATTTTGTCCCTTTTTGCCATGTCGTTGAGGATTGGATCGTAGGGAGACCATCTGCGCGGGGAGTTAGCCTTGGGGTCGTCGGTTCAGAGTTCCATAATTGTTGGGGCATGGTCGGATAGGATCCTTGGGCCAATGGTTACCTCTTTAGCGAAGGCGAGAGTTTGAGGGGAAGTCAGGAGGAGGTCAATCCTCGAGAAGGTGTGATGGACGTAAGAGTAAAAAGAGTAATCCTTCTCGGAGGGGTGGAGCACCCGCCATGAGTCCACTACCTCCAAGGTTCTGAAAAGGCGCAGGAGGCTGAGTGCCTGTGTAAAGTCTCCAGGGGTGGGGTGGTAGGATTTGTCTCTGGTAGGGTCTGGTACTTCGTTGAAATCCCCCCTGATTATCGTCTGGCCTTCTATAAAGCCTGTGAAAGAGGCACCCAGCGAGTCGTAAAAAAATCGCCTGCCCCAAGTTAGGGGCGTATACTGAGACAAAGGTATAGAGGTCTCCTAGTAAAAGGTATTTAACTGCTATGAATCGGCCCTCTGGGCATGATTTTGAGTCCAGAATCTGGGGATTTAGGCCTTTCCCAAAGAGGATCGCAGTGCCCCCCTTCATGGAGCCTCCCGAGGTGAAGAACTGATGTGGATATATTCGGGAGCGGAGTCGCCCGTAGTCTGCCGGGAGAAGGTGAGTTTCTTGGAGCATTGCCACCCATGCCTCCTCGTCTTGAAGTTTCTGTAAGATTGACTTACGCTTGGCGGGGGAATTCAGCTCATTGACATTGAGCGAGAGGAGTTGTAGGTTCTGGTGTTCCTGGGCTAGAGTTCTGCCCACCCTGGATTTCGGGGGGGGGGTCGGAGGAGAGCAGACTAGCCGCCATCACTGGTGAGGGTTAGATGTGTGTCGTCCTGCTCTTGGGGTTTTAATACAGGCCCCCAACAGGAGGTTGTGACTTTAACTGGCGGGGTGGTCGATATTGTGAGTGCGGCCAAACCCCTGGCCAAACGGGCCAATCAAGTCACTAGAAGTAGTTTGGAATTCCAAGGACACTGAGATGGAACGTACCTTGGAATGGGCATGGGCCGTGGGTAAATGCCGCCGCCGTGGTCAGTAGCGGTCGTCAGCTGGGTCGGGAATGTTGGCTCACTGTGGGCGAGAGCTGGGCACCCGGTTAGTGTGTGAGGCAGAGTTACATGTAGTGTGACTCCATCCCCGTCTACCTCTTCCTGTTGTTCCGTGTTGGTGCCCTGGACCATGAGGACCTGGGTTTCGGGGAGGGAGATGTCTCCGGGTCTCCCTCTGCCTCTGGGTTTGGTGAAGCGGTCTCTTTGGGTGAGGACAGGTGCATAATCTTACTGGCGTCTTCAAGATGGGTGATTCTCCGGAGCGTGCCGTTATACAAAAACTGTAGGGCCTTTGGGAATAGCCATCTATACCACACCTGGCATTCTTGGAGGAAAAGGGCCAGGGGCCGGAGTGCTTTTCTCTTCTGGAGGGTGAGGAGAGATGGGTTCTTGATAGAACCCTGAAAGGAGAGGTCATCGCGCGAGCGGCTAATGGCTGAAATGGCCTCTTTTGTGGTGAAGAAGTGGACCCTGGTGATGACATCTGGAGGGAGGTCCGAATCCACTCCCCACATCACACTTATCTTGAAGGGCTCTTATTGAATGTTGAATATCACCCAGTGCAGTTGTCTGGTCTAGAGAGCGGTCTTCGATCTTCCCCAGCCTCTGCTCCACCTCCGTCACCCTTTAATCGGTATGTTCTAATTTGGTGGTGCGTTCTGTCATGCAGGACCTAAATTTGGCCTTAATATCTGCCATGAAAGCCAGCAGGTCTCCTCTGGTGGCAGGGGATCTCCCCCCTCCTGGAGTTTCTATGGGGTGAGCTGGGCAGATTCGAGTTTACTTCCTCTGTCTGATGCCGTAAGCATGGTAGCAATGTCCGCGTTCTTACCAGTTTTTGCTTGTTTGGTCATGGTGCCGGTTCGGGGGGGAGAGGCAGTGCTAGAAGTTTCAATTTGGGTTCAGTCCAGAGAGCACCGGTTGAGGTTGGGTTGTAACAGTCCTAGGGTTCGTTGGGGTGGAGAACTCGGAGGCAGAGGTCCAGCTCAGATAGCGCTGAAGTTTAAGTGGGTTATGGCATCCCGCTGTCCGGTGAGGAGGGGAGGGAGGTTATATTCCCTGTGGTGATGAGAGCAATACGCTAGTCTCCCTCGATCCTTAAGTTGGGGGAAAGCAATTGAACGAGGATATGGGCCGGGGCGCCCCAGGATGTAATAAATTATGTTTGCGTCATGCTAAGAGTGTGTAGGATTACTGCCCACTCTCTAGGGGATGGGGCGAGGGCCCGATCCACGTCCAGGCTAGGAAAGAAGCTGCAGGCTCTGGTGATCACCCCAACGCCGTAGAGACCTTATGGTAGCCTGGATGGTTTGCCACCTGTAGGATGGGGGGGGCGGGTGGGGTGTTTCGCTGCCTTGCTTCTGTTGCAGGATGGTTGCGGGTTCCAGTTCTTGTGGAGCATCCGGGTTCCCGCTGATGGGCGAGGAAGAGGGGGGGGCACAGTTTGATGAAGAAAAGGACGTGATGGTTCCCCTCGCTCCTTTAGTTGGGGGAGAGGACCTGAGTGGGGGTATGGGCTGGGGCACCACAGGAAGTGAGTGCGAGGTCCCCACGCAGTTCCAGAAGAGAGCTGTTGTTGCGGCTATGCCTGCAGACCGTGGTATGGTTCCAGTGCTGCTGGAATGCTGGAGGTGTGGCTGTGTCCCAGCTGGGCTCGAGTGATGCTCGCAGGGGGGGTGGGAGGGTGTGAATGGAGTAGGGGAATTCTCCCCTCCCCGAGCCCCCCTCGTTGTATTGGCTTATGTAGCCAGTTCTTTTTCTCCCCGACCTCCGCTCTGAGGCCCAGGCTCACCCTCTCACGGGCTTACCCCAAAGCGCCACATCCACGCTGCCTCTGTGCCAGTGCTGGTGCCCCTGTGATGCCGCTGCTCACGGGGGTCTGGGCCCCCCTGGAGTGCACCGTGGGAGTCCCTCTAGCCTTGCGGAGGCGGGGCCCTCACCGCCTCTCCCGTTGCCTCTATTGGGCGCTGCTGCTGTTGATTCTCAGCAGCTCCAGGTCCATGGGCGCGGGGTCCGGGCAGACCGCACACGTCTCAGGGCACCAGAGCGCGTCCGCCACCAGGACACCCGTCAGGATCAGCTCCGCCTCTACTCGTATGAGGGAAATGCGCCCGCCATCTTGGATATTCGGGTGCCGTCCGATGCCCAGGATCCCCGTTGGAGTTCCAGCGTAATGAGGGAGCGTTATGCTCTCATCTTTGGACCTGTGGTGCCTGAGATATTAAGAACATCTCAGCGGTTAACAGCGACCCAGCTGCGTTACGGGAAACTTCATATTTTCGCTTTGGCGGCGGCCCTCCCATGGATGGCTCTAGGAGAGCAGAGACATCGATGGCGCTCAAAGCCACGCCCCGGTTGTGGAAACTTTTAAAAACTGCTTTTGTCTTCCTGTTTGACTTAAAGGATAGTTCCTGGACTTTTTTTTTATTGTCCCTACGGTTCGGCCATGTGTTTTTAAGCATAAATCGGTAGATCGTAGAAAACTTTCCTATGGACCTTACCCGACTTTTCGTCACACTCGAAATCAGCCGCCATTTTCTGATAATCCTATCATTTCCCCCCATCGACCTGGCTCACCTGCTTTTGCGGCGCTAAATCAAATCCCCCGCCCCTGAGCCTGACATCAGCAGACGCGTACCGCCCATTTCCCAACGCCAAAGCACGTTTCGTGTCAACAATCGCTGCGCCTCAGCTAATGAAGTGTCGCCATGGAAATGGCAGGACGCCTCTTTCCTCAATAAGTATAAACACACCGTTTCACAACACACAGCAGCAGATTTTCGATTCCATTACTCTCTCTGTGTTATTTTGAGTATTCTGTGACTCGTTTCTGTGCTCTGGTCAGCTACCTTCGCCGCTTCTAGGCCTTGTGAACACCTGTACCATCTCTGTAAATTATTTTACTTTCTTTACCACACAATGGCTACAATAATGCCGTATATGTACGAGCCCGAGTACACCGAGGAAGAACTACTGGAAAGGCAAGCACGCGAAAACGATGGGGATTCGGACGGCAGTTGGGAGGACCAGTCAACGGATGAAGAGCCTGGACCATGTCGCATGGACGGCGTCTCCACCTGGTGCACGTGCAATCTGTGCGAGCTAATGCCAACTGAGGAGGAGAACTGCTGCTGCCGTGAAAATTCCGGGTGCTTGGCCTACATTTCGGAAGGCGAGCCAAGTCCGCAATGCATCACCGAGCTGCCAGAGTTCAGGGAAGCCTGCCTCTCACGGACCGTGTTGAGGATGATGATGGTGCTTATGCACGAACTTCGCGGCACTGTTCGTCCGCGTAATCCGAGTAACGAGTAAGTATACTCTGGTTGTGATGTCGGTGATGCCACTACTATTTCATGGTCGTCTCCCACATATAAAATTACATCTACATATCATTCGAATGCATGTAAATTGGTTCCATATTGTGGCTTTTCTAGATAGAATTTTTTTCAAAGCAGAATGACATTTTTTACCTGAATCGACAGTGATAAGAAAGTTTTGTCATTTTAATACAGTTTGCATCTTTCATTTTCACAGGTGGTACAGGCTGGTGGCCTATCGTTGCTTCACTTGGTGGCTTCACGGGAGGCTCGGACACCGCGTTCGGAGAGTAATACCTGCCTGTGCAGTACTTGCCATTAGACAACATTTCCCCAGCAACAGTGGACAATACCGCGGATTTTCCCTGGATGTGCTGCAACCGGAACTTTACAATGTGTAATGTTTATTATTTATGTTCAATTGAAATTAAGATCTAAAATAAAACCCAACATATATTTTAACAATGGTTGTTTTGATTTTTTAAATGAATCTAGTGTGTCTCCATTGAATAGTCTTCCTGTGCCTTGTCTTGTCACACCACATGTCTCCGGCCAGCATCCTCCCTCACGCTGGCCGCCCACCTTCAATCCACATAACCGTTGAACCCATATGCAGCAGACATACATATGTTATTTTGCGGGTTGGCATCAAGCCTCCCGGCCTTGCCTCCTCCCCCAAAAATACTTACCACACCACTTTGTTCAAGCGTTGGCAATAAAAGGCCGTTGGATTTTATTGATACAAAACATGGTTATAGGTAAATAATCAATATTGTTGATCATAATAAATCATCCTTTTGGGCACCGGGTACAGAGATGACCCCCTCTGGCCCGTGCCGCCTTGCCACCACAGGCCAGCCTGCTGCTGACTAACTGCCTAGGCATCCAGGGTCTCCAGGGTGAACTGCACCCATATATTCTCCTGGGAGGGTGAGGTATTTATAAACTCACCCCCCTGCCTTCCATGTACTAGATCCTGCAGCCTGCCTCTTACATGCAGTTAGATGGCCTCTCCTTGGTGAGGCCCTGCGGCAAACGAGTCTTGTCTGCACGACCACCCCCCCGCCCTATCAAAGGCAGTTCGCACCGGGGTACTTGCGCTGGCAAGTGGAGCTGTCAGGGAGCGATAAAGGCCAAGAGGTGCCAAAGACCATGTACACTTCAAAGTGGTCTATAGAGCATGGGTTGTTGTTCCCATGTCTACCTCCAGACCCCGTGTCTCCTGCCAAGCATCCCCCCTCACGCTGGACGGCCCCCTGCAATTCACATAAGTGTGTCTCCATTCACGAGTCTTCCTGTGTCTTGTCTGCACGACCACCGCCCCAATCCACCCCCCGCCCTATCAAAGGCAGTTCGCACCGGGGTACTTGCGCTGGCAAGTGGAGCTGTCAGGGAGCGATAAAGGCCAAGAGGTGCCAAAGACCATGTACACTTCAAAGTGGTCTATAGAGCATGGGTTGTTGTTCCCATGTCTACCTCCAGACCCCGTGTCTCCTGCCAAGCATCCCCCCTCACGCTGGACGGCCCCCTGCAAACCGCATAATGCCACGACATATACACGTCATTCATTCACAAACACACCCCTGTTTCGAATTCTTTATAACCCACTTCATATTTCTAATGAGAACTTCTTTGCGCTTTGCTAGTCAACCCGTGAAGGTGCTGGTTATCTGCTCTTCGTCTCTGTGAACTTCCGTGACCACTTCGAGGAAACTCGTCAGTTTGCAACCTGTGAACTGCTCCCTGTTCTACGACAAGAAACTACTTTGATCCCTGCATCTAACTGTTTGTTCGTCAAGGTAAGGCCATGTACCATAATCATTTTGCGTCCAATTTCTTTTCGTTCAAGACAGTACATGCAAGGAACTAGTCACATGTTCTGAGTTTAGTCAAATTATTTTTCTATTTTTTTAAAGTTATTCAAATACTTATCCGCATGTGAATAACGTGTATAGTTCCAAGAACCAAAACGAACCTTGCATTGAACCTTTTATGTGTCATTTAATTTTTTAACACATTGGTATTCATAGAGAATTGTTGATCTTTACTTTTCAGAACTTTCCACAATGCCTGCCTGTTCCATTGGCGGTTGCCCTTCGAAGACCCATAATAAATCTGAAGGTACTATAATGCATGTTCTCCCTAAGACAATAGATCAGATAAGAGAATGGGTCCGATATTGCGGATATCCACCGTCTGAGCCTGAAAGTAGAGTCCTAGAAGTCTTTGCGGACAAGAGGGGTGATCGATACCGCATATGCAGCAGGCACTTTAGCTCAGACATGTACTCCACATCATTGCTAGTAAAGAAGAACACACTGCGAAAATTGCGCTCAACCGCTATTCCCACTCTATTCGTCCACATCCCTCCACTGGTGAGTCAAGTTTACGTATTTTTCTCTCGGCCTTGCGGTAGTGTGTAGCATTAGCTAACAATAATTTCCCCATTTATGTATCCACTCAATATGAAGGCGGAAGATTCTCCATCCGTGTCGTTATTGCAGTCATCAGCCACTTCAAGCGCCTATCGGGTAATCTTTCTTGGCTATTCTGCCACTGACTTGTTTTAGGCATGTAAATCAATAGTTTTAATTTATCGTGTAGTTATTTTACCTAATGGTACACCCTTGTACTCGTCCTCTAGTCTTTGTTTTCAGTTATAATTATTGTTATCCAAAATAATGCAAGTACTGTCTTTCAGGGAGATGCTGAGGAGTCCAACGTATTGACGACAACCGTTAATGTCACTCAGATGCTCGAGGTACGTTTCCGGACAGTTCCATCGATGGAGATCATCAGATCTTGCATTCTTGTAGCGTGATTGTTACACACAATGTTTCTTTCGTTTTTAGCCATTGATATGTCCTTCTGTCGTCGCCCTCCTATGTGTCTTCTTTTTCAATATTGTGTTCATTACTAATGAAAGTCCTATGTTTCAGGGAGTCGATGGAGCATTAGTCCAAGAAGAAGGGGGAGCATGCAGTTACGGGTCGGCGCAACAGCTTGCAGAAGTGTGCACAGCAGTTACATCGTCCCTTGATGTTCTTATGCATTTCGAGGTATGGATACTGACAGTTCGATCAAGCGAAATCATATGACGTGATTACATCCGCTATACTTCCTTCTTTATTAACGCAAGTACTATGTTTCAGGGAGATGACGGAGCTTCTTCTACAAGAACATCACCCCTAGTAGTTGATGCAGATCTCTGGGTGGTGACACTTCCAACGATCGAGCAAATGGAATCATATTTACATATCCATTATTTATTTTAGACAACTGATCATTTGTGCAGGTCTATTTAGATGAGCCGTTGACGCCTGCACAAAGTTTATGTTCTTTTTAACAAAATAGAAAACCATACTAATGCAATTACTGTGTTTCAGGGAGTTACTGAAGCATCATCTTCAATAATATCATCAATGGAAGTCTATGAGGAGCCCGAGGTATGGATCTTGACAGTTCCATCTAACTAGATCAACAATGCGTGAATAATTGTCGTTTGAATCTTCTACACAAAGCGTTCATTCGTGTTTTGCTATTGAGATGTACCTGGGTATTGGTCCCCAAGTACATTTTGTGTTTTCAATATTATTATACATACTAATGAAAGTTCTATGTTTCAGGGAGTCGATGGAGCGTCAGTGCGTGATGGATGTGCTTATCATGAAAATATAGTCGTTGCAGCGCAAGAGGAAGTGGAGACATGCACACACGAGTCGGAGCAACAGCGTCCTGATGTTGAAGTTCGAGGCAAGAAAGTTTCAAAGAAAAGAAAGCAAAAGAAGGTTAGTGTCCTGGTCACTATATTATGTTGTTTTTCACTGTTAATAGTTCAATACTGTAAGTTGTGTTTAAACTGAACATCCCTTTTCCAATCTGTCCTCTAGTTGCGAGTGGGTGTACGAACTAGATCTACACAGACAGTGAAGCGAACGAGAGATGTTGCTTGTCAAACCTTTTGGCAGGGACTTGAGACTGGAGATGCATTATGCCAATGGGAAGAATATGAAGTGATTGACAACGGAGCTATACCACCACCAGCCATTGATAGTGAATGTCCTCCTGGTAGTTCGGATGCAGTCGGAGATCAATTCACAGAATCCACACCCGCAAAAACTAAGACCGCGAGAAAGTTGAAGAAATTGTTTTATTCACCCATCGCCGGAGAAGGAACAGATGTTGCAATGGAAGAGAATGAAGTGGACGACAATGAAACACCATCAATATCACTGAACATAGCGGAAGACGATATCAGAGATTCTACCTTTCATGTGAGTGACATGTCCTCAACGTTACAGGCCGAACCAGCTGGGATGCAGAGTGACAGTATAAGGAAAGAGGCCAAATTCATTGTATTCGATAGTTGTTTGATTAATATTATTATTCGGATGAAATGTGGGCATTCGGTTGGTGGGGAAGTATGTGGGGAGCCATTGATTAATGTGACTCGTGCAATTCGAGGCACTAACCTTAAAATACATGCCACCTGTACAATATATCATCCTTTCTCATGGTCTGCACAACCCATGCTGGGGCAACTGCCAGCAGGCAATCTACTTTGTGCAGCGGCTGCACTTTTTAGTGGTTCAAGTTTTAAAAAGTTAGAGTCTTTCTTTCAGTTTGTGGGAATCCATTTCATTGCGAAAACTCAGTTCTACAAATACCAAACCGATTATCTATTTCCAGCCATTAGCGAAGCTTGGAGAATGGAAAAAATGTCTATTGATAGTACATTCGCGGGCAAACGGTTCAGGCTAGCCGGTGATGGACAGTGCGACAGCCCAGGATTTTCAGCCAAGTACTGCACCTACCACTTTCAGGACATGGAAAGTAAGAAAATTGTGAGTTCGGTGGTCGTGCAGGTGTCACAAAGTACATCCTCAGTGGCCATGGAGAAAGTTGGCTTTGTAGCATCATTGCAAGAACTACAATCGCGGGGAATGGTGATCGACCTGATAGCCACGGACAGACACGTTTCAATTGCCAAGACAATGAGAGAAGAGTACAAAAATATAAATCACCAATTTGACGTTTGGCATCTTGCAAAAACAATCAATAAAAAAATGTCGGCTGCAGGTAAAAAAAAAGATATGCAAGGTATTTCACAGTGGTCCAAGTCAATCAGCAACCATCTTTGGTGGAGCTCAAAAACATGTGGAGGGTCGTTGGAAATTCTACTGGAAAAATGGCGGTCAGTAATGCTACACTGTAGCAACGTTCACCGCTGGACCACAAACCAACATTTCCACAATTGTGAACATGGCCATTTGTCCACAGAGGAGGCACGGAAGAAGAAGTGGTTGATTCCTTCATCACCCACTCACAAAGCCATTGAAAAGATTGTATTTGATAAAACTATAACAAGAGATTTGAGGGGACTCACGGAATTCTGCCACACAGGAGATTTGGAGGTGTTCCACAATATGTGCCTAAAGTACAGGCCAAAACTATTGCATTTTGGCATGGAGGGCATGATAAATCGGACTCTTCTAGCGGTCTTGGCACATAACCATAATGTTGGCCGTCAACAAAGTAGGACGACCGGAACTTTAGGGATGCTTCGCTACAATAAGGCCTTCACTAAAAGAAGTAAACAATGGGTGATCAAACCAGTGTTTGAGGATATGCAATATGAGTTTATTGAGAGACTTATTGTTGATGTCCTAGATAGGCACATACATGGAGTTGTGAACGAACCTGTGCAGGGGACAACTGCATTGCCACCCAACATTGCCTCTGTTCCATGTCCACCTAAAGCAGAGCTCATTGAGAAATACACATCACGGTTGAAATGATTGTAATTTGATTGTCTGTTCTCTCGAGTCTCCTCATGTCGCAGGCCCATTGAATATGTGTAGCTATGTATTGTGTAAATAAAAGTGATTGCTCAGTGTACATGCAATGTGTCTCTCCACCCTTGTTCATTTGCGCATTAAATTAAACCAAACAGTAATATAAATCATTTTTCAAAAAATATAGAATGTCTCCGTATTTATGGTTCGCTGGGGCTGCAAATGCACGCAGACAAAATGCAAAGATGGAGTGTAAATTTCAAGTCCTGTGAGATGGCCTTACACTGAATGTAGCTAACTAGGAATGTGTGCTCGTTCAAAGTGAAGGTCAGCTGCTTTGATTTTTTGCTCGGGTGCCGGAATGGCCCACGACTCAGTATAAGGTTCTATTGTTATTTGACCTTGACAGGCCGGGACCATCCCGAAAGACTTCTTTTTGGGGGTGTGGGGCAATAACGTAAGAAACGATAATGAATATAATTTCAGTAACGAAAGCCATTTAATGTTCGTTCATTAGAAGAATTAACGTCGGCATAGAAGGAGTGGTATTTCGGGGCTGCTCTACGCACAGACACAATGGAAAATGCAAATATAATGTAAGTAACTCTTTAGATGAGTTTATACCGCAATTTAATTACTATACAGTAGCTTTAAAGACGGGTTCAGTTGTACTTGTTTGTTCTATGTGGCATATTGTTTTGTACCGCGCACTATCTTGAGAAGAACCATCTCCTTTTACGGAAGTACCTCAAAACCTTCCTCTTTGCTTCTGCTTTCTCTCTCCGTCTCCCCTGCTACAACTGGTCCACTGTCTGCGACCTCGGTCCTGGGCCCTTCCACTCTCCACCTGCACTGCCTCCCTGTCAACCTCTGCACTGGGGGACTGTCTCAGTATCCTACAGCCCCCCCTTGACGTATAATACCCAGTTGCACTGTCCTAGCTATGAAATAATTTCCCGACCTAATATATAAAATGAATAATTTTTATAAAGATCTGATGGTGAGACTAATTTCATTTTTTATGTTTTTAAAACAGGTACATCCTTCATTATTGTATGTGTCACGAGTACCAGACACCGGCGGATGGCTTTTTCAACCGCCAGTTGCTTCTCCGCGTGAACAACGTTACCACCCTGACCATTTTATGGGACGATCGCCAAGTACAAGTATGCCCTTACGCGGTACTAACGGCTAGATGCAACATACAGACCGTTGTGGTGGCCTAGTGCCTCGTTGTTGGAACAGCCATGCGATTATCAGTGCGACCGAAGAGCTTATTTTATCGTAAACCAACACCCTGTGTACTGCACACGAACATCGCTTGCCTCTAGACGAACTATTTTGGATCGAGAGCAAAGAAAAATGCAAATCGCTGAATATTCTCTAAACATTTGATGTCCAATAAATGTACTTTGCCAAATGTACAATCTTGCCGTTTGCTTTTAAACCACAGTTTCATATTCCGAATTGTGGCGCTGTATTGTGAGATGATCTAAGACCCTGTGTACAGCAAAGGAACATCGCTTGCCTCAAGACGAACTATTTTGGATCGAGAGCAAAGGAAAATGCAAATCGCTGAATATTCTCTAAACATTTGATGTCAAATAAATGTACTTTACCAAATTTACAATCTTGCGGTTTGATTTAAAAGTACAGTTTCATATTCCGAATTGTGGCGCGCTGTGTCGTGAGCTGATCTGTGTTGGTTTCCGGGTTCTGTGTGGAGTCGCGTAGAAGACGCCTGGGCGCATTTGCCTACGCAGCACAGTCACATCACGGATAGAGGCGGGGAATATGAATGTTTTCATAAAGTCTGTTTCAGGGGCGGGGGATTTGATTTAGTGCCGCAAAAGCAGGTGAGCCAGGTCGATGGGGGGAAATGATAGGATTATCAGAAAATGGCGGCTGATTTCGAGTGCGTTAATGGACGAAAAGTCGGGTAAGGTCCATAGGAAAGTTTTCTACGATCTACCGATTTATGCTTAAAAACACATGGCCGAACCGTAGGGACAATAAAAAAAAAAGTCCCGGAACTATCCTTTAATGCCTTCCCTGCTAACTGTGATACCACTTCTACTGAGACTGGGGGGATGGTCCCTCATGAACCTGACAGGTTTCAGGCCTTATATCTAGTTGACACCAGTATACCTCCTCCCCTTTAGCACTGCCCTTGCGGGGTGTACCGCCTGGAGGCTGTATATTCTACCCAGCAGTAAACCAGTTGCCTCCCACCTTGTCATTTCTTGGCACTTTCCTTCTGGGCTTCTATCAGCACTTAGCAACCCCTACTTCCCTTTCTATTCATGCACTTTTATTACTGCACAATGCATATGTGAATTTATAGGAGCAGTGTGTGCCATTTATTGGGATAAGCAATGGGAATGCAGACACAAGATTTTGCTAGAACATTTTGAAGTGGCAGTTTGTGTGTGGAAGTCTAATATGTTTATAAGGGTATATGTAGAGTTTTTGGAAGTGATTGGTGGATAGATGTGTGACTGTTTGAAAGCAGGAAATGAGGGAGTTTTACATACAAAACAGTAAAAAGGGCAGAAGGGCTGTGCTGTGCGATGGTGTGCATGTGAAATCCGGAAAGGGGACAGCAGAGACCGTGGATAGTTATGAACATCCATGGATTATGGTCCTTATTGTATGCTAGAGAAATGTATTTGTGCTAGAGAAAAGAATTTGGGACAGAAAATTGTTTCTGTGCTTTTTTCTTTTTTTCTTTTATACAATTGTCCAGTATTTCCATTAGCATAGTAGAAAATGAAAATGGAAATGTTGGAGAATCTTATTGAGTCTAACTACTTCATTGAAAAATGTAAAATAAATGGAATCTATAAGTTCATTTTTTGTAGTTCTATTTTTAAACAGTGAAAGGTGGTTCCTAAAGGAACCTTTTTTATGTTTATTGATTTTGTATTTTTTTCTTTTTTCTTGCAGGAGTGGCCAAGAAGTAAAGTAGGGGAGGATAATGAGGGAAGGGACACCAACCACACATATGGAGGGGCAGGTGGACAGGGGAAGATGTTTAAATCTAAGGTGGGGGACAATGTTTCTCATGCTCCTTGATTGAAGCCTTAAAAGCACATTGAAACTGCTCCCACCTGCAGAGTGGTGTGTTGGAGTATATACAGAGTACTGTTGTCTTGAAAAGATATGGATCAACAGCCTCTTTTATGGCTTGTAAGGTAGCTGGTGGGATTTTCTGCCCCACAGGAGTAGCCTGTACTACTTCCTGAGAAAGGAACAGCCTTTCTGAGAGCATCCCCATGGTTGGATTTGGTGCAGCGGCGCATGGAGATGGTCTGTAGGAGTACTGCCCAGGTTGTCCGCGATTGAGTACAGGGTTGCCCTTAGTGCATTTCACCTTGGTAGCCTGAGGCTTTGGTACACCCCCAACAGTGGTAAAGAACCACCACGCCCATGATTCTCTCTGGGTGCTAGAGGTAGGTACTTCCTTTACCTCATCTGCTTGGTCCTCTCCATTGTCTTTGGAAGAACTGCACTTTTCTTGTTGTGTAGGTCCTCCAGCGGTGGTGGATCTTGGGGAGGAGGGATGGCAAACTGATGCCATTTTTAAGATAAATAGCAGTTTTGCTAATATTCTTCAAAGTATGTGCTCTGTAATAGATTCTTAATGGATAATGAGTATATATAGGTGTAGTTGCTGTGCAAGGGTACATTTTGAGCTTGAAAGTTCCTAAATCAGTAGAAAAAGCAGTTCCAAACTGTCCACCAAGCATGGACCAGATCGCGAACTGCGGACGCGTTCCCCGACACATCATCATGCCACATGTGCGCACAAGAAGCTGTCCGAAAGTCTGCTAAGAGTCAGGAGATGTGATCAATGACATTTGGGATGTAATTTTTGATGTCCATGGTGTTGTTAGCAGTGCACGGTGTTGGCACGAGTTATGGTTGCTTCGCTTACCATAACAGGCAAATTTCTGGGGTTTTCCCGTTTTACCTGTAACCATAACCATAACGTCCCTTTAACAAAGTTTATTCATTGAAAATACACATATATATATATTACATGGCCACAGTAGTGGCCATGTAGTTATGGTTAAGTTGCTGTCTCCATAGGAAGAGCCCTTTTTGGGCGGTTTATAACTTCGCTCCCCCTGGACAAATCCTCACCAAACTTTGCAAAAAAAGTATATGGCCTACTCTGAAATCTTTTTGCAAAGTTTGGTGAGGTTTGGTCCAGGGGGGGCAAAGTTATAGGGGGGGTACCAAAACTTCTTTTTTGCCATAGACATAATGGCAATAAACTTTGCTCACGCCTACAGCCCAAACGGCTGGATGGATTTACACCAAATTTGCGGCAGGAGTGGTGGCTTGGTCTCGAAAGCATGCTTTTTTTATTTGGTGTAAATCCATCCAGTAGTTTTTCTTAAAATGACAAAAATGTAAGTGAAAATAATTAGTGATATCTATGTCCGCTTCGCGGACACACTTCCCTGTTCGCTCCGCGGACATGACAGGCATTGGGCAAGCGGTTTGTGTGATGTCCGCGGACATGTGACGCGCTCTCCCATTGGTTGCGGTGAAGCGTGCAGTGCGTCGTATTTTCAGAGACACCAGCCATCTTTGTTTATCGTTCGCATCAAGAGGCTTTGTCAACAGAGACCCTGCATACAACCAGTCCCGGGCTGCTGCAGACTGCCAGGAGACACGCCATCCCCACACGGTCTCTCTCCTGTTCCCCCCACCCCCCGCTCATACCCTATGTCTTCCTCCTGTTCCAGCCACCCCCCGCTCATGCTCCGTGTCTCTCTCCTGTTCCTCCCACTCCCGCTCATGCCCCGTGTCTTCCTCCTGTTCCCCCTACCCCCTGCTCATGCCCCATGTCTTCCTTCTGTTCCCCCCACCCCCCGCTCATGCCCCGTGTCTCTCTCCTGTTCCCCACACCTCCTGCTCATGCCCTGTGTCTCTCTCCTGTTCCCCCACCCCTGCTCATGCCCCGTGTCTTCCTCCTGTTCCCCCCACCCCCGCTCATGCCCCGTGTCTCCCTCCTGTTCCCCCCACCCCCCGCTCATGGCCCGTGTCTCTCTCCCGTTCCCCCCACCCCCCGCTCATGCCCTGTGTCTCCCTCCTGTTCCCCAAATCCCCGGGTCATGCCCCGTGTCTTCCTCCTTTTCCCCCCAACCCCCGCTCATGCCCTGTGTCTCTCTCCTGTTCCACGATACCCCCGCTCATGCCCCGTGTTTTCCTCCTGTTCCCCCCAACCCCCGCTCATGCCCCGTGTCTCTCTCCAGTTCCCCCACCCCCGCTCATGCCCCGTGTCTCCCTCCTGTTCCCCCAGCTCATGCCCCATGTCTCTCTCCTGTTCCTCCCACCCCCTGCTCATGCACCGTGTCTTCCTACTGTTCCCCTCCCTGCTCGTGCCCCGTGTCTCTCTCCTGTTCCCCCCACCCCCTGCTCATGCCCCGTGTCTCCCCCCTGCTTCCCCCACCCCCTGCTCATGCCCCGCGTGTCTCTCCTGTTCCCCCCACCCCCGCTCATGCCCTGTGTCTCTTTCCTGTTCCCCCCACCCCTGCTCATGCCCCTTGTCTCTTTCCTGGTCCCCCCACCCCCCGCTCATGCCCCGTGTTTCCCTCCTGTTCCCCCGACCCCCCGCTCATGCCACGTGTCTCTCTCCTGTTCCTCCCCACCCCCCGCTCATGCCCCATGTCTCCCTTCTGTTCCCCCTACCCCCGCTCATGCCCAGTGTATCTCTCACTCCCGCTCATGCCCCATGTCTATCTCCTGTTCCCCCACCCCTACCGCTCATGCCCTGTGTCTTCCTCCTGTTCCCCCCAACCCCCCGCTCATGCCCTGTGTCTTCCTCCTGTTCCCCCACACCCCCTGCTGATGCCCCGTGTCTTCCTCCTGTTCCCCCACACCCCCTGCTGATGCCCCGTGTCTTCCTCCTGTTCCCCCCACCCCCCACTCATGCCCCGTGTCTCTCTCCTGTTCCCCCCACCCCCCGCTCATGCCCCTGGTCTTCCCCCTGTTCCCCCACCCCCGCTCATGCCCCGTGTCTCCCTCCTGTTCCCCCACCCCCCGCTCATGCCCGTGTCTCCCTCCTGTTCCCCCCACCCTCGGCTCATGCCCCTTGTCTCTCTCCTGTTCCCCCCAACCCCCGCTCATGCCCTGTGTCTCCCTCCTGTTTTCCCCCCACCCCCCACTCATCCCCCGTGTCTCTCTCCTGTTCCCACCACCTCCCACGTCTCCCTCTTGTTCCCCCCACCCCCAGTCATGCCCCGTGTCTTCCTCCTGTTCCCCCCCACCCCCCGCTCATGCCCCGTGTCTTCCTCCTGTTCCCCCCACCCCCCGCTCATGCCCCGTGTCTTCCTCCTGTTCCCCCCAATCCCCCACATGCCCCCTGTCTTCCTCCTGTTCCCACCAGCCCCCGCTCATGCTCCCTGTCTTCCTCCTGTTCCCCCCACCCCCCGCTCATGGCCCGTGTCTTCCTCCTGTTCCCCCCACCCCCCGCTCATGGCCCGTGTCTTCCTCCTGTTCCCCCACCCCCCGCTCATGCTCCGTGTCTTCCTCCTCTTCCCCCCCGCCCCCTCATTCCCCCTGTCTTCCTCCTGTTCCCCCCACCTCCCGCTCATGCCCCCTGTCTTCCTCCTGTTCCCCCCACCCCCTGCTCATACGCCCTGTCGTCCTCCTGTTCCCCCCACCCCCCGCTCATGCCCCCTATTCCCCCCACCCCCTGCTCATACCCCGTCGTCCTCCTGTTCCCCCCACCCCCCGCTGATGCCCCGTGTCTTCCTTCTGTTCCCCCCACCCCACGCTCATGCCCGGTGTCTTCCTCCTGTTCCCCCACCCCCATGCTCATGCCCCATGTCTTCCTCTTGTCCTCCCTCCTATGATGCCCCTTTTTGACCTCCTGTTCCCCCCACCCACCGCCGATGCCCTGTCGTGTTCTCTTTATACACCCCGCCTTCCCTTTCCATGGTGTCCATCTTGGTAAAAGATTTTCCTTCCTACACCGGGACGCCACAGGCGTTCCGGTTTGGGAAGAAAAATCTTTTTTTTACCACCCCGGGTTCCCGCTTTGAGAACCTAGGATGCTAGTGGTCTTCATCCATTGAAAAGGACGTTATGGTTACGTTGCACTAATAAAAACCTATGAAATTCAATGAAATAACTTTGTTAAAGGGACGTTATGGTTAAGTTGCACTAAAAAAAACCTATGAAATTCAATGAAATAACTTTGTTAAAGGGACGTTATGGTTAAGTTGCACTAATAAAAACCTATGAAATTCAATGAAAAAACTTTGTTAAAGGGACATTATGGTAAAGCTGCACTAATAAAAACCTATGAAATTCAGTAAAACAACTTTGTTAAAGGGACGTTATGGTTCAAAGTAAAACTGAAAAACCCGTGAAATTCGGCAGTTATGGTAAGATAAGCAACCATAACTCGCGCCACCGTGCACTGCTAACACTAACACCCAGGACATCAAAGATGACATCTCAAATGTCAAATTCAGAGTGGGCCATATACTTTTTTTGCAAAGTTTGGTGAGGATTCGTCCAGAGGGAGCGAAGTTATAAGCCATCCAAAAAAATGCTCTTCCATGTAATATACACACACACACACATATATATATATATATATATATATATATATATATATATATATATATATATATATATATATATATATTATAGGGGCAGTGCTTGCCACCCTATAGTTAAGGTGCGTCAGAGACATAGAAGCCCCTCAAAATTATATTGTTAATAACCTTTGATTTGAGTAACATATTTGGCCAAAATTATAAAAATGGCTCCCCCAGACTGCAAAGTTTCGTAAAGATTCATTAAAAAATGTAAGTTATTTAGTGTCATAAAGAATTTTTTTCCCCAAAAGTGCAGCCTACTTCCCATTCATTTTCCAATAGACAAAAAATGTCAATTTTTGCCACAGCTCACAGCCTAAACCGCTGGATGGGTTTGGACCAGGTCTGAAACTACTTGGGCATGAAGCATTGACTTGCAATCCATGCCTGGTTCGGGGTTATTCCATGCCATATTTATTTTAAAATTTGACGGAGAAGAAGGTGCCCTATTCTCCAAAAAGTATACCTCCTTCTCCCATGGTGCATGGCAGGATCATGGTTTTAAGAAATTAAACGACCGCCATCTTGTTTTCCTCTTGATGCGAGAGATATTTGCGGCGATAGCCGAGGTTACGGAACAATTAAACTCAGTAAAGAGCTATTTGATGGTCAGGAAACATACAGGGTAGAGATGGGGGATGGCTAGAAAGCACTGTGTGAAATTTGGGAGTTAGCGGGGGCCCGAGGACTGATCTTCCAGCACAAAGCCTTTCTGTAGCCGCAAATAGCCGACATCTGAAAGCAAACTGCGTCACAGAAGGAGCGGAATGGGGGGTAGCTGGCACAGATGAGTGGGGCATTTGGTTATGGCCTGAGGGGGCAGGGAAGCATTTTCTTCTGGCTTGTTTGCCGAGATTCGCGGCTATATCCGAGGTTACAAAGGACTACAGAAAACCACGAGTATGTGTATTTAGGTACCCGGGTTACATTTTTAAAACCATTTTGTTTTTAAAGATATAAAGAATGCCCTAGCTAGTGACTTCATTGCCAGCCAGGTGTCCCAATCATACAGTAACCAGGACAGACTTTGCTTAGCTTCAAAACGAGGTAAGGGTCAGCCTCTTCAGGCCATGTTGCCTGATAAATGAGCAACACTTACAAGACCACTTAGAGGAATGGGCTGGCCTTAAGCAGGGTCAGCCCCACTTTGAAGCTAAGCAGGGTCAGCCCTGGGATACTGCATGGATGGGAGACCGAATGGTCACCTGAATTATTTACTTTTTTAAAAACCATGCTACTATCATTCCTTGAAGGTTTTGCAATCAGAAAATTGTTTGCCTTTTGCTGAATTGAATTCTGGTATATGTGGTCTCCCAGTCAATAATACAAACATTGTATTTTTACAGCAACAGTGGGGTTCCCATCCCTGCAGTAAATGGGACAAACCGTGCTTAGCTTCAAAGTGAGGAAGGGGTCAGCACACTAAGGCCATGTTGCCTAATATATGGACCCCACACTTAGAAGAACACTTAGAGGAGCATGGCCTAAGGGGACTGGATCCTTCCTCGCTTTGAAACTAAGCAGGGTCAGTTCCGGTTACTGCATGGATGGCAGACAGTCCATGGTCCAGAAGGCTATGTGTTTTATTAGTTTTAAATATCTCATAACGCACGGCATCCATATTTTTATAAAACAGAAAAAATGAAATTAAAAAAATAACATTTATGCTGAAGGCTGCTATCAGAGAACTCGGGCCTTAAGGAGTTTGAGACACAGCACTTAAACATTATGTTACAATGATGTTATTGTTTGAATTTTACAAGTTTCATACCTAGCCTTTTATTATTGAACATATTAATGTATAGGCTAAGTATGAAATGTATGCCCTATGAAGCATCAAGCTATTGTGGTGTACTGGTTAAATGCTGTTCTTCGAACTCTGGCAAACCAGGCTTCAAGACTTTTGTTTTAATCTTTATTTAACTAATGTAATGTAATTAAAAGAAAAGCAATGTGGGTTGGAGGTGGCAAGGTTTGTTGCAGTACAGTCCTGTGATCTTATTTAACCTGAGGTCATTTAGACGTGGCTGCAATGTCAGCCACGTCCAAACATCCCTTGCACCAAAATAAAGGTGCCGGTATGGCATTCGCACCGGAATGGCTTTCGCACCGAAAAGGGCACAGCGAAATGGGCGCTGTGCACAATGCCTGTGCCAAATCGGCCCATGCCAAATTGGTGGCGCCGAAAAGGGGTGTACCGCTTGGAGAACACTGCTTTACTAAAATGTGTGCTCCATGGCAACTAATGTAATCTCATTGCGCATTGCCTAAAACTTTGTGAGTTCTCAACATTTTTAAATACTCATGGCACGCCACTTCCACATATTTTTTTTTAAACGGTGCTACTATCAGTCCTTGAAAGTTTTGCACTCAGAACAATTTGTTTGCTGTTTGCTGAATTTCATTCTGGTATATATAGTCTCACAGTCAAGATGGGGGGAATAATGCCACAAGTGTACACTTTTGCCTAACATAATTCTATAAGAATGTATATATTTGAGTGACACTATGGAATGTGTACTTTGAAGTTAGCTTTAACAAGCAGAGTATTCTTGAAAGACAGACATGGGGTGAGGAGGGGAAATGATGAGAGGGCAAGTAAGTTATGAGTATTTGCCCATGATGTGGCAAGAGAGTTTTCAATCCTGGACACTGGTGCAGTTATTTTCCCCTCATTGTGGTTGCTTTTCAGGGCACCAGTAAAGGACACATGTGGGTGGACAGTGTAACTTTTTTTTGGAGGGCGGGTGCAACCCCTTGTTTTGTTTTGAGGTTGGTAAGCTTGCTCAATTATTTGGATACCAGGATTTTACTCAGGTTGTCATGTTCCCAGTGCAGACGCTTACCCACAAGACCACAAGCACTAGTTTTATATAGGGATTTTGATTTCCATGTAATATTACACCACAGATTGCTGGGTTTAAAAGGCAAGCACCTTTTATACTATGCCAGCATATGTATTGACATATTTCCTCTCTCAGGTTATTTTTCCGGTGTTCATTACTTTTTTGAAACGTCCAATGCTATTTTGTCTTGCACAATTTCTTCTAAGGAGAAGGTCGATTGAACTACATTTGTATATTTCACTTTAAAATATGTGGCCACTAACTGTGTGTTTATTCATGGGTTCCAGCATTTGATTTTCGCTATGTGGTAAAAGTACCTAGGCATATGTTATTCTTGCAGTCTAGCATTTTTGACCCTTTGCTGCGCTGCTTAAATGCGGGTAGATGGAGTCTTGCGATGTATCGCAACAGTCGCCAAGAGACCAGCCATAAAACAAGGGGCTTTTAGCACACTGCTTAGCCAAAGTGTGTGATCCTCAGCAAATGATGTAATCGCACAGGGCATTAACTAAAAACATTGGGAGTTCTCAAAGCCTGCAATGTTTAATGCATAGTAAAAACATAAATATTTTTACAGCTACAGTTACTTCAAGGGTGAAAAATCTCTGGTGACCCAGGTCTCCCATCCATGCAGTAACCAGGACTGACCCTGAGTAGTTTTAAACTGAGGAAGGGGCATGCCCTCTCAGGCAATGGTGCCTAATACAAGACCACTTAGAGCAACATGGCCTGAGGGGCTTGCCCCTTGCTCACTTTGAAGCTAAGCAGTACTGTGCGTATATTCATGGGCGCCAGCTTTTGATTTTCACTGTGGGTGCAGAAAGTACCTGGACATATGTTATTCTTGCAGCAGGCCTTTTTTCCCCTGTTTCCATGCTGCTTAAATGTGGTTAGTTAGGGCTGTGCGATGTATCACAACAGTCACTAAGAGACCGGCCATAAAACAAGGGGCTTGGAGCACGGGACAGGACTTTTAGGCATGGCCAGTTAGGTGCACATCGTTATGACGGGACTTTTTCGCTGCAGGGTCTGTTTTTGTGCACCCAGTTAGACGCAGCCAGTTGTGGCAGGACCTCTCAGCGCAAGGATGTTTTGGTGTGAGAGGTCGCAATTGGCATGGCATGAACCTGCAGACACTTCGCATTTTGTACCTCTTGGTGCGAGAGGTCGCAATTGGCATGAACCTGCAGGCACTTTGCATTTTGTAATATGGATTAAACGTGAAGATGTACTTACTACAACATTATACAACAGGATGGGACATGTATTACACAGTCATTGCAGAATTGAACATGTATTAAACATGAAACACATTTATTTACTGCAACATTATAAACTCCACGCTACTATCCCTCACAAACAACTTCATACCATATACACACACACACACATGCTCACATCAAACACACACACCTTGCATGCAACCCTCTCAGATGACATGCACACTCTCACACCACACACTCCCCCTTACACTGCACATATATTCAAAAAGAGGACTACATCTATGGGCAACATTATAAAACAGAAAAAAAGAAATAAAAAAAAATAACATTTATGCTTAATGCTGCTATCAGAAAATTCTGGCCTTAAGGAGTTTGGGACGCAGCACTTAACCATTATGTTATGTTATGTTATGTTACTTGACATTTATATAGCGCCTTATGTATCATTGGTAGGATCTCAAAGCGCTGGTAGGTTGAACGCCCTCCGGAACCGTAGTTCAAGTCAATAGAGAGAGAAAGAGTCATAAGGTGCGTGTGTGCAACGGATATGTGTGCAGCCGGTGTGGTAGTTGCATGATAGCTGCTTCTTAGCGGTAAGTGTAGCGGTTGGGAGGTCAGGTATATGTGTTCATTCTGGAGGGATGATGCCCAGACTGATTTGTGGCTGCGTTACGCCTGAGGATACGCTTAAGCTAGCGGTGTGCTTAGCTGATGTTTAATTAGGATGATGAGGAGTATGTGGCGGGTGTTAGTATGAGAACAGCTATACCAAATGTGTCATAGTATCGCTGTGTTTTAGTTGCATGTTGGTATACCGGAGAGAGTAAGCGTGGTAGTGTAATATGGTGGTTATCAGTTCCAGTCACTCCATCTGTTCCATCCACTCCATCTGTCCGTCCACTCCATCAGTTCCGTCCACTCCATCCGTTCCATCCACTCCATCCGTTCCATCCACTCTACCTGTTCCATCCACTCTGCCTGTTTCATCCACTCTGCTTGTTCCATCCACTCTGCTTGTTCCATCCATTCCATCTGTTCCATCCACTCCATTTGTTTCATCCACTCCTTCAGGTCAGTCTACTGTGTCTGTTCCATCAACTCCATCGTTTCATGCGTTCCATCCACTCCATCCGTTCCATGTGTTCCATCCACTCTTTCCGTTCCCCTCCACTCCTTCCATTCCCATCCACTCCTTCTGTTCCCATCCACTCCTTCCGTTCCTGTCATGGGTATCAGGCAGGTAGTTGGGGCAAGCTGGGTGGAGGCTTGGCAGGCCTGGCATAGGCACACAAAGAGCCCATAACAAATCCCTCCTTTCATTCCTTCCTAGTGTTTGTAGTAACTTCCTGGTTACCACTTCCTGTTGCCAAACAGGAAGTGCATGATAACTCATGAGCTCTCTAGTGTTTTGGTGTGGCTGGCTATATAAGCCACACCCAAGATTCTTCCAGTGCTTCGTGTTGCTTACTGTGAGCTGTATCAGCAACACACTTGCCGTGCTCTGGATCAGCCAGCATCTGCTTACCTGCTCCAGATCATCCTTCTTCTGCTTACCTGCTCCGGATCATCCTACTTCTGCTTACCTGCTCTGGATCATTCAACTTCAGCTTACCTGGTTCTTACTCCACGCCGCAGCTATCTCCAGTCAAGAGGGGACTTCTACACCGGCACCTGTAAGAACAAAGAAGAACATTGTTAACACGCACACATCAGTACCGCTGCGCATACTCACTGAATCTTCCCGCGACGCTGGAATCCAGGTTAGTTGCACGAGCGCACAAACCCCTGTAAGAAAGAAGAGACATTATTCATTGCGCTCGCTCCAATAACGCGGACACTTATTTCACTGCGCTCTCTCTCTCTCTCTACGGGGTGCATACTTACCAAAAGCCTCTGTGCAAACTTACCTAACCACCAAGTCTCCAGTATCGCTGAACCCGGACTCGAGGCACTAATACCACATAATTTCTCCTGCAAGGGAAAGGGAGAGACATTACCAGATGCACTCGAATTGAAAGCGCTGCACAAACCTACCAGCAGCTAGCTTCTATACGCAGCGCTACTCACCCACAAAAATACCAGCAAACAAAGACAATACGGACAATTTTGGACACTCAACATTCTTGCGCAATGTTCACTTGTGGGAAGGACTTTCTAGCCAGTGAAGAAACAGGTGCCTTGAACTCTTGGCCTCCCTGTGAAGGCATAAAACAGCGTTTGGCATCTTAACTCAGCCTACAGACATTGGCTCCAATCACATGAGTGAATCGCACCCCTGCAAATGCAGGGTGGAGTGCACACCCTACTAAAGATCAAGGTAAGGCCATAGGGGACATCACAGCACACAGTAAAGAGAAGGGAAGGGCCCAGGGGAATCGGGTAAATTCAGGTCTGAGTGTACACCTTGTATTTGACAGGTATTCCTCTGGGTGAAACAGGGGAAGTGAAGACTCGGGGTCAAGGGAGGCTCGTCCATCGCTCCTGCAGAGACAGAGGTGAGTGTGACAGTTCCATCCACTCCCTCCGTTCCATCCACTCCTTTCGTTACATCCACTCCTTCCCTTCTATCCACTCCTTCTGTTCTATCCACTCCTTCCGTTCCATCCACTCCTTCTGCTCCATCCACTCCATACGTTCCATTCACTTCATCCGTTCCATCTAGTTCATCCATTCCATCAAGTTCATCCGTTCCAACCACTCCTTCCATTCCATCCACTCTGTCCGTTCCATCCACCTCGTCCGTTCCATCCACCTCATCCGTTCCATCCACTTCATCCGTTCCGTCCACTTCATCCCTTCCGTCCACTTCATCCCTTTCGTCCACTTCATCCCATCCGTCCACTTCAACCGTTCCATCCACTTCATCCGTTCCATCCACTTCACCCGTTCCACCACTTCATCCGTTCCATCTACTTCATCCGTTCCATCCACTTCATCCGTTCCATCCACCTCATCCGTTCCATCCATCTCATCCGTTCCATCCGCTTCATCCGTTCCGTCCGCTTCAATCGTTCAATCTGCTTCATTTGTTCCATCCACTTCATCCAATCATCCACTTCATCCAATCATCCACTTTATCTGTACATCCACTTCATCCGTTCCATCCACTTCACGATGGATGGTAGGGTTTTAGCTTGTCCTGAAGGTATTGAGGTCCATTTTGTGCATTGCTCAGTGCGAGATGCATATGGTTTTGAAGGTCACCCTTCGTCCAACCGGGAGCCAGCGGAGAGTTTTGAGAGCTGGGGAGGTGTGATCTCTTGGGCCAAGTGCTAGTAGTAGTTTGGCTGTAGCATTTTGTGCTCTTTGTAGTTTAGTTATGTGGTATGCTTGGATTCCGAGGTAGAGGGAGTTAGCATATTCCAGTCTTGACATTACAATTGATTGGACCACGGCAAGTCTGTTGGGAAATTATTCTACATAGATTTATTGTTTGAATTTTCAATTATAGTCTAAGTATAAAATGTATGGCAACTCTTGCAGACCAGTGTTCAAGGTTGCATGTTTTCTTTAATTTAATATAATGAAAAGAAAAGAAACACAAGTGGGAGCTGGCAAGATTTGTTGCAGTGAAGTCCTGTGATCTTATTTAGCATGAGGGCATTTAGACGTGACTGCAATGTCAGCCACATCCAACCATCCCTCGCGCCAAAATAACGGCACTGGAATGGCTTTTGTGCTGAAATGGGCGCTGTGGCGGAATGGGCGTGTCAAATCAGCCTATGTGAAAATGATGGCGATGAAAAGGGGTGTACCACTTGGAGAACGCTGCTTAACCAAAATGTGTGCTCCATGGCAAATCATTTTAACTCACTGCGCATTGGCTAAAAACATTGTGTGTTCTCAATACCTGCAATCTAAAAACCATGTTAGTGATCTGGAAGCATTCTAAAATCTATGTAATAACAAAACCCTTGAAATTTAAGAAAAACACTTTAGTTGCAAGGACGGTAAGGTGAGCAATACTTTGTCAGAAAACCTTTGAAATTCAAGGAAAAATCTTTAATTGCAACGACGTTAAGGTGAGCAATACACTTTAAGAAAACCTTTGAAATTCAAGGAAAAAACTTTAGTTGCAGGGACATTAAAGTGAGAACTTAATGCAACAAAACCCTAGAAATTCAGATAAAGCCACCTTAACTTTGCGCCCCCTCTTGCGCAGAATAAGACCACAATGATGACATCACAATTCACATCACGATGACAACACTAATTACATTACAACAGTAACTGGCATTAAGCATGGCCTTCAGACATGGTCAGTGTGCATGGCCAAATATATTTTAACACATGAATGGGTACTAGACATGGCCTTCCGTTATGGACAGTGGTCGCAACCCAAGTGCACTGAATATTTTAAAGCACTAACAAGATACCAACCATAGACTTTGTCCTTTACCAGTAAATGCAGCTGTATATTATACACACTGAACAGGCACTAGCCATGAACTTTAGCACAATACTGGCCAGTGGCTACAATCTTTGGCTGTGCCCACTATATATTCTGACATATGAATGAGCCACTAGCCATGGCATTTGACCTTGATCAGTTTGTGCATCTTTTGGCCATGTCCACTGTACATTTTTAAATATTAAAATGCAATAAGTGATGGCCTTTTCCATGCCTACTGTATATTACATACACTAACTAGCCGCTAGCCATGGTTTTCAACACAATACTAGCCAGTGGCCACGGCCTTTGGCTGTGCCGACTGTATTTATGGACATATTAATGGGCGCTAGCTATGGCCTTTAGCCATGGCCACTGACTACAGCTTTCAACGTTGCCCACTGTATATTTTAAAACAGTGACGGGCTAATAAGCATGGCTTTTAACCATGTACATTAGTATTATTTAACACTAACCGACCACTAGCTACGGCCTTTGGTGCTGGCCATTGACCCCAGCCTTTGTCATGGCCAAGTCGATGGCCTAAATTGTTATAAGGTAATCAACGTTTTCATGAGCTAACTTAGAAATGATGTTATGTCTAATTCCATTATTGATGTGATCAGTTATATACAATGCAATTAGTGTTGTCACCAGTGATGGCATCAGTGATGTGATTTGTAATGTCATCATTGTGGTCATAGTCTGTGCAACAGGGGGAGCGTATATAAATAATTTATTAAATCAAATGTCAGGATGGTAGAAGGCCTAACTTGCCCTATGCTATGGTGGGTTTTCCCTACCTGAATGAAACTAAGGACTTGCATGTTCCAAATACTCACAAGACCTGAAAGGACTGCCTCTATCTTTTCTCATCATTGTTATAATAGTTGCCTTTCGGTCCCATGTTCCCTCCCCTTTGTCCTCTGGGAACATTGAAACATAATCACCTGATGTATAAGTCCCTTACAAATGAACAATAAATAAAATAAAATAAAAGGAAAGTCTTAGTCAAAGAGTTCAACTTAAAAGTCTGTCCATGACCAAAACCTAATCTTGCCCTCACAACCAAAGCTAAACAATGTATAGGGATGTCCGTAATCAAACAAAAAGTTCTGAACTTCTTCCAGCTCTTTGCTTTCTTTTCAGCACCTCTTCCTCAAGTTCAAGAAAGTTCCCCAAAAAGTCTTAAGATGACCTTCCTCAAAGTTCAAAGCAATGCAGTTCCACACAATCCTCTGGGTTCCCTTCCCCAAGTTCAATGCAATAAAATTCAAAATGAAAAGGGTCTTAAGGCTCTGTCATCAAGACAGCAGCAGCAATTCCTCGAGTCTTAGGGCTCCCTGCCCCAAGACTTCAACGTAGCGATTTATATTTCTCTGGATTTCAAAAAGTTCAACACAACTCCAGGTCATCTTGACCTTTCCTCTGTATTGTCTCAATAGTTCACTTAGAGGGCTTGTCCCTGCACATTTGTTGGACTGTGTGGTCCACCCATCAAAGGTCAATCAACCAGGAACCCTGGGCTCTTCAAGCCCCACTGTATATGCAGCTTCACACTCCCTTGGCTTCTCCTGGTTAGCCTCTTGTCTTTGCCATAAAGGGGGTGCATGTTTTAGATCAGTCTTTGGCCTTGCCACACTGTCTTCATTCATATAGTTCACTTTGCGGTGGTTATATCACTCTCCGACCTCTCTTTTGCACTTTTTCACATGTGTGCCATTTTCTGCAGGTAATTTTCAAATGGGTACTTTCGCCATTTAATTTTCACCAGTGAACAGCATTGCCCACTAAGTTTCACTGAAGTCGGTATTCAATGCGTGTGATTTAGTTTTCCTGTGAATTTTCATTAAATTCGGTGTTAAATAAACTTCCTTTATAATGCGCGTTTCTCTTGCTCCCTTCAATTCGGTAAATGGCACTTTCATTGATCAGGCATACAAAGACTCGATCTTCCAGTTCTGAAAATCCTCACATGCAACTTGTCCTTTAATTGCTGTGTGAAGTAAATGCTCTCGCAAGGGTCTGTTACTTGGTTTCAGCTCGTGTGTCAGTTCAAATAAAGGGAATCGCTTCATTCATATTGCAGCGTTACTTTTCAGTGCCGCATGCATAGCGGTCTGGGGTTTCGGGGCTCTGAGAAACTCACCCGCCTCTTTGAAGTGGCTGTGTTGCACGGCGAACCTCGCGCTGAACTGCTGCTGCTTCTAGCTTCCCACCAGGGGTTCAGACTGCCCCTTTTGACACTTCAGCGCTTCTGCTGCGAGACCTCTGGCACGCAGAGTATAATCTTCTTGCCCATTCACCAGATAGGATTCACGTGTCCAAGAATCCTCATTCCCGGCGCGCTGTGCTCCCGACAGCTTACTCAGTTTGCCACAGTCCTCATGGTTACCGCACCTCCTCTGCTTCAGATTGTTCACACCTGCTGCTGAAAGTAAAAACCTTCACTCAGCCCTCACACAGGCCTCCTGGTTTCTGCCTTGATGCTCCTTTGGGCTCCTTTTGCACACCGGCAACCACTTAAGAGGTTGCAGCGGGAAGCTCTCTATTGAACTTGCCTGACCATAGTTAAAGGAACATGCGTGACCTTCACAGTACTCTGCAGGCATCTTCCTAGTTCCAGTACTAGAGTGCTGAAAGGAGCTAGTGTTCATTACTCCTAATTGCCTTTTCTTCGTCCCAGTACTGTTATAGGTAAAGTGTGTGAAAATGAGGGGAGATGTTGTAAAATAGCCTTTAAAGGCTAGGAATGATTAGGTTGGTCTTCAATAGGAGAAGGGTATACCATGTCCTGCCTGTGGGTACCCCACTCTCAATCCCTAAGGACCCTCCACCCAGGTGATCCTCCCTCACTTCTCCACCCCTATGGTCACGATCCAAAAGCAATGGCATATCCCTGCTCATCTGAGAAGAGGATCCAGGTGGAGTAGGAGTGAGGATACCCTCAGATTTCTCACACACATCCTGAGACAAGATGTACGTCTATTAGGCAAAATTGCATGCAGTACCCTCTGGGACCACCACATGCAATAAGGACTACAGGTGTAAGCAAAACCAACCTTTGGTATAAGTCTGTACTACACAGTTAGTGGTAGCAGGGCTGAGCAGTCAGGCTTATCTCAAGAGGCAATGAGAGTAGTACAAGATATTACACAGAGGACTTACAATCACAGTGGTTCAAGTAGACACTTATACTCAAGGTTTCTTGGTAAAACACTTATTAATTTATTTACACAATCATGTATTAATCATTCACTAGTGTTAGGCAACTTAATAATATACACAGATATACTTCAGTACTAAACCAATAAGTTTCTGAACAAGTTAGGCTCCCCTGAAGTGGGAGCAACATGGCACTTCAGTAACTTTCAAAATGAGCAAAAAGGCACAAGTTAATAGAACAGATCACAATTACTTTCTTAGGCAGTGCAAATAGTTTCAGTTCACTAGAAGAGTCAATTCAATTCAATAGGCATAGGCTAAAGTCAATGGACTAGTGTCTTGGATAGGAAAGAGCAGTTCTGGTATTAAACGGTAAAGTCTTTGCCAAAGTTCTCAGAAGTAGTTTGTATGAAAAAGAATCATATGTTGTGTCACAAGCTGATTAGGCCTGCAAGTTGGGAAAGTTTCACAAACCTTCCCCATGAGAGAGAGGTTTTCTCACTCAAGTGGGCACAGTACCTTAGTATGAAGAAAAAGATGCAGCTGAAGTTGTTGGTTCCTCGCAGCTCCTGCAGATCTCACTGTTCCTGAGCCTCAGTCATGGGGACAAGAGGGAGGATGTCGGGGGACTCCTGCACTGGATACGATTGTTGGGAAACGCTGACAAAATGGAGTCACTTCAGTTCGAGTAGCTGTAGTCAAGCACTCAAGCTGGTATCCTCCCCCCTGGTTAAATCTTAACCAACTCCAAGAATTGTGTGCAGGTGGCTTACAAGTTGATTGGTCTAACCAACTCAAAGGAAGTAGCGGTCCTTGAAGGAGCTTCTCTGTCGGAAGGAGTTTGGCAATTCGGACCTGCAGCAGGGCTTCACTGGGCAAACCAACAGTCCAGGAGTTGCAGCAGCCGTCCTCTTCCAGCTCGTCTTCGGTTCTTTTGTTCCAGTGGTCGACTCTCCCTTCCAGTCCAGGAGACTCACCTTTTAAACAGTTTTCTCCCATTCATTCTAGCCTAGCTGTCACTCACCCAGCAGGGTGGCTGTCCTTGCCGGACAGTCAGCCAGCCAATAACGCTAGAGTGCATTTGGGTCTCCTGGAGACTAAGCACAGGGAGTTTCGGGCACCTCCCGCACTTCCTGCCACCCCAGACACTCAGGCACTAGAGGCGGTCTTCAGTCCTGAAGCCCGCCAAAGGCAAATGAACAAAGGGACCAAACCTGGTTTGGCGCGCAGAGACAAACCCTAGAAAGACCTTTCCAAAATGAAACAGCGAAAAAACAAGACCGGGACCTGTTTTAACAAAGGGGCTTAAGGCGCCATATTGAAAAACATGGCTCCTGCGATTTTTAGCTACCAGTGTTCGCAGTGTTCGGGAAAAATCATGGTAGTTCATTGTAAAACCACTGCCACCAGCCATTTCAATAGGAAAGGATAGCATTTGACTGCTACATGAGTATTTAGACACAGGGGATACTAGGTAACCCCTCCAGCACTCTATAGGAAGATAGTGTGTGCTGGGTCTAGGAATTTGGAAAGACTAGTAAAGTCAATTTCACTTTACATTCTCTGGAAAATCCCAGAGAAGGTCTTTAAACCTTTGGGAAGTCTAAAAAGACATCCCTGTGTCACTGCACTGAAAGTGCTGTGTAATACACATGAAAAGATGATGCCTATGGAGTTATCTAAAACCCCATAATCAAAGAACACAAATGTAAAACACACATCAAAATACATGAAAGAGTTGGAAAAAAAGGCTCACACTCTTTCTAGGTAAAAAAAGCAAGTCCTCATCAATCCAGCAAAGTTTGCTGGGGGTCTCTCGTCTCTAAGGTGAAATTAGCACATTTATGAGAATTCTCCCTAACAATGTCTGAGAGAAGTTTTCCTTGAGATGCCCGCCTTGTTTTCAGACAAACAACCAATTTGAAGGGAATAATGGGCATAAGCAAACTACACACAAATAGCAGATTCGGAAACAGTGTCTCGCAGAAACAATAGATGGCTAACCTGCCCACATAACATTTTAGACACAATCAAGATACCCAACACGGGGCAGGACTACAAGATTATGGCCATTTTACATGTGCATCCAACAATATTGTTAACTTGATTATGTGCATGAAATTTCCAGAGTGTTGCTACTATGTTGGGAAAACTAGTCAACCACTACATAAACGCATGACACTCGATCATCAGAGTGTCAAGCAGTGTACAAACGAGAGTGCAGTTGGTGAGCATTTTTCAGAAGCTAATCATACCCTTGATGATCTCAAAATTGCTGTACTACGGGGTAATTCGCAGGACTGACAGAGTCCGAAAAACCTATGAATTGAAATACATGCACATTTTCAATATGCTAGCAGCTGGCTTGAACAGACATCGTGGGTTCATGAGTCACTAGCCCAACTAACAGAGTCTCACTTTTTCCATCCATAGAGATATAGAGATCACAACATTCAGGCCTGACACTTGCCATCATTTCTCCAGAGCCATTCACAGGCATTCAAATGACACTGTACCAGCCCCACCAGACTCTCCAAGGAAATGAATCATTGCAGGACTCCCTTCAGTCCTGCCCCATCTTCCCTCAAAATGCCCCAGCTGAAAACTGCCAGGAGACTTGTCAGGACCACTGTATCTAGTCAATCCCCACCATTTCCTCATGATTGTGATGCAACACAATCCCAAGATGGCATTTAACACAGAGTTGCCACATTGGGCTACACGAGTCACAGTGAAAAGAAAGATGAATTATGAAATTTACAGCTAGTTCTGTAGCTCGTATTATGGTTAGACTGTGAATGTGGTAAGAAGGTACGTATACAAATGGATTGACAGGATTCCTACACACTCTGTGAGATAACTTCTTATGAATTCAAACTTGTTAGGTAAAATTACTGTACTTTCTCTCATAATTTGGTAATGAAATATCAGACATGGAACGTATTACGGCAGGGGAATGTTAATCGATGTAGACCCTAATATCTATTCATGTTTACATAGATCAGCTCTGGAACTAGTTTTACTAACTGAGGTTTATTTCCATATCCTGATTTGATTTTTTCGAAGATAATTTTCATTAGTTTTAACAGAGCCTTATACCTCTAAATCTTTTTCCCATTACCATTCCTATACAGAAACTTGGCCTCAGGTATTACCGTTCGCATGTACCTTTTTTTGCGCAATGACGTAATTATGCATTAACGTGACATCATCATGTATCACGCAGAATACATTAACGTCCATTTTAAAAAGACTTGTGTTATGTTCCATGAGTCATTGCATGAATCACAGACCACCTCGCCAATAGTACGTTCTTTTTGACTGGACACTTTGGCAAATTTGGTTGTTAACAGAGAGAAGTTCTAATAATACTTTGATTCTGATCTAGTTAGATACATAAGTAAGGTATATTTACTAGTTTATACTTGTTTTGTTTACAATTGCAGTTTGGGCAATACATGTGAATTATCATCCTAAGCAAATCCCACACCACAAAATTCTATGTTTATTAACAGTGGAGGTAAGCACTTTCCTCTGAACACTGAATAATACCTTATATTTTCATGTACGGTCATAACTAGGGAGATGCTGATGTTTTGCATTTGATCTTGTATTCCTTCAAGTGAAAGGTGATATGTACATAGATCAGCTTGTAGAAGTTCGATGATCTACTAGAAGAATACTTATTGGACACCTTCCACATAGGTAAGGTTGCCACACATAAAACATTTACATTTTTGATTAATAATGGTAAGCTTTACTTTGGTTTTACAATTTTTCTTTATTGTATATTGTTTCTACAGTTGTTCACTGTTAGGCAGAAACCTGTGCAGTTCCCTTAGGGACCACTGCAAAAAGTTTAAGACTACAGGTGTTAGCAATAAACCCAATTGGTAGCAGTCTGTACCACCCAGATTTACCTGGTAGCTGTGACTGAGCAGTCAGACTTCTCTCAAGAAGAGTTAGGCAGTATATAGAGTATACACAATAGGGCTCAAAATACAGTAGTACAAGCAAACACTGACCAGAGCTTTGGTATAAAAGTATATAATTATTAATTTAAAAACACACTTGTAAAAATACACTGGCACTAATATGTCAAGCAAGTTCAAACACAGTCACTAGAAATGTATACACCTCCTTAATTAATTATTTGACAAGTCTAGGTTAGTACCCCACTTATTTAGCACAACAGAGGTGAGCGTGTAACCATAGATGGCACTCTAATAATTATTTAAAAAGGGAGAGAAAATGCAGAAATAGGAAGAACACACAATACCAACACTTTTAAAGAACCACAGCAAGTCAAGAAAGGCAGGGTCTACTGCAGAGCAAAATGTTCATAGGCCAGGCCCACTCTTGGAGAGAGCAAGGCGGAATGTGCCCAAGATCACACAGTGGAAATGCACTAAAAGTCTTTGCAGGAAAGTCAAAAAGTGGTTGAATCAAGTTAGAAAGGTAATGTTAACAGGTCCGAGGTCACCCCAGCATAGAGAGTCAAGGATTTACGGGACACCTTGAACAGTCTGTTGCAAGGGAGACCAGGCGGGACACAGTACCTGAAATGGTGAGAAAGCTTCACCGGGGGCAGTTGTTCATGGCAGCGGGTGCAAGTCAGTGCTTCGTCCATGGGAAGAGAAGATCTCGACGTGGAGGAAACCTGGAGATTGCTGCACTGCCAGGGAAGAAACCAGCCGCAGAGTTTCCCGGTTAAAAGGTACTACCCTTTTATTCGCGGTAGTGGTGAAGCATGGCTATCCGTCCGCCGGGGTGCTTGGCATGGGCGATTCGACCACGAGACGATCCTAGAAGGCGAAAAAGGCAAACTGGTTGGTCCCACCAGCTCAAAGGGAAGAAGACTCTCTCGGAAGAAGATCTTCTCTGTCGATGGGAAAGTGGTGAGTTTCGTACAGCAGGGCTCCACCGGTGGTGTCTTCGTTGTAGATAGCTCAGCTTCTCCCCTCTTCAGATTCTTTAGGTCCTGTCGCGACTTCTGAAGTTCCAGTCCCAAAAGCCCTGCTTTTATGCAGCAAAACCCCCATTCATCAGCCTAGCTGTCAATCAAACATGCTAAGTGGTAAGCCGGGTGGCTCACCACTGGGCTAATCACACAAGAGTGCGACTTGAGTTGCCAAGGCAACTCAGTCCAGGGTGCCTATGCCCCCCTCCCACACATCCTGTAGACCCAGACAGAGTGGCACCACTTTTGGAGGCTTCTGTGCAGAAGTCTGCCAAAAGTGGAACAAAGGGCTCGACTTGGGTTGGAGTTACAGAGGTGAACACAAATGCCATTTTAAAACTGAGTCCTGGCAAAAAGACCCAAACGGGGAATAAATATTAAATAAATAACCCTGCGGTATCTTTAACATTGCACCAAAAAAGTGGTGTGTTTAAAATGAATGCGAAAATCCCATAGGAAATATTCCGGTGGAATATTTTGCATGGTAACCTCTGCCACCAGCCAGAAACTCGACAAGGGGGGACTGGACAGTGCCCCCTTGAAAAACAGACCCAGGGGCAATCGAATTACCCCTACCAGTACTTCCACAATATGATGGTTTGTACTGGTTCTGTTCACAATTTAAGACTAGTAAAGTCAATGGTGACTTTACATGCCCTGGGAGACAGTAGTCAGTTCCAGGGTATGGAGTCTATGTTTGGGGGTCACTATGACACCCCTGTGTTACTGCACTGAGGGTGCTGTGTAACACACTTACCAAAAACACATGAAGCCCTATGGAGTAAAAGACCCCATAGCCCATAAAACACATTACAAAGTCAAAGGACATTCTCAAATCATGCTTAAGAGTGGGAGAAAAAGAGTCTCACTCTTAGCAGGAGAAAAAATTAAACCCCAAAAATCCAGCAAAGCAGGATTGATTGATTTGTTTGATTAAGGACGGAAAGAAAATGAGTGATTAACTCTCCAATAATCCAGGTGAATTACCTATTATCATGGGAGATTGAAAAATAATTTGACTTATAATATACTTTTTGTTGATTATCACTAATGAGATGTATTCACTAAATATACTTTTACTTATTGTGTAGAATTGAAAGATTGAATTCTTCCAGAAAACAGGGAAAACTCAAAACATGTTGAGTTTTAATACATTTTTGTTGATACTATTAAAACAAAACTTCTTATAAACTGTTCTTTTTTTAAATTGTCTTTGAATCTAACATTGGATTTAATATTTGAATATTGAATATTGAATATTTTGACTGTATTTCAGTTTTCAAGGTTTGCAGGGGATGCGAGGTTCCTTAGTTATTAGGACACCTCTCTTCTTTAATAGTGTTACCGCCATTGGACACTCATTGAAAGCAGGCTGATGGTGCTGACGGACCTCCTGGGCTCCTAGAAGCCCTTCAACACGTGAGATTCCAGCAGCGCTTTGTGCATCTTTCCCTCCGACTTGTCCTGTCTGCCTCATTCCCGCTCTCGGCTGTGTGAGAACTGGAGCTCCTATTCACACTTGCTCAAGGCACTTTCTTTATCAGCTTGCATACTTTAACATGTCTGTTTCTTTGTGAGAACTAAGCCTAAGGGCTACTCTTCCCAGTGCTTTACTTGAAGCATGTAGCCACTATGTTGCCCTCTAACTAAGATCTCAAAGTGTTACTCAGTACAGTGCCATTTTAATGTTTCTGGTTGGAGTCCCTTGGTCCTAAAAATGGAATTCCTATTAATAATAATAGGAACTCCCATCCCCTGCACACCTCTTGATATTGGAAAAAAGATCCAACCAAAATTTAAATAAGTGTCACAATTTTCACTAGTTTATGTTTTTAGAACAGCTAAATTCGTAAGTCATTTTGTTTTGTAATTCTTAAATAGAAAGCAAATTTCAATATACACAGTGTTGTACCAAAATTATTTATCCTATCCACATGATATGTTTAATACTTATGTTAAACCAAAATCAGAGTTCAATTCACTCAAGGTTACATAAAATACAAAACATTCTTGATATGGAGCTCTACGCGTTTCGAGAGTGTGCCTCTCTTCTTCAGGAGCAATAAATATTTCATTAAACACAGTGTTTCCTAATAATATTGATAATTCAACAATACTCTAAATATAAGTTTGAACAAATAATTTCTCTTCCAATCACCAAACAACAGTGTTTTTCTTTTCTTTAGGACTTAAAATGTCCATTTCGATGTGGAATGATGGAAATGTCATCTTATGAGACAGTTCTCATTTGTTCTGAAAATAATAATAATAATAATGATATGTGTATTAGATTATGGGTAGATCAAATCGTCAGTATGGTGTTAGAAGGGTAAGTATCCTTGTTCCTACCTGTGTATTGTTGTCAAGGCCTTTGTGTTTCCAGATTCTGTAATACACTGTGTGTCGTCGTGTTTATCCACCGTAATGCCTTGTCAGCTTACATTCTATGTAAAGTATAATGATATGTGTCAGGCTAGAATAAAACGCTTTTCCAATTCTACAAGTTTAGATTCAAAAGTCAATGTGTTACCTGTGTGTTGTTGCAGTATCGAGTAATAGCGATGTTAACAGTCCCCGCACAGGAGTCGATTCCCGTTAGTTCTCGAAAAATCTACACAAAGAATAACGAGTGTAAGTGTTTTGAATAATCAACTAAGTATCAGTCATTTTTAGATACGGGTCCATCTACATTCTTACCTGTGTCAGTGATTTCCTCGCCTCAAAAGATATGTCCTACAGCCTTCTCGCGGGTAACACGGTTCACTCGCTACCTTTGGTTATTTAAAGTCATGTGACGTGAGATTTAATGTCATGTGGCATATGATCTCCGTCACGTGATGTCCTAGACTGCTGGGAGTTCTAGTGCCCACGGACCTACAAAGACTTAGATAGTTAAAAGACATTTAATCTCTCACTTTGTCCCACACTTTGTCCCACACTAAAGCTTGTGTGGTTTAATTAACGCGGGTGGTATAAAACATCTAACTGTTGGGAATAATAATGTTCAACGAGTGGATATGGCTAAAAACACTTGCGGACATGAGTTCTTATGTTATCAAGAGGTATCTCTGATAGTGTATATAGAGGTATTCTATCTGATGGTGTGGAATTCTGGGAATTGTGGTCTTTTACTGGTCTTTTACACTGAATGGTTTCTCGACACATATTAATTGTTCGTACTGTTTAGTTGCACCGATGTGCATAATATATGTAGGTTATTAAGCTACAGACTGTCTTTCCATTATTCCACATCATTTCACCTTGATTATTATGTATACAACCATATGAAAACGAATGTAAAGGCAGGTATACAAAACGAAGGTATAAAAAACGAATGTTGGTAACAAAGGAAAATTCAAGGGAACATCAATCAACCTTTCTCACAGCACTATTTCTTTGTTGTTTTTCATAAAAATACATTCAGAGAATACTCTTGGTTCATGCCTCTAGGTTCTAAGGCATCTAATTTGTGTACCCAGAACATTTCTCTACGGGATAGGATTTGTTGTAGGTTCCCTCCTCTGGCTGGTCGTGTAATGATTTCAAGAACAACAAATTTGAGTTGTGAAATTGTGTGTTTGTGATCTCTAAAATGTCTTGTAACCGGTGACTTCAGATTTCCTGTTCTTATGTTAGACTTACGTTCCGAGATGCAGCCTTTCACCCGTCTCAGCGTCTGGCCAACATAATATTTGCCACATGGGCAAATTAGTCCATATATTACACACTTGTTCTCGCAGGTGGAAAAGTGTTGTAAGTTGATCTTCTGACCTGTGTATGGATGTCTGATTATTGGACCTTTTAGGACATTGTTACACTGGCTACAGTTTAAACATGGAAATGTTCCTTTTTTTGGTTCCAACAATAACCGTTGTTGTGTTGTACTTGTTCTCTCTGCCTTTACCAGTGAGTCCCGTAAGTTTCTTACTCTTGTATAGGCCATTAGCAGTGGTTTTGGGAACAGAGTACAGAGTTGTGGGTCCAATCTAGTAATTTTCCAATTTTTATGTAATGTCCTTTTAATTTGTGTACTTTTGGTGGAGTATTGTGACAAGTAGATCAGTGGAGGATTATCCTTTTCTTGTTTAGTTTTTTTAACCAGAAGATCTGATCCGTTCTTTAATTGACATTTCTCTTTAGCTTCTGTTAGAATTCTTTCCGGGAATCCTCTATCTTCAAATCGTACAATGAATTCACTCTCTGCTTCCGCATATGTATTTTCATTTGAGACAATGGCCCTCATTACGACCCAGGCGGTAAGGGGTTTACGCCGGCGTAAACTTCGCCAACCCTTACCGCCTGAGTACGAGTTCCCTTAGCGCCATGGCGGATTTAACACCTGCTTTTAGCAGGTGTTAAAATCCATGGCGCTAAGGGACCTCGTTGTTAATTACGCCACCGTAATTTACGGTGGCGTAATTAACGCCTTCCCCACTCCCATTATGCCCTATGGGGCAAAAATGGGAATGGGGAAGGGTAAATGGGGATTGGGGACTTACCGCCCCACCAAGGTCGGAATGGGGCGGTAAGTCCGCCAACCACCATGGCGGAGTTGGCAGCTTAGCGCCATGGACCATGGTGCTAATAGCACCATGGTTCTCCGCCAAGGTCGTAATGAGGCCCAATCTGTTTAATTCTTTGCAGTTGGCTTAGAGGTAAATTGTTTTTAAGGTGTTGAGGGTGACGGCTCGTGAAGAATAAACGGTTGTTCACATCCGTAGGTTTTCTGTAAACCATTGTTTGCAATTTCCCATTTTCTGGGTAGATCTTTGTATCTAGGAAATGTACTGCCGGTGTTCCAATTTCAAGGATAAACTTAATACGGGTGTTACATGAATTCAGGTATACAATGAAACTTCCCAATTCTTCTGTTGTGCCTCTCCATATTGCAAAAACATCAACAATATAACGTCGCCACATTATCAGTTTGTCTGACCATCTTGGATTTTCTAGAACATGAGTTTCAAAATAAAACATAAAAGTGTTTGCATATGCCAGGGCCATGGCTGCCCTCATAGACGTTCCTGATATCTGTAAATAATATTGACCTTGAAATCTGAAGTAATTGTTATAAAGAATCATCTTGGCAAGTTGAATAGCAAATGTTTTATTGGATGGAAAAAATTCTTGTTGAAGTAACAGCCATTCTAGAGCTTCCAGTCCTTCTTCATGTGGGATTGATGTATACAAAGATTGTACGTCGAGTGCCAACAGTATCCAATTTTCTTCAACTTGATCTAGCATGTTCAAAATATTCAATAGGTGAGTGGTATCTCTTAGTTAAGTTGAAGTTGCTTGAATAATTGGTTGAAGTAATGTATCCAGGTACCTAGACAGTGGATCAAAAACAGTTTCTGTCGCTGCCAAAATTGGCCTAAATGGAGGATTTGTTAGATTTTTGTGAACTTTAGGTAATCCGTAGAATACCGGAAGAATTGTATTTTTATTTAATAGAAAATCCTTGGTTTTCTCTGTGATCCACTTTTCTTCTGCTGCTTCATTCACCACTTCTTCAATTATACGTTGGATCTCTTTTGTCGGATCATGCTCAAGAGGCATGTAAATGTTAGTATCTTCGAGTAAGGACAGACAGCCTTGCTTGTATAAGTCAGCATCCATTATAACTATTGCGCCCCCCTTGTCAGCTGGTTTAATCTCAACCGTCCTGTCTTTAGCTAATTCTTGAAGTATTCAATGTTGATGTTTCCAAAGGTTTTGTTGTCTAACTTCTGCAAATTTCATCGACCTCAGATCTTTCTTCATTTTCATTTCGAACAAATCTAGTGTCGAATTTCTAACATTAGGGATGAAACTACTTTTGGGCTTCATTTCTAATGTGTCAAATGATGTTGATCTCTCTTGCATTGGTGGTATAGAATCAAAAAATAATTTCAATTTCATTTTCCTTATTAGTTTAAATAAGTTCACTTCCTCATTAAACAAATTTGTTTGATTTGTTGGTACAAAGGATAAACCTAAACTGAGCAGGTCCAGTTGTTGTTTATTGAAAACTTTGGTTGAAATGTTTATAATCAGGTTGGAGTTTTCTTTTTGCTCCTTTAGCTTTCTTCCTTCCTCTTCGCGCTTGCCGTCTTCTAAAAAATTGGGAGCGTCTAGTTGGACTTCTTCAATCTGGGGTGTTGGAGTTGTTCCTGTTGGGGTAACTCCTGATGTTGATGATAATGGTTGTGTAGATATTGGTTCTCTTCCCTCACCTGATACGTCACTTGATGGATCTGTGCTTTTACTTCCTCTTCTTGGTGTTTTGTGTCGAGGTGTTCTTTGTTTTGAATTTTGAAATTGCTAATTCTGCTGATGGTAATATTCTTGCCACGTGTATACTATGTCCCTTGAATAATCCAATGTATCCCTGTGGTATTTTTGTATCTTCCTCTGTTCTATGTCTTTCTTATATGAATCCAATTTCTCATTCGTAAAGGCCAAAACATTCTTCAATTCATCTACAGAGGTTAACGAAACTAGTTGATCTTTCAATTCTGCTATTTCTGTATCTAATTTGGATAATGATGATGCTAGTTCTTCAATTGTAAGAAGAATTAGGTCCAGTGAGCATTTATTTAAAATGCGTTCCCATCTAGCCACAAAATCACTGTTGTCCTTGCAGAGTGTTGGCTTAAGATAAATTCGTAGTCCTCTCAGTATTTTTTGTGATTTATAATATTCAGTTAGGGTTGTAGCATGTAGTTTCTGTGCTATTTCTCGCCTAATGAGTTTTTCTAGGTTATTGATGATTCTATCTGGTTTGTCCTGAGTTGTCGTTGATTTCCCTGTGCTTTTTATTAAGCCCAATATCCGTACAGCTTCCTCTTCTGTAAATGCTAACATTTTTGCATGTTTACTTGTAAGTGCATGTATTTTAGAAAAGGATATCTTCTGATGAAAAGAACCAGGGTATTCACTTCAAAAGGGTGGGGTGCTAATCTCGTGTTGACACCACACCAAATCAATGGGATACTATACTAGAAAATGCAAAAAGAAATTGCACACCCTATATTATAAATGAATTGTTAGTCTAAGTTAGAGAGATTCAAAGCTCCAATGGCTTGTTCAGTCGTTAAATGCTCTTTGGAGGTTCGGGTGAGAAAACCAACAACCTTGGTATCAAAGGTCAGTAATATCATGCAGAAACATGGAATTCCTATTAATAATAATAGGAACTCCCCTCGCCTGCACACCTCTTGATATTGGAAAAAAGATCCAACCAAAATTTAAATGTGTCACAATTTTCACTAGTTTATGTTTTTAGAACAGCTAAATTCGTAAGTCATTTTGTTTTGTAATTCCTAAATAAAAAGCAAATTTCAATATACACAGTGTTGTACCAAAATTATTTATCCACATGATATTTTTAATACTTATTTTAAACCAAAATCAGACTTCAATTCACTCAAGGTTAAATAAAATACAAAACATTCTTGATATGGTGCTCTACGCGTTTCGAGAGTGTGCCTCTCTTCTTCAGGAGCAATAACTATTTCATTAAACACAGTGTTTCCTAATAATATTGATAATTTAACAATACTCTAAATATAAGTTTCAACAAATAATTTCTCTTCCAAACACCAAACAACAGTGTTTTTCTTTTCTTTAGGACTTCAAATGACCATTTCGATGTGGAATGATGGAAACGTCATCTTATGAGACGGTTCTCATATGTTCTGAAAATAATAATAATAATGATATGTGTATTAGATAATGGGTAGATCAAATTGTCACTATGGTGTTAGAAGGGTAAGCATCCTTGTTCCTACCTGTGTATTATTGTGAAGGCCTGTGTGTTTCCAGATTCTGTAATACACCGTGTGTCGTCGTGTTTATCCACCGTAATGCCTAGTCAGCTTACATTCTATATAAAGTATAATGATATGTGTCAGGCTATAATAAAACTCTTTTCCAATTCTACATGTTTAGATTCAAAAGTCAATGTGTTACCTGTGTGTTGCTGCAGTATCGAGTAATAGCAATGTTAACAGTCCCCGCACAGGAGTCGATTTCCGTTAGTTCTCGAAAAATATACACAAATAATAACGAGTGTAAGTGTTTTGAATAATCAACTAAGTATCAGTCATTTTTAGATACGGGTCCATCTACATTCTTACCTGTGTCAGTGATTTCCTCACCTCAAAAGATATGTCCTACAGTCTTCTCGCGGGTAACGCGGTTCACTCGCTACCTTTGGTTACTTAAAGTCATGTGACGTGAGATTTAATGTCATGTGGCATATGATCTCCATCAAGTGATGCCCTAGACTTCTGGGAGTTGTAGTGCCCACGGACCTACAAAGACTTAGATAGTTAAAAGACATTTAATCTCTCACTTTGTCCCACACTTTGTCCCACACTAAAGCTTTTGTGGTTTAATTAACGCGGGTGGTAAAATACATCTAACTGTTGGGAATAATAATGTTCAACGAGTGGATATGTCTACAAACAGTTGCGGACATGAGTTCTTATGTTATCAAGAGGTATCTATATCTGATAGTGTATATAGAGGTATTCCATCTGATGGTGTGGAATTCTGGGAATTGTGGTCTTTTACTGGTCTTTTACACTGAATGGTGTCTCGACACATATTAATTGTTCGTACTGTTTAGTTGCAGCGGGGGCATAATATATGTAGGTTATTAAGCTACAGACTGTCTTTCCATTATTCCGCATCATTTCACCTTGATTATTACTTATACAACCATATGAAAACGAATGTAAAGGCAGGTATACAAACCGAAGGGATAAAAAACGAATGTTAGTAACAAAGGAAAATTCAAGGGAACATCAATCAACCTTTCTCACAGCACTATTTCTTTGTTGTTTTTCATAAAAAACATTCAGAGAATACTCTTCGTTCATGCCTCTAGGTTCTAAGGCATCTAATTTGTGTACCCAGAACATTCTCTATGGGATAGGATTTGTTGTAGGTTCCCTCCTCTGGCTGGTCGTGTAATGATTTCAAGAATAACAAATTTGAGTTGTGAAATTGTGTGTTTGTGATCTCTAAAATGTCTTGTAAACAGTGACTTCAGATTTCCTGTTCTTATGTTAGACTTATGTTTCGAGATGCAGTCTTTCACCCGTCTCAGCGTCTGGCCAACATAATATTTGCCACATGGGCAAATTAATCCATATATTACACAAATGTTCTCGCAGGTGGCAAAGTGTTGTAAGTTGATCTTCTGACCTATGTATGGATGTCTGATTATTGGACCTTTTTTGACATTGTTACACTGGCTACAGTTTAAACATGGAAATGTTCCTTTTTTTGGTTTCAACAATAACCGTTGTTGTGTTGTACTTGTTCTCTCTGCCTTTACCAGTGAGTCCCGTAAGTTTCTTCTCTTGTATAGGCCATTAGCAGTGGTTTTGGGAACAGAGTACAGAGTTGTGGGTCCAATCTAGTTATTTTCCAATTTTTATGTAATGTCCTTTTAATTTGTGTACTTTTGGTGGAGTATTGTGACAAGTAGATCAGTGCAGGATTATCCTTTTCTTGTTTAGTTTTTTTTAATCAGAAGATCTGATCTGTTCTTTAATTGACATTTCTCTTTAGCTTCTGTTGTAATTCTTTCCGGCAATCTTCTCTCTTCAAATCGTATAATCAATTCACTCTCTGCTTCCGCATATGTATTTTCATTTGAGACAATCCATTTAATTCTTTGCAGTTGGCTTAGAGAAGAATTGTTTTAAAGGTGTTGAGGGTGATGGCTCGTGAAGAATAAATGGTTGTTCACATCCGTGGGTTTCCTGTAAACCTTTGTTTGCAATTTCCCATTTTCTGGGTAGATCTTTGTATCTAGGAAATGTACTGCCGGTGTTCCAATTTTAAGGGTACACTTAATACGGCTGTTACATGAATTCAGGTATACAATGAAACTTCCCAATTCTTCTGTTGTGCCTCTCCATATTGCAAAAATGTCATCAATATAACGTCGCCACATTTTCAGTTTGTCTGACCATCTTGGATTTTCTAGAACATGCTGAGTTTCAAAATAAAACATAAAAGTGTTTGCATATGCCGGGGCCATGGCTGCCCCCATTGAAGTTCCTGATACCTGTAAATAATATTGACCTTGAATCTGAAGTAATTGTTATAAAGAATCATCTTGGCAAGTTGAATAGCAAATGTTTTATTGGATGGAAAAAATTCTTGTTGAAGTAACAGCCATTCTAGAGCTTCCAGTCCTTCTTCATGTGGGATTGATGTATACAAAGATTGTATGTCGAGTGTGAACAGTATCCAATTTTCTTCAACTTGATCTAGCATGTTCAAAATATTCAATAGGTGAGTGGTATCTCTTAGATAAGTTGATGTTGCTTGAATAATTGTTTGAAGTAATTTATCGAGGTACCTAGACAGTGGCCAAAAACACTTTCTGTCGCTGCCACAATTGGCCTGAATGGAGGATTTGTTCGATTTTTGTGAACTTTAGGTAATCCGTAGAATACCGGAAGAATTGGATTTTTATTCAATAGAAAATCCTTGGTTTCTCTGTGATCCACTTTTCTTCTGCTGCTTCATTCACCACTTCTTCAATCATGCGTTGGATCTCTTTTGTCGGATCATGCTCAAGAGTCATGTAAGTGTTAGTATCTTCGAGTAAGGACAGACAGCCTTGTTTGTATAAGTCGGCATCCATTATAACTATTGCGCCCCCCTTGTCAGCTGGTTTAATCTCAATCGTCCTGTCATTAGCTAAATCTTGAAGTATTCTATGTTGATGTTTCCGAAGGTTTTGTTGTCTAACTTCTGCAAATTTCATCGACCTCAGATCTTTCTTCATTTTCATCTCGAACAAATCTAGTGTCGAATTTCGAACATTAGCGATGAAACTACTTTTGGGCTTCATTTCTAATGTGTCAAATGATGTTGATCTCTCTTGCATTGGTGGTATAGAATCAAAAAACAATTTCAATTCCATTTTCCTTATTAGTTTAAATAAGTTCACTTCCTCATTAAACAAATTTGTTTGATTTGTTGGTACAAAGGATAAACCTAAACTGAGTAGGTCCAGTTGTTGTTTATTGAAAACTTTGGTCGAAATATTTATAATCAGGTTGGAGTTTTCTTTTTGCTCCTTAGCTTTCTTCCTTCCTCTTCGCGATCGCCGTCTTCTAAAACATTGAGAGTGTCTAGTTGGACTTCTTCAATCTGGGGTGTTGGAGTTGTTCCTGTTGGGGTAACTCCTGATGTTGATGGTAATGGTTGTGTAGATGTTGGTTCTCTTCCCTCACTTGATGCGTCACTTGATGGATCTGTGCTTTTACTTCCTCTTCTTGGTGTTTTGTGTGGAGGTGTTCTTTGTTTTGAATTTTGAAATTGCTGATTCTGCTGATGGTAATATTCTTGCCACGTGTATACTATGTCCCTCGAATAATCCAATGTATCTCTGCAGTATTTTCGTATCTTCCTCTGTTCTATGTCTTTCTTATATGAATCCAATTTCTCATTCGTAAAGGCCAAAACATTCTTCAATTCATCTACAGAGGTTAACAAAACTAGTTGATCTTTCAATTCTGCTATTTCTGTATCTAATTTGGATAATGATGATGCTAGTTCTTCAATTGTAAGAAGAATTAAGTCCAGTGAGCATTTATTTAAAATGCGTTCCCATCTAGCCACAAAATCGCTGTTGTCCTTGCAGAGTGTTGGCTTAAGATAAATTCGTAGTCCTCTCTGTATTTTTTGTGATTTATAATATTCAGTTAGGGTTGTAGCATGTAGTTTCTGTGCTATTTCTCTTCTAATGAGTTTTTCTAGGTTATTGATGATGCTATCTGGTTTGTCCTGAGTTGTCGTTGATTTCCTTGTGCTTTTTATTAAGCCCAATATCCGTACAGCTACCTCTTCTGTAAATGCTAACATTTTTGCATGTTTACTTGTAAGTGCATTTATTTTAGAAAAGGACATCTTCTGATGAAAAGAGCTAGGGTATTCACTTCAAAGGGGTGGGGTGCTAGTCTTGTGTTGATACCAAACCAAATCAATGGGATACTATACTAGAAAATGCAAAAAGAAATTGCACACCCTATATTATAAATGAATTGTTAGTCTAAGTTAGAGAGATTCAAAGCTCCAATGGCTTGTTCAGTCGTTAAATGCTCTTTAGAGGTGCGGGGGAGAAAACCAACAACCTCGGTATCAAAGGTCAGTAATATCATGCAAAAACGTGGAATTCCTATTAATATTAATAGGAACTCCCCTCTCCTGCACACCTCTTGATATAGGAAAAAAGATCCAACCAAAATTTAAATAAGTGTCACAATTTTCACTAGTTTATGTTTTTAGAACAGCTAAATTCATAAGTCATTTTGTTTTGTAATTCTTAAATAGAAAGCAAATTTCAATATACACAGTGTTGTACCAAAATTATTTATCCACATGATATTTTTAATACTTATTTGAAACCAAAATCAGAGTTCAATTCACTGAAGGTTAAATAAAATACAAAACTTTCTTGATATGGATCTCTACGCGTTTTGAGATTGTGCCTCTCTTCTTCAGGAGCAATACATATTTCATTAAACACAGTGTTTCCTAATAATATTGATAATTCAACAATACTCTAAATATAAGTTTGAACAAATAATTTCTCTTCCAAACACCAAACAACAGTGTTTTTCTTTTCTTTAGGACTTCAAATGTCCATTTCGATGTGGAATGATGGAAATGTCATCTTATGAGACAGTTGTCATATGTTCTGAAAATAATAATAATAATGATATGTGTATTAGATAATGGGTAGATCAAATCGTCAGTATGGTGTTAGAAGGGTAAGTATCCTTGTTCCTACCTGTGTATTGTTGTCAAGGCATGTGTGTTTCCAGATTCTGTAATACACTGTGTGTCGTCGTGTTTATCCACCGTAATGCCTAGTCAGCTTACATTCTATATAAAGTATAATGATATCTGTCAGGCTATAATAAAACTCTTTTCCAATTCTACAAGTTTAGATTCAAAAGTTAATGTGTTACCTGTGTGTTGCTGCAGTATCGAGTAATAGCGATGTTAACAGTCCCCGCACAGGAGTCGATTCCCATTAGTTCTCGAAAAATCTACACGAAGAATAACGAGTGTAAGTGTTTTGAATAATCAACTAAGTATCAGTCATTTTTAGATATGGGTCCATTTACATTCTTACCTGTGTCAGTGATTTCCTCGCCTCAAAAGATATGTCCTACAGTCTTCTCGCGGGTAACACGGTTCACTCGCTACCTTTGGTTATTTAAAGTCATGTGACGTGAGATTTAATGTCATGTGGCATATGATCTCCGTCACGTGAATCAATTCACTCTCTGCTTCCGCATATGTATTTTCATTTGAGACAATCCGTTTAATTCTTTGCAGTTGGCTTAGAGGTAAATAGTTTTTAAGGTGTTGAGGGTGATGGTTTGTGAAGAATATTATGTTGGCCAGACGCTGAGACGGGTGAAAGAACGCATCTCGGAACATAAGTCTAACATAAGAACAGGAAATCTGAAGTCACCAGTTACAAGACCTTTTAGAGATCACAAACACACAATTTCACAATTCAAATTTGTTGTTCTTGAAATCATTACACGACCAGCCAGAGGAGGGAACCTACAACAAATCCTATCCCGTACAGAAATGTTCTGGGTACACAAATGAGATGCCTTAGAACCTAGAGGCATGAACGAAGAGTATTCTCTAAATGTATTTTTATGAAAAACAACAAAGAAATAGTGCTGTGACAAAGGTTGATTGATGTTCCCTTGAATTTTCCTTTGTTACCAACATTCGTTTTGTATACCTTCGTTTTGTATACCTGCCTTTACATTCGTTTTCATATGGTTGTATAAGTAATAATCAAGGTGAAATGATGTGGAATAATGGAAAGACAGTCTGTAGCTTAATAACCTACATATATTATGCACATCGCTGCAACTAAACAGTACGAACAATTAATATGTGTTGAGACACCATTCAGTGTAAAAGACCAGTAAAAGACCACAATTCCCAGAATTCCACACCATCAGATGGAATACCTCTACATACACTATCAGATATAGATACCTCTTGATAACATAAGAACTCATGTCCGCAAGTGTTTGTAGACATATACACTCGTTGAACATTATTATTCCCAACAGTTAGATGTTTTATACCACCCGCGTTAATTAAACCACACAAGCTTTAGTGTGGGACAAAGTGTGGGACAAAGTGAGAGATTAAATGTCTTTTAACTATCTAAGTCTTTGTAGGTCCGTGGGCGTGGGCACTACAACTCCCAGAAGTCTAGGACATCACGTGACGGAGATCATATGCCACATGACATTAAATCTCACGTCATATGACTTTAAATAACCAAAGGTAGCGAGTGAACCGTGTTACCCGCGAGTAGACTGTAGGACATATCTTTTGAGGCGAGGAAATCACTGACACAGGTAAGAATGTAGATGGACCCGTATCTAAAAATGACTGATACTTAGTTGATTATTGAAAACACTTACACTCGTTATTCTTCGTGTAGATTTTTCGAGAACTAATGGGAATCGACTCCTGTGCGGGGACTTTTAACATCGCTATTACTCGATACTGCAGCAACACACAGGTAACACATTGACTTTTGAATGTAATCTTGTAGAATTGGAAAATCGTTTTATTATAGCTTGACACATATCATTATACTTTATATAGAATGTAAGCTGACTAGGCATTATAGTGGATAAACATGACGACACACGGTGTATTACAGAATCTGGAAACACACAGGCCTTGACAACAATACACAGGTAGGAACAAGGATACTTACCCTTCTAACACCATAGTGACGATTTGATCTACCCCTTATCTAATACACATATCATTATTATTATTATTTTCAGAACATATGAGAACTGTCTCATAAAATGACGTTTCCATCATTCCACATCGAAATGGACATTTGAAGTCCTAAAGAAAAGAAAAACACTGTTGTTTGGTGTTTGGAAGAGTAATTATTTGTTGAAACTTATATTTAGAGTATTGTTGAATTATCAATATTATTAGGAAACACTGTGTTTAATGAAATAGTTATTGCTCCTGAAGAAGAGAGGCACACTCTCGAAACGCGTAGAGCTCCATTTCAAGAATGTTTTGTATTTTATGTAACCTTGAGTGAATTGAAGTCTGATTTTGGTTTAAAATAAGTATTAAAAATATCATGTGGATAAATAATTTTGGTACAACACTGTGTATATTGAAATTTGCTTTCTATTTAAGAATTACAAAACAAAATGACTTACGAATTTAGCTGTTCTAAAAACATAAACTAGTGAAAATTGTGACACTTATTTAAATTTTGGTTGGATTTTTTTCCAATATCAAGAGGTGTGCAGGGGACGGGAGTTCCTATTATTATTAATAGGAATTCCATGTTTTTTCATGATATTACTGACCTTTGATACCGAGGTTGTTGGTTTTCTCCCCCACACCCCTAAAGAGCATTTAATGACTGAACAAGCCATTGGAGCTTTGAATCTCTCTAACTTAGACTAACAATTCATTTATAATATAGGGTGTGCAATTTCTTTTTGCATTTTCTAGTCCCTTGGTCCTACACAGTAGAGAAGTCCTCTCTCTGTTTTCCTGGACAAAGGATTGTGCTCAATTGGGCCTACCTTATCCTTGAAGGCCTCCCTAGGTGGTGGGTCTCCACTGGGTGTTGGTGAGCTCACGATTGGCTGCTTCCCCTATCACAGAACCGTTGATCCCTTCTTCTGGCCCACTCCTGGACAGGCTGTGTATCCAATTTGGAGTAACGAATATCCCTGCAGCCACAGGTAAGTTCATCAGGTAAGTCCATTAAGATCTTTAAGTAAGAGTAATGAAAACGTAGGACCCACCAGTGCCCAACATCCAAGTAACTGCCTCCAACTGTCCTGGGTGGAGCCCCAGGAGGATCAACATTCCACATACACTCATATTCCACACATGACCTCACGCACTCTGACATCACACTGACAGGCATTCACACACAGAGGCATGGAAAGTGGAAACGAGATTCCACGATGTACTACAATAATACCGTAATTAATATTACTGTATCCAAAGCACCCTCTGCATCCTTCAAATAACATGTGTAGCCTTATTTCACACGATGGTTCAGCAGCTTTGTTCATGTTTCACAGTAACTTTGGTACAGGAGGCAGACTTGTTGAGATTCAATGACAGATTAACTTTAGCGTGGTACAGGGGCTCTCAAACTTTTCAGTGGTGCAACTCTTTTTGTAAGATATGGCTGAGAGTGTCTTAACCCTGCTGACTTTTCTCTTAACATGTCTATGTTGGTTATTTAATGCAATTTATTGAAATTTAACCCAATAATACAGCCTTTGCGGAGGCTACTGCTGACAGACGCTGGGTCTAGGCCTGCAAGCTTCCCCTCCCTGGCTTGGTAGATGGAAGCAGCAGTCTTGCAGTGCACTCTGGGTCTCAAAGGAGATGTCCCAATTGAACTGTGGGTGGCCATGGACTGGTTTCAGCACATTTGACTTGTGTCACGGCAGACCATATCCGAAAAAAAGTTAGTACAAATGTTTATGTTTTGCTGATCACTAAGAAATGTAGATGGTGAAATGCTTTGATTGCCACGTTTTCATAATATGGTTGCCTTCTCATGCACATGCAGCGATCTTACACCATAACAATCACGTTAGAATCATTTGAGATTCTTAATATTCCCATTACACCTAGAGTGATCGTAGTGAAAGCAATAATTCTTAGAAGCTACTTAGTTGAATATGAGGGATATGGCAAGAGTGTATTTATGCACAGAAAAGAAAATCAAAGCTACATTTAATGCAACATGTGGGCACTAACTCTCTACATACCTCGTACAGACCTTTACATTTGTCAAATATTTGCTCTAGTATTTGAAATATTGTGTAGCATTAAAATACTGCAGGACACTATTAAAAAATAGCATTTTTCCTGTTGAATTTACTATTAAAAATTAGCATTTTTCCTGTTGAATTTAGATATATTTTCTTTCCAGAATGCTGCGTGCGCCCTATTTGTTGAATTTCAAGCAGGTGAACCTAGCCACCAGATAAGCACAACCCAGTAAAGGACGGGTACACTTAAGCACATTTAAGAGCTCAACTTGATACCGCTTGCGCCTCTGGATGATGGGAAGGATTTGGGGGTTAGCAGAAAATCTCAGCAGAAAAAGCCACATCATATCCTTGCTCCTGCAACCACTAGGCTGTCATGTGATTGTTGGGCAGATAACGAGGTCTAGGCTTGGCAAGAGGATGGTATATGCAGTACTAACAGGCATATTCATGAAAGGTTAAGACACATAGGGAGAGTGGGGAATAGGTAGAGATCCAGGGTTAACGTTTATAAGGTCTCTATTTTAGAGTATCCCAAAGGCTTTGTCTTCACTTCACTGTGGTACACCTTATTGAAAAGGTAGGCTAACAGTACCGGGACCCTTAATGCTGCCGAAGAGTATCACAATTTTCTCTGCATACACCAAACCGTACACTCTATTGCCGTGCCTGGTCCCAGACCCTCTCGCAAAACCAGGCTTCACTCTAGAGGTGGTGTAGAGTTTCCTATTTTGTACCCGTCGATCGAGAGCTTCTGAGAAAGCATGGCTCCCAAAGCAATGTTTTCAATTCCAGGACACGCGACTTTCAGCATTTGCAATATTTTGGGTGACTACTTGGATCAAGAACCAACAACGTAATTTCAACATCATCGACATGACACACACAACAATAGATGATAGTAGAATGCGAAATGGAAATGGGAGCCAAGAGACCCCTGCATTTCTATCTGCGTCTTGCCGGCTGCCATATGTGCGTCAGTGTGCGTCAGTGCTTGTGGGGAGTGAGGCAAGAAAATCAACTGATATAAATCCAGACTAGAGCACTAGATCTATAAGAGTTCACAATATCACTTTCAAACATGTGATATTGATTGGCAGTCAACATATCCAATGTCACAAAACAGAGCTTTGGTTCAAGCCACCAGTGTCCAATATACAAATACCTTCGCTGTAGTCGAGCTCTTAAAAGTACGCAACTCAACTGCACACTTAGGAATACAGTGCCTCGTGCAAAACAAGTCCTCTTTCCATCATGAAATCCCCTTCTTTCACTCTGTCAGTCACAGGATCTATGGTGATTGCAGTAGGCGCAGGGCAACTGGACTCTGCTTTATGGATCCCCGGCACCAAACTCCTCAATGGAAGATCCACTCATTGAAAGCATTAACCCTTGTGCCGACCAACTGAAGGAGTGTTAAGGTTCAAAAATATTGTTGGACATAATTGTTTTGCAGATGCAACAGTACATGCATCTCTTTCCCTTACACCACCGTAAGTGTAACTGCACTGCAAGCCATATTTAGTTGGTTTCTTCGGGGTACCACCGAGGAGAGGCAGCTGTATGGCACTTGTCTGCTGAGGGGAAACTGTATGGGTCCAATTCAACATCCGATCATGGGACACAAGAAAGTGAGTGGATCGGGTGGGATTGGCTTACAGGTGACAGCCAGACCAGTTTGCAGACGAAATGAGTAAAGATGGATGTGTATTATATAAGATCCAAAAAGACTGTGCTTATTTATGCTGGTAAATGTGTGATATGTACTTCTTAATCAAATGTCATGAATGTAAGAGGGGCATGGCTCATCTATTACAGTGAGCCGCAACGGGAAATCTGTATGTCACATCCATATAATATTCTGAGAGGGATTCGGCTGCATCAGCGACAATATATGTCATATATTCAGGGGCACACTCCCCCTAATGTGTTTCACTGCTGCTCTTTTGATTTAAGGAACTAAATTCACATAAAATGCACGCAGTGTGTCTGTATATCATTTGCATATCGGTTTGTGTTTTAATCAACACTCTCAACTTCACAAAATGGAAGGACTGTGGGTACTGCTAAGCAATCTGCAAGTTCAGGCTGCCACGTCATAACACAACAAAACATAAACATGAAATAAACCTTCCTGAGATTAGAAGCTGGACCAGAAGAGCAAACCTTGTAGGAGAACTGGTGCCAAAGGCCAGACCACTGCCATGCTTCTTCATGGGCCAGGGAGGGCGTGCACCAATCCGGCGAGGGTGCTCTGTTATGGATGCTTTGGGACCAAAGGCTGCATTGTGTTACTTATCCACCTAGCATAAACTATTTAAGAAACCAATATACGTTCTTCATGTGGGAATGTGATTTATGAGGCAATTCTGTCACCCAGGACAATTGTCTCATGTAATATATTCCCCGACTATATAGTCGTGGAGAAGATGTTTAAATCTAATTTGTTCTTATACGTTAAGACAGAGAACCCAGATGTAGCCTACTCAAGGCTTTTCACATTAGGGGCGATTCATTCCTCTGAAGCACAGCAGATGCTCAGAAAAGGATGGAGTGAACCCTTCAAATCTTGGTATAGTGCATTGAGACAACCTTAGCTGATTTTGAACACATTGAAATGGGCAGACATGGATGTCAAGGTGATGAAAGGGTAGTGATCCATTCCAATGTAGCAATGGACCCAATTGCCCATATAAGAAGGAGATTTGTTATGGATTGGTTTTCCGGGTGATGGATGGGTGACAATATAAGATCTGAAAGAGGTGACTGATTACATGTGAGAAATTCGACCATACGCACAGGGATTGAGCGCTCGACTGGGCTTTTTTGAAGTTTTGAAATTAAAATGAATGATGGGAGAGCAACCTCATACAATGTATGTGGCTAATCCGCACACATTTTCCTATGCTCGCAGCCCAACAAATACATACTCAAGTGTACTCTGTGATCACTGTGACCACTCATCTTGTTACAGAGGCCTTGCTGGCCCGACCGCTTGCTACTCAGCAGAGCCACCACAGAGGAGCTCATCATCCAACCCATACGTCCTTGACCCCCAACACACGCCTTGATAAAGACCCCTGTTGGGTCGAAACACATGCCGGCTTTAGTTTGTCAATAAACCAGCACTAAAAACCAAAACAAAGTGACAAGACTGCTCATTTCTGGTGATCTTGAAAGACCTCTTTGACCGCTCTTTGACCGCTCATCTTGTTACAGAGGCCTCTGCAGTGTTCTGCCTTTTCTAGTGCTGTACGTCCTACCTTATTCACATTACAACAAGGCATTCATTGTTACACAATGAAATCAAGGACCACTTTATGTGTTATGGTCAAACATTTCTACACTGTACACGAGATTTTGGCTGCAAGGATTTTGTCAAGTTACCGAGGAGACTGAGATGGAATATCTTGTGATGATTGTAACAGAGACAACGGCAGAAAAATACATGCTATCACTACAACTTGTGAAAAGCAAAATACATAGGGGCTCATCACGAGTTTGGCGGTAACCCTTAAATGCGGCGGTAGCGCTATTACCGCTGCATTTAACGGTCCACCAAATCATGGCTTTGGCGGATTTCCACCCAGTTGTGAGCTGGGGGAAATCCGCGGCAACTCTGCTGATTTTTGGTGCGTTTACCACCGGCGGGAAATCTGCCGGCGGTAATAGCGCACATTTTTCCCATTGGGCCCAATGGGGGATGAGGAATTCCCAAATGGGCCCAATGGGGAATGGGCAATAACCGTTCCGCCAAACCCGTGATCCGGCGCTAATAGCGCTGGGGGGTTTGGCAGTAGGGCTATTAGCGCCAGCGTTACCACCCAACTCGTGATGAGGCCCATAGTCCGAAATGGATGCTTATTTTACTCTAAATGCTTTTTGGAGGTTTTTGTCTGCATTGTGAATTTTGAGGTGTTTAAGAACAGACTAAATTAGTGTCTCACCCCCTGAAGAGTGCCTGAAATAAATCTTTAATGAGTCTAGCAATTATTGTATAGAATTCCTGAAAGAAAAATTATTTGTTATTCCTATTCTCTCTTATTTAGGGTCATGGCTCAAAGTGGTACACTTGTGGAACCCCCTGTTTTCTTTAAGAGGCCTGAACAAGAAAGCCAGCCACTCCAGAAACAAAGATCCATATGGCGCTAACCACAGCTCAGGAGCTTCAATTTAAAAACAATCTTTTTTTTTTCAGGGGTAGCAAGGGAGACCACAGGGGTAGCAAGAGATACATCAGGGGTCGCTGGTGTAGCCCCTGGCGACCCCTAACTGACATCCCTGAGTGACCCTGCAATGAAATAAAACAGCGTACGCAACCAGCGGTTGGCTACTGCATCATGAGTGAGGCCATCTTCTAACTTTCACCCAGAAAGTCAATTCACAGGCCCTAAACATACAGGTAAGTTCTTTTTCATTTCTCAACAAAGATGTTTTAGGTTTTGAATGCAGCATAACAACAGGAAAAAAAGGCCAAATTCCGGTGGTAAGAGCATACATCATATAAAAGATGATGTTGTCTGGTGGGAAGGGATACAGTGGATATCCAAGCCATACAGCTAACCTCCCAAATGTTGCAATGGATCTTATTTATATCGAGTTCGGTATCACAATTGCATAATTGTCACTATGAGCAACTCCATAAAAGGACAGGTTGCCTACGGCTTGAAAGAAAACATTTCAACCCCTTACGGCAATCCATTACTTCGCAAAAGGTGGGATCTTGTTATTGTTGTCCACATAGTCAATCCCAATGCGAACTGCAAAATAATATCTAGTTCACATTGCAAGATCTTCATCAGAAGGTGAAAAACAGCAACAGTCCTTAACTACTCGGCTTCCTACCACAGAAGCAAGGGAAGTACCATACACCTGTCGCTATTAGCTGATTCAGAGGCTAGACTAACGAAGACTATCACTAGGATGATACATGTTTAGGTCTGGATGTAGACAACTTGCCCTCTTTCTGATATAATGCATATACATCTCCCAGGAAATCTATTGCCAATCAGCAACCTTGTGAAGCATAAAGTGCTTCTGATTGGTTCATTGAATATCCGCTATCTGCTTGACTGGCAAGGAGGACTGGAAACTATGGATGGGTGCATGCCATTGGTGTACAAAGTCTGAGGAAGATGCAAGGGGTCTGGCTGCCATGGGACACCATCAGCACCCAAAGCTGAAGTGAGAGACTGTTATGCAACCTGCAATGAGATATCACTAGTGTCTGAAGCTAAAGTGAGACACCAGGCAGCCTGCTGATAGGAGACAACATTGTCGCTTGAAACAGAAAGATTGCAGGGAGCCGGGTGCCATAAAGTTGGTTCTCAAAAGGAAAAAGAGATTCTGGGCGGCTGACTGCTGCCAAACATTATCCTGAGGTCCATCGATTAACATCAGGAAATGGCTGTCCGGGTTCTTTGGACACTAGGGAAGATCTCAGAATAGGATGGTTACCCTCAGAACTCAGAAGAGATAACCCCATAGAAGGGGCATGGGCCACCACCCTTACAGGCCAGCAGGCTGACCCTTCTTCCTTCCTACCAGGCCTGCCCAAACATGTAGCATTACATAATTTAGCATTACATTCAGAAGGAACATTCTCTCTTTCTGCACTAGTGAGGAGTAGCACAGAAGAGATTCTGCTAAAGCCCAACCCCTCCCTAACTTCTTGCCATTCCATCCGCACTGGTGTAAACAGAAGAGTCAAATGATCTGGCCCCTGGCAGGCCAGAGAGATAATAAAGGGTTGGTTAATTGCCACACCAATAGGTACACTCAGCACATCCCTATCAGAAAGGGTGCAGATAAAGACCATAATACACTTAACTGCTGCAATGATCTGCAATGATCAGTCTGATCCTTTCTTGAGGAGAAGCAAACACCAACGCCCATTTACCCTACCTTATACCTGATGGCAGCAATGGAGGAGAAGACCCCACCAGAAACGAAACCCTCTGCATGCTGCTTGATTGCCTTGGGGGTAACCTGCTTGGAACCCCACACTTGAGAGTCCTCATAAACTCTGCATCAGATAATGAAGACCAGCAGTAAAGACAATCAAAGACAAGTGATGATAAAAGTGTTTGTTTCAAGCTTATCATAACTTCTGTCCTACTGCTGATCAAGGACAAAAACAACTACTGGCATACGATGTACACATGGTCCTGGTAGTTATGCTGACATTTGTGGTGGGATACATGTATGCCAGACCAATGTATAGTAGTAAATTGTGTTGTTCAACTTGTTCACACATTAGAATGATTTTAAAGAAATTACTTTCTTGACAATAAATTTGGCCAAAACATAATGGGTTAATTATCACCAGTCAGCTGCTCTTTACCTAATTTGTGTTGCTTTACCTTTAAGTAGAACAATCATGTCTGCCTGATAAAGCGTTTGTCAAAAAGGTAGATGAATTGCAGCCATCAAGCAGCTTCTGGTGTTATCACAACTTCTTAACCAAGTGTGCCTTCAGTCCTATGATTTCTAGGCAATACACGATCCCGTCCCACAGCCCAGAATTGAAGTACTTGTCTAATTTGCATCTTTTGTACAGAAAAGGAAAAGTCTACTAGGAACATGGTATTGCTTTGTTTTGTAAGTAAACGGTGAATATATATAATAACATGTTCTAATTTCACTGGCATGACTTTCACAGAATGTTCAACTAAGTTGTATTATCGACACAATAACATGAAGGTAAGTCCCATGGGTAAGCATTTTCTGGAACTAAATTACACCCTTGATGACTTTAAAGTTGCTGTGCTCAAAAGAAAGTTAAGGGCAGTAGAAGCAAGAGAAACATAAATACAAATGCATGCAGATGTTCAATACCCTGTCAGAAGGCTTGAACAGACATCGCTGCTTCCTGAGTCACCCCAACTACCAGACTCTCACTCTTTCCACCCATAGAGATGCAGGTGTCACGACATGCAGACCTGGCACTTCCTATCAGTTTTTTGACGCTCCTCACTGGCACCTGATCGACACGGTACCAGCATAACCAGCCTCTCTGAGGCAATGCTTCACTGATGGACTCCCTCCAACTGAGACCTATCAGCACTTTAAAATCCATTATCCTCGAGCTACCTGGATCCCTGTTAATGTCCCTGTTTCATATCAGATACTGTTCTTTTACTCATAAGCTGTAGAGAAATACAGGTCAACATTCCAGCAGATGGTTAATTGCTACCACTCCCTAAAAGCCTTCTAGAGAAAAACGCCCAGAATGTTGACAACTGTGCCACCATCGATCTCATGAAGGAATCAACCTGACCTATGGCTTACTATATTTCAACCTCACCAACTTTCTAGAGGCAATGAATGAGCGTTCGACCAACAACCTGATTGGCCTCCAAAACGCAATTGTCCTACGTGTGACTGACTCTTTCCTGTTTCTAGCTTGAAGACAGGTGGGCATGGTGAGCATCGGACTCAGTGGCTCTGCGTCGGACCTATCTGCCTTCAACAGATTTGCACCAACCTTGACAGACACTAAACCAACCCTTCCTGCTCTCCTGAGAGCAGCCAAGCAGTGTTTATTTCCCTCCCTTGCCCGAGCATAGTTTACATTGTAGTTTAATTCTGTATTATACTGGTAAACTTTGTAATTATGGTTATGTCTGTTTTTCCTATGTTGTAACTAAGTGATGCGCCCGGTTGCCCCTGGGCCTGGTGCGCTATACAAATAAAGAAAAATACTAAAATACTAAATACAGGGCCTCATTTAAATCTTCCAGACTGTAATTTGTTGGATTAACTTCTGAAGTTCATGGTTCCTTGTGAAAGAACAACACATCTGAAAAATAGAGATGAACAGATAAGGATCTCCAGAGGGGACTCTTACAATTGCCTTGAAAGCTTCATTCCATCTGTGCCCGGAAGAAGGGATCTGAAGATCGCAAAAGCTTTCAAATAAGTGACTGTTAGCCTAATTAAGGTCTTTTTTGAATTCATTATTTTAAACCTTGCTAAACTTACGAAACTGATCTATCTTAAATATATATCACATTATATCTCATGCCTTGCAAGCGACCTGGATGATTCAACTTACTTAGCTATACAGTCTGCCATTTTGGGTGACTTATATGCCATTGCCCCATAGGTTTGCTGTGTTTCATATTAGAACCCTGTTTATTCTCATGCCTTCTCTGCTAATGCATCGGTCAGATGCCTTTCTTTTCCCTTTGTTTTTTTTCTGTGCATCTCAATGTATTACATTGCTTCGTGTACTAAATTAGCTGCTCCAAAATTATCCGGGTTTGTGATTTCCCATGCATGTTTGTATTTTCAGAAAATCACTTTGCGCAGGACTGGACTGTCTACTTTGCAATGTCTGTATTTAAGAAATGTTTCAAGTAAAATAAATACAAGTAAACTTTTTAATTGTTGTTTAGTCGAGCTGTGAAAATTACTGATCTGACAGGTCTGATGCCTCTACTCAGTGCTGGAAATTAAACATATTTACTGGGGGAACCCTCTCCTCCTTGGAGGGGCGGGGCAGTGGGGAGGACAGGGCGGGGCCTAGGGACGTGGTCTCTCATGCCTGATCCCCTGATCCCCAAAACAGTATCTCTTCATACAATCCAATCCTAGAGATTTGCATAACAGCAAAGGGCAGTATAGGAACATAAGAATGCCCACAATTTTAAATTTGAGACATGTCTTATAGTGATTAAGTAAGAAATCCTTTTTGGTGAATAATAGAAGTTGGGCTCTGTGGTTTTGATTAGTCACAATACTCGCCTAACAAAGAAATGTCTGTACATTGCAGGACATTTATCCCGGTTTGGATAGCCACTGCAAGTATGTGAGAGTTTGCCTGTTTCTGCATTCCGCTGCCTGAAAGCGGGTTGTTCATGAATGTGATAACCTGGCTTTATATCGGATCTTGCTGGGAGTGTTCTGCTCTAGTCCCAGGCCCGGGGAGAGATCTGTTCTAAAGCCGAGTTATCACACGATCAAGACGTGAACAGATTTGAGAGTGTTCAGCACTAGTTTCCCAAAAATATTGAACCCGTTACCCCACCCTAAATGCAGTCACTATACAATTTTTGAATATAATATATTCGATTTATGTTCATTCTATATAAAAGATTCGATATAAACACTGTATACCTTTCTATGCACATAATGATATAGGGCCAGCAATCAGGGTGGATGCATGTGGCAACTAACGTTAGTTCAAGTTGGAAAATGGACAATGGGGACAACCTGGCCCGACTCGAAACGTAGTTATGTAATTTCTGTAATCGCTCAGTAACTATAAGGCTTTCTGTCTTCCACTATTTTTCACCCTTTTCACAAGGGGCCCATGGACTAGCAAACTGGGGAGTATTATGTTTACCCAGGTTTCCCAGGAAAATTAAAGAAATGCTATCATAGCATTAGTCTTTTCTTTCCTTCCCTTCCCCTTGCTTTTATGGGAAAGAGGAGGGTTCTTCCCCCATACACCCTCTCACCATCCCCTCTTCAGCTTTCATTTTGCCCAGACCTCCAAATTTTTTTTTGCCTCTTTCGAAATGGGATTTTTTCATGTTGTTTCGCTAAGGGAGAATTTAGCCCGTTTTCGCTGTGTACCACTTTTGAATCAAACCTCAAGGGGAAAGTCTACGGCACAGTAACATGCAATATTTCCCATTTCAGCTACAATCTAAAACTAGGCTTGTCAATACACAAACTAGTCAAACTAAGTTGGGGTTCCAGGAGCACTACACAAAACACAAATATCTCCATTGATACTTTATATATTTTTCTCATAACTATTCAATTTGGGTGATCTGAAAACTCTACTGGATTAGGTTTGCCAACAAGCCCCCAAATCTCTGAAATGCCAGGTCTGGGGATGATGCCTCATTCGTCCTGGCATGTCCTATGATGTCTTCATTTATAGACCTAAGCAGTCCCACAATGTGTTAGATCATCACCCCCCTTTGTAAGAGAAAGTTTGTGGGGACAATGTTCTTCAGGCAATCGAAAGGGCGTATCACATTTCATCTCATCGTACTGTTATGCGAAGTATGCTAGCCAACCAGGCTAATTACATGGCCGAATCATGGCCAGGTTGACTTATACTTTCATGTTATTTCTTTGTAAAATATTTGGCATTCTAACTTGTAAAAACTGTTTAAATACTGAACTACTCTGATGATTCATTTGAACATATTCGGGTGTTAAAGGAAATAATACGAGTTTCCCAGTGTAGATGACTAGATGCTTTGAGAATTGCACACACTGCACAAGAGAACGAAGACAGACCTGCTCTCTCACCCTCTTCTCTTCATAGCGGAGTCGTTCGTTGTTGGCTTTGCTCACTCGCTCACTCAATTTCTTCTGTTGCTGTGGACCACGGCCAAAGAAAACGTAGTTCACAAAAGCATACTCAAGCAAAGCCAGGAACACGAAGACGAAGCAGCCCATCAGGTAGACGTCAATGGCCTTGACGTATGGGATCTTCGGCAGAGTCTCCCGCAGGTGAGTGTTGATCGTTGTCATTGTGAGGACCGTTGTAACCCCTGAAAGGAAAATAATGTGTCAAATTGTGCATAGTTACGGAATGTACTAAAAGTTGGCACACTTGCTGTGGTAACAGTTTATTGGCTAAGGAGTATGCAACCTGCAGCTCTTCAGAAGTTTGGACTGCGACTCCCATGATTCCTTACTATTGACTATGCTAACTAGGAAGGACGTTGTAATCCAAAACATCTGGAGAGTCAAAGGTCACAGACCCCAGCTATAGCTGATAAATTGTGTGGTAGTACACTTTAATTGTAGCTGATCTATCGCAGCAGAAATCCAAATACCACCAGCAAATGATCAATAAGTAGTGGTGTCTTTGGGAATGCAGGCTATGCTTATTGGATCGGGAATCTGCCTGAAGCAGGAGAACTGATGCATTTGTTGCCAATGAATCCACCTGGCAGGTGATCAGCTCCAGGTCCATTACATTATGCGTGTGCCTCTTAGTGGACAGACACAAATGGCCTCTGCTCCTATCACTTTGTTACAGTAACGAGCTGAAAAACAAGACACGGGGTCATTCCGCGGTTGGAAGTAAGGAATTACCTGCACCCGTAAGGGTGCCGATGCCGGTAATCCCTTACCTCCGTATTCTGAGGTCCCTTTGCGGGTCCTTCCTTACCTCCTGCTTTTAGCAGGAGTAAAGTACGGGACCCGCAAAGGTACTTCGGAGGTAATTACGGTACTGTAATTTACGGTGCCGTAATTACCTCCTTCCCCATTCCCATTGAGCCCTGTGGGGCAGAAATGGGAATGGGGAAGGGCAAAAGGTGAATGGGGAATTACCGGTCCCTCCAACCCTGGAATGGACCGGTAATTACTCCATTCACCATGCCGGATTTGGGACGGTTTCGGAAGCAACCATGGAGCTAATTACTCCATGGTTAGCTCCGAACCCGGAATGACCTCTGGTTGAATCCACAGAGAAAGAACAGTGTATACTGTACATTTGTTAATGAAAATGTCATATCTGCGGTGGCTCCGTTGCAGCACAATAGAGGCCAGATGGGCGCCTATTGGATGTGCATGTCTAACTTCCTTATACCACCTGTTGCCATAAGTTTTTTTTTTTTTTTTATAGAATTCAAGCATCTCGTCTCAAGAACACTTATTGTAAATATCCACTTAAATTGCAGAATATATTGCAACACCCACTTTTGCAGTGTGCACACGTGATTTAGAGGAACGTGCACACTAAGCATTTAAACACACAGGCACACACACATAAACCTGAGCATGCAGAAACGATGAATACATCTGGTCCCTTGATGGAACAGAAATAGTGCAGCAATAATCATTTGTGCGAGAATTAAACCTGCTACCCTTGCATACTGCTGCTGTTCCGAGTACAGGAGACCCACACGCGAGATATGGATCCATTTAACATGAGGCTTTCCCACGTGCCTACACTGCACACTCAAGGCCTGATGTTTGAAATGTCCCCCACCTGTGTGCTAGGGTCAGAGAATATGCAGATAATGAGAGGGGGGACGGGACGGTGAGGGGTCGTGGAGCTGGAAGGGTCCAAGAGCGAAGCAAAGTGAGGAGTGAGAAGCCGCTGGCAGGCCGGCACACAGCAGCGATGAAGCCTGAAAATAAGAGGGCTCTGGGCAAAGGCTGGCAGCATGACTCGGAACGCTCCTTGGTATAAATAATGTTGTTGATTCGGTGTGGGAACGATGGGAAGCCAACATATGGGAAAGAGATGTCCATAAAGTCTGTACCACGACGTTTCAGATATATTTAACATTAGCACCACTACTAACTCGAGATCGAGGCCTTTATCAGTGAAGCGGAAACACTTGATTTGGATAAAACGCGCGCAAGGATCGTATTCACAAAGAACATTTCCCATAAAACGCGCGAAGCACTTTTGCACCTCACAATCCGTGGCTTCATTTCCCTGCGTGAACATCTCTGATTCACACCAGTGGGGGAGGGGGAGGAATTGACTGAAGGTGCACAGGATACACAGCCAGCCCCTCTAAGGATATGCAAGTGTTAAGAAAAGTCTGCAAAACTTGGTAGGCATTAGCTCACTGGCCACATGTGGGTGTGGAGTCAGTGAGTGCCTTTGTATGGGAGGGTCCTACAGTTCTGTGTGCCAAGGACGCATCCTTTGGTGCCCATAACAGTAGTGCCCAGTGGGTATCGCCTGCCTCCATACTCATCAAACCTCTGCCAAACCCTCAGCAATACCTCAGGCAAAGTGGTTGCATGCCAGGGCTGTACCCTGATAAGGACATGATTCCTGGTTAAAGGCCATGCCTCTGGCACAGTGTCCAAGGGACATTTTTGTCGGCCTTTCACTAATGAGTGCAGAGTCCTTAACTGTGGGGCGCACTGGCCATGCCTTGCGGCAAACAGGCACAGTGATCCTAGCTGCTGGGCACATTGGGCAGCCATGCTCACCGCACACAGTACTCTGTGACCATAGCTGCCAACTTCACATCCTAGTATGTTAGCAATCTATTTCATGATTTTTGTTCTACATTGTGGCACACATTCTCTACAGGAATTTGGATGGACATGTATTTAGTACCCCTCGTCCTCTAACTTGTCCCGGGAGGATAGCTCAGCGGCAGCGTGCGCGTCTTGGAAGCAGGACGACATGAAGCAACAACAGGTTCGATCCCCGGGTCCGCGCTTAGAAATCTCTGGGTGTTTAAGCGCATTATAAATACGTAACTAAGATAAAAAAAAAATACGCAACTAAGAAAAACAAACAATTCCTGTAACAACGCCTCGATGCCTGCGGGCTGTGTGAGCGCTTTATAAATGTAAAAATAAAATAACTACTGCACCAACCCCCCTCCAAATGGAATTTCAAAAAACTTGCAAAATAAATGCATTTTTGGAAAGTGAAATGCGAGATGGAATTTTGGGGAACAATAATGTTTCCAACAGCGCCCGCCTTGAGGAAACTTTACAAAACCTTGCATTCGTTACAAACTTGGTTTTGAAGTTCTGCTTAGTGGATGGGGTGGAGAGTAAAGTTTCTCAAAACTTTCAAACACCATCCAAACATCCACAAAGAGTTATTGTTCATCCTTAGCTCTAGGGTTGGGCGAACTGGTTACAGCAAAACTCTAACTTTTAAACATTCACCGGGAGTTCAACGTTAGCTTGGGGTAAATACTGAGGCATCTTGCCATCCCCCCCTGGCTACACAGTGAACCAATTCTTGGCCATGTTGGGCAGTCATGAAGGCTGTGCGTCTCCAGCAAGACCTTATGCACCGTTTTCTTCAAACCACCTTGCTTTCTATTTCTGATAGGCAGCTACCTTATTTGTAATTGTAGCTGAGACTTCAAACCCTTTCCTTTGTCAAGCCTCGTCTGTGTTTAAGTGTTAATGTGTGGGCCATTAGCGCTTGAATGGATCATTGGCATTTTGAAACCTAGATGGATTCTTAATTTGTGACCATGCCTAAGGAAGTTTAATCACACACTAGATATCTTTTGAAACTTTAATAAGCCGAATGGTCCATGTCTGCTTGTTTATACCTAAAAAATGTCACTTTTTCGTTGAAGTGCAAATATTCTACACATTATGCGTAACTTCAAGATGTCGACCTACATGCTAGTGGATTTATCACAAAGGCTGCTCTGGGGCGTGTCTAAGTCTTGAAAGAGTACAACCCACAGGAGAGTTTTCAGAAATCTCAGGATGTCCCATGTACAGTGTGAAATAATGAACCAGTCTTGGCTGCTGGGCTCAGATCATGTTGCATTCTGGTACTTATGGAACTTCATGGTAACTTGTGAACACAAATGCAAGTGAAATGCGCTAAAATCCTTAGCCACACAGACCTTCATTTGAGAGGTGAATTTCAGCATACTTTTATGAAACAAGTGCTCACGTTGTGATATTAGGTGAGAAAAGTGTACTGCAGTGTGTCCTCATTACTAGCTTTATTGGGATTTAGAATGATTATATTGAGCCATTAATTTACACGAAGACGACTGTTGTACGGCAGAAGAGAAAACATTTTTCAGAGGTCTTTGTACAAGCCGCATGCATGTGTTTGAATTAGGGCAGACCTATCTCGCTGTTAATATATGTGAGAAGTTGGGCATCATTCAGTTAGGGGGCATTACCATGTGTAATTTACAATGTTGTGAACATACTGACACTCTCTGTGAAGTGGTGAAATGTATACCTTGAGCAAGGCAGCCCCTTGACTGTAGTGGTGTTGTCAGTGTGGGGCTTGGGAGTCCAGGGAGAATGATTGTTAGGTCCCTCTGCCTTGTTTGACAATAGATTGCTACCAAAAAGACATTTTCCATAGTTTGGCTCCCTAATGTGTACAGAATCACTTGTGTGTAGGCGTGTTATCAATGACTTATCACACAACATCATATCATAATGCCATCCTGGATACCACAGGCACAGAACCCACACCTATCAAGCTCCAACCTCTTCAGAAATTAATACAATTGCAAACAAATGGACTGGAAAGACCATTGCCAGAGACAAATGCTCTCAATATATGCTAATGTTTCAGGGGAATTTGGTTGAATTCTATCTCGTAGCTTTTTAGTTTAAAATATGATATGAGGTATAAGCTCCGAAGCATAACAGTATCCTTCTGCACCGAGAATAAACTTCCTGAATTCACCAGAGTTTACATTCAATGGCTGTGTGTCCTTGGAATAAAAATAATAGGGATTGTTATTTTTACCAAAGCCTCAGAGATATAATTAGAGACTAGAGGAAACCCTTGATGTCAACATAGGTCACCAGTGTGTGTTTTCCTCAGAACCCAAACAAACACTACCTGAATAGAATAGATCCCCACGCAAACACCACCTCAATAAAATGCCCTGGTCAGTGACTAGCTATTTTGAAGGATTTCTTATTATGAGCCCAGACAAGTGTAGAAAAGAGACATGTATTTGTATAATCATACCCATGCAAGCCATACAAATTGTGTCTTGTCCTTCCACAACCATGCCAATAGACTATTATTAATAATAAACCTGATAATATTGTTTTACTTTTGATTATCTCGAAAACTTTTTTAACTCTAACCTAGAGATCTGATGCAATACATTATCCTCCGTCCATCAGATTTTTGTGAGTTTGTTGCCCTCCTCATTGTTTAGAATTACAAGGGCACATTCCCTGTTGATTCTCAAAATTACACCTGAGTAGTTCATAAAGTAGTAATTTTCTCCAGGATGTGCAGACATCCTCGATAAAATTACCAGACATAGACAAAGATTTGAACTGATGGTGTACTTTCGAGGAGTGTTCCGTATGCTGAAGAAATCTGGTTTGATAGCTACAGTTCTTCACTTCGATATGTTTTTAAATGCAGCCTTGCATTTCACTATTCCTCACACATACATACCAGTTTCCTCTAGCGTTTGCATAGAATTAATGCACACACAGTTAATATATTTGTGGTTTGCTTATACGTATGCACAGATAGTTCTAGTTAGGGACTACTTACAGGATAATCAAATAGTGCTTTTCACTGTAAGTGATTTCAATCCGGCACACACCCAAGTCATGCCCAGCGCGTAGTGCGCAAATGAAACCCTTATTTATTCTATCTATAAATTCAATATTCTGAACGAAATATCACTCATATCACACCCTTCTCCTGAGAGCCCCCGGTCACGCTGAACCAGGAATCAGGCTAGTTTGCAAAGGTAAATATTTATTTTTGTATTTAGAATTTTAATCATCATATATTTTAATAGGTAAACAACAATCACCAATGGGGTGACAGAACACTGAGTAATATCTTTAATACAGTAGGCATCAAGTAATGAGTACAAAAACAAATGCAGCACAGAAAATAATACTGTTGTGTTGGTTTGGAACAGATAGCACTATGGTTAGAGGTTCCACCTGCAACACCCCTCAACCCCGCAATAGGCAAATTAAATAGATGTGAGGAGAGAGCAGATATTCAGGAATAACACAAATCAAACAGAATGTCACTCCCACCTTCCCCCTTCAAACACAAGAGAAAAACGGAATTGACTTTTCAACTTTCAGAATGGCTTTGAAATTGTCTTTGGAATTGGCTGAGCAAACAAAGTAAAAGTGGTCAAAAATAATTAAATTGTTATAAATTCCTATGGGAGCCGCTTTGAACAGATGCAAACAATCACAAGCAATGATTTAGTCAGAAGAAAACATTTGAAATCTCAAAGTCAAAGTAGCAAATAATTTAAAGCTAATTCACATGTGTAAAATTTCTCAGAATGTCAAATTGCGTCAAATTTTTCCTTATGCCATTTTTGCTATAACGGGCCAATCACACTGCTGTTCAGGGTTCTATGGATAGCTAAGGATGTTAGGTACCAGTAGGAGTTGAAATTTCGCTTCTATTATAAAAACCGAGGGAGTTATAGAGGTTTTAGTAAAAGTTGTTTTTGCAAAATAGGCGCAAGAATGAAAAACAGAAATTCGGATTTAGAAATGACAGATTTCTTATACAATATCAAAGACTACAGAAAAGAGAATGCCACACAGGAATCAGTCATTCACGGCTGCTCATAACAATTCATGTGTGATACTATATTTTCCGTTTGGTTTGGGAATTACTTTTCTTAATCAGATCAATAAGAAGTTAGGGCTTAGTAACACAGATGAGAGAAAAGTCAGGGCAAAGATAGTTCTAGCAATAGTATGGTTCTGAATAAAAGATGGGATGGGTTTGTGATTGGGATCACACAATGCAGATATATTCTGGGTCACAGTTCTTCCTATTAATACTTACAGAATAAGTCATTAAATTGGACCGTCAATTCTGGTCATGGATTGGGTCTGTCAAGGAAGGACAGCACATCAGGCACAGTGCTGGATCAGCTAGGCTGGTCACCAGATTTGCACAAGATCTGTCCTTCTTGTTTGTTTGCCGGTCAAGTGGCACAGCGAGTAGAGCGCTCGCTTTGACATCTGTACAGAGCTTGCTAATGCAGGTTCGAATCCCGGCAGGGCCAAACTCAGCCTTTCATCCTTCCCAGGTCAATAAATGAGCACCACACACCGTGGGTAATAATAAGCAGCGCTCAGATACCTGAGGGTTTGTAGCGCTATATTAATGCTAAATTATTATTATTATTATTTGTGGGTATTTCAAATCAGCGGGATAGCGAGTTCCTCAGGCCAGCCTTGTGGTAGGAAGCCAGATAGTTTCAGGATACTAGCTCAGAAGGCCTTCACACATCACAGTGCTACACTGGGTTGTGAGAATAAGTTTGAGGTATTAGGCCCTGATGAAAGTCAATAGTTCTCTCCTGCTTGGCAAGAGTCTTGGCATCTGGATCTAGAAGGATGTTAAAGGCTGGATGTCGAATGCTGGATTAGAGTGCTTTGCCGGAATCAGGAAAGTGAGTGACTCAGTGAGTCCCTATGTGTTGTCAGCTGTCTCTATTTATTCTTTAAAATGACATCACAAAATGGGTGTATGGGCTGGCTTAACTAAGCATGCCCCTGTGAACTGGGATTGGGTCAGGGCCTCATCTCTGCCTTGAATATGAGTATTGGATCAATGCCAGATGATGTCACATTTATGGTTTAGCTTTGCAGTCCTAGAAACCTCCCCTTAGCCACTAGTACCAACATCAGATTTTATCCTAAATACATATTTCTACACTGGTCACCTCTACACAAATCACACACAAAGATTCAATATTTTATGTAGCACCTTCTCATCAAAATCCCGCAACTGGGGGATCTTGTTTCACCTTTCTACAGAATTGTGTTCTTTTCGCCATGAACACAATTCTAGCATTAACACAGTTAACATAAAACCACATATATTGCCATTCCTGTCAAGAATATGTTACACAATTCTACCAACTCTTAAAACGTGCAGCCAAAAATTAAACTAACAGATCTGTTCTTTGTATATTTTTCACCACTTTGAATCACAAGTTATGAGTCTCTAAAAATTGTTAATTGTTCATTCTTAACAGTAAATGGTCCACCCCTTGTCTCTCCCTGGAGTCCATGAACAGCCCCTTCCTTTGGGGAAGCCCTTCCAGAAGCAGTTTATGACCCTTTCACACCTCAGTTTCCTGGGATGAAAGATCTGCCATTGTTCATTCTCTTTCTGTAGACAAGAGTGTGGCCTAACCCATCATTATCATCTATCAGTTAGTTTCTGCTGAGAGAATTTCCCTCCCCTTGGGAGAAACCTGTTTTTCCGCTCTTGCAGCTCAGCCAGGCTAAATAATTCTTAACTTCTTCAATCCAGGAGAAACCAAACTTGTTGCATCAAACATAAATACATCACTTTCTTAGCTTTAAATATGTGGGATCAAAAACACAACTGAGATCTGTATTCCTTTTAGCAACAATCATTTTATGTTTGCTAATCCAGCAGACTTTTAGTTTAGATACTTTGAAGTTTCAACAAGAGCTCATCTGACAGCTGTCATCCACAGGTAGCCCAGAGTACTGCACACAGATTTTGACAGGAGCTGTCAGTTTACAGACAGTGCAGTTTGTCTAAAGAAATGTTTTGCTCTTTACACTTTAGGACTATGTATATTCGCCATGCTTCATTAGATTACATGAATTCTAGCGCCAAGCAAGATTTTGAATGTTGAGAAGTGTTGTGTATAGGCATTTTGGCATTTTGGAGTTTTTAGCAACAAAGCAAATGTCATTTATAGGCACATTTTGGAGTTTCCTTTGCAAAGCGCTGCTTCTCTCACTGCACTCTGTTTGCTGGTCATGGAGCCCACTGGCACATTTTCTGCAGTGTGAGCTCTATCGCACCACACATGCACCATGGGTGGCAGGTTGTGAATTCATCTTTTTGTGTGTTTAAATATGCAGTTTTGGAGACTTTTGCCGCCATTGTTGCTGTTTTTTGCACCATAAGTATGAGAGTGATGCCACATAAAATAGCGCAGTGTGTCAATACATTCCACATGACTGTTTGCATTATTTTCTCACTTTAGCCACAATTAGTTGATAGATTGAGCCTGTGTACACCATTATTTGGAAGAAAGATTGTCATCACAATCAGTTCCTTCATTCCCGATATTTATGGATTATCCTATCATAGGGGTATGAATCCTGTTGTAAATTCGAATCCAGGTTAGCTTCCTGACATACCCAGCAACCAAAATGGCGACGGCAATAATCTCAACATCCACATATTATCCTTTTACTGTGATATCAGCATGAAAGAAATCAACCAATCCCACAATACTTGGAGTTTGTGACAATCTCCTGCCAACAAAATATGCGCAATTCACTTGAGTTAAAATTGAAATTACTTTTATTCAAAAGAGAGAAGAGTTGGTCAATTAGACCTCTTCAGCCTCTCTTTCCTTGGAATCCAAACTGTCACTTTCACCTCCCTTAGTCTCCCCTTGCCTTTTTTATAGACCTGCTACACTGTGTTTTCAATGCTTAAAATGCTCTGTCTCTTTGTTTCCACATACCTGGGTATGTAATGATGTGTTTGGCTTCCCCTCTTCAGTATGTGGCAACTGCTTCACGTAACATCTCACATTTCTTATTGGTCATCATCTTGGACCTTTACTTGAATGTTAATTCTCATTGTAAAAGCTTCAGATATTTGCACTATGCTGTCGAGCTTCATTGTCAGTCTTTCAAGGATTTGTATGAATGGCTTCCTTCTCAATCTTTAATAGACTGTCAACCATTGAGTCAGTCCCCGCTTCACTTTTACAATATATTTGTAACAACTGGTTGCACTTCACCGTCAGTCTATTTGGAATCTCTTGGATACAGAATTAATGTTGAACTTCCTGTCTCAGCTTGCATCAAACTTTGCTATTTTAGTGATCATTAAACTTTCACTGGAGTTCTTTTTTCAATTTGTTTCACCACCGGGAACAAGCTTTGCCCTTTCAATGATTTTTAACTTTGAATGGACTTTCTTCCATAGAATCACTCAGTCTTTAAAACTTTAATGATTATTAGACCTTACATTTTTCATTGTTTCACAGCATGCCTTATTCTCTCTTTTCTCAATGATTATTGGACTTTAAATACATTTTGCTTTACAACATCCATCAATAAACATTAGCCTTTAAAATTAATTGGTATCCGAGCGTGCATTATACTTTTTTCTTGTGAATGGTTATTAATTCTGAAGAGACTGCACCTCCAGATGTAGATCATACTTTGCTGTCTTAACAATTATTAGTCCTTGAATAGGCTTCATTTTACAGCAATGATCCAACAATGATCCAACTTTGTTCTCTCAAAGACTATACAACTTTGATGAGGCTTTGTTTCTCATTGGGCATTACTTCATTCATCGCCATCGATTAAGTGGTCAAATCCCCTTTGCGTTGGATCTGTTAGTTTGAATCAAATCTCTCTCACAATGATTATCAGACTTCAGCTGGGTTATGGGACTTCCTTTCCCAGCATGCACTAAATATTCAAGTCTTGCACTGAATTGTCCCAACATGCATAATTATTTTCTCTCACAGTCTTTGCTATTCTTTTCAACCTTCAATATGGTTTACATGAATGCTAGATTGTGTTGCCCAAAAATGGTGTCAAATGCTTTCACTTCTGTTTGAGACATTGATAGACCATACAACAGGTCTCTCCCAGCTTCTGTCCTTGAACCCTCCCTTATTGTGACGTACAGAGCATGCAGGATAGGATAAGGAATGGCTTGGCAGGGCTTGCGTGACCTGACTGTTTTTTTTGGATGAGACATGAGATGATGTGGAAGGGTATAATGTGCCAGAATGTGGGGTAATGCGCGGTACTGTGCCAGAGTGATATCTGGTATAATTGGGCATCTGTGATGTTAAGAGGTTCTGGTGTGATGTAGTGTGTTAGGATAGTTATGATACCATATAATGAGAAATAGCTTGGTGTGTTGTGGCATGACAGGCCACTTGTGATATGAATGGCATGGTGTGACACAATAGGGTACAGTGGGATCTCTTAGGCATAGTTTTAAGTGGTGGAGCCTGGTGTGACTTGATGGGTGTGGCAGGGCAGGGCATGCAATGTGATGGTATGAGAAGATCATAAGAAGTTCTGGACTATGAGCAATGTGATGAGGCATGGCACAATGTGTTGGAGTGTTTTGCGATGTAATGATTATCTAACTCTCTGCTTTTCCTTCTTGTTTCCATGGTGCTCTCACCATCTTCCTGATGCACTTCATTGTTTCTCTCTCCGCTTAGCCTCAACTGGAGCACATGTCAGAAATGGCTTCTTCATTCTCCTCAACTTCACCTTCATTCAATATTCAGTGGCTCTTTCACTGTGCAATGTTCTCTTTGTTATTTCTTTCATCCCAGTATCCTTTCAAGTGGCAACCTTGGTCTTGAGGTCTTTTTGTGGTTGGAGCTCAGAAGACAGCTCTTCTACTCTTCCTGGTCGGTTTTCTCTGTATTAATCTCCAGAGGCTATATTTCATCTCACTCTCTGATTGCTTTTTAAAAAACCCATTACTTTGTTGGTTCAGTCATGTTAAGAGGGTTTGTCAAAGTCACTACCTGGGGTAGCACTTGGAAAAGCCAATCTAGGATTAGCACTGTTTCTCACATTCCCAGTTGTGCAAAGTCTCTCAGTTAAGTGAAAAATAACCAAGCAGCAAGGCTGAACTAAGGAGAAAGAGGGCACTGCTGTGTAGTAAAATTCACACTTAGCAGCACAGGTACGTAACAGACCCACACAGGTAAGTTATACAATTAAAAATCTTTGATTCCAATACTTCACTAAGGCGCACTTTAGATAATGTACGGTAAATAAAAATACATTAGAACATATATACAACTCACAGTTGAGTTGCTCACCCCCTGAGGGTTCACTCTACTTTACATCACAGGAAATTCAGTCTTTACAGTTGGAAGGAAGAGATGTTATCATACCTTGAATTTAGGCTATATAATTTTAAGGCATCTAGCACCATTTACAAATATTTAGAAGAACAGCTCTATTCTTCCCTAAGTCTCTGTAATTCCTTTAGGTGTCCCCAAATGTTCCTGAGGAAGGAGGCAAGTAGCCAGGAGAGCACACTCATCTAGTGTAGGTACAGTACCACAGTTCAGATAGAGCGGGATAGATGTAGCAATGCACAAATTGGATCTTAAGGGACTTAAGTTCAGTTCCAGCATGAAGAGGAGCAACTACCACCCCTGGGGATTTTAACTAGGACCCACAGAAGTACTGACCCAGACACCACCACCCTGGTGTGATCGAATAGTGCTAAAGTAAGCATTAATTTACGCCCAATGCAAAACCTAGGTGGAGGGTGGCAGTTCAACAGATACAAGGGATCTCAGGCCCCCAAGTCCTTAGCAAGTTATGAAAGGTATCATGGGACAGTAAATCACTGGAGGTTGCAAGGGTCATCATTGTAGTCACTGTGCAGGGTTGTCTGGTTACAGGTTCAAGGTCGGTTACCCCCAGTCATCTGTAGATTCCTCTGGAGACCTTACACTGTAAGGGGAACACCCAGATTTGATTTCACGTTGAAGAAGGTGACCCTGACAGAGATCTTCATGGATGCACTTCTTATATTCTTGCATTACAGGGTAAGGAGGCACTCGGCAACCCAGTGGTTGATCTTCGGTCATCCTGCAGGTCCATAATCTCATGAAGGGCAGAATTGCGGATTTCCATAGTCCCAGCAGAGTCTTGAGAATGCTTATGATGAGTTCCAGTCAGTTAGTTAGCCGGATGTCCTTGCAATGATGTATGTCTGGTATCCAGACATGCAGAGCAAATGCAACAGTGTATGCTCCCACGACGAGAAAACAAGTGACAAACCTCGAGTACGACAGGTGACTGGTTAGATAGGAAGGAACCTTGCAGAAGTCTTACCAGTCGATTTGAAGATCGAGGTTCGTGACACTGCAGCTCTTACTGGGCCACTACTGGTCAGTGCAGCTGTTTTCCAGCATCTCTTTGCCCTCTTCTTTATCGGATCTCTTCAGGTCCAGTGGTCAATTTGGTTCCTGGGTCCACTTCATCTCCTTATTACCAGACAACGTAATGGGGTGCCCCCAGCCCTACAATACGGACACTCTTCAACATTCAAATCTGGAGGTGGCTGTACAATTGGGGACAACCAGCCTCCCCTAATCTGCCCAGCAATAGCCAAATCTCCTAGACAAACATAGATTGGGGGTAGATAGTTCCCTCCCCACTTTCTGTCACCACACACACACAATGGAGGGCCTTTCTGGGGTTCTTGCAAGAAGCCTGACAAGGTGCTTGAAGAAAGAGAGCCTTCCCCAACGTGGGGAAGAATGGCTAACAAAGGACAGGCCATCTTAATCAGGACATAAAACAAGAAGGGGAGCCATTTTTTTAGTATATGGTTCCCTTGAGTGTGTTATCATGGTGATGCACTTAAAACGTAGGTGTAAAAGTGACAACTGCCACAAGCCTGTTCAGATGATGACAGGAAAGTAGCAAAGCTGCTACTTAGAACAAAGTAAAGGGGATATAAAGTGTTTCCACTGCACTCAATGGGGATGACTTGTGCTGCAATTAGCAAAATGCACTGGTAACAAAAGGGTGGTGACCACTCCTGTACTGGGGAGTCTAGGGACTAACCAGTGAACCAAAACCGACATTGCAACAGGAACTTTAGGGATCCCTGGAAACACACCACATCATTTGGGAGGTGCTGCTTTTGGAAAGCATCGAGTGAAACTCTAGGGGAGAGGTCATCCCTCCACTGGAACATTGTAAGTAGGGTCCAGTGGACCCACAACTGAAGTGTATGCAGGCAGTGAGTGAGATAAAAAGGTCTCACTCACCTCTGGAGTCAGAAAATAATCCCAGAGAGTCCAGCGGTAGTGCTGGGAGGCTCAGGATAAAAACGGTAATATTTGCAAAATAAACATCTCCTATAACAAGTCACATGGTAAACAGCATCAATAGCAGATTCAGGTTTTCATTGGTAAAGCTTCACTGGCAGGGGTCACTCGCTACAAGTCATAATAGCAAATTAGCCTAGTGCATTAAAAACAAGATACATTTGTTCGCAGTGATTTGTATAAGTCAATAGTTTGTCATGTAACTAATAAGTAAGATTATTACTGTAGATAATTTTGGGGTCGAGATTTGTGTTTGAGGTATTTTTATTTTCTGAATTATGACTGATTATTTTCCATCTATTTCTACTCAGAGAGCATATCAGGTAGGTAAATACAGATCACTCCTGATTTACCCGACAACCATCAACAGCTCCCTAACTCAAGGCGCCTAACCCTTGGCCCTCAAGACCCGACAAATCCTCACACTTCTTAAGAAACCAACACTGGACCCTGATGATCTCAGCTACTACCACCCCATTACCAATCTTCCCTTTCTAGATGGGATCCTCGAGAAAGCAGTGGCCACACAACTCCACCACCAACACATCAAAGCTAAAAACCTCCTTCCTCCCTACCAATCTGGCTTCAGACACAGATGCAGCACAGAAATGGCTAACATCAAGGTGATCGACGATGCCCTTAAAATCCTCGATGATGCCCATCCTTGCCTCCTAGTTCTCCTTGACCTCTCAGCAGCATTTGATACAGTAGATCACCAGACACTCACCAACAATCTACATTGCTGCAAGGGGTCAGCAAGATTGTCCCCAGCTGGTTCAAATCCTACTTTACAAACTGCCAACAGTTCGTACAAATGGATTGTTCCAGATCACCAACCCTACCCATGGCCTGTGGAGTCCTGCAAGGATTCATGCTGTCCCCGATGATCTTCAATCTTTACATGAAACCGCTTGTAAGCCGCCTCTCTCTACACAACATCCACATTCACCAATAAGCAGGTGACACACAGATCTACAGGATATCCTCCATCAAAGGCATCCACAGGTTCAAGGCCTGCCTCACAAGGATCCAGTCCTGGATGTCCTGTACTTACCTGATGCTCAACCCCTTCAAGACTGAATTCCTACTGCTGACTAACAACACCAAGTACCGTGACATCCAGACCTGGCTCCCTGCTATAAACCTCAAGGGATTCACACCCCAGCTGGCTCCCAGTGTCAAGTCCCTTGGGTTCAACATTAATAAACACCTCACGTTCAAACAGTGCATAGCAAGGAAGACAGAAACGGCCTGGTACAAACTTTCTCTCCTGCAGAAAATCAAGCCCTTCATCCCAGAAAACAACTTCAGATCCGCTGTCCAAGACTTGGTCCTCTCCCACATGTATGTTAGTAATGCCCTTCGGGAAAGGCCTTCCGACGACTACCCTGGACCACTGAAATGTATCCTCCATGCTGCAGCAAGACTCATTAAAGTACTCTGCACATTCAACCACATCACCCCGAAACTCATTGAACTGCACTGGCTCCCACTGCAAGCCTGTATCATCTGTGCTTATTTATGGATTTCTAATGTGTCATAGCCTGCAGGCATCAGGGCTCACATTTACACAGGACATTTCAGAATAAAACGGAACAATGAACAATCAGAGATCAAGGGAAAATGTATTCAAACAATAGTATTTTAAGATTTTTTTCTGAAGACTCTTCATTTTTCCTTGGTGCACAAGCTCAATGGGAGGGTATTCCATACTCTAGTAGCTCTGAGGGGGAATGATCTACCCTTTCTTCTAGGTCCTTTTGCATGGGGGCCAGTAAACAGTTGTGGTGTGCTAGATGGCAGGCTTCTGCTGGAGTTACATCATGTCAACGATTGCTTTAAGTAATCAGAGGCATTGCCATGTAAACATTCATGGGGAAGTGGGAAAGTGAGAGAATTTTGAATTGAATACTCTTTTTCCACAGGCAGCCAATGAAGGTCCTTCCAACAGTTGGTTATGTGCTCTTTTCTAGAGATGTTACATATTATCCTAACTGCATCATTCTGGATAATCTGGAGTTTATGAAAACTAGCCTTACTGGCTCCGCTGAGCAGAATGTTGCAACAATACAGGCTGGGCATTATAATAGCTCTGACTATAATCTTACGTGAAACAGAGAATTAATTTGGCGCAGGACTTTAAGATGATAATGGCAATTTTTAACAACCTTATTGACATGTGTATCAGAGTTGAGCGATGCGTCCATTACAGTACCTAGTGATTTTACTTCTTTAAACACTGGAACGAGACAATCGCCCACTTTGAAACTTGAGTATGTCTGATTAAGATTGTCCCATGATTGTTTGGTGCCGAAAATCATAAGCTTGGTTTTTGAGCAGTTGAGGCACATCCACTTGTTAACCATCGTTCCCTGATGGATGCGTAGATGGAACAAGGACTTGCCAAATCTGTAGCATAATCTCCACAAAGGTCCATTGGAAATTGGAAATCATCAGCATAATTAGTAAAGTGGAGGCCTTTTATTTCCAATTGTTTGCATAGAGGTTTTATGTATATATTAAGAAGAGTCGGGGAGATACAAGCCCACTGGGCAACTCCATAGTTGATTGGGGCTGATTCAGAGCAGGCATTACCCCAACACATTCTGAAACTTCTGTCGCTCAGAAAGGAATGTATCCATCCGATGGTATAGTCAGAGCAATTCCCAATAATTGCCAGTGTTTTAAGCAGGCGTGAGTGGTCTAGTAACTCGAAAGCTGCTGAGAGATCAACAGCCCTGTTTTTCTTTCATCCAACCTTTCCAGGATTTGGGTGTGCAAGTCAAGCAGGGCACTTTCTGTCCCATGATTCCTTCTAAACCAGCACTGTGGGATGCCACTGATTTCGCAAGGTGGGTCTGTCAAATTCTGTTGCATCATCTACAAGGCTGTCATCCTGAAGTCCCCAAGCTACCTCACTGAGAAACCCAGCATCTCTCGAGGCCACAACCCACCAGAAGTAAGGAAATGTGCAGACTTGAATTATGACAGTTCTGGAAGGAAAAAAACAGAAGACAAGCCTTCTCTGTTTCCGCTGCAATACTCTGGAACCTCCTCACGGTCAACATCAGACTTGCCCAATCACATCTGCAGTTCAGGAAAGAACTCAAGACCTTACTTTCCAAGGAATGGCTCCTCCTTATAACCATGGGCCACACAACCTGCACTCCCGACTCTACCAGAAACTCTGCGATCTGCCCCTGTCTTCCACCCTGGCTGCCACTTGCCCACGCTCCCCTGTTAACTCCCCACTCCTTTTTTCTCTACTTCCCTCACTGTGTTCTTCCCCTTATGATTGTAACACCCTCCATTGCTTCCAAAGCTAGGTCTTTGGTCAATAAATACCCTAATAATAAAATTAATAATAATAATAATAATAATAATAATAATAATAATAATAATAATAATAATAATAATAATAATAATAAACATTTCTGGGTGGGTTTCTGTTGAGCAACATTACCTAGCAATTTACTACATTCACATTTACTTTTGTGCAAGTAGGTACCATCTGTGATCTACAGTGTACACAATGCAACACACTTACCTAGGGCCACCCTGGCAGCAGAGGCATCATAGTTGATCCAAAATGAGACCCAGGATAGAATGGTGATGAGGATTGACGGCATGTACGTCTGGAGGATGAAATATCCTATGTTCCTCTTTATTCGGAAGCTCAGTGATAACCGTGGATATGAGCCTGTAAATCAAAGAATACAATAACTGTCAGATGAATGGGGATTCACAGGAGTCAATGGACTCCACTATCTGCATTTCTGAAAACCTAGTGGATTCTCATGAGGATGGCTAAAGTGATTAGGGAAGGGGGAACTGGACTCAAGCCATGCTAAAAAAGAGGACTTTAAACCATCATTCACTGAAATGACTGAGAAGATAAGGAGCTGAAACTCGAAGTGGTTGGAACCATTTGAATCCTGACTTGAGTAGATGGAATTCATAAACTGTTTGATCAACCCGGCTTGATATTTTGCTAGCATGTTCTGCTTTATTTTTATTTATTTAAGTTGATTTTGTGGTTATTTAATGTTTTCTTCAATCATATTGTGATACTAGTTCTCCATTTAGATTTGCATGCATTTAGTCTGATTCAAATAACTAGATGCCCACTGGTCAAACTAGTTTGAACTGATTTAAACCACAAATGAGTTGACTCAAGCATCTCAAAGCTCAGTTTCAATCCCCTCACAAGTTGGGTCTATAGGGCTTCAACTACTTTAATTTCATTCCAATTATTGAGGTGGTCTTAATCTTGATGTGCAGCCTGATATGGGTCAGCACTCTTAAAGTGTAGTAGTCCAGAATGTCATCTGTTTTATGTGTGAGGTTATGAAAGATTGTCAGTAATCTGATCCAGGACCCTCCCTTCTGAGGATAAATCGTTGCACAGTGAAGTCTCTCTTCTGGAAGGCATTTTGCAATTTCTGTTTTTGATGAAGTATAGTATTTGGTATATTTTGGAAGTGACCGTTTCAAGCAAAAGCTTTATATTTTGGAAACTTGGGTTCAGAATGAAGGGAGCATTTCAGTAACATTTCAGTAGCTGCTCTATTGCAAATACACATTCTGAAATTAGAGAACAAATACAGTGTCACGGTACTGGCCTGTTTTCTCGCAGGTCCATTTGTTCAAGTCCTATGTAATCTTCTCTTTTTCTACATTTCGCCGCAAAAATAGATGAAGGGTTAGGTTTAGGTATAAAATAGGGTGGGGGATGTGGGAAGGTTGTGGGGGGGGGGTTCCCCCTGCTTTTTGCTGTGAAATGTGTACAAATAAATTTCAAACAAATGGGACTCGTAAAAATATTCTCAGGCAAACATCATGGAACCCACCATCATAGCTGATACTAACGATAGAGACCATCTGCACTACGAAAAATGCTCCAATGAGCAAATAGCATCTTTTATATGTCTTGCAAAACTTATATGATATGTCTAACTTCAAACTGAAAGTTACATATGCAAATTTCCAATCTATTGGTCTTGAGTTATATTTCAACATTAGGCAATAAAATGTTGAAAGTAATATGTAATTTCTTTTATTTTGGATATTGTTTAATACTTCTAAGCAGTAGGGAACCGAGTGGAGGGATGAGTGGGGCAGCTTGCTCCCCCAGTGGCACTTTTGTGGGCCAGACTGTGACATTTGGGAACAATGATTTATGTCATTTTCCTGCCATCGGGACACCTTTGCTGTTCGGCACCCTCATTACTAATGAGGGTGACGTACTGGAGAGGGATCCCGCTGGCAAGACAATGAGGGTGCTCCTGCTCAGCACCTTCATTGTACTGTCAATGGGACACCTTTCTTGTTTGGCACCTTCATTGTCAATCTGCTCCTCATTGTCAATATGCTTGTCATATGCTCCTCTGAGCCAGAGCACACGGCAAACAGGTGTCTGTGTCCTGCCCCGCTCTGGCCCAATGCAGCAGCCTGAAGCAGTGTGGGACACAGACAACACTGTTGCTGTGTGCTCTGCATCTGAGATCTGAGCGCATTCACTCCGACTTCAGAAAGAAGTCAGATCATTGATTTCTGGAGTCGGATGCACTCTGACTATAGAAAGAAGGAAATGAACGTTCTTGTTGAAGCGTGCACGCCGCCCTGCGACTAGAACGTTACTTTCTATCTGACTCCGGCCCCACTACGCATGACAGGAAGGCAGGAAACTCTGCCTTTCTGCATAGTGGAGATGGCAGTTGGCTGAGCACAAGAGCCGACAGGCTGCAGTCGAAGCCAGGCCTTCTTCTTCGAAGAGACAGAGCAGCACTGGAGCAGTTACGAATAAAAATGTTTTTTTATGTGCGTGTATGCGCATGTATTTGTGCTATGCTGTGTGTTGATGATGTATGTGCAGTGAGTGAAGGTTGAGTGACTGGGTGGGTGTGTGCATGTGTTTGTGCTGGGCTGTCAGTGGAGGAGCTGATATTTTGCAAAGGGGGTTAGGGGCGGGGGCGGTGTGCCATAATGGCAGTGCCACTTTTTAAATGGGCATCCATCCACGATAAACTCACCATTGCGTTTGTTATTACTTGGCTAGACTATCATTTGTGGGCAGCCAGTCTAGCCCTTTCTTACTGTGGCATGATGATGTTTTTTCTTCTGGGCATGATAAACGGTTGGTTTATCGTAGACAGATGCCCAGAAAAAATATCATGATTTCCTGTATTTTATTATGATGCTGTTGGATATAAATAAAGCAGATACTGTCATGCCTGCTAACTTGCCCTTTGGAGAAGACTATTAGAATGAGGGTGGCTTAACACATGCATGAGCCTATAATGATTACACAATTCCAAATAATGAAACCTTGGAAGTCTAATGCCTTTGCATCAATTGAGATTTGATGGAAGCATTCCTATAAATTAAGCACTGTGATATAGGTGTTTAAAGATTAAGACGTCAGGAATCTTGCAAGAATAGGGTTCTTGCTGCCAATGAATGATAGAAGCAAGTTGGATATATACGATTGTGAACACCAAGAAATACTATGACTAGAGACACTAGTCTAGATGTGGCACTCTTAGAGGGGGTTCCTCCCAGAAATGTATAAAGACATTTAATGAAAAAAGAAAAGTGAATCAGGATAACTGCATTTAGTTATTATTGTATAATTGAACATTTATTTTTGCTAATGGTTTGATATCAAGTTTAATGTGGCAGGTAATAGTAACCCTCTAGATCGCAGTTTTCAGACATGCTATTGCTCATCCGTTACACCATCAGTTACCACATCCTACTGTCTCTGCCTAAGCGTGTATCTAAACATCCATGCAAATGACTCTCAAGTGGAGACATGATCTATATACTCTCTCCCTCTAGATCAGCCATCTGCAACCTTTGGCTCTCCAGATGTTTTGGACTACAACTCCCATCAGTCCAAGCTAGCATAGTCAATGGAAGGGGTTGTGGGAGTTGTAGTCTAAAACATCTGTAGAGTTAAAGGTTGCAGACCCACACTCTAGATACTCAAACACAACTATGCATTTTCCAGGTTGGCCATCCGTCAATAGATACATACTTTCGTGCACCCAGAGCCCCCTTTCGAGTAATTAATGTGATTTGAGTCTCTTTATGCTGGCCCTACTTTGAAGGATGGATGTATTCAGCAATTCTGCACCTTGAAACATCAAGCCCAAAGTCCATAAAAATCCCCGTTTAGTGATCTAGTCCTCACACCAAGCTTAAGCCGGGGTGCCTTTCAAGTGGATCTATTTACAGGTTGAATGAAATGTCCACCGTGACCGTAGTGTTCTGTCTTTAAGTTATGTAAGTTATGTTTCTTAATTCATTTACGAAATCTGTAAGAACACTCAACGTTCTTCACTGTGAAGTTGAACATACATTTTACTCAGCAGCATTTTTACCCCAATAAGACTGACCACATGGCATTACTTTTTATTCCAACGGCGGTAAATTACCTTTTTGTGTGTGTTTTCTGGTCCTTCCTCTTTTGGTTTTGAGTAAGTGTTTGGGATATGAAATCTATGCGAACCCTATGATGCCCCGCACCTAATTCGTGTTGTGTATCTTGCACCATATAATGTGGGGATACAGCAGCTACGTTCCTGTGGGTGCGCAGTGGTGTACCTCCGCAACAGGCCAATCTACATGCGGGACATGCCTGTCATGGACTTTACATAAAACTCCTCGTGGTGGGCTTTAGGAGGGGGTGCACCCACCTGTAGTGAAAACCACCTTTTTTGAGACCAGCCTTTGCTCAATGATGGTGAACTGGGGAAGCTCCAGTGCTTCTACCCCCGTCACAGCCGAATTATCTTCTCCTTGCCAGAAAAATTCAATGTCGTCTGTCGTGTAGCCATCTGAGGGAGAAAAACAAGAAGTCTGTGTGTGAAACTGACAGCAAAGTTAAGAAATGCGTCACACTGTGCCTCTGCGTCACCATTCTACAACATTTAGACTGGAACTTCACTTCTAACGCCATTAGCTCCCAAAAGAGGTAAACATTCATTTCATGTTCAGTCTCCTTGTTATTTACTTCTTCCCCGGAATCCACTGAAGTTCCAGCTTGATCTGGTTATATAGTTCAGTGGGCTAAAGGCCTGCAGAGAAGCCTGCAGTTCACATGTTTGAGTAACTGAAGGGCCTGTAAGGCCTATCGCCCTTGCAAGGTTAATAAAGAATCCGCTAAACAGACGGGTCAATGTCTTCTGCAAGCACTTGGAGACAATTTCGAGTTCTGAGTTCTGTGTATGTAAACAATTATCATTTCAAGGACGTCAGAAACCCTGCCATAATTATTGTTATACTTTAGCATAATTGGAAGCAGCCATTGCTACTTGTACTTTAGGTGAAAGAGATTGACCAGGTAAAGCGCTGGAGATAGAAACTCTATCATGCAATGGCCACTTGGTGTTGCAGGCGCTGGGGACTGAGGGCCTCTCACTGAATACTGCCTCTTAGTGCTTATGAAGCTCCCATACCTGACTGTGATGGGGGCTACCTTCACACAAAACTTAATGTGGTTTAGCGCAAAATCTATCAAATGGGCCGGTAGTGCAACTGAACATTCCCAACAACTTACTATGAGTGGGGTGACAGCCAAGTGTGGTTATGCTTACACCAGGCCACTCATTAAACCCCATCACTTTTTAGAAAAGATAACATATTTAATATGTAATGTACACAAGAAGTATTAGTTCACAGAAATATGCTTAGAATCGACGTATGAGGGTTGAACACATGCTTGGGTTGTGCAGGGGTATTTAACTCCCCTAGAATAATTGAAAACAGCTGGCTGAATAGCACCTCGGATTACAGAAATATCAATTGAAGGCATTGCAACATCCTGCAACATCTGGGGTCAGCTACTGACCGACCCAGGCTATCGCCTCCTACATTTAGCCTCATGAGGAAGCTTGAACCTATGGCTACCTGCGCTCCAGCCTGACTGCAAATAGGAGGCGGACTTTTGCCACAGTTCTGTCAGTTGACTGGAAAAAGGTACTGTATTGGGAAACTAAAACAGGAAAATATGCAACTCCTAAAAAACAAAAAAAAAGTAAGTACTAAAATCTTGTTTTGAATATGCATCCACTACACAACATTCATGTGATCAATGTTCTGCAAAACCCTTTTCATTAAGTTTACTTGTATTATCTCCTGATTGACTAGGCATAGTATACATGGGCACATTACAAGTAATATAACTTATTTAATAAACGCATTTTTATTAACTGTATTTTTTTCAAACCTTAGTGTCTGCAAAAACATGTAATCACACTAGTACAGTGAGCCATTCCAAGACCTATGCAAGAAACACAATGCTCACCTTTGATTGCCTAGGATAATTTGTAATTCAAGTAAACGATATATATAATGAAGGACCTATCTATAACCTGCTATGTGTTTTATCCTATGTAAGACCAGACGTTATAGCAGTTTCTTTGTGGAAATGTGTGTGGCCAACATTATTATAATAAATGTAATCAGTAGACTTGATTCCAGGACACCTGCAACCAAATGCATAGGATCTCACAATAAAACATGTTTGCCTGCAGAATTAATTTCACATCCTTTATTATACACTTCCTACTGAAAGAGGGCGACAGACAATGCGTTCCGCCAAAGCAGCAGATTTCTCGAAGTAAAAGATGTATACTCAAACATCGGTAAGTGCACCGAGTATCAAAGACTTTTTCCACTGTCCTTGATGGCATCATGTGTTGCTACTATTAAAATACAACAACTTTGGGTGGTATTTCAGCAGTAAATTATGGCAGAATTACTGTAACTGGCTCTTGGTCCGGCGAATTTACCAGCGGATTACAAGTGATGGTGGCAGTGTTGGTCCCCATTAATTAGGAGTTCACAGGACTCCATTGGGGGTTTTGTCAAAATTACTGCTGGCGGAATTACTGGTGCAGGTATTCCGCTGATTTTGCCAATTTTTCAGTGGAAAGTGGGAGGATTTACCCCAAGCATGATGCTAGAGGTAAACCCCCACTCCACGGCCAAACTCGTAGTATGGCGGAGCGGGAAAAGTGGCAGTAATTCCATTACCACAATCTTTTTTCTGCACCACCATACTCGTAATGAGCCCACCTTTCCAGACTTCAGTCGATTCAGAGTTTGCCAGTACTAGGCCATCTTCTTTTTATAATATTGCAATACTTCCATTGAATGAATGCGTTGGCACAGCCTACCATGAACTCCTTGTTAGCATATCGTGAACGTAGATGTGCCATCTCAATCTTCATACTAAGTTTTAGGATGGTGTAAGCATCTGTTTTTCAATGTTATTTAACAGTGTTGTCTCATTTACCCTTGTTTTCAATGAGTGGAGCCAACAAAGTGGCCTAATTTCCTAGATTTTTATTTGTATTTATTTGAAGAACAGTGATATCAATTTCAATCAGAAATGATTTATAATAACACATTTACAGATGGTAGAATCAATCACACAAAATTTGCCTGAACAAGTAGTGCGCCCGTTTATGATGGTGTAAAAATTAGGACATATACCAGGGAGAAATCAGAAAAGAGGTGAGTTGTAAAGGTAATATTACCTTAAGGGGGCACGTGCTTGAAACTAAAGAGAACTCATTAAATATGCAAAATTACACTGCAACGCGTCAATGGAGATAGTGGTGGGGCCAGGTAGGAAGGGTCTAAGAGAAAGTTAAGCTGACATTTGAAAAGATCTGCAGTTGTGCTGGCTTTGATTGTTCTGGGCAATGGGTTCCAGTGAAGCAGGGAGAGTAGAGAGAATGAGCAGATGTAGAGGAAACATAGTGAGGGTATGGGACAATGAGGATGAGTGCAGGGGAGGACCAAAGGGGAACAAGGCGGTGAGTAAACTGAGGTACAGTCAGGGAGGTATTGAGGAGCAAGACCATTAATAGCTTTGTAGACTAGGAGAAGGAACTTGAAAAGAGAGTGGTTGTGCGTGGAGAGCAAACCAGCATGTTGTCAGTAGGTAGAAGTGGGCTAGGATCTGTGTAGGTTGGACAGAGTGTGGGTAGCAAAGTTGAAGCCTTTTGTCTGTAGGGAGGAAGGAGTACAGATGAAGGCCAAGGAGTAGGCTTGAGTGGTAGTCTAGTTTGCTGAGCACAAGAGTGGAGATTCCAGTTTATGTAGAGTTCTTGGTAAGAAAAGGACACATTTTCTGAATTTTGCACAGGTTAATGCGAGAATCAAAGGCAGTGGTAGTGATGTAGTGATGAATTGGTGCAGTTGTAGATTGCTATCAAAGAAGACCACCAAGATTGTGAGCCTTTGGTGAGGGAGCAAAAAGGTCAGGCGGGAAGGAGATAGCCAAGGGATTGCATTGGAAATGGTAGAAAGGTTACATCCATCTTTGAAGAGTTCAGCCTGAGACAGCAGAGAGCTGTGCAGTGAGACAGTTCATGATCTATTCAGAGATAGCTGGGGTGAAGGAGGGAAAGGAGAAACATATATGAGTGTGAGCAAAAAGGTGATTGTGAAAGCCAAATGATGACATTAGATTTCCTAGGTCAAAGGTATAGAGGGGGAAGATCAGAGGTCCAAGGACTGATCATTGGGGGATGCCAACAGGGAGATGGGTGGGGTCACAGTCTTATGAGTTCCAAGAGATTTTAAAGGATTGACCTTCCAGGCATCAGGTGATCCAAGTAAGAGCAAATTTGTGAAACCCAAGGTCATGGAGAGTGAGGACGAGAGAGGAGTGGTCAACAGTGTGTGTCAAAAGTAACATAAAAATCCACAAGGGTGAGTATAGAAACGAGTTTAAAGTGGTGGGCATTAACTAGAAATTTGGAGACATGCATGAGTGCAGTCTCAACAAAGCGTTTACTATGGATGCTAGGTTGATGTGGATGGATCTGCAAAGCCATTATCCTTAACGTACTTAGTGATCCAGTCGAAGACCACCCAATCAATGGCTATTAAATAATGGTGAAGGGGAGAAACTGGGAGATAAGTTTTCTTGGCCATTTGGGTCACCAGAAGGTTTCTTCAGTAAGGGTAAGACAATTGTAGATTTGAAGGAGGCAGGGAAGAGTCCAGCTGACAGAGAGTGGTTAAGGAGCTCAGAGAGATAAGGGCAAGTGATTGAGACTATGGGCCTCATAATGATATGATATGATAGGTTATTTATAATGCGCTTAATACCCAGAGGTTTCTAAGCGTGGACCCGGGGATCGAACCCGTGTTGCTCCGTGTCACCTTGCTTCCAAGGCGAGCATGTTGCCGCTGAGCTATCCTCCCGGGACTTAGCTTCTTCTCAACAAACCCTCTGCCGCCAGAGTCATTTCTTTCCAGTGCCCGGCAATGGGGACTTACCGGGGCATTACAGACCCGGCAGTCCAGGTAATTCCCCATTGCCGGGAGCCGGGAAAAATTGCTCCCCATTCCCATTTGAGTCCCATTGGCCTCAATGGGAATGGGGAGGAGGTATGCATCGACACTGTATGCAACATCGCCGGTGCATGATATGATGTGATATTTTATTTGTATTGCGCTCATACACAAGTGTTTCAGAGCGCAACAAGGCAAGGGAGGGGAACAGGGGAGAACACAACAATGATCTTAATAGGCCCAGTGACATTGAGAATGCACAAGTGCATGGAAAAGGGAAAGGGGAAAAGTGCATAGAAGGGGGAGAGTAGAAAGTGCGGAGCAGAAGAGAATAGATACGTAATAATAAATAAAAATAAATAGATAATTGAGGCAATAAACAGTGGTAGTGCAGCCAGCAAGTGGGAAGTCCTGTGTTTACGACAGCAGACAGCAGACTGGGTAAATGTGATAAGTGCAGAAAAAGAAGAAAAAGGGGGCTGGTGGACTGTATGGATACAGATACAGTCCTCAGTGCAAGGGGTGGCCAGGATGCAGTGCAGGAGGGTGGTAGGGTAAGCAGGTATCTGTGCGCAGGAGTCAGAGGGTGACCAGGTGCACATTGTCAAGAGAGAGCAGATCAGCAGAGGAGAGGGGGGCGAAGGCAGAAGCAAAAAAGAAGGTATTGAGGTGCTTCCGGAACTGGAGATGGTTCTCTTCCAGTTTTAGAGTGGCAGGGAGGCTATCAAAGAGAGAGGCCCCAGACGAAGACAGAGATCTACCCCCAGCTCATTTCTTTGAAAAATGACTGACCCTGAGGGAGTTAGAGGTAGAGGAGCGAAGAGCTCGAGAGGGGAGGAATTTGCAGAGGGATAGCTGAAGGTATTTTGGTCCCAGGCCCCAGAAAGCCTTGTGGACAATGTAGATGGTTTTGAATTTAATCCTTGCATCCACTGGGAGCCAATGTAGAGATTTCAGAGCTGGAGAGATACGATCCCAGGGCTTGAGGCCAAGGACAAGTCCCGCAGTCCTGTTCTGGATTAGTTGCAGAGGGCGGAGAGTAAAGGCAGGTAGATTTAGAAAGAAGCTGTTACAATAGTCCAATCTAGAGAGAAACAGAGCTTGGGAGACTGTGAGCTTCTGAGGGAAGGGGAGGAAAGGCAGGGTACTTCTGGGGAGGTGTAGTAGGAAGTTTGACTTTTTCGAGACCTCAGAGATGTGGACAGAGAAGGAAAGTGTGGAGTCAAAGATGACCCCGAGGTTCTTAGCCTCGCTGGTGGGGCTAGGAGGAGGGCCCAGGGAGGCCGGCCAGAGAGTGAGGGGAAAGGCTGGTGAAGGTGTGCCTATGAGGAGGATCTCCGTCTTGCTGGAATTCAGATAAAGATCGTTGGCAGCACACCGATCTTGAATAGCAGTTAGGCAATCACAGATGAGAGAGGGGGAGGAGGTGGCCGAGGGCAGCCTAAAAATTAATTGAGTGTCGTCAGCGTAGCACTGGAAATTTGGGCAGAAAGTGGCAATGCAGTGGGCGAGAGTTGCCAGGTGTTGGTTGAAAAGCCAGGGCGAGAGGTTAGACCCCTCGGGAACACCACAGGTAGAGAGGAAGATAGATGATAGGAAGGACCCAAGTTGGACCTGGGAGGACTGATCAGAGAGGAAAGAGGTCAGCCAGACCAGAGCCTGATCAGTGATACCCAGGTTATCATGCAGATGGTTGAGCAGGATAGTATGGTTGACCGTGTCGAAGGCAGAAGAGAGATCGAGTAGGATGAGGACAGAGGGAATGTTAGAGTCAATGTTGGAGAGAAGATCTTCACAGATGTTCAGGTGAGCAGTTTCCATGCTTCTGGCCACTCTGAAGCCAGACTGGTGGTCATGGAGACAGCCAACAGAATCAGAATGAAGGCTAAACTGAGAGATGGCCAGCTTTTCCAGCAGTTTGCCCAGAAGGGGACTGATGGAAACTGGGCGATAGTTAGCCAGACAGGAAGGATCAGCAGAGGGTTTGTTGAGAAGAAGCTGTACAAGGGAGTGCTTCAGAGGGGAGGGGAAGGATCCTGAGGCAAAGTAATGGTTGCAAAAATCACCAAGGGCTGGAGCGAGGGTGTCAATGTGGTCCTTGATGGTTTTAGAGGAACAGGGATGAGGCTTTCATAGATCAGACTTGTCTAGCGACCCTATCAGAGGAGAAAAGAGGAAAGGAAGAGAACGAGGGTGGGGGGTCATTAAAGGGGGTCAGCAAGCGCAGACTGAGAGGGAATAGGAGGGGGAGTGGAGGAGAGGGTGGGCAAGATGTCCTTGGTTTTTGAGATAAAGTGAGAGGCAAGGGCGTTGCAGAGAGCCTGGGAGGCAAGAGGTGGGGTAGAGATTGCAGCAGGATTGGCAAATTCCTTGCAGAGTTTAAAGAATTCAGCCGAGTTGTTAGATGCCGCAGAGACACAGGCTTGAATTTGCACTCTCTTCTTGGTGTGGACTGAGAGTCGGTATTGCCTTTGGAGCAGGTGACCGGCCAGTTTGTCAGAGGATGAACAAGAAGCCCTCCATTTCCTCTCAGCCACCCTAAACTTACATTTAATTGTAGCTAGGTCGGAGTCATACCAGAAATTGCACTTGGCTTTGGACTTCAAGCGGATCCTCATGACAGGGGCAAGAGCATCAAGAGTATCAGAAATAGAAGAGTAGAGAAGGGACAGGGTTATGTCCGAGTGTGAGTCAGCCAGGGAGGAGTGGGGGGGGAGAGAAGGTGGCAGCGAAAGCCTCAACTGACACATGCTTCATAGGGCGGATGTCTGAGAAGGTAGGTGGCAGTGTTGGGGTGGGTTGTCTACTGTGATTTAGTTATTGGTGCATGCAGCATGGCTGAAACCCTAGGTTTAAATGGGAAAAAAAAATTCTGCTTGTGGCTGCAGCCCGAAGTGCTGGACGGGAATACAGCAAACCTGCGCGAGGAGCATCAGCAAGGACTGGAAAGCATGCTTTTGCAAACCTGACCTGTGTTTTACTTTTTTGAAAGTGTCAAAAAGTAAGTACACAAATCGTGATATAACTTTTTTGCCTGGGCAGTGGGCCTGGCCCTCGGCAAGGACAAATGTCTACTCTGATTTGCCTATTGGGGAATGCAGCATGGCTGAAGCCCATGCCCCATGGATTGTGGAGACTGGCCATGGCTACAAGCCATGAGCACTGGCCATCGGTCACATTATCAGGGTATAGTGGATACTGAACTAGGATGCAGGGTAAGTGCAGTGGATAACGGGGGTGGTATGGTGGGGCTGGGGTCATGGACGAGCCTCATGCCCTAGGCAATTCAACCAAGACTTGCATTCCCAGCATGCGATGCTGATAATGACACACATCAGTATGTGTTACAAAAAATATGTTTGTTAAAGGGGGTTTACAGTTCTTTCATATATGTTAAAAGAGGAATTGTTAATAACTTATATACAGTGATGTAACATCATGAAACATTTTCACTCATAAAAACCTATGAAATTCACAGAAAAAAACATGTCAAAGGGACACTATGGTTAAGTTGCAGTAATGAGAAACTATGCAATTCAGTGAAACAATGTTGTTAAAGGGACGTTATGGTTATAGAGGGCACTAGAGAGCCACCCAAGATTGCCACTTCCTGAGAGAGCTCCGCGGGGCTCTAATAAATCCTGTGACATCGAGGCTCCTGTGATGGCTGGATAAACCTAACCTTCAGCTGTGTGCATCCACAAAGTACTGCTGACAATTTTGAGACAAACCTCGTCTCAAACACGCGACCACAGCCAGAGATACTCGCCCTTGGATCCGGGGCCTGCTGGCCGACAGACTACGAGGGAGGAGCCCCTTGCGCGATTGCACTGCTGGACAAGGCGGACACTCGGCAAGAATAAAATCAGCCGGAACGAGCCCTGTGCCGCTCAAGAAGGCGGGAGGACGTGTGCGACCTTGCACCCGAGAGACGAGGCAGTCTCCGTCCCCGCAGCGTCCCGGTGCGAGAGTGGTGGGGCGGCGGATCGAGGCGCTGAAATCCCGTGACAACCCAGGTAGGAGCGGACTGCTGTACGGGCGTTCAGATGCGCGGCCGCTGGGTGGGCCGCCCTGTTCCTCCCGCCCCGAGCGGGACTCCTCCGCACTCGGCCGCGGAGTCGAGACACCCTATCAGGGAGACGCCAGGGCGTGGGAGCGCTCCCTCGCAAGGTCTCCGAGAGGGGTCACGCTCGCTGCCTTGGGGCTCCCTTCGTCGCACAATAACAGGCAGAGCACCCCCCGAGCCATCGGGCCCTGAGCCCCGGACGCGGCGGAGCCCGCGCGGGTCCCGCAAGCAGCTGCCTGCGTTGTGGCACGGATCGCGCTCACAGCACGAGGGAGAGACCCGCACTCAAGGCCACCTCCCAGCGACCTGGTCTACGACGCTCAGCCCGGCGGAGCCACCCCCAGAGCCCATCAGTCCCGACGCGGATAAGGCGAGACCCGTCCGGACCAGCTGGCGACTGGGGACCCAACATACAACAACGGCATCAATCCTGGAAGTACTGAGCATCAGCTAAACCCGAAGTTGACGTGCTTTGACCGCGGGGGCCCGGCGCCCTGATCTACGTCGCACAATCTCAACGTACACACTGCCCACCGGCACGACTGGCACAGAAGAGATCACTAGGCTCGGCCACAGTGCCTTCCAAAGACATACGTGACTCCCCGAATTCATCACAGTCACAGAAGCACTCTCGCAAGCGCACCAGCGAGCCTTGCATGTCCCGTGCTTGCTGCGTAGGCCTCGATACTACGCCCTACATACAGAGCACCCTCCTCATCAACCACTAAATAAATCACACTAACCTCCATCAAAAAGAACACAGTGTCACTGACGTCGGGGTCTGACCAGGTGCAGCTACTGACTAAAATAAACAAAACTTGGCTTGTCTCCACAGACATTCCCCTCAGGCAACCATGGGACAAGTGGATAAGACCCAGAAGAAATTGAATTTTGAGGCCAGCTCACTGAATAAACCCTCGTCCAGCAGCAGAAATCGTTGCACCTGAAACGATACCAACGGAAGACCAGACCCCACATTTAGACATAAGAGAGATTCTGATGGACCTGAAAGCGGGCATAAGAGGCCTGGGATGCAAATTAGACACCCTATCGACGAAGGTAGATCAGCTTCAGCATAGGCTCGATAAGCAAGCTGATAGACTCGACAATGTCGAGCAGCGCGTATCCGACCTGGATGACGGGACAGCGGCACTGACCTCCCGTGTCTCCACGCTTGAAACCCAGATGAAAGCAGTAGGTGCTAAAAATGAGGATTTGGAGGGCCGCTCCCGTAGGAACAACATTAGGATTATAGGAGTAAGGGAGCAACAAATCCCAGGTAAAATGGAGGACTTTGTGGAACAGTTATGCATAGCACTTTTTGGAAAAGAAATACTGTCCCAGCTATTTGTGGTAGAAAGAGCGCACAGAATCCCGAACACCAGACCAGCACCTGGCGCATACCCTCGACCGATAATAGCAAGGCTATTAAATTACAAAGATCGTGATGCGATGCTCAGGGCAGCCAGAGACAAAGGGAAACTTCAATACGATGGTGACTCCATTCGTCTCTTCCCCGATTTTTCACAGGCAGTGCAAACGCAGAGGAGATCATTCACAACATTCAAGCGACGCCTGCAGGATAATCATATCCTTTATTCCATGTTGTACCCAGCAAAACTCCGTATTCAACATGAAGGGAAGGTGCAATTTTTCAGTACCCCCGAGGAAGCCAGCGACTATCTGGACCAAACTGGCTGCAGGCCCTGCGGGAACAACCCGAGACCTCGTCGCGAAGATCGAGCGAGAAGAGACCCTCTGTAATTTACAACTCCAGTAATGGACTGACGACATCAGCACGCCTCCACTCTCTTTCACACTGACCATCGCAGGAACAAAATCCTGTTGCCAAAGGAGGCCCGGTACCTTTCTTGGCGGGCTACTAGCGCCCCTAGCGCAGCAATGCTTGCAACTCTGTTATCTAAGGGGGGATTACCGTGGGCCAGTTGGGGGTTGCCCACCCAGGGGAGGGAATCAGGTCCGACGCGACCGCTTTGCTTGCCCCGCTCTCACTCCACAACAATCATGCCGCACATCCTTGATAGCCTGGAAGCCAAGTCCCTCAGCTACTCCAACAGTTCAGGTCAGCAGTTTCACTTTCACATCCTGACATGCAAGAATCTACCTGGCTCTCGGAATGACAGCCACAACATTTAGAATAGCCACTTGGAATATCTGTGGCGGCAATCAACCGGCAAAGAACAGGAAAATCTTCCAGTATCTCCGTAGACATAAGATTAACATCCCCATACTCCAAGAAACCCATCTCCTGCCAGCATCAGAGTTGCAGTGGGCCAAATCCTGGGGATGCCATAGGTACTTTTCATCGTATTCGTCCTTTGCCAGAGGTGTCGCAATTCTGATTGACAGAAGGTCAAACTTCAGCTTCATCGAATCGCAGAAAGACACTGAGGGCAGGGCCCTGCTGGTGAGAGGAATAATTGCGCGAAGGGATGTCTTGATTGTGAATTCCTACGCGCCTAACACCGACGGACCTGATAATTTCAACTGGGTGATGTCCCAACTTGGAAAGATCAACACAGAAACAATCATATGGGGAGCCGATCTTAACACACCAATGGACCCTAAACTAGACAAATCCCATAAAACCACTGGGAACCAGTCCAGAGCCAGTATTCAAGTTCGTGAGATATGTCAAGCGTTTGACCTATCCGACACATGGCGACACTACAACCGTGATGCGAGAGACTTTACATTTTACTCGCCCGTTCACAACACCAGCTCCAGGATAGATTATATCATGGCATCCACCCACTGTCCGTTCACCTGGGGAATGAGTCAAATCCTGCCACACACGCTCTCCGACCACTCAATGGTCACACTTGATGCCTCCCTGATAGGCGCAACAGTTCCCGGTTTAAACTGGAGATTCAAGCCAGGCGCGCTTACGGACGCTCCCTTCACAGAAGAACTGCGTCAAGAAATAATATCCTTCATTGAGATAAATCATGGCTCTGTCGATTCGACCAGCACCATCTGGGAAGCACTAAAGCTCTCTGACAGCGAACGCCGACTGAAGGCACTAGAACTGAGAGCCGTCTCAACTCCAAGCCCCAAAATCCAGACAGAGCTGAAAGAGGAGCTTCAGAAGTTCAGGGAAACAGCCGAAAGGGAGCTAAAATTCCTTGACGCAAGCACCAGATCCGACAATATGGGGAGGGTCAGAAGCCAGGAGCCCTGCTTGCCCGACTTTTATCAGTAGACAAAACCCCAACCCGGGTGGAATGTGTCAGAGACGCGCATGGGCAGCTAGTATATTCAGAAGAGGATATCGCCAAAGCATTCCGCGATTTTTACCAGGACCTGTACAGCTCTAGAGGCAACTCAGACTCTAAATCTCTGCAGGAATACCTAGACGACATTGAACTGTACTGGGTGGAGGAAGTCCTACGAGAACCACTGAACACCCCGATAACGACAAAAGATATACTGGAAGCAATAAAATCCCTCCCGAGCTCCAAAGCACCAGGTCCAGATGGACTTACTGGAGAGTTTCACAAGACCTATGCAGGCATCCTTCCTCCTCTCCTGCAACGCGTATATGAAGAGTCTATTGAGAGCGGATGCCTTCCCCATACACTACGAGAAGCCAATATAATAGTGATACATAAAGCCAGCAAACCCGCTGATGAATGTGTATCCTACAGGCCAATTTCACTGATCAACCTGGACAATAAAATCCTCGCAATAATTCTTGCATCCAGACTCCTCCCCCTTATGCCAGCACTTGTAATTGGTGATCAAGCCGGATTTATCCCAGGGCGCAGCACCACCTATGGTATGAGACGTCTATTCGGCATCATTGAGGCCCTAGATCCAACACATCAAGCAATAGCAGTGTTTCTCGACGCCGAGAAGGCATTTGACTCTGTGGAGTGGGTATTCATGCTAGCGACGCTCAGACAAATGGGCTTCGGCAATTTCTTTATCATGTTAGTGTCTCTATTGTATAATGGACCCCGATCCTACGTCACACTGGGGAATACCAGATCCGCGGCCATATCACTAGAACACGGAACGAGACAGGGATGCCCACTCTCTGCCCTAATCTTTGCCCTTATTATGGAACCCTTGGCCTCAAGACTGCGCGAATTCCAAATACACAGAGGCCTCAAATTAGGTCCCCACAAATTAATTGTCTCCCTCTATGCTGACGATGTCATTTTATTTATCGACAATTCCCAAGAGAACCTTAACCCGGTAATGCGGGAGGTATTAAGGTTTGGGCAAATGTCGGGACTAAAAATTAACCACTCTAAATCTGTGATATTTCCCCTGACCCCTAATACAGTGCAATTTGCCGATGACCATGGTTTTAAATGGGAGAACTCAAGGGTACGCTACCTAGGTATATATATGTCACGAGACTATCACGAGATATACAAGGATAACTATGTCTCCACGTTTACCTCTATTCAGGATCGAGTACACAGGTGGAAAACGCTCCCGCTAACGCTGTGGGGCAGGACGTCCCTAACGAAGATGGTGATCCTTCCCAAGCTTCTGTACCTGTTTACCAATATTCCGCTACTCCTCCCCAAATCCTTTCTCCTGAAAGTTAAAACGGCAGTCCTGTAACTGCTTTGGGCAGGTAAACCTGCACGCGTGGCATACGACACCCTAGTTTTGCCAACATCGAAAGGAGGTCTTGCACTCCCGGACATAGAAAAGTAGTATCGGGCATCTCAGGCGCAGTTTTTAAGCTACTGGTACATGTCCCACTTCGTGCACCCACATGTGCAGGTGGAACGAGCTCTGGCCTCACCTGACTTACTCAGTGCTGTTATCATAAGCCAAATCCCAGTTCCATACAATACCTTAAACACCTACCATTACATGCTCAACCCCCTGACATCTGGGGGCCGTATATTGCATATCTGCTAAATAGTTCAGCCCCTTCTGATACTGAGAGTACCTGAACTCGAAATAGAATTGTGTGATTAAAGGACACTGTATATTCATGACCTCAGGTTAACTGGCACTTAACCAGGAATGTTCTGTTATCTGTTGTTGTGGACACAGATGGGGGGAGGCGGCTTTGCAGACGGACCCGTGGGCGGGAAGTGTTATGTTTCTTTTTCCTTTTACTCTGTTCCCTTCCTTTCCTCCCCTTTCTTCAGCTCGCCTTCTTCCTTCTTCCTTTTTCTCAATGTTACCACAGCACACCTTGATGGTGTCCTTGTTTTTTGTTGCTATGAAAATCTCGAAAAATAAAGTTTAAAAAAAAAAGGGACGTTATGGTTAAGTTGCACTGATAAAAACCTATGAAATTCAGTGAAAAGCTTTGTTAAAGGGACATTATGTTTAAAAGTAAAACCGAAAAAAACCTAGAAATTCGGCAGTTATCGTAAGCTAAGCAACTATAACTCACACCACCACTGTGCATTGTAAAGACTAACAGCCAGGACATCATAGATTACAAAAGAATGTCATTGATGACATCACCTATGACATCACATATGAAAATAATTTTGATGAAAAGTCCCTACAAGCGGTTGTGTTTATAATGTTGGTAACAATATGTCAGGGGTGATCGGGAAGACCTATCATGAACTACTTAATCTATTAAAGAATGTACTGATCTGAACAAAACATATTGGAGTGTTGTTAATACAGGACCCTAATCATGCATACACATAAGCAATGGCTGCAGCATGCACCATAGAAGTACAATATTTTTAATCTGGTAATTTTGGATAGCAAAATAATTAATGCTACCATATCAGAGTTTTCAGTAATATTAAACATGGAATAAATATCTAACAATTCAAGATTTACCACACACTTGTGTTAGTATAAACAATACACATGAAGACACACAATGCATAGAAATCAGAGGCACACACAGGGAAACTAAAGCAAGAGAGAAACAACATCACCAGAAAATGTCAATAATATGAAAGTTCATCTTCATGTATACAAATGAATTGTGTGTTTGAGGCCTGCTTATTGCCCAGTAAATGTGCACCATGAGCTGAGACCACACCCTGATGAAAGTACTTTAAGAACATATGCCAAGCTTAACGTCTAGATATACAGCATCATTTGACTTTCCATATTCTGATTGTCAGTGAACAAAACCACCTTGCCTAGATATGTCAGTGAACTTAAACAAGTGGCCTAAATATGTGATGTCATCATTGATGTCATCAATGATATTTGTGATGTCATGTTTGATGTCCTGGCTGTTAACAATTCAAGATTTACCACACACTTGTGTTAGTATAAACAATACACATGAAGACACACAATGCATAGAAATCAGAGGCACATACAGGGAAACTAAAGCAAGAGAGAAACAACATCACCAGAAAATGTCAATACTATGAAAGTTCATCTTCATGTATACAAATGAATTGTGTGTTTGAGGCCTGCTTATTGCCCAGTAAATGTGCACCATGAGCTGAGACCACACCCTAATGAAAGTACTTTAAGAACATATGCCAAGCTTAACGTCTAGTTATACAGCATCATTTGACTTTCCATATTCTGATTGTCAGTGAACAAAACCACCTTGCCTAGATATGTCAGTGAACATAAACAAGTGGCCTAAATATGTGATGTCATCATTGATGTCATCAATGATATTTGTGATGTCATGTTTGATGTCCTGGCTGTTAGTCTTAGCAGTGCACGGTGGTGGCGTGAGTCAAGGGTGCTTAGCTTACGATAACATGTGAATTTCTGTTTTTTTTCTGTTTTACTTGTAACCATAACGTCCCTTAAACAATGTTTTTTCACTGAATTCCATAGGTTTTTATTAGTGCAACTTAAACATAACAGTGCAGTGTCGGATTTTTTTAAATGGCCGCCATGTTGGATCCACAGAAATCCGCCCCTTACAGTGGACACGTCAGTGACCAAAAAGTCTGGAAAACACATTTCAGGTTATTTGGTGACCAAAAGAGGGCCTGGAAAGGGTGTGGGGATGGAATAAAATTGATATTGAGCTGTTTTTATAGGTGGAAAAAATGTGTGCAGGTGCCGCCGAGTCCACGGACATCACTGTTGACCACAGAGAGTGCCGTGAGAAGAAAGCATAGAAAACACATTTGGGGTTATTTTGTGACCGAAAGAGGATGCGGGAAGGGTGGGGGAGTGGAAAAATTGTAAGATGGAGCCATTTTTTAGGTGAAAAAATGTGGTACAGGTTTAATTCTATTGTGGTGGTTGTGGCCGCTGTAGGCAGAAGGGCTGACTGTTTCCGCAGACTACAACGATAGTCTGAGGACACTGTACTAACCATCCGGTTCCTTTAAGGGTGCCTGGCATGGAAAGGGGACTGCAGTGAACACGGGACAGTCATGAATGGCTGTGGACATTGGGAGACTGGCCAATCAGGTTCTGTGGCTGTGGTGTACATGAAGAAAGGGTAGCCAGTGTTTCTGTGTTGGGTGCAGTGAAGATGTCTGAAGCTATGGCTATGAGGAAGCAGAGTGTGTGGATTGTGGGAGTTTCTTAGATGCATTAATTGAAGGGTTACACTGAATCGTGGCATCTCTGGTACTATTGGATTGGAAAAAGTGGAAGTTTGGTGGTATGCAGCATGTGAGTAAAACTGGGTGACCGTATTGCAATTCTGTAAAAGTATGGCTCACGTTAAACATCCATATATATTATTGGTGTGTATTGTGGAGGCAACGGTTTGGGCTATGTAAGTCCAGTATCTTTGCAGCTTGCCATAAAGAATATGTTGAGTAGCCTGCTGGAATTGTTTGCAGCTCCAAAGATTATATTTCTCAAATCAATCCAAGGCAAATATGAAGGTGTCCTCCTGTGTTTTCTCCACACATACAATATGCTAGCCACCTTGTTAATACAAGTGTATGTGCTTTTTTGTATGGTTTAGGGATGGTATCTTTTGAGAATTAAAATGTCAAATTGGATGGTGTAAATACTTTTCAGAACGATGGAGTGCATTTAACTGATGTTGGCAATCAAATCTTTCTTTGGAATGTTACAAATGAATTGAAAATGCTTATGTGAACAAGTTAAAAGGGGATATGTGCACTGTATACTAAAGAATTTTTTAGTAGGTGTAGGACATAAAAATGAGAAAAACAAAAATATTATTGAAACCAACCTCCCAAAAATGGCTCTTTTAGGAGCCACCATTGTAAATTAAATGCTTTAAATCGAGTTTAAACCACCCCAGCCCCTTCAATTGGTCATGTCATCTGTGGACAACACGGTAGTTGGCGGACACTAGGGCCTTATCAAGAGTTGGGCAGTAACGTCGGCACTAATAGCACTGGTGTTAATAGCCCTACTGCCAAACCCCTCCGGCGCTATTAGCGCCGGATCACGGGTTTGGCGGAACAGGTATTGCCCATTCCCTATTGACCCCATTTGGAAATTCCTCATTTCCCATTGGACTCAATGGGGAATTTTCGTGCATTTAACGCCGGCGGATTTCCCGCCGGTGGTAAACGTGCCTAAAATCGGCAAATCCTTGGCGGATTTCCCCCCAGCTTTGAGCTGGGGGGAAATCAGCCAAAGGCATGATTTGGTGGACCCTTAAATGCGGCAGTAACAGTGCTACCACCACATTTAAGGGCTACCACCAAACTCGTGATGAGACCCATGTTCAATCTGGGTATTTTAAGGATGCTACACATGGAAAGGGGAATACTGGTCTTGTGAGTGTGGTGTACAGGAAGACTGAGCAGAAAGGGTTATCTTTGTTGTGTGCAGTGGCAATGGCTATAGCTTTAACCCCTTAAGTGCCAAGGGCAAGGTATCTCGTCCTTGGGATTACCTCCCTGGTGCACTTAAGGGGTTAATGAAAAAGAAAACGTTAGAAGGCATTGAATGGTGAAATGCCAAAATCAGTAAAAAAAGGCCTTGACACTGGGAGGGGTTGCAGTTAAAAGGTTAAGGAAGCAGAGTGTCTGGTTGGTGGGTGATTCTTGTATCCATTGTGTCAAGGTGTACTGTGAGCAGTGTGGATTAACTGGGAATCGTGGATTTCAAGAATTTGAAGTTTCCTGGTTTTGAGTTTGAGGAATAAAGTGGGAAGAATTGCTCCCATTTTGTGAGAGTATGGTTACTTTGATGCATGCAGACGTCATTGTAGTTCACTGTGGTAGCAATAGTTTGGGCTATGCCATTGGAATTTCATTACAGTTTCCAATGAAGGATACATTTTCATAGTTGATGGAACTGTTTCCACATTTGAAGATTGTTTTCTCTTGGATAGCTGAAAGACAAATGTGGAAGCATTCAAATAATTTTGTCCACAAATTGAGAAAGCAAGGCACACTGTAAACAGAGCTGTATGTGCTTTTTGCAGGATGTTGGAATTACATCTTTTCAGAGTGAAAATATCAAATTTCATATTGTCAACATGTTTTGAAGAAATTAAGTGCATTTGACTGATGTTGGCAATCAGATTCTTCTTGAAAATGTTCTAAATGCATTGAAACAGTTTCTGTGAACACATAGACTATGGATTGAAGTATTGTTTAGTACTTGCAGTAAACAAATAGGAGAAATAGAGAAAGTTGAGGAGATAAAGTGGGGGAAAGAAGGGAGGTTAAGGAGGGAAGGGGTCGCAACCACAGATACGGAGGAGCAGGTGGATATGGAAAGATGTTGGACATGCCTTAAATATTAAGTAGGGGGCAGTGTTTCTCATGTTCCTTGACTGTGGCTTCGAAAACACTTTGAAACTGCTCCCCCTGAAGAGTGATGCATTGCAGTATATGCAGAGAACTGTGACCCTCGAAGGGTAAGGATTGACAGCCTCCTGTATGGCCTGCAAGGGAGCTGGCGCAATCCTCTGCTCCACAGGAGTACCTTGTGTGGTGGCAGAAGTGGTTGAGGAAGATGGGGTAGAAGGATTTAACAGATTTTCTCAGAGCACCCGAGTGGTTGGATTTGATGTGGCAGCGCATGGGGGTGGTGTCAAAGCAGAAGTGTTGAGGTTGTTTGCAAATAAGTCTGACCCCACACTAAATGCATTTCATCTGGGCAGCCTGAGCCTTTGGTACACCCCCAACAGTGGTAGAAAAGTGATACACCCATGACTCTCTCTGGGCGCTGGAGGTAGGCACTTCCTCTAACTACTCTTCCTGTTCCTCATCCACATCACTGCACCTGTTGCCATTTGCAGGTCTTTCACTTAGTGGTTGTAGTTGTGGTGGTGGTGGCTCCTGGGAAGGAGAGATGGCCATGAGAGATGTCATTGTTAAACTTCTGGATGTCTGTTGGAAGTAGCTCTCTTGGAAGTTTATGTCTGCTAGTGTGCCAGATTATGAATGACTAAAAGTAGTGTCCCTTAGAGGAACTGTCTACAGACTACCGAGCCGGAAGTAGGCCTTGGAAAGTTGTAAAAAGTTGACAGATCAAGTAGGAATGGGTGTAGGGGCTGTGGAGGGGTACACTTTGAATTTGAAATATTGTAGATTGGCTGAAAATGCAGTTTCAAACTGTCTGCAGATATGGACAATGTCTGCGGACACTATGTCACGCTGTACAGGCGTGGTTACATGATGACGTCTGGGGACGTGTGCGGTGGTGGGTGTTTACGGACCACTTTGAGTCGGAGACACTGGGTGCATGCAAGTGAATGTCTGGAAATGGGTGCACTGTCTGTGGATTAATTAATAGTGCGTTATGTGAGACCAGACATGTGTGGACATGGTGCAATGTGTTCAGACACTCCATTTCGTACACAGACACTCGAATAGTTGCATAGTGCACAGACTATTGGGGTTTAAAAAAGGATTGTATCACAGAATAATATAGAAGATGTTTGATGTTTATACTACAACAAATAAATATATTTATCAAAGTGATGGGGTATCAGAATGTCTCATCATTGTTCGCCTTCCGAAGGAGTAAGACGGTGATGGATCAAATCATGCGTAATGATAATGCAAAACAACATAAAATCCAGCCAACACTGACAGAGACTTGGGGAATGCGAGCACCGGAGTTTCATGTCCCATGTGGGAGTTGTACTTGCTGTTCACAAACAAAGAAATCAACAGGAATAGATCTCGGACTAAGAAGTGAGTAGAAACAAAGGACATTAACCAATTGCAATTCGAAATGTGAAGTCTATGTGGTATGGTGCCCCTGTAGAAACATCTATATAGGGAAGACTGAAAGAAAAATAAAGACCCGGATAACAGAACATAAAAGCTGCATAAAGAATAGAATCCACTCCGCACCCATGGTGGGGCACTTTATTGAAATGATACATAAAGCAGATGAACTTAAGTGGTCCATAGTATACCAGGTAAAAACGAGTAATGATATCAATATTGACAGGAAGAAACTCCTGTTGAAAGAAAAATAATTGATTTTCCTGACAAAGTGCCTGGATACTGGTCTAAATGAGAGAGCAGAATGAGGAGACCCCTCTACATATACTGGCTGAGAAACCCAGGTACAGACTACATGGCAAAAGTAAGGACAAGAAATGGATCAGTTGGGTATCATACCCCATCTACTCTTGGATAATAGAGTGGAGGGATAGTAATCTCCCCTAGTGTGCTTTACACCCCCGAAATAAATCTGAGAGAGGAAAGAGCGTCATAGCCCTGCCAACATGTGAATTTAGGCTTTTAACGTGTAGGCTGACTTCCATCAATCTGGATGAGAGAGGAAAGAGCGACATAACCCTGCCAACATAACCCTGCCAACATGTGAATTTAGGCTTTTAACATGTAGGCTGAGTTCCATCAACCTGGATGAAAGTTAAACAAGTATCAGCAATTCGAATACCATCTATGATAAAAATCGAGTGAAGAGTAACCCACACCACCTCGACAACATGCTATATGAATCAGAGTATCCTGCCACCTTTCTCTGACGTTATGTAAGGAAGAAGAGGACACTTATGGGCACCAAAATGCTGCATATTAGATCTGCACATTAATAACACGAGCCAAGATGCCTGCGTTCTTCTTGTAGAATGGGCTAGCGTAACGCGGCTTAGCAAGCTTGTTAGAAAAAAGGACCTTGAAACTAAGGATCGGCAATGGGATGACACGGATGTAATGACGCGGACACACGCCTGACGGCAACCTGTAAAAAGGACTCAGGAACAGCAATGAGCCTGAAGCAGGTCCACAGGCGGGTCAGGACTTCCGGGAGGAGCGCGAAACATTGAAAGCTTCCAGAGCCCTTGCAGAGGCGAGAGAACGCCGGCAACAACCCAGGAAATGAAGTCAGGACTTCCGGGAACAGCGTGAGACAGTGTACACCTCCAGAGCCTTTCCAGTGGTGAGAGAACGCCGGCAGGATTCCGCGAGACAAGGCGGATTTATTTCACCTTGGACATGAGGTAAGGAAATCAATCAGAAAAAAGAAAAGCGTCAGAAGGGGTGGTGGATTAATGCGCCAAATCTGGACAAAAAAATAATATGTTTCTATTAAACTAGGTATGTGACAGCCTGAACCCAGAAGCTGTTAAAGGCCATTGGGAATGAGAGGAAGATCAGTAACCGGATATGTCTAGCACCCACCTTGAAGTAAGTACATAGTAGACAGTGGGAATATATCAACCTAAGAAGTTGTAGTAAGGACATACAATTTTACGCACCATTGTCCCTTCTTACCAATACAGAATAGAGAAAAAACTCACTCAAGACAAGGAGCCCACGAGAACTTGGGAAAAGCAGGGTATTACTAAAGTGTCGAAGCTGAAAGGCAATCGAAAACCTGAAGGAGAAACTACATCGATGGGATCTGTGTGATTAGAACCACACAATGAGGTAAAAAATCCAAGGACATATAGATATATTTGGCCTCATTACAACCCAGGCGGTAAATTCCCTACTTTACCACCATGGTGTAAACTCTGTTTACACCATGGTGGATGGTGGATTTACCGCCCCATTCCAAGGTGAGTGGCGCGGTAAATCCCCATTCCCCGTTTACCCTTCCCCATTCCCATTTTTGCCCCATAGGGCATAATGGGAGTGGGGAGGCGCTAATTACGGCACCGTAAATTACGGTGCCGTAATTAGCACCAAGGCGGGTTAGCGCCTTGCATTTTAACGCCTGCTAAAAGCAGGCGCTAAAATGGTAATCAGGCGTTAAGGGTTAACGGCGTCGACGGCGCCGTTAAACCCTTAACGCCTGGGTTGTAATGAGGCCCATTATGTGTAGGTGTGACAAAAAGATGAAGAGTGGGAAATAATCTTAATGAATGTCCCTATATGTATCTGTCTTTTTGAATAGATAGAACAGAAAGAGCACAAATGTGCCACAGTAAAATATGACCATAGAGACAAACATTTGGGATGATGACTGTGGACGATAAATAAACCCACAGAATTTATCCATGAGGTAAAAAGTGTACCACTGTAGATGCCACTGTGGTGTAGACAAACAAAAATGTAGATCTGATTCCCCTTGATGACCAGGGGATCCAATATTAAGTGTTGAGGGGGAAGGGGGTCATGAAAATTACACACCCCTCGAATAATTGTATCAGTGCCTGTACTAGTCTCCCCTATCAAGCAATGCATGTCAATGACAACTGTAAGGAAGAAGATTGTATAAAATGCTCTCTTTCCTGGTAATTTATATACCCCCCATGTAGCAATTAAACTACAGTGAAGTTGGTTGAATAATAAAACCAGTCTTTGTATACTTGCTTCTCACAGATATCTTTTTGGAATTCTGGCCCAAACACAAGATGGATGGGAGTAGAACATAGGACTTCATTACCAAATAGTCAAAAAAAAGTGCAAGAAGACCATAATGGCTAATGCATAAACAAGCTGTTATAGTAAGAAAACCCCTGAAGAATTTCCTATATTTGTGACAAACAACAAAAGGAAAGAAACATGTTGGGCAGTGTTTATTGTTGAATGACTGTATGTATGAGTGACAGAAGTACGGATGTACGGATGAAAAGAAAGCCTTGGGATTATTTGATTCCCATGTTAGAATAGACAAATGTTTACAATAGATTTGTTTACAAAAAACTTGTCTTGTTAATGAATTGAATAACAGAGAACCAATGTACTAGGTAACAGAGTGTTGTGTTTGCATGTCCTGGTCTAACAGTGTCCGGATTTATAACAAATAGTTTGTGAATTGGTCTTAAAAAAGATGTTAAATGTATTTTATTGAAATGTTTTTCTAAAATGATTATAAAGTGTTATTTGTGATACAAATTTGACAGAGTATGGTGGAATTTAATGAATAAACAACATAGATGATTGTGCCAGATGAATAAGGTACTGGGGAAGCAAGGGACCCTTTAAACAATAATGTTGTAGTTTTAGTCTTTTGACTTAAAGAGGGCTGTTTTAAAGTCGTCCAGATAAACAATTCCTCTAGTCTCCCTAAGGTTTGTGTGTATCAGAATGAGAAACATAAATGTGAGACTTTGGAATTCATATAAAGTGATGATCAGGTGAGGGAGGGATGTTTATATAATGAATGGTAATAATATTATTGGTTAAGTTGCTGAACTTATAGAAAGAGTACATTTTGGGCAGCTTATAACTTTGGTGCATACTTTGTAGAGATGCGCAAGTTCATTGGATGTTTGAAAATGTGAGATGCGTCATCATTTTTGAAATAGTGGCCATATTGGATGGGCGGATCATGGCCTTTGTCCGCAGACAGTGCAGTGAGCAAAATGAGTCTGGAAAATATATTTGGGGTTATTTTGTGGATGAAAGAGGGCCTGGAAAGGGTGAGGGAGTGGAAAAAAGTAGATATAGAGCTCTTTTCATAGGTGAAAAAAGGTACTGTAGGTGCTGGGGTGTGTTCTATGAATTGTTCTGTTTGTGGACATTATTGGGATTGGGTTGAGTATTGTTATTTCAATGTGTATTGTACATACTTGTTACATGGTTTAATTATATTGTGATGGTTGTGGCCAGTGGCCATATTCTTGGGGGCATGGCCATAGCCCTTGCCCCCAAGAATCTGGCCACTGAACACATTGCACTATAATAATATGTGTATAGTTAGTATAGGTGGAGTATATCGGATTTGTAATATGGCGTAATGATATCATTGAAGTGTATATGGAATTTATGATTGTAGTACAATTGAGTATAGTCATTGTCGATCTTTGTTTCGCCTTTTTAATGGTCAACCATTCTCTCATTATTATGATACCTTTGGCATTACAGGCCGGGCACTGGACTGGCTGACCTCTTCCATCATTAACCGCCCTTCACAGCTGCTGCAACTGGGCTGTTTCTTCTCCACCACTTCACTCTCTATTTGCTAGTGTTTCCCAAGGTTCTAGGCTTGGCTACTGTGACAGCGTCTTCCTTAACCTCCCCCTTTGTTCCCAACACCCCCTTCAGCTAATCCAGTATGGGGCTGAAAGACTTATTCTTGCCTTGAAGTCCAGGAATCTTATCTGTGCAGCCCTAAAATCTCTACAATGGCTCCTGGTGTCCGCAAGGATGAAATTGAAGACCCTGTGCATTATCCAAAATACTTTTTGGGGCCTGGGACCATGCTATTTAAAACTTTGTCTCCCTAAATACTCCACTGGTAGAGCCCTTCGCTCCTGTAACATGAATTCTCTGCTTGTTAAACGCTTGTTGAAACAGAGAGCGGGCGACAGGTCTCTCTGTTCGGCTGGTGGCTCTCTTTGGAACAGGCTCCCTGCCCTCTTAGACTTGAACCAGACTTCCTTAAGTTCCGGAAATTTCTCAAAACTTTGCTTTTCTCCTCCTCTTTCCCCTCTCTGCCTTCCATATAAACTCATGCTACTGCCATTGAAACTGGTGGCCTGGTTCCTGGTCCCTTATAAACCTGACAGGCTGTAGGCCCTATACCTACTCAACATTAGAACCCCACCTATGCTTGCAAACCCACGGACCTGGCGGCTGTGGACCCCACTCTTGGGAGTGCTCTGCCCCAGGACTTAGGCAGTGGTCTCCAACTTTGGTACTCCTTGGGACTTCCTTCCCGGGCTCCCTTCAGCACTTGCACACACCTACTCACCCTTCTATTAATGCACTTCTCTCACTGCACTATGCATATTCAATTCAATTCAATCAATTCAATTCAATTCAATTCAATTCAATATGTGCATTTATAGCAGCACTGTGTAAAGTTTTTTTTTCTATAGGTAAGGTAAATGTAGATGGAAAATATTTCTAGAGCATTGTTGTGGGATGTTTTAACCCACCAGTCCATGCCCTGCAACATTACTGTGCACTGCTTGCATCAAAAACCTCAGATTGGCCGCTGAAAAGCATTATGCGTGCTAAAATCCCCCAGAAGTGCGCAGGAAAACCCGAAAAATAGGCCGCCAATCGACCTTTGCCTATGTCCGTTGTAACACAGGAGACCAATGCCAAAACCCATCATTTGGCTGCCCACGGAGGAAAATGAAACTATTTGAAAAAGCAGTCCTGCATTGCAAGAGAAACACAGAGCTGTTTAAAAATCCGTTTTTCCTTGACTGTGGAAAGTGCAAAAAATCATGGTTCCCAAACATCACAAGAGATCCAACCTCCTTGTTGGGTGTTAAACATCACTGTATATAAAGAATTCACCTAAGCACAATGTCACCAGAAACATATTTATCAGAAGAAAATCCACATTTAAAGATGCTTGCTTGGAAGAACATGTCAAAAATGGGCACAGTACCACTACTTGCCTGTGTCAGAAGCTGGCGATTACTTAACCTGAAATCATAGTATGAAAAGGAAATACTTGCTATCAGAAGCAATAAAGGTGGTTACAATTCAAAACTATATTTTAAAAAGGCTGGAATTAAGAGATTGGTGGATATATTTGTTAAAAATGTAATTTGTATTTTAGGATAAGACTATTTTAAACATTGTGTTAAAAGTTAAAGCCAGCTACACTGGGCTTCAAAGACATTCCACACCTTCTCCCAAACAAAGGAATCTTTTTTCCTGCTCTCTGCTAAGGAACTGGTAGGGAGGTGCGAAAGGAAAAGGGAGGAGCACTTTGGCCTATTGCTCTGCTAGGAGACAAAAGACTCCCTTTGACTTAAAGGAGATGATAATTCGGGTGTAGGCTGAAACCAGATGCCAAAGTCAGAGAGGCCTGGGACTGCTCTCTAGCCCAGCCAATATCTTGGAGGCGGAGACAATTTGTATAGTCAGAAAGCACAGAAAATATATGTTTGAGAAAAAGACTTATAGAAAATTGTGCCGAACTGGTAAAAATATGGAATTTAGAGTTTATTAAAATGAAAATGTTGCTCACGAGTGGAAACTACTCTGGAACTTGTGCGATATTCAGAGACAGAATTATCAAAATATGGACTTTGTAGCAGTTGTGATAATGTTAAAAATATAATGAAACTTTACAGGAATATGCCCAGATGGTATATGCATGTATGTGAAAAATTGGTACAGAACTGACACTGAGTAACCGACCAAAAGCGCGAAAAACTGTGATTTGTGAACCAAAGCTCTCCAGAAGATGGGACTTTGATGGATGCGTGCCTTATTTAATTTGGGATGTAAATATGTAGTATTAGTAAATTAGTGATATTATAAATAATATGCTTTTTGGGAAAAATAAGATATACTGTACAGAAACAAAGGGGAGGGTTTTCTCCCTGGACCATAAACATGACACATCATGACACATCATGACACACTGTTGCTTCTCAAATCAGGGGAGAGGAAATTCTCTGACCTATCGGCTTCTTATTGGGTTGGGCATATTATAATCAGCCTACCCACCCCCTTGAGAAATACATAAATAGGGACTGTTGAGGGCACAGAGGGACACACACATCCACCCATCACTGATCTACTGGCGAAGCGCTCTGAAGGAGAATCCAGATCCAGAACTATCCAGACTCCAGAACTATCCAGACTTCAGAACCCTGAAGCAAAAGGCCCAACCCAAAAAGCTGAACCCTTCTCAGCTGGCCTTTAGAATCTTGCAACCTGATTTTAACCCCAAACTTCCACGGGGCCCAACCAATTCAACAGCCTGGCTGTGCTGTTTTGGCTGCTTCTTGCCAAGAACCCTTGATAGAACCCAGAGATCCAAACCAGTAGAGCAGAGCTGTACCCAGAACCAACCCGTCAGATCCAGTCTAGGAGGCCGTGCAGACCAGAGTGCCTTGCTGAGAGCAGAACCAAGTGCCTGAATCCTGTCCGGTGGCTAGCAGATTCCAGTCCAAAACCCCTGACCAGATCTTGACGGGCCTATTCCATTCCAAAGCCATAGTTGTGAGTATTTAGCATAGAACGGTCCATAGCCATCTCTTAGTTTTAAGTAATCCTATCCAACCCATTCAAACATCCAGAACTGCATTGTAGAATCTCCTTTGTCTATCCTGACTCCTTCTCTCATCCATATAATCCTGTGATAATTGTAGTGATAATCATCTTTGCGCTAATATATATTTGCTGGAGAAAGGCAAGCGTCTCTGCAGATAGAAACCATCCGGTTGCGCCCCTGAATCAGTGGCTGTGCTGTTGTGTAGCTTGTGGCTCCATAGACTCCCTAGTGTTAAGAAATATTTGTTCCTAATCTTCAAAAGCACATCTTTCATTTTGAAATCTTGACTCTTTTCTGAGAAAAATTGACCTTTACTAAAACCTCTGTAACTTCTGAACCGTACGTGCTCGGAACAAAATTTAAATGTCAAATTGAAGCTAACACCCTGAGCTTTCAAATGAACTAAGAACTGCACTCCTTATTGTTTTCTGTAATCGCATTTCTCGCGCGCTGAAAGGTTTGCCACGATTCTGCATTTGGCTCAATTTCATTCCATATAAAATTGCTATTTCTTGCATGCAATCTCTGAATTCAGTTTCCTATCTATTAGTCAATCACCCAACATTATTGCTAGTGTCTACCTGAACCTATCCAAAGCAGCTCCCACTAGTTTTGAATCCCATTTAGCGAATGAAAAACCATTTTTAGCATTTTTCCCATTCATTCCAGATCACATTCAAAAGCATTTGACCTGTTTTAAAATCATTCCTGTTCTCTCTAAACTTGCTGGGGAATTGGGATTGAACTGCATTGTTGATTGTATATTCCTGAAACCTGTGTGCCCTCATTCCATCTCTTCATATTGCATATTAGGGGGGATTGAGTAGTGACAGGGAGAAAGATTATATGGTTAAATGTAGATTTTATGGAAGTGATTGCTGGATGGATGTTTCATTGTTTAAAGCAGGCAATGAGGGAGTGTTAGAAACATAAAAGTAGAAAGGATAGAAGGGCTGTCCCACGTGTTGGTGTGTATGTGACATTCAGGTCTTGTAATGATACCTGGCATGGAAAGGTGACTGCGGAGACCACAGATAGTTATGAAGGTGCATGGATTAGAGTCCGTACTGTATGCTAGAGAAAAGTATTTGTGATAGAAATGTGTTTCCTTTTTCTTTTTCTCTACTATAGAATTGTCCATTATGTCCATTAGCATAGTACAACGTGGTAATGGAAATGTTGGAGACTCTTATTGAGTCTAATTACTTTATTGAAAAATGTAAAGTAGATGGAATCTATAAGTTTGTTTTTGTTCTATGTTTTTATAGTTTATTACAAACTTTTAAAAATTACAAAACACAACTATTTTATTTTAACTGTGAAAGGTGGCTCCAAGGGGAACCTTTTTTTTGGTGTTTTATTATTATGTTTTTCTGCAGGAGAGGCCAGGAAGTAAGGTGGGGGAGGGAAATGAGGGAAGGGGCACCAGTGACAGATAGGAGGGGAAAGTGGACATTGGAAGATGTTCTGTGTGCCTTATATCTAAGGTAAGGGGCAGTGTTTCTCATGCTTATTGATTGCAGCCTCAAAAGCACTTTGAAACTGCCCCCCCCTAGATAGTGGTCTGTTGCAGTATATACTGTTGTCTTGGAAAGATATGGATCAGCAGCTTCTTTTATGGCTTGCTGGTGGGATTGAGGAGTAGCCTGTGTGGTGGCAGTATTGGTTAAGGAAGATGAGGAAGATGAGGTGGAGGAATACAGCCTACTACTTACTGAAAAAGGAACAGCCTTTCTCAGAGCATCCCAGTGGTTGGATTCGGTGTGGCGGCACATGGAGGTGGTCCAGTAGGAGTACTGCCCAGGCTTTCCATAAGTAAAACGTTGCACTCAGTGCATTTCACCTTGGTAGCCTTAGCCTTCGGTAAACCCCCAACGGTGGTAAAGAACCATCACACTGATGATTCTCGAAGGGTGCTAGAGGAAGGCATTTCCTCTATCTCATCTACCTGGTGCTCTAGATTCTTTTCTGTATCATTGCGCTTTTTCCGTGGTCCAGGCCCTCCTGCTGGTGATAGTGGTGTTGGTGGCTCCTGGGGAGGAGGGATGTCCATTGCTGATACAATTTTTGAAGTTAAATAGCAGTTCTGCTGATATTCTTTCAAGCGTGTGCTCTGTCCTGGATTGCAGATGGAAAATCAGTAAGTATAGGTCTAGGAGCTGTGCAACGGTACTTTTTCAGCTTGAAACTTCATATAAGAGCTCGAAATGGAGTTTCAAACTGTTCACAAAGTATGGACCCGTTTGCGAAGCACGGACCCGTTCACGCATCATATCACTGCATGTGCGTGTTCACTTGACACAGCTCGAAAGTCTGCAGTGAGGTCAGACATTCACTAACATCAGCAAACAAAAAACGGTGCAAAAAAGTTGCAGAAAGTTAATAGAAGTGTTAAAAATGTTGCCAGGAGGTGGGGAATTGCACAGTTTTATGGTGAAACTTTGTAGATCGGCCAAGAAAAATGCTGCTGTATTGGGATTAAGTATGATATTAGGAAGTTGTAGCAAATTAGGGTGCACAGGTAAAAGACCAATGAAATTCATTGAAACAACTTTGTTAAAGGGACATAATGGTTACGTTGCAATAATAAAAACCTATGAAATTCAGTGAAAAACTTTGTTAAAGGGATGTTAAGGTTAAATTGCACTAACAAAATCCTATGAAATTCAGTACAAAACGTTGTTAAAAGGATATGTTTACAAATAAAGTCGAAAACCCCTAGAAATTCGCCAGTCATGGCAAGCTAAGCAACCATAACACACACCACCACCGTTCACTGCTAAGACTAACGTCCAGGACATCAAAGATGACATCACAAATGTCATTGCTGACATCTCTGACATCACATATCTGGTCCACTTGTTTTTGTTCACTGACATATCTAGGCCAGGTGCGTTTGTTCACTGACAGTCAGATATGAAAATTGAAAAGGTGCTACATATATAGATGTTAACCATCTTCTAAGTTCTTAAACTACTTTCCTTAGGGTTTGCTCTCAACTCCTGGTGCACATATACAGGGCAATATGTAGGCCTCAAACACACAATTCATTTGTATGCATGAGGATGAACTTTAATGTGATTGACATTTTCTAGTGATGTTATTTATTTCTATTTTACTTTAGTTTCCCTGTATGTGCCTCCCATTTGTATGCATTGTGGGTCTTCATATGCATTGTCTGTACTAATACAAGAATGTACTATGTCTTCAATTATTATATGGTATACTATATTATTTTATATAAGGTATTTATTCCATATTTAACATTACTCAAAACTATAATATGGTAGCATTCATTATTTTACTAGCCAAAATGACCAGATTACAACTATTTCATTTCTATGATGCATGCAGCAGCCATTGCCTATGTGTATGTATGATTAGGTTCCTGTATTAACAACAACACTCCAATATACCATTTTGTTTAGATGAGTACATTCTTTAATGCATGAAGTACTTCATGATAGGTCATCTGACCACCCCTGACATTGTGTTACAACATTGTAAACACAACCCCTTGTAAGAATTTGTCATTAAAATTAATTTCATAAAATTAATTTAATATGTGATGTCATCAGTGACACCATCTTAGTGGCAGTTGGAATTGTGTGTGTGTGTGAGGGTATGTATCCATGTTTGATTATGGCGCTAAGCTTGATTAATACAGATATACAGACTGCTACAACAATGCTACTTTGCCTCCTTACTATCACAATCCCTCCGGCTACGCAAACAGTTTGAGCTCGGGTAGTGCTTATCAGAGGAGGCAGCCAACTGTGCACACCTGCAGCACCAGAGCAATGACACCACTGGACCACTGTCATCACGCCAACTCAGATTATGATTTAAGGTGCCCCCCAGTGCCAGAGAAGAATCATGTCACACCCTTGCCCACTTTCTGCCTGTAATGAATCTGAGTTTCAGACCGACATTATTTGAATGAGATTTTCTCTGACAGGGTCAAATATAAATCTTGTAACCAGCTCCAGGTGGGAGGCACTAGATACGTACAGAATGGTCCACATTCTGGCAGGCTTTACAGCCTGGCATAAGCCAAGTAAGAAACCCTGGTCTGGATGGCACTCGCAAGCATCTCCAGCATGCCCCACTTCCAGGCCAGAGTGCATAGAAGATTTGCTAGGCACTGCCATTTTATGGCTGGAAGAGTCATCTGGGACAATATCTCCCAGGGACTGCCTTAAGTGCCAGATCTTGGTGTCAAGTGAAATGAGGTGATCCAAAATAGGGGTTTCCACACTCACGCGCCCTTCTTTCCTAATAAAAAAGGGATAAGGGTGTTGTGGTGGCGGCCCCCATTTGGGCAGACACATGCGGCAGAGTGACGCAACTCTGCTGTGTGTGCTATAAATCAAGGGGGCGTTGCTGGCCGCATTAGATGGACCGTGGAGCCCGGTCCGTACGCATGCATCCAGTGCATGTCTGTAAGCGGTGGGGGGCTCAAAGAGGCACCGGATGATACCGGAGCCATGTAACAGTTGCAACGAGGCGGGACACCAACCCGGGCAGAGGCAGTGAGGGGGTGGTGATTATTTTTTCCATTGTTCTCCAAATTCCGAATGCCACCTAGCCAGTGGTGTCCACTTGGCTTGGCTGCCATTATACACACAGGCTGGTGAGGGTCGCGGCTCTGTTTCAGAGTGCTCAGATGCCCATCCAAACAATTTTGGATTCCCTGATGAGGAGACAGCTGATGCTGGTATTCTGAAGTATTTTTAAGTGTTTTCTTTCATGTCGAGTGTGAGGTGAGGAGCTGGGGAGGCCTACCATCATTGGTTCTTTGTCGCCTGGGCCCACCCCACTCAATTTCTGGAGCCATCATCTGTGGCATTGAAGTTACTTCTTTGTCATTTTGGCTGTTTGGAAATTGGTGAAAGGGGGCTAGTGTTAGCAGCACCCTAGCGTATTAGTGTGCCGATTGACTATACACCCACATTTTTGGACATTTGAAAAGGTGCCTGGGAGGGCATTTGGCTGGTTGTGTGGTGGTGGAGGAAGATTATCAGAAGAAGTTGCAAGCGGTGTCTGACCAACATTATCACACACAACATCTGTGTGCAGCTTTGCCCAGAGCAGCACGTCAGTGAGTTGTGGCCCCAGTCCTAGTGTGGGGTGCCTGTGCGCTCGCTATCATGGCTGACCCCTCTGCTATAGCAGCTGCTTCTGCGGCGGCCGCTACCGCCCAAGCACCACATGGGCTGAGACAGCAAAAGGCGCTTACGCCAATGCCTGAATTTGACGTCTGGGGGCACCATGCAGCCTGGGACCGAGATGGAGAATGTGGATTGGCAGGCTTCATATGTATTTCCGGGGACAGACAAAGACAGCAAGGTGGCTACACTCCTTTACTCAGCGGGAACAGCAGTCCATGAGGTCTTCCAGTCACTGCAACCTGCAAATGCGACTTATGCTGCTGCAAAGGATGCGCTGAGGGAACACTTAATGCTGCTTACCAATGTGGACTGTGACCGGTTTGTAATGTGCAGCTCCTGGTAAAAGGATGATGAGTCCCTGGACAATTTCTACAGACGGCTGCACCACATGCCCTGCCGTGTGCCTGGGATAACCCGACACCATGATAGGAGCCAGCTGATAGGAGCCAGCTAATACAGGGATGTTCATCTGGCAAGCTAAGCAGGCAGGTACTGCGAGAGCCTGGTATCATACTGCCTCGCATACTGGAACTTGGACGTTGCCAAGGGGTGTCTGAGGTGAGGGCATCCAGGATGGAGGCGGCTGTGCACTCAGGGAAATTGGAAGATGTGTGTGCAGTGGGCAGCGGTCAAGGCGGAAGAGGAGCAAGGCGTCCCAGTGGAGGTCAGCGGGATAGGGGTGCGAGAAGCTGTGATTCATGCATGAAATGTGTGTAGGACCTCCCACACCCCGCTGAATGCCCAGGCCAAGGAAAATGGTGTGGACATTGCAGGGTGCTGGATCACTACGCTCGAATGTGCAGAGCACCAGTGCCGGTGGTAATCCCTAGGGGACCAGTAAGAGCGGGATTCTTCAGATCACAGCGCCTGCCCAATGTCGCCCAGATCGACCAAAGCGACGATGGTGCCCCTCATGAGGAGGATAATGAGGAGGAAGAAGAAAACATATTCTTCATCTCAAGCGTCAGTGCAATGCGGACTACCAACAGGAGACAGCCATGGTTCCTGGTGAGGGTGATTGAGTCAACGGTGCCGGTGCTGGTGGACACAGGTCCGTCTGTCATTGTTATGGCGAGGGTGCATTACGATGCCATGGTATTGTTGCCTAAGCTACAGAAGCCAAAGGCCTGCAATATTTACATTGTGCGGTGAACAACCAATCCCACTGGCTGGTGCATTTGTAGCCAACATGGAGCATGGAGGGTCATTTATCAAGTCCTGCTTCTACGTTATACGTTACAATGGCCAGCAGCAACAACCTCCTGAGTTGTGCAGCAGCGGAGGCACTTGGCATTGTGCGCTTTGCGTATGCAGTATACGTTGAGGATGTGCAGGGTCTGCTGGTGAGGTACAGCCAGCTATTCAAAGATATTGGCCGCATTGACGGGTGACCCAGTGAGGCTCCATATCGACAAGTCGATCCAACCCATTGCCCTGAAACACTGTTGAGTCCCATTTCATCTGTGGTATCTAGTGGACAAGGAGCTGGATAGTCTGGTAGAGTTGGACATAAATGAAAATGTCGATGGCCCGACCCCCTGGGTGTGCCCGATTGTCATTGCCAGAAAGCCCAAACAACCGGACTCTGTACAGATCTGTGTGGATAAGAGGCTCCCGTATAAGGCAATCACGCGCGAACGTCATATCACCCACACAATTGATGACATCATCACGGATGGGGGGTGCACTTCATCTTAAAACTCTACCTTTAGGTCGGATACCATCAGGCGGTGTTACACCTGGACTCCCGATATATAACAACTTTCACCACACACCGTGCAGCAGAGGTCTTTTAGAACATTATCGGGGGGGCCCTTGCTGATTTGGATGGCATCTTGAACATCAACGACAACATCCTGGTGTTTGCAAGAACAGAGGCGGAACACCTGGACTAGCTGGCCAAGACATTCGAATGGCTGCAGGCACTAGGGTTAATGCTACACAGGGACAAGTGTGAATTCCATAGGAAGACCATTGAATTCTTCGAGTTTGTGTTCAAAGAAGGAGGTTTGTCCCCAGATCCCCATAAGGTGAAGGATATTGTGGAGGTACGGCCCCCGGAGAACGTATCGGAGGTCCAAAGCTTCTTGGGAATGGTCACATACTGTGGCCGGTTCATTAGGATCCTCGCGTTCCGGTCAGAACCATTGCAAGCATTAACCAGGAATGATGCTACGTGGCAGTGGGGACCCCTTGAGCAGGCTGCGTTTGAGGACATGAAGTGGGTGCTGATGGCAGAGGTCACAATGGCCTTTTTCGACCTGGCCCTGTCATCAAGAATCGTGGTGGATGCCAGTCCGTTTGGTCTGGGGGCAGTACTAACCCAGACGGATGCCAATGGTGAGGTCCGGCCAGTCGCATATGCAAGCAAGGCCCTATCAGAGAAGGAACAACAGTATTCCCAGATTGAAAGAGAGGCCCTGGCGGACCTGTGGGGATGTCACCACTTCTGCCTCTATATGCTGGGTCGACCACTGACCGTGGTTATGGACCACAAGCCCCTGCTGCCCACCTTGGCAGGTTCATCGTCTATGCCTCCGGCCCGCATCGAAAGGTGGATGTTGGCGTTGCTTGAATATAGAGTCTCCCTGGTGTACCGGCCTGGCAGCAATAATGCGACCGAATACTTGTCTAGGCACCCGAGGTGTGAGCCAGATGGACAAGGTAAGATCACTGCCTAAGAGGCCGACAAACATGTAAGGCTGGTGGTGGAGGCGGCAACTCCCAACTCTGTTCCCAACCATGAGCTGGAACAGGCGGCAGCCTATGATGAGTGTTTTAACAAGCCTTCAACAGGGCTCACGGAAGTCGGTGGCGGACACGCTGGCTCAGAGAACCCAGGAAGCAAGATTAGCGCTGGAACAGCTGTGGAGGGTCAAAGATGAGATTGCGTTTGTGGAGTCGGTGCTGTTACTCCGAGAGGACGGAATCGTGATATTGCAGTGCAAGGTGCTCCAGGTCATCGAGTCAGCACACCAGGGAACTGCCAAAAGCTAGGCCCGCCTGCGACAGAAGGTGTGGTTCCCGGACTTTGAGAGGTGGGTCAAGGAGTTTGTTGCTGCCTGTGTGTGGTGCCAGGTGGCGTCCCCAGTGCAGAATGAGCCTCTGATTGAGAACATGCCAAGAGGGACAAAGCCCTGGAAGATTGTCCACGCTGACTTTGGGTCCACAGGCCCGGGACACGCACTATCTGGTGGTTGTAGACAAATGGTCCCGGTATCTGGAGGTGGAGTTCATTGAGCATGTGCCATTCGACAAGGTGGCTGTGGTGTTGGAGAATATTTTTGCTACCCACGGCCGGCCTCAGACCTTGTGCTCTGACAATGTACCACCTTTCCAGGGGGACAGCTTCGCCGAACTGATGGAGGAGTGTGGTATCCAGCACCATAAGATCACTCCTGTTTGGCCTCAGTGAATGGAGAGGCGGAAAGATTTATGAGGAAGCTAAATAGGGTCTTTTGAATCACCCATGGCCAAGGACATAGCCTGCAGAGAGCGTTATACCAATTCCTAAGGGTGTACAGGGCCACCCTGCATGCGTCTACAGGAGTTACCCCAGGGGACTGATTCCCAAGGTAGGAGAGAGAGAACCAGCCGTCATTGACAATGCGCAAGTGAAACGGGAGAGGAGCATCAAGATTGAACAGGAGTATATCAGGAGAGGACTCTGGCCCCGGCAGCTAGCCCCAGGAGATGAGATGCCGGTAAAAAACAGCACCCCAAGGCAAACTGTCATTAACTTATGAGGCTGGTCCAATGGATGTGGTGGCCGTGCAAAGCTCAATGGTGACTGCTTCAGATGGGATTGCCACTGTCAGCCGCAATACCAGCTTCATTAAGAAGGTTGGAGAAACGAGGCTGGAGGTGTTACAGAGAAGGGACTGCAGCGATGTACCAGATGAGGGCGGTGGGCAGGGTCACAGATGAGGAGGGCCCATTCCGGGAGGCGGGCAGGAGGTATCCCCAAAGGGTCAGGAGGGGGAAGCCTGCCCATCTCAATGACTATGTTTTGGACCCCTGAACTGGTGGGCCCAGCCCATGGACTGGAAAGTGACTGATGGGTCCGGGGGTGGCATGTGAATAAAGGGGTGTTTATTGTGGGTGCAGTGTATTGTTGTGCGTTGTGTGTGCTTTATCTCCTTTGCTGTTTTTGTTACGAAAAAGGAGGAGTGTGGTGGTGGCCCCTTTAAGGGCAGACACACGCAGCGGAGTGACGAAACTCTGCCACGTGTGCTATAAATAAAGGGGGTGTTCCCGGCCACATTAGAGCGACCGTGGAGACCAAACCATACGCATGCGTCCGTGTGTGTCTGTAAGAGGTGGGGGGTTCACGGGGGCGCTGGATGATACCAGAGCCTTGTAACAGGTGTGTGTTTATTTAGCCCAAGCCAAGATGTAGCGTCCTTACTGTCTTATGAATCAAGTCATCCACTGAACGCCTTATCCCATATGTGCAGTGCTGAATACATGGCAACTCCTCAAACCACCTCCCCAGTTCAGTGATATTATGCATTTCTTTTGTTTTTTGATTGCTACCAAATCATTGCAATGCTCGTGGTTATTTGCGCTGTCAGGAATATAGGCCACATATTAAAATAAATCGGAAAACACGCATATGACATAAACGTTGCACTGGTGTAATGCAATTTTGCAAGTTTGTGACCTGGGGAAACTTTGCCCAAAATAGAAATGAAAGAGCACGTTTTGCACTAAGGCAATTTTAAATCCTGTGAAAGCGGTGAAATGTTTCAGTAACATGGCCCCTCTGAGCATGTGCTGGTGCTTGGCTGACTGCTGAAGCAGGAAGCAGCATGGACGCTCAGGTGCATTATGGAGTGAAATGGAATTAATAATGTAACACCATCCATAACAACATATTGGCAGGCAATGCATTCACATGTCAATAGCTAAAATATAGGCAGCGCTGCACCGGGGCCTTTCAATGTACTGCCTTAAAAATATTAATTGAGCATCACAATGTTCCCAGCTCCTCAGAGTGGAAATTGAAAACCCTGGTCCCTGTCTGGAAGAGCGTTCAGGCCATTATTTTTATGACTTTCCTATTATAGCTTGGGTAAACGGAGACACGGAGACTACCATGCCTTGCCAAAGGTCGATGGGAAAGTCACTGGCAGAGCTGGGACTGGGGCAGAGGCCCTAGGACCCTGGTTCACGATACAAGGGACTGAAAATGACTTACAGGAAACGCGGGCACTAAAACATGTGTGGTGATACTGACACAGGCGTGTAATCTTGCCTTTTAATTCAAAGCTCTGGGAAAAAGCAATTACAGAAAGACGACCACTGGCATATGCGACTTTTCTGTGCACAATTTATCACTGCGCAATGGAACAGTTGTCGTTTAGCACCAGGTGACATAAAATATGGTCACGTTGTGTATGAGACTGGCCTCTGACTAATGCATAACAATGAGCAGGGGAGAACTACACACATTCAAATAAGTGGTGCAGCATTGGAAAACAAGCATTGGCAGAGGCAAACGTTTTGGATTTTGTGTAGGGGATAGGCATTTTTCAGGCATTGCCATAATGACATCAGGTGACAAAGGTGCTGACTTGGGCATGTTATAGCAATTCCGAGCAAATAGCCTTATGCCTGTACAAGTGACTGAAGGCACAATTGGGTAAGGGATTTTATTACATCAGACGCTGGTTTGCTGCTGCAATTAGGCTGGTCCCTTTCAGAAGACTGTTTAGAAATAACATTGACAGCCTCTGTAAAAACACAAAGCTGGCTCGAAGTGATCCCAGGGGTGTGTTTTGGGAAGGGAGGGCTAGGTATTGGATGGGAATGGCCAATGGGACTAACATGGTCATGGTTCATGAGTGGGTGCGTGAAAAGCCAAACAACCTCCCCACTACTGTGTGCCCCTCCTCAAATCCCTATATCTCTCTTATCTACATTTCTCAGGCCCCTAATTTGTGCTTTCAGGCAGTACTTACAGCATCACCTAATATCCAAAGCTAAAAATGATTGCAATGTTACTACGGACCAGTGCATTGTATATTGGCATTACACGGCCTATGCCATTAGATGCGTTCTGGCCCAAGGGCGTGTTACAGTATCTTTCCAACGAAGGCTGCTTGTTATACTTACGCTGTTAATTACTTGAGTTCTTCAGAACTGCAATTCAAGAAGACTATAGAGCAAACTATCCAGATCTATGTAACGCCTTCTGCATAAGACCGTTGGCTGCAGTTTATGCCTGCGTTGTTGTGCAGCTCTCATTGCTCTCCCGGTGCTCTAGGTTCCAATGCCGATGAGTCTTTATGCCACTGGTGTTTTTTTTGATAGTGACCTCTTTTCGAGGGGCTCGCCCTGAACCAGCCATTCCACGCTTCCTCTCACCACCTGACCCCTCAGTACATATCCCCTTCTGCCCAGTGGTGTCGCCAGGAATTAATTTTAGGAGGGGCACAGAGGGGGGCAGAGACAAAAGTAGGGGAGCCACAGACAAAAGTAAGAGGGGCGCCTATAAAAGGGCAATGTGTGATGTCAGAAGCACTCCTGCAGAGAATATTTTGTGCACACCAACCACCACACTCCTTTTGTCCACCTCCCCTCCCATCACAATGTAGGCACTAAACCATTAGCGGTTTTGTGCGCTACATTCTGATTGGAGGGGCTGCTCTGGGCTGCAGGGTGACTTAACAGCTCTTCATTGCTATACTGCAGCATTGATTGCGGCTCTGTGTGTGTGCTGTGCTGGCGGACACAGCACTGCAGACAGTGCAGAGACAGTAACCCAGCTGAGGTAGGGGGCACAAAGGGGGGCCAGGATTTCAGAGGGGGGGCCAGCCATCCTAACCCTGTCACCCCCACTAGCGATGCCACTGCTTCTGCCTCTCCTCTACAAGATACAACACCTGTCCAATGTTCGGCTTTCTTGTTCCTGCTTCTGAACCTCACTCTCCACTTCACTAGTGATTGTGTTGGGGGTGGCATTGTCCCTTGGTATGAATATACTGGTTTATTAATAGGCATGCATCCTTTTCCGAAATGTACACCTGGAACAAATTTCCATGAACATGATTTCCAGGGGTCACCATTGCAGCCTCTATTGCTTACCTTGCCAATCGAGGGTTCAGTCAAAATGCTGCAACAGAAACTATCATGTAGTCTAGGCATTCTGCAGAGGCATGATGAATGACTGTGGCACCTTGTGGGGTTATCAATATTTTCCACACTTATCCTAGGGATGAGTCCATTGTTGAGATTTCATCAGGGTTAAAGTGTAAGTGATGGGACTTTATGCGAAGTCATTTGGGTGGAAATCCATCTGCTGCCACATCCCGTGATGTCATTATGATGATGAAAGAGTGCTTTGTATGTCACTGCCACTTCCATTAGGGTACTGATGAAATAAAAAACTGTGAAAATATACCATACTCTGAGATGGGAATGATTAACTCCTTGGAGACGGAGGAAGAGTGGGCTTTTTCGGGTCATACCAGCCAGAATGTTTCTAAAATTCCATATGGGCCGGATTCTGGCCAATACGTGGATGCCACATCATGTTTACTTTTATTTTATTTGTTATTTATATAGCCCTTTACGCCAAAGCGCTGTACCTGTGCCAATTTACAGTATTAAAGTTATGAATACAAAATTAAGCAATCCATTAGAGTGAGAAAGTAAAAATTAATATTACAATAAGAAAACAAAAAAAGTACCAGGCACAATTAAGATTCAAGGAGATAACATTTCAAGAAAGATCGAAATAAAGAATAAGAAACAATACATTGAAGAGAAAAGGGAACAGCGTTCCAGTGAATTGGAGCAAGCAAAGAAAAGGAACAAATACGTGATTGAGCACAGGGAGGGCGAGAGACTACTAGTAGAAATTGAGATTGTGGTTGCAATACTCGAGAAGGAACATAGAAAGAAACCTGGGATATAAGATTAGAAAAGGCAAGACCATAGAGGGAATTGGACGCAATACAAAGAAAGTTAAATTTAAGCCTGGAATGAAATTACAGCCATCCAAGGGATGACAAAGATGCAGAAACAAAATCACGGGAGAAAGCAGATGGATAAGGCATGTTGAAGCATTAAAAACAGGCTTTAAAGGAGCAAGTCGAGAAACAGGGAGACCAAACAGTAGAACAGAAAAATTAAATAAACATGAACAAATAAATGAAGCAATCAAAGGTTTAGTAGCACTGAGCCTTGCGAATGTTGAAATGATGGTAACAAAAGGAACGAGAAGAAATGAAAATAAGATAGGAAAAAGATAAATCAGCATCAAGATGAAGATCCATATTATGAGCAGTAGAAGAAATAAGAAATTGAGAAGGAGGAAACAATACAAAGAGTGGAGGCAAAGTATGAGAAATAGTAGAATCTGTGTAAAAAATAACTTGAATATTTTATGCATTAAAGACGAGAAGATTTTCAGACATCCATACCTTAATAGCAGAAAGACAGCTCGAATGATAACTGAGAATAACAGACGTGAAAGAAGAAAAAGACAAAAAGAGCTGGGTACCATCAGCATAAAAATTGGGACATAACCCAAAAGAGGAAATGATAACCGCCAGAGGATATACAGAAAAAAGAAAATGACCAAGGACAGTGCCTTCTGGAACACTATCGGAGCAGACACCAGCCCAGAGACAGAACCAGTGTGATTAGATAAGTAATAATGAAACCAAGATAGCACAGATCCTGAAAACCCAAAAGAAGAGGGTTTGTAAAAGTAACACGTCATTCACTGTTTTAAATACAACAGAGAGGTCCAATAGTATGAGGATAGACAAATGTTTAGAATAGTGAGCAGTAAGCAATGAATCACAAACAGAGAGAAAAGTCAGTTTCAGTAAAGTGACGAGGACACAACCCAGATTAAAATCGGGGCAGAATGGAATTTTCAGTAACAAAGGAAGAGACCTGGGAATAGACAACCTGTTCCAAAAGCTTAGAAAGATAAGGAAGAAGAGAAATAGGACAACGATTTGAGGGAGAACACAGATCTAAAGAAGGTTTCTTCGAAATAGGAAGGAAAGAAGCATGTTTGAAAGTGGAAGGAAAAGTACAAGTACAAAGAGAAATAGTAAAAAGAGTAGTAAAATAAGAGTTTGGAGAAGGATGGATTTCTCCCTCTGATGAAGGAAGTGCTTTGATGAGAGCCGTTCTGACATCGCATTGGCTCTCAGTGGCACTCCTCCCCTGGGATTTAAGCTTTATAGATCAAGCCCTCGGTCTGAAGTGGGAGATATGGGCCATGAAGACCCCGTTAAAAGCCCCTGCTTCCCTCTGGCCTGTAATTCAGTATTCAGGGCCCACAACTCCCGGTACAGCCACTGGGTTAGGTCTATAAAGTATAAATCTCTACTTCCAGCTTTGATGGGCACTCTACTAGGGGAATTGCTTTAAGCAACAAGTGTTTTATCTTAGGTTCTGGGTGTGAGTGATGTAGAGTGTGAGGAAGAAAGAAAGAGAGATAGATAAATCTTTTGTTGCTTACAATTTTTACTGTGTGCCATTTTAAAGAAGATGGCGGGTCATTTTATTATTTTCTCCTGTCTCATTTGTCTGAACTCTTCCTTGTTCTCGTAGCTCCTTCTGCCATCTCCAGACACTCTCCCGTTTCATTGTTCTCCTTCCTTCTTCTGTCCCACCTAGATCCTACTATTGTCTTCTTGCCCTCTGCCCAGCGAAACCCATCTTCCAAAGTGTGGGGAAAAATATAGCCCCTGAATGCCAGAAATAAATAGGCCAGGCCTGTATTTAAGAGTGTAGCTGACTGGTGCTATCCATTAGAAAATGCAGGCCAGTCCAAAACACGTGTCTGACTTAAGGCCTAGTCCTAGGACATAAACAGAAATGGGCTTCTTTCAACTTTACCAAAATGAACAGGTGCTTGAGTGAACGAAAATGTGCGTTGGAAACTTAAAAGTGCTGGATGGGCTTGCATGACAAAAGACATATGTGGCTGAAAATGCTGTTTTACTAAATACATGGAAAGCTTCACTTTTTATGTAAAGAGAAAAATAGCAGCGTGTACATTATCTTCAATGCAGCACAATACTGTGATCCAGAAATCTAAAGTGAAGCCAAGCACTGTGCATTTGTCATGAATAAAAACACGTACTTTTCAACATTAAAATGACATAAGTGAAAAGGAGAGGCCTGCTTGTGGTAGAAGTGAACACGTGTGCTCTCTGTTAACTGGCCAATTTGGTTAAATTCTGAATATACCTCATGGTTAATAGTGTGGAAGCAAAAACTATATGTTATGAACAACAGGTTTAAATGTAATTTACTTTACAAATCTTTAAACATCATGCCATGCAAAATGTCAAAAGGTAAACACAGTTAGTTGATTCATGGCTGTACTTTCAAATGTAGGGGTGCAGCTGGGCATTTCTACTGAACTGGAACTTTAACCTCAAAGGCCTTTCCTCTGCTTGTTCAGGAGAGGGAGGTCTGGTTGTCAACAATCAATCAGGTTCATTGCTTAAAAACACAAAGAAATACAGAGCCTGAGATATGAACCACAGTGAAAATAGATAAGGCCAGCTCAGCAGAAGCAACCTTGAGGTCACAACTCACATAAAATGTGCCTTAGGCCTGAAAGCAGAGTCCTTTGAAGCCATGTGGAGAGCTAAAATCAACATGGGCTCAAAGCCACATGCCCTCTAAGTGCATTTGGGATTCGAAACCTAAGAAAAGGTGGGGGCTAGGAAAATGAGTGAGGCCTGTGAGGCAGAGGTTTAATTAATAGAAAAATACATTTTATTGCATAAAGAGTGTATCATATATGACACAACACTCGTTCCAGACTTTTATTAAAGGTGACCGAAATCTCCTTTGAACCATACCAAAATGATTTTTGTGTGATAAACATAACAGATGTTTTAAGAAAAAATTGATTTGGGCCATCCCATGATTCTGAAAGATTTGAAAGTTGGTGTGAGGGTGATGGACTAAATTAACGAGTGTATGATGAAGTGTCATATTTTTTACTGATGCGGCTCCTGAGTAAATGAAGAAAAATTGTATCTCTGCATAGGAAGGGCAATCCGACTTCAGACTAGCATCATCTGTTTTGCCCTAAAATGTAGTTCTTAAAAATATATCCATGCATGTTAAGATTAGAAAAATCAGGGTACTTGCCATGTTGATCAATTTTCAGAATTTAAACATGCAAAACCCACATGTCAGTTTGGGATGCCAAAGCTTTCTCCTCCATCAGCTTTCCTCACCCACACCCCTCAACTCCTTGTCTTATTAGCACACAGGTTGGAGGTGGGTGGAGAGAACCAACCAATCCATACCACAGGAGTTCTGACGAAATAGTGATGTCATTTGCCTTATAAGTAGCCAATAGTGCTTTAAACAGTTTTTATAAAACAGGTTTTTTTGTAATTATAGAGAACTGCTGCTGGACTCTTGCGAGAAACAACTAGTAGAGAGGCCTCAATCTTGCATTCGAGATAGTGTCTGGGGGATTGAGAAGCTAGCTGGGACCCAAACCAGAGGAGCAGGAGCAAATCCCTGACTGAAAGCTTTGACCAGACCCTTGCTGTCCTCAGAGGAGCCCTGCTGTTTTCCCTGACCAAATCCTCCCATGTAAGTGGATATCCGAAAGCCATCAATTGTGTGGGGAGTCATCTGCCTTTATCTCTTTCCATTAGTTGATCAAGGAGGGGATAACACTGGCTAGGCCCTTCACACAATTTATTATATCTTAATCAAACTTATTTCCCCATTAGAAAACCACCCCTCTGTTGAAATTGCATTATGTTGGGAGCAGCCATCCATAAACCTTTCATTAAAGTCTGGGTAGGGAGGAAACTGTGTAGATCCTTAGCACATTTGATTAAAGTAAATCAATTACTTCTCATATAGAAAATCACAGGATAAGGGTTGTTAGAATTCAAAACTAACAATAGCTCATTCCCAGTGTGTTTGAACTGGTATAGCCCATAAAGACATGGTTGCCTGTCCCTGAAATCCTTGACTCCCACATAGAAATGGGTGGAGTGTCAATCATCCCTAAGAGAAGTAATCCATAAAACACCACCTTTAAAGTCAGTGTGGAGGGTGTAAAATGAAATTCCTAATTCATTTTAAAACATAATTGCAAGTATTGTATCTCATCTGCATGTGTGTTGCAACACAACATCTCTTTTGTGTTCATTTTTCTCTGACCTCAAACTATCAAGCCCTGCCTTTTATTTTCAAGTGTGTTGAAAAATGATTTTCATGTAAGTTCCTTTTTCCCCACCTTGCCTTTAAATAAACCCAAAACAATTGTTCCCATTGAATTCTTTTCCCAAACAGCACCTTTTTAAATCAGCAGCAAAACGATTTTTCCATTGTGTTCTCACTCTCTGCAGCTTGCCTTTCAATCAAAGGGGCCATATTGAATTGAGGCCTAGAGGGTGGGGGTTGCTGGTAGACAAGTATTGTTTCAAATTAAGTCAGTTCTGTGGATTTTGTATTGTATTGCAAATGTTTTTCATTGGTTAAATCGAAATTCAATCTGGTGTAAATTGTCATTGCATGTTTCAAAATTTCACCTGTGTTGTTTTATATAACTGAGCCATAAGTTGTGCTTTTGGCTGTTGCCACAGCATTGGTGGCTGATGTTAGCCTGCTTGTCAAAACATGATTCAATAAGTTATTAAATATATATTTTTACTACACACCGGCCTGGTTCCTAGTCGATTGTGACACCGGGATTTTGTTGGGGTTGGGTGCAATGCGGGTTAGATGCCTCACCAAATTGAACCTAAAATAAAATAAACGGTGCTTTATTTATTTTATTTTATTTTTATTTTTTACATTTGTATCCACCTTGCTTGGGGGGGAAAGGAACTCCCTGGGTTGAGTGTGACCGCATAACAAACCACAACAACAGCATGTTTCCATATTGCTTCTCTGTTACCGGGGCACCACTTTTGCTATACCTAGTGCTACCCCTATGAGCCCTGGGTTGATTCAAATCTTTAAAAGGTGTCACGTTTAGTAATATTCTGAAGCTCAATATCAAGTGACAAGTATGCATCTTTCATCTTAAACCACTCTTTTAACTGACTCGACATTCATCGATACAGATCATGCAATGTTCCGTTAATTTATTTTTGCTATTTGTGTTATGGTTAATAATAAACTTTAACAAAATGCACTAAACAAAATAATTCAGGAAAATGTTTAATTCGATCAAAACAATTAGCTATAATTTATATCAACTCCATGTACAATGTAATATCCCATTTATATCAGTCTTATACATTTAGCATAGATAAATGTAGAAATTACAAGTGCATGTATTTTTTAAAGTGGAAATGAGGGAAATGTCTATATTGTCCATTGGTTAGGATCATAATGCGTGCGGACCCACTGAACCACAAATGTATTGAATACATTAACCACACGCTTGTCAGGGATATCCTTAATTAAAAGTTCTTAAAGGTAATTTAAATTACAGTGTGGGCTGCAGAAACAACGTATTCCCTCACTTGAATTGTTTTTTCAATCTTTGAAATACATTTTTCGGTAGTGATGAATTGACCACCGAAGATGCAAAATCATATTTTAGCATTTTATAGATTCGTCACTAGGGCATGTGAGGCTGTGCTTTACATGTGATGGCTGTACTTGGAATATGAGCCCTGTACTGGCATATTATGACAGTGACGGAGCAGGGCTTGGATATGATCTGGACATCGGAAGCGAGTGCTTACTTGTGATGAATATATGGGCTGTAGGAGACTCTAAATAACATAAGATGGCAGTACTGAAACACAGGAGGCTGCACTTACCATATTAAGGCTGCACTTGGGCATGTGACGCTATACCTTCCATATATGGTATATATCTGAGATGTGAAGATATATAACTGACATGCAATCACTGTATTATGCCATATGAGACTGTGCTGGCATATGAAGGTTGGCATAGGACAGGGCATGCTGCGTGTACGCCAAGTGCATACCACGCTTCCTCCAAGGCAGCACCATAGTTAAAATAAGGTTTCTAACTAAAATGTCTTATTTTCTCCTGTGGTTTTTATTAGTATTAATGATTAAAGTTATAGGTATTTCTCACCAATGATTCGCTGGATGTTATGGTACAACAATGAAGTGCATTCTGTTATTACCTAACTATAATGTTATTGTACTGTTATGAGAGCTGTCTTCATATATGGTGCTGTTTTGTTAACTTTAGTGACTGTCCTAGTGCCTTGAAGCTGTGCTTCTGTATAGGTCATGTGCTCAATACATACATACTACTTTATTCCGGTCACTGATGCCACATCCTGTTATATCATCTGACGTGTGATTTCACTTCTGCTATTCTTGCAGTTTTGGAGAATAGACGTTCCTGCAAGCAAAAGACATTACATCCCATTACTCTCTTTCCTCTCCACTTCGCTCCTTCCAGAATCTTATCCTACCCTTTCTTATCTATCCAGTTGTTTTCTTAATTCCCTGTATTGCTCCCTTAATTCCTATTTTGTTCTTAAAGTCAGTCATTCCTTCTTCCTTCCATCACTCCTCTTGAAGCCTTCCGTCTCTTCTGTTTCTCCGAACTTCTTTATAGACGCCTCAAGACGACATAGGTGAAATATAATCAACTAACCTTTTTATGTGTTTCATCATATTGTAGGTGTTGCACAGCTGGTTTTTGTGCATTAGAACAGCTGCTTTATCATTAATTGACTGCGGTTGCCAAGTAGTGCTATTTTGTTTCAATGACACCGTTTTTTGATGTCCCACCACTCAAACAATTAACTTCACAGACACACTCTAAAATCCATAGCTGTAGTGAGTCTTCCCTTCATCCTTGCACCTCACCTCAAGCAAATACAAACTGATCCCACGGCACACACCAAACACAACATTTCTCTGATCCGGATCTTCTACATTTCCATCCCCTTCCTACTCTTTACCTGTACCCACGCTGTCTCCAAATCATGTTGCCCCACAAGCCCCCCTCTCCCCCACACACACTGTCCATATATAACACATCATTTAGACCTATTACACCTTCACATGCGTTCCACTGGATAATGAACAAGCAATGATACCTCAGCAGTGGTCAGATGCCACACACACATGCATACACTATGTACACCACCTCAACAAAGCATAGACTGGGAAAGGGGCCTGAAGAGTGCCTATCACAATTTGACCACCCACTCTGCCACTGCTACCAATGACCATTTGACTAACAAAGAATGTTAGAAAGAGGCCTAACTACCGTGGCCCAAATCTTTCTGCTTTCCGGCCAGACCGCACTGTTCAGAAATGCATACAAATTGACATTGGGAGGGCAGATAGGAAACCAACTCCACCACCAGGACACGCTTGTTAATTTAATGCTAGCTGACTTTTGTCAAGAAGGTACATGTTACTCTGTTGCTGCCATGTTGCAAAACTACATGGCAATTGTTGGTTTGTCAATAGACAAGGTCCAACAAAAAGAGCAGAGCCTGCTCCTTAGCATTAGTTAGAGTGGATTGTCGGATGCGGCTGGTTGCAGTGCGACTTGACAATATAACGTTGTAACGTGTAACATGCTGAGGTGTTGAGGTCCTTTCCTCTAGCAGAATTGACTGAGGAGTCAGAGACGTGCGGGCAGGAGTGGCACTGTGGATGAGTACCTGGAGTCGCTGGACGATTGGGTGCTTGCCGACAGACTGGTCTCTGATACCTGGCTGGATCACTGGTGATTTCAGCATACAGCGGAGGATGTTACCTCCAATTAGTCCAACTTCCTGGGTCAGACTTGTTCAGTGAGAGTGGAAAAACACTGCAGCGGGATGTCAGGGCAATGGGGGATAGTGTACGCTATTGTTACTGCTGAGGAAAACTGGGTAATCAAAAGTAACAAGGGCAGCCCAATCTTAATCACAGTTTTCTCTGAGAACAGCCTCTGGCTGATCAGAGTTGTCTTAATAGTCATTTAACAACGTGCATTGGAATAGTAACAAAGTGTTCCAAAATGTTTGTTTGTGTTCCCTACTGTGCCAGGGCCTATGTAGGCAATTGAATGTGTTTAAGAATATTGGCTAAGAAAGTTGGCTGCTCGGAAATTGGCTGCTTGTTATTTGCAACACCTGTAGGAATATATAATCTACGGAGCAAACCTGTCATGGAGGACCAATTCCTCGATATACAGGGGACGTGGATCCCAGTGCGGATGTGGCTTGCATTACTGAGGAAAGCCTAGTCACTAACACTGAAGTACTTATCTGCAAAATGGATCCGCACTTGTCCCCCATATTTGAGGAAGGAGGGGGTTGAATAGCGGTAAAGTCCTACAATTGGAGTCTGGGATTAGGCACCTGGTCACACCGCGGTTACAAATTAGTGACAAAGCGCGCACTCTGTTGCCAGTCAAGTTTTCCTGCATTGAATTCTCCTCCAAATGAACGTTTTCATGACTCCATAAATCTATATAGGCTATATTTCTTTACCTTTTCAGACATGTCTTCATTTCCTTTTCAGGTGTTGCAGGTTAATGGACAAAATGTCTCTAAGGATTCTGGTACTTGTATTTTTTGCACTTTGTTTTTCTTGCAGGTGACTGGAAACAACTCCCTCCATAGTACAAATCTTACCCTGGATAGGGGGAGGGGGAAAGCCATGTTTATGGCTCTCCATTGTAAGGCATGATGGCCCTGGTGCTGCAGCCTTTTGAGCCTGGGACCTGGTCACACCACACGTTTAGTATAATAGAGTCTGGTCTGGACCTGACGTGCAGCAAAATTGGAGCTCTGACATAGCAGCCAGTGATTACCAAGCAAGGGATGGTGTTGTGGGAGTGACTGCCTTGCTGGCCCCACACAATGATGGATGCGTTTCCTTATGTGAGCCTGGACATGACTACTGTTTTCTCTGGTACCCCTACTATTTGGATGAGGTTCAGCCGAACGTTGTGAAAAGTATATTGGTGGATGTACAGGTTGCCTCCCAGGCCTCATTTCAGTTGGCTGATATACTGGAGAGTGACTATAATGGTGTGTACTCCGTTAGAATTTGGCCGGGGGATGCTTGCTATACGACGATGAGATTGGAAGTGAGGGACACAAGTGCAACGGGGATAGATGCCCGATTAAAGCTATCAAAGCCTCTCAGTAATCAGAAAAAGATTTCTTTGTGATGGCAGAGCCGTGCACAGGTACATATTTAAGACCTGCCTCTAAAGTGAGATGGGTGTCTAGAATGGTCAAAACCTCATCAGCGATCAGATCCTTTTGGGTCTGGAGTTGCAGGACATACATGACCACACAGAGCAAGATCAGTGTGGAAATAACAATGGTGCTGATATAAACGCCCCGATAAAAGTGGAAGCTATTCCATAGTTTTTGACAGAGCACCCATCTAGTATCAATTGCTCACATATTAAGAAAATAAATTCTGTCTCCTTGTCCACTCAACATGGATTACAGCATATCTTGAGGGCATTGGATGATCCAGTAAGGCTAACGGCTACGGAAGTATCAGCACTGCAGATGGTACTAAGCTTGTTTGCAGCTTTATATGACAACATCAAGCTAGGACTGTCTGCACATACAATCCAGCTGAGTGACTTAAACATTAATCTGGTGTCCATGAATGACACTTTGAAAAATCTAGCGCCAATGAGCACATCCCTTCCAAATCCTGTGGGACCATTAAACCCCGTCCCAAATCTGGGCAGTCCACCTTCGTCTCTTATCCAACTAGCTACTTAGCAGGATAGAGATGGACGAAAAGGTAAACATGGAAAGAGGCAAAATCAAAGGTCAGAAATGGCAGAAAGACCGTTCTCGGACATTTTCAAAGTACCTCCACTACACGGAAGAGGATGCAGCAGCAGCCCGTGTTGTGTAAGAGGCGGGTGATCAGAGTGCTATTGGTAAAGCAGCTTTTACTAAGGAAAGAAAAGACAGCTTTCGTTACTCAAATGGAAAATGGAAAATGAGGAAGTGGACTCTCTTGGTATGAGTGGGAAAATATTGTCAGGGGCGGCAACTCCCCCATCACTCGGCCTAGGAATGCTGATTGTGTAATGGACGTCGGTGAAGGGTCCGTGCAAAGTGACCAGGTCGGCATCATTGACATGGCAAGCCGGAACCCCGACTTAACTGTTGAAGGAGGGACTGTGCAAATAGACAATGTAGCGTCAGTTGACATGCAAAACAGAAGAGTGCACTTGGGAATCCAGTGCGGCACTGTTCCATCTGTTCCACTCATAGTGGACATGTTAAGTAGAAGAGTGCATATGGGAGTTCAGTGACACCCCGCCCCATCTGCTCCTTCTGTAGTGCCAACCTCGTTTGCATCAACCATGAATAAACCCAAGAATAGAGAGGCACTAACGATGTGCCAAGATACACGTGGGATTTTGGTTGGTACAAATAGCAGGAGTTTGGGAATGGACCATTCCGTTGGCCCCTGGTGTATCAAGGAATCTAGGTGGGTTAGCACCAGGTATGTCTCTGTGGCCGGTTTTCCAGAATGGTGGACCCTCAGAGGCAACAAAGCCAGGATCTTCTGAAATGTTTTTTACTGGAATGGATATTGCAAGATGGCAGATAAATGTTGCTGAATCGAGACAATGTCTTCAGGCTGCTTCATGAAATTCCTCAACTGTGGCTCCTTACATCGAAGGACATTGAGAGGGAGTATTTCCTTGACAACAGCAGATCTGACATTGTACATTTAGACTTTGTATCAAAAGTGATTGTCAATATCGTAATTGCCAAAATTGATTTGTTTTGATTGATGGGCTATGATTTAACACTGAGATACATGGTCTCCACCGAATTAATTGATGATATCCGGTTCATTGGGAGGGGGGTCGATTAAATGAGGTGAGTGAATCGATGAACATAACTCTGGACCCCCTTAAGAAATGGGTCGAAAAATGGTTAATGCTGAAAAAGTGGATCAAAATGGTGGATGTAATCACTGGCTATGGCTACCAAATTCTTTGGCTAATACCTTTAGAAAATTGGGGACTAGAGGTACTGGTCTTAAGCTGTCCCCAAGGTATACAACTGTTTATCTATGCTGAGTTGGAACTCTAGGGGGTGTAGTAGTTTCACGGGATGATATGATAGATGCAGTACATCATTGGAATTCGATTTGTTACAACTGCAGGAGGTGTGGTGTTAAAGGCATGCTTCCTTCACAGGTGACACTGCAGCCTCAGGTAAGCTTTACAACGTCTTTGCTTCAGGTTCTAGTTACATGTTATCAGGTTACAGGTATCAGGTATCAGGTAAGTACATTAGGTTAAAGGCACCAGCACCCTCTCCCTCAGGCAGCTCACTTTCAAATGACATTCCCAGAACACTCAAAGGAAAACACTCACACAACATTCTACATCCAAGCATTCCACAGCTCAGATTCTCACAGCACAGACCTAAGGCAAAAAAGGTAATTACAGCATATCTCCCTCCTTTAAATCTAAAAACGAACAGAGCGAACGCAAGATGAACTTATTGAATTTCTAAATTCACTAAGACTATGGTCTCTAAACTCACCAAGACCAAAGTCTCTGAAACAGTCGACTCCACTCAACTCCATTCCATCACCACAAGGAGAGAAGCTCCCGCTGAAGCACAACACCTCACCGTCCTTACACGTGGAACACCACAGGAAAAACCACACTTAACCACTCTACAGTCCACACATTAGCCAAACAGCAGGACACTCACACGAGGCAACCAGCCCTAAACACTCTCAACTGCTACCGGCTAACTGCTTACAACCAACTAAACTATCAATCTTCGACCATAACCAAAACAACACAGTGGTGCACAACAATCGCACACGTGGTGCCCGATAACACTCAAAGCACAAACCCCTCAAAGACACATGCACAACTTGATAGTGCACAACCACATGCTGGTTGTCATAAGAGTCATAACCAAATCAATCGCAATATGACAACGCCACACCAAGAACACCAGCAGACGCGGAAGCACATCCAGTGCCAGGCCACAGGGTAGCATAACCAAACACAGCCATCAGGGCACATTTCTCCAGTGGCCACAACCATGCCATAAAAACCCAAACAACAAATTAGGTGTCCAGCTCACCGAAACAACTTGCAGGTGTCGAACCCCCAACCCAACTAGGCAAAAACAACTTGCAGCCAACACCCAACACCCAAACACAACTAGGCATCCAATGCCTACCTGCCTCCTCAGTGTCCAACACTCCCATGACGCAAAAGGCATGGGTTTACCAACCCCACAACATGCTGTGTGCTCAACACCCCTAAAGCAGCACGCAGGTATGCCAGATCCCCCAACAACTGGCACTACTCTACCACAATACCATAAACATGGCTTCATTATGTCCGATGGATTGTTAGGCCACCAGGTAAGCCTACAACACAAGACACACAACACACAACCACACCACACAGTAAAATAAAGCAAATACAGGAACACGGTAATTGAAGAACACTGTCATTAAGAAGTCCATGTCCTAGCTTTAAGTCCGACCAATGCTGCTGGTTTCCTGTGAAGCAAACGTTAGCACAAAACATAAAACCGTCCTATTTTCACACTTTGTTTTGTTCCTGCCAAAGAGGCCAAGTCAATACGATTACACCAGTCTTCACATCCGCACCCACTCCATCCGGATATGTGCAAACAAGAATCCTATACAGGCCTCACATCACAATCTACCAAGGTTGAACTCAACACCATCCAGAAATATAGCAAAGGCCAAGGGTGCATTAAGGAGCATGGGCCCCGATTCATGGAATTCTTTGCAGGGTTCAAAGTGACTTTGCACTGCTGAAAAGTGACTTTGCACTGCCGACACAAACCCTGATTCATGGAACTATGCAAATTGCATTATTGCCGTGCAAAGTCATTTTTTCAATACAAAATGAACTTTGCACTGACTTTGCTCTGCAAGAATACACTTTGCATCGTTCCATGAATCAGGGTTTGTGGCACTTTTCAGCAGTGTAAGAAATTCCATGAATTGGGCCCTTAATGTGTTGAGAAAACACCATTGATCACGTGGCCCCCCTGGTTACTGGGCACGGAGACATACACCGGCACCCTCTCTCTCCAGTCACTCACTTCCAAATGACATTCACCGAACACTCAAAAGGAAAACACTCACACAGCATTCTACATCCAAGCTTTGCACAGCTCACAAGATGACAGCACAGACCCGAGGGGAAAAGCATGTTACAATATGTGACTTTTAAATCAGAATAGTATGGATGGCTACACACTGGTTGGCTACCCCAGGTATGGGGAGGCGGTCATCTGGGGGCCTAATTACTGACGTTTATTCCTCAGTATTGAAGAGCTATGAAATCATCTTGGATACAACCTATGGTTTGCTAGTGGTTAGAGTTGCCATAAAAATTCGATCTTTTCGGCACTTATGATTCTAGTGAATATATACTGGAAACCCCTGTGTTCCAACTTGGAGTCATTTTTGTCCAAACTGTCTGAAATATGCGCAACCTATTTGGAGGTGGAGAAAGGCCAGCATATTTGCTTAGCAGGGGATTTTAATGCCGAGTGTTTGTGTAATTCTTTTGATTGTCTATCCCCCAGTCAAATACGGGATAAATGTAAATAAAGAACTAGCGTTGATAGTAAAGGGGGGAGAGAGTTTTTTGAGTTATGGAATCTAAAGGTGGCAAACGGCTCTGTAGCGGTAGATAGTTGCCCTGTGTTTTGAGTTAGGCGTGGAGTCCTTGACGTGCCATCTTAATTGGAAGCCATTGGTCCTATTACAAATGCTCTTGGATCCTCCATTAAAGTCGTTGGTTGTGGACTTGACGATCCTAATGATGAGGATGTTGTATGCCCTGATGATTAAGTTTAAAAGTGTGCAGGCACTATACTAATGGATAGTGGACATGCTGTGAGGGACCTGATTAGCAACCTAGGTCGTGTGAAAAGGAAACTGTTTGAAAAAGATTGGGTGAAGACTATGGGTAAGGTCAATTATTGTAAATTGTATAACAGCTTATCATTCCTAGACACACCTCTAGGCATACCTCAAGAAGTTTCCCAACGGGCAATCCGTTTTTAAGAAATAGACTGAATCTGTTACCATCAGGGGAAATATGTTAGCTAAGATTAACACCCACCCGAGAAGCAGGTTTGTGTGGTATATTCAAAGGGGATGGAGACTTACAAATGCGAGAACTTATTTTAATTGATTTTACTGCACTGAAAACTGACAGATGTATTATTATTATTGTTATTATTATTATGTCATTATGTGCATAATGGACTGACTCTAAACACTAGACATCTTCGGATGTCGAGTGGTGAAGTGACCGTCTTAACTATCGCTGTTGTGAAACTCCACTGTGCTGGCATACGTAAAATTCATTGGTGAATGTTTTTATTGACTTTATAAGTTTCATTGAATAATATAGGTTTTGCTTGTTCGACTTTGTAAAATGCCTTTATATGATGTTTATCTACATAAGGTTTTTATGTGTTAAGACTGTTTTAACTTTGTATGTATTTTGTGGGCATTATTTAGAAATTGTACCAGAGCATAGGGTTCAGCAGTCACCACTAATTCTTTCAGCTTGAATTGTTTATTTCGCAGGGAATACTCATAACTACATGTAGAGTAACTGTACAGGCAGGGGATGAGTAGATGTGGTTATCTGGCCAACATTGTCGAATGCCAATACTAGTGTGAATGTATAGGATCAATCTAAATGTGTCTATCCCCTTCAGTAGCTGGTCATTCTCCTGAGTATGGCGCCAGACTAAAAGCCACACTTCTTTCTCGAAGATGTGCCACAGAAGTGGATGGACAACTATGACATTATAAATACTGATCAGAATGGTCCTTTTCATGAGGGGGTCTTTTTCACATGCCATTTCGTTAAAACAGTAGTGGGGGTTGCCTATTAAAGACATTCAAAAATGTTGTTTTCCTTGAGTGTGTGTTCTTACAATCTCAGTTTAATTTTACCAGTTTCATCACCTTCCCTGACTTTCCGGCTGTGCACCTTCCATCCTCCCTTAGTTCATTTTTAGCCCCCAATTTCTTGCTTGCATACGGTTTCCAATCCACTTAATTGTGTGCCACGCAGTGTCCCTGGGGCCATGGTTCATCTGCTCTGTTCCATGTGTCTTGTTTCCGATCTCTGCTCTGATCTCTGTCTGCTCTACGGAAGGCATGATCCAGACGCATGACTTCCGTAGGTTTATCCACATGAAGTCACCCTGTGCCACCTGTACCCGGGTCTCACTCTCCATTCATTGTTAGGAGTCTTTGCTTTCGCTCTTTTCCTCTCTGTGACCCATGGTCTGTTTTTGCTTTTTATGGCTGGCATACCAGGTTATATGTGATTTTACCGAAGACAATTTCAGAGCGGTAAGTTTCACCGAACATATAATACCAAAAAAATACAGATTTTTTATTTGTATTTTGGGGAGGTCCCCCCAAGCTACCTGTTTTCTATTGTTGTAACCCCACCCCCACCCTGTCCCCACCCATTTTAACCCATCACCCCAGACCCCTATATACATATTTAATGAAAATTGTCTGTATTTTTTCAGTATTATGGTTTTCGGTAAAACGTACCTTTCTGTTTGGTTTTAAGGAAAAAATGACTGGGTATCGGCATACCACAGTCAAACGAGTGGCATGCTGTATCATCACTCTTTGCCATTTCCTTAATCCTCTGCTCTTCCAATCCAGTCAGAGTTCCACACCCTTGGTTGATGGTTGCCGATATATTTTCCTGGGCCCACCTTACACAACATGGCTGACTGAATTGGCTCTGTCTGTAAATTAAATATGGTTTGGAAACCTTTAGTATGAGAGCTGGGGACAAGGCTCATGGCTAAAATTCATCTCTCACCAGTCAATCATGGCCAAGGGGCATCCTATGACTCCCATGTAAATCTCACCTCTCACACATGGCTGAGAGGTAGGGTTATGACTTAAATTTATAGTTAATCTCTTTAAGCATAGAAGAGGGACAGGTTATGTCTTCCGTGTATATCTGATCCCTGAACCAAGATCGAAAGGTAGGTCAATTATTTCAATGTTAATCTCACCCCTTAAGCATGTCTGACATTTAAGCCCATTCCTTCTATGTACGTCTTTCCCTCAAGCATTGCCATAGATTGTTTCCCTGGCTTTCATGTACATCTCACTCCTCAAGCATAGCTGAGATATCTGACCAAAGCTTCCATTTACATCTCAGCCGTCAGTTATGTCTGAGAGGCAGGTGCAGAGCTTTCATGTACATCTCACTCCTCAAGCATAGCTGAGATATCTGACCAAAGCTTCCATTTACATCTCAGCCGTCAGTTATGTCTGAGAGGCAGGTGCAGAGCTTTCATGTACATCTCACTCCTCAAGCATAGCTGAGATATCTGACCAAAGCTTCCATGAACATCTCAGCCGTCAGTTATGTCCGAGAGGGAGCTGCAGAGTTTTCATGTACATCTCACTCCTCAAGCATAGCTGAGATATCTGGCCAAAGCTTCCATTTACATCTCAGCCGTCAGTTATGCCCGAGAGGCAAGTGCGGAGCTTTCATGTACATCTCACTCCTCAAGCATAGCTGAGATATCTGACCAAAGCTTCCATGCACGTCTCAGCCGTCAGTTATGCCTGAGAGGCAGGTGCAGAGCTTTCATGTACATCTCACTCCTCAAGCATAGCTGAGATATCTGACCAAAGCTTCCATGCACATCTCAGCCGTCAGTTATGTCCGAGAGGCAGGTGCAGAGCTTTCATGTACATCTCACTCCTCAAGCATAGCTGAGATATCTGACCAAAGCTTCCATTTACATCTCAGCCGTCAGTTATGCCCGAGAGGCAGGTGCAGAGCTTTCATGTACATCTCACTCCTCAAGCATAGCTGAGATATCTGACCAAAGCTTCCTTACACATCTCAGCTGTCAGTTATGCCTGAGAGGCAGGTTTGGAGCTTTCATGTACATCTCACTCCTCAAGCATAGCTGAGATATCTGACCAATGCTTCCATGCACATCTCAGCCGTCAGTTATTTCCGAGAGGCAGGTGCAGAGCTTTCATGTACATCTCACTCCTCACGCATAGCTGAGATATCTGACCAACGCTTCCATGCACATCTCAGCCGTCAGTTATGTCCGAGAGGCAGGTGCAGAGCTTTCATGTACATCTCACTCCTCACGCATAGCTGAGATATCTGACCAACGCTTCCATGCACATCTCAGCCGTTAGGCATGTCCGAGAGGTAGGTACAGGGCTTTCATGTACATCTCACTCCTCAAGCATGTCTGAGTGCAGGGCCCATGGCTTCACTGCACAGGTAAGCAGCATAAAATGTGTGGATAGGTTCGAGACTAAATATCTTCCTTCATTAATGAGGCAGAGGGGAGCAAATATAATAACCCCACAAAAATATCCCCTTCTCTTCGTGTTGATTGAGCCCTTAAAGCCGTATGAGACAGGCAGTACTTTTTGAGGACAGGCATGCGGGTCCATGTTCAACAGGTTCTGTCATGGCTGCCGTATCTCCTCGCTGAAAAAATGAGCTGTATTTTTAAATATAAACCTCTTTTAGCTGGGCATCAGTGGCCTTGCCAGCCACTCACCTAGCTTGGGAATGACTCTGAAGCTTTATTTTTTAAATGTGCTAGGTGCCAACCGAGCTCCCGGTGGAAACGGCAACTTGCCGTCTATGACCTACTCCGTGATCGTGTGGCGCATTGTACCGCAATCCTGCTCCGTTCAAGCGTATTTGCCTTAAAAGGAAACAGAGTTGCAAAAGAAATGGAAGCGAATACATGAATGTTAAACGGCTGGGACGATGGTGTCTCGCCCCACATCAGCTCCCAGCCACCCCTCCACTGCAAATGCACATGGTATAAACCATACATGGGCGGGTGTATAGGCTCAACACAATGGATACCCACAGCTCTCGATTTCCAGCGTGCAATTCTGCTGGTCCAGGGGATATCTTCGCAGGTCCATCATGCAAGCTGCTGTTGTCGTGATTCTGAAAGATGAAAAAAATGAAAAGGAAGAAATCAAAGTCAGGCAGCAAGAGGGGCCACTGTTTCCATAGCAACCTGGGAGAAGTGGTGTGAAGGGGGAGGGGAGGAGGGAGAAGCGGAAAGGGAGGAAGGCAGCGCTCCCTCCGCCGCACGCTTAAATCTTTCGTGACTCACTTTAGCGAAGCCTGTGTTTTTTTTCGGATTTTTTTTCATATTCATCGAGGGAGGGAAGGATGGGGAGACGGAGGGCGAGACTGAGGGGCAACAGGAGGAAGGAGGGACGCAGAGACAGGGGAAAGGGAACGCAGCGTTGCAGGGTTGAAGAGTATCGTGCTCATTATACTGCACACGTAACAAAAACAAGCAGGACACACTTCATTCTGACGGTAGTCAACAGAACTCCCACGAGCCCAGCGTACGACGACTCTGCACCCAAAACGCAAACAGAACCCATGAAAAGCAGGCAGGCGCACTGGCAAGCATGGCGTGCCCGCTGCACCACCCTATGGACGGTTCACTAGTGATGTCTGTCACACCTATTGTCTGCACGTGATCAATGCGGCACTGGGCGTGATGGGCATGTGCTGGCTATGGCACCTATTTTGGGATTATGTTATTCTGTTCAGAAATAGCAAGTGCTCGTTTTTAAAGCTGTGAACCATATATAGTGCTCGCAAAAATGACGATAGTATATTGATTGCAATGTTAACTTCATAATTAGTATACCCGGCACGCACGCACGCACGCACGCACGCACGCACGCACGCACACACACACACACACACACACACACACACGCGCGATATAGCAATTGGAAATGCATAAGTTGCCAATGCTACCAGTATAACATTTTAAGAAACACGTACACATAGGCACACAAATGCATTGGTTAGACATGGCAAATGAACAGAGCTCGAGTCAACGTGTGAACGCCGTGTAGGGAAAGGCTTGCCTCCAGCTCCATCCCGCCATTGTACGTGCCTTGGGTACGGCGGAGCTGGAGGTGCATGCGGCATGCCACACACCTCGACCCTCATTGGCAATGCGCGGCGTGTACCTGCGCCGTGCCTTCTTAAGATGCAGCGACAAAGGTCAATTGGCTCAGGAAAGAATGGGAATGCGCGCGGCTGCTGAGCTCGCTCTGTGCAAGAGAACCGGGCGGGAGGGCGAGGGGGACGGAACAGGGGGGGGGGCGTGGAGGGGGGTGCAGAGAGACCAGGAACCGCATCAGCCATGCCCTGTCACTTTAAGAAATCTTGAGAGCTAAATTTATCTCTCCGCTGTCTGTGAAAACTGTTTGTGGAAGATGAAGCCTCGAGGAGAGCCTTTGCCACTGGCTGCCTCGCTATAAATAGATTGCGCGCTGCAGACAAAGGGATGCGTTATACACCCGTACTGGGTCTGGAGGCAGCCCACCCCCCGCCCCCATCCGCTCTCTATCGGCAGTGCTCCCCTCTAAAGGTTAATGTACCGCCCAGAAACACGGAGGCACAGGTCTTCGAGCAAAGGAGAACCCGCTGCTTGAATGAAGGCATATTGTATCCCAAACAGGGGGTAGCCCCTCCAGTGAGTGCCACATCGAAACGTGCGTCAGACAGCATCTGCATTGTGATTGACATATTGAGCACTGCGGTCGAGGGAGATTCCGGCACAGGATGGGGGGGGGGGGATTAAATCCCCCGCGATCCTACATGAGTTTCACACCTCCCATGGGCAGAGAAACGTGTGGGGGCAAGGGAGGCACGTCCCTTCCAGAAACTGTGCCTGTGCATTGCCGTGGAACAGGCAACACTAGCCATGCACAGGACAGCACACACCACCAGCTCCCCAACTCCCGGAGACACCGGCCCTAGGGCTCCCCCTTCTTACAAATACAAGTCGACCAAATGCAGCCCACAGCAGCATCTCAGAAATGAAAACGCGGCCTGAAATGATTACACACACGAAACAAGCAGTTTGGCAGACACATGCATTCTGCTGGCTTGTACTATGCCACAGAAGCCATCTATTCTTTAATATTCTTTAATACACCATGATTCCTACTTGTCAATGTAATAAGATTGTATTATTCTTATCATTAGGGCATTTATTGAGGGCTGACCTAGCTTCGGGAAGCAACGGAGCACTTTACACTCATTGAGCGCAGAGCCTGTTGTGGGAGGCAGATTAACAAGAGAACCAGGAGCTGACAACAGGGGAGGAGGAGGGCAGGCAATTTGGCAACATGGGATCTACAAGCAGCCTGGTGAGGAAACAATGGGAAGTAGGTCATCCAGTCTCAGGTAGGGTGGAGAGTGGAGGGTCTGTGGATCTATGGATTAGGTAGTAGCCATTCCTTGGAGAGGATGGTCCTGAGCTTCTTCCTGAACTGAAGCAGCAATAGGGCAAGTCTGATGTTGACTGGGAGGACGTTCCAGAGTCTTGGGGCATAGGCAGTGAAGGCCTGTCTTCTGGTTCTTTCCTTCCGTCAACGATGGAGCGCAAGTCTGCCCATGCCCCTACTTCTAGTGGATCATAGGACTCCGGAGATGCTGAGTTTCTCACAGAGGTAGCTTGGGCACTTCAGGGTGACAGCCTTGCAGATGCAACAGGATTTGAAGACAGTTTGGCAGTGGGAGCCAGTGCAGTTCTCTGAGGGTCAGGGAGATGTGGGCAAAATTGTGTAGTCCTTTGATGAGTCATGCTGCAGGATGTAGGACACATCTCTGACATGCCAGGGTAGATGCCACGGGCATTGCCACCATCCCAGTGGGAGAGGACCAACGTTTGGACAGCAGATCTGAAGTTGCTTTCTGGGAAGAAGGGCTTGATTTTCTGTAGGAGAGAAAGTTGCTACCAAGCTGCTTGTGTCTTCTTTGCTATGTGCTGTTTGAAGGAGTAGTGTCTGTCCATTTCGAACCCAAGGGCTGGGGTGTGAAGCCCTCGAGGTTCATAGCAGAGGGTTGGGTCGGGATGTCAGGGAGTTCAATGTTTTTGCCATCAGAAGGAATTCAGTATTGGAGGGGTTGAGCTCCAGGCTAGCACTGGACATCCACGACTGGATCATTGTGAGGCAGGCTAGCCTGTGGATGACTTCAGTGGAAGATATCTTCAGGTAGATCTGTGCGTCATCTGCTTATTGGTGGATGTGGATGTTGTGTGGAGTGAGGAGGGTTTATAGTGCTTCCATGTAATGACAGAAGATCACGGGGTAGAAGATGGATCCTTGCAGGACTCCACAGGTGATGGGTAGAGTTGGGTATCTGGAGGAATCTATTTGCACAACCTGATGGGGATTAGCAAGGTAGGATTGAATCCCTGCTGAGCCTACATGAATGTCACAAATCCCATCAGCAGAGAAAAGTGTCGTAGGGATGGGGAAGGTGAGGTGTCGGGTCCTTTCTCACTGATGTACCTGTGTGCATTTATTGCTGTGGAACAGGGAACACTGGCCCTGCGATGATCAAAACACACTGTCAGCTCCCCAGAAATGCAACTCACAGAGACACAGTCTCGAGGGCTCTCCGATCTTACACATAGGAGTCCATCCAATGCATCCCACAGTTACATCTCAGAAATGAAAAAGCAGGTCTGAAATTACTACACACATGCAACAAGCAGTTTGGAAGCCTACACATCCATTTAGTTGGCTTGTACTATGCCACAGAAGCCATTTCTTTCCATTACATGTTCCGTGCTCATGATTGTAATACGGTATCATTCTCTTGATTGCGGTCTATGACCTAGCTGTCAATCTGCCTCAAACCATTCCTCCTTCTTTCTCCATCTTTTGTTCTCTCTTTGTCAGATTAACTCAATTTTCTGCCAAGCTCTTTCAACCTCCTTTCTCCCTTCCTCTCTTTGTCAGTCAAACTCTGCCTCCCTCATGCTCGCTTTCTTGCTCTCTATAAACAGCAATATGTTATTTGTGGTAAGTCATCAAAGTACACATTACAACGCAACACAAATTAACACATACAAGTTTAGATAAAAAGTTCATGGAAAACAGCAGAAGAGAAAACGAACTACAAATAAGAAATTCAGTCCATCCAAACAGCATTAAACATAAAATACAACAACACAACATGGGTAAAAATTCATAGCCAGTTATTAATTTCATATCACTATTGTATAAGAACATTTGTTAAAAGATTTTTAAAATTCTGGAACTGCTGCTAAAGCAACATCATAAATAAATAAATGAATCATGCATCCATGACACTGGCAAAGTGACTAAGTTTAGACATGTAGTGAAAACTAGCATAGGCCACACTTAGAATTGTGGACGTTGGCCTACGTCGCATCTAGATGGGATTGATTGAGGGACGGCATGCCCGCACCTGGATGGGACCTGAATGTTGGCATGTGCCACACTTGGAGTTGGGAACACCGGCCTGCGTGGCGTCCGGATAGAGTTGTGAGTGTTGGCATTCCCACACCTAGACAGATTTCTAAACACTAGCCTGCACCGCATCTAGATAATACTGTTAATGTTGGCATGCCCACACCTAGATAGAATCCTAAACTTTGGCCTGTGCCACATCTAGATGGGATTGTGAAGGCCAACAAGAGCCTCACTTAGACAAAACTGTGAATGTTAGCATGCTAAAGGTCAAGTAACCCACTAACTAACATAACCTCAAACTCTGCCTACTTCTCTCACTCAAAAAACTCACACAACCATCTCTCGCACAACAATCCGCACGCACTTCACAACTCTGCAACAACACATAAGCCGGAGCAACAGCACATGCGGACTGACAGCGATCCAATACCCTCACCAAAGCTCAGCACCCGGTGTACACCGAATTGAAGCTGCCAACAGAACACCACTCCTCTCACTATCCTACTCCCTCTTCACCTCACTAACCCATCCCACCTTATCGTTTACAGATCCGCCAGAGCGCCTGGGGAAAATTCCGTTGGTGACGGTGCGCAGTACAAATACCTTTAACATTTAACATTTAACATGTCAACGTGGGTTGCTATGTGCAAACCTAACTATGGGGAATCAAGAACAGAACTAGTTAAAAGAGAAAGCGCCTTACTTTGAAGGCTATATAGAGACAAGGCACTAAGGCAATGCATATTCCTTTGTTATTGCAAGCTTTAATGAAACACGTGGCTTCACCCGGGTGTCTCATCCCATGCTTCATAAGCAGTGGCCTGATCCATGTGTCCCTTTGATTGGTATACAAAGGACAAAAACAAAAATGAATAACTGTTTCCCTGAGTGTACAAAAAATATGGGCAAAGTTTAGAATTACCATTTCTTTCTCTCTATTATGGCTGGATGGATTCATGGACTCAACCGAAATAGTTACATCACGTTGAGCTCTCAGAGTGGGCAGATTTATATGCAAACACTTCGTTGAAATGTATTTTAAGTGGGTTTTTTTTCATCTTGAAAGCCTCCCAGGATTCTATCTATCGACCTGTGTCTGTGATTGACTACATTCGGTGTGACATGTCTGTCTTTGGGTGACAAAGTAGTGTGTACAATGACAGTGTCTTGAAGTTATCACATGATTCAGAAATATTGCTTGAAATAATGAACACAAAAAATAGTGGTGGCTGTTGAATTTTTTAAATGGAAGGGCAGTGCCCAAGTGTAGCAAGGGAGCCTAAACCAACCAAGGGAGGTTTGGGGCAGCACCCGCCCCCAGAGACCCTTTTTTTGATAGTGGGTTAAAATGGTTCATTATACAGCACACTGTGTGAGCAATTGGGCAAACATTCAGACAGTTTGCAATCGTTTTTTTAAGGACAACTCATAAAAAAGAACGATTAGATGTAAGTCACCAGCAGTGCACAAAAGCCTTTCCCAACACATTTTTATGGTATCTTTCCCAAAGATATATGCCATTTCCATGCCGGGTGCAACAATATATGTGGGTATTCCCATATTAGAGCATACTCATGTTTGCTTTGTACATAATGCCAGTAGTGATACTATGAGAAAACATGTCCAAGCTGACTTTGTCCATATATGCCAGTATCCACACATAAGGACATAGTCCTATTGCCCATGCCACAATAAGAAAACATGTCCAACTGGACGCACCAATATAGACTATTCACTCAATAACACATATGTTCGCCTTGCCCTTGATGCACAGAAAGAAATGCCATGTCACAGTAAGAAATTATAATTAGACTAGCTGCACTAATATATGCCATTCTAGCCATGTAATAACCCTCATGCTTGCTTTATCATAGATGCCCAGTACAAAATGCCACGCCACAGTAAGAAATTATAGGTAGACTGGCTGCAACAAAATATGCCAGTCTAGCCACAAAATACCGCTTATCACTCACATCACCTGACTCGCTAGACGCCACGAGCTGCTCTGCTTCCCTGTACCCCTCCTCTGTCCCCCTCTTTACCCTACCCCTGCTGTATATCTGTTCTGTTGTTACTACTGAAAAGCACTCCGTTATGCATCTGTAATGTGCAGTTCTTTGACGCGCTCCTTATGTATCTGTATTTGTGTTTACCTCTGTAAAGTGCTGTGTTGCTTCTCGAAGCTAGGTCTGCAATCAATAAATACCATAAATATAATTATAATTGGTTATTTATTTATAACACGCTTAATATCCAGAGGTTTCTAAATGCAGACCCGGGGATCGCACCTGTGTTGCTCTGTGTCGTCTTGCTTTACCATAAATGCCCAGTAAAAATTCCATGCAATAGTAATATCCCTCCCAGCCATCCCCCTCCCACCATAATCAGTGCCCCAGTCTAGCACAAATGCAAGCACACACCCTCATTCACAGAACATATACTCACTCAGTCTACTCACATTTGCACCGTATTCACTTGCTCATTCCCACATATACTTATGCTGCATACACCTGCTCAGTCACCCAAGCATGCACTCATATATACACACACATATACAAAGTTCTTTGCTTACCTTCAGCCCAGTTCCGGACTCAGCTCCTCACTGCTTCTCACAAAGGCCCTCTGTTAGGGAGATGTTTCATATTTATGTCAAATCCCCGATACCCGTGATACCCCCAGCACTTTTTGCTGGACTGCTGGATCATTTTGTCTGTTCTCCGGAATGAGGAGTTTTTTTCCCCCTCATTTATTCTTTTAATCTGGCCATGGGAACCCTTGTTCATTTTGTTTTTACTTTATTGTATGGCGTCAATCTTTCCTCCATATTTTCTAAGGTATCACCGATCCACTTTTGCAGCACACAGCACCTTTTGTGCAGTGTTGCTGGGAGCCCTGTGTGCTTTCCTTTTTATTCTCTTCTATTTTCCTTTTGAGAACTGCCATTCCCGAGGATAGGGTGATATTATTTGTCCTTCTTACCTTTTCTTTTGTGAGATCAGCACACACCACCTTAATTGGAGTGCTCAGGGGGTTACATAGTATCACCTTTCTCACTACTCCCGTAATATTTCTTGGACAGTGACAAGCACACCGAAATGGATGGTGGCAGTGGATGTGTTCTGCCAAAATATGTGTTTTTTGCCTACCCTGGCAGTGTTCACAGCTGTGGTAATGCAAAGAAAGGTCACCATTGACCCACAATGGTAGCCCTGTTCCTTTTTTTGACATTTCTTGTGAGCTTGTCTTTTCTGTGTACTTCCTTCTTCTGCCATCCTGGGTGGGGAAGGTCCTGTTTCGACATTTATCTTTGGCAAGAATCCTTTGTGAAGCCCGCTAAAGCTCCAGTGTTTCTGTGAGGACAGGAAGCCGGTGAAGAGTCAGAAACTCTGCTGTTCTTTGTCTCCTGCAATGCCTGTCGGGAGCCAGTTGCTACTGGGGTACTGGCTGTTCCCCCCCAAGTTTGAATGTAGCATGAGTGTTGACTGCCTGGGTTCCTGGATAAAAGGCGAGGATCCTGAGGCTGAAGTCAACCACTGGAACAGAAGAACCAAAGACGAAAACGACCAGATATGCCTGCAGTCCATTCGAGCAAATGGAGAAGCCTGTTGAAGTACTGCTGCTGTCTTGAACCTGTTTTCAAATCGACAGTGAAGCTCCGAAGTGGATGACTGGTGGGCATAATCATTCCTAAAACAACCTTCAATTCAAGCTATCCCACGACGGGCTGCGACCTCCCTGGGCTGCAAACCACTAATACGCTGGGACCTCAAGCCTGAGTGCAGTGCATCATCTTGCCATGAACAAACTCTCCCAACATATTGGTGGACTCCTTCTGGACTTCCAGAGGCAAGATCCCCCTCCTCAAAGTCCCCTCACCAGAGTGCAGGACCGAACTAGCAAGGTGAATCGTTCGGACGAGAACCGTTCTTGGATTGCATCTGCATTTGGGCCTGCAGAATCCTTTTCTGGGAGCCCCCTCTCTCAACTGCTAATGCAAAATCCCTTCCAGAGTCCCTCCTTTCATCATCACGGCCAAGGAACAGGAGACCGGGTCCACCAAAGCTGACCAAATTACCTTTCCAATGACTGCACTCTTTGCATACACCCTCACCCCCACCCCAGCAGGAAAGGGCCGAAATATGGGGATTCTGCTTGAAACTAACCTGTCTTTTATCCCACAGAAAAACTCAATGGGCCTCAATTACGAGTCCGGCAGTAGCTGTTCCAGTAAAACCAGCAGGCAGCCGCCGGACTCATGAATTTTCCCTGCACCTGGCTTGCTGGTAACAGCGGGGGATTTTAACCCCGCCAGTCCGGTAACAACGGTGCCGGTAGGCTTACCAGCACCGTTGTTACCGGACCGGCATGCTCGTAATGAGGCCCAATGTCTAAAAAAGCCCACCCCCAACTCAACGGTCCTAAAGGTTTTGTCACAGCCCTCTAAATCTGGTCGCAGAATCAAGTTAACACACACCATGGTTTTTTCCAGACTCAAGATGACCCTTGCCTATAAAATCATTGAATGCATCGCTACATCACTTTACAATCACCTGTGGCTGTCAGTGGAGTAGGGACCAAAACCCACAATCCTATATTTGAACGGGAAGTTTTCTGGGAAAAAGGAACGCAAATTCTACGCACTTTTCAACCCCATAATTCATTATCCTCCATCGAAAATATTAGCATCAGACTGTGAATGCTATCACGGAAAAAGAAACACTTGGGCAAGGTTCCAGACCACCACAGGCCTGCTATTATGGAGCACCCTGCAGATAAAAATTAAAAAAAGATCTAATAAGCTTATGAAGGTCCTAAAAACCTTCTACTCAAACAGGCCTCGCATTAACGACAATATTGACTTCCTCCTTGGACCAAAGGATGATAGATGGGTGCGGCCACTTATGTGGCTGTTGACTGCTTGAAACTCAGGAAAGTAACTTTGGACCTGTCCTGTGCATTCCTTCTTCTTCTCATCCTCTCTGCTTCCACCCTCTTTGCCCCAAAACTGACCTTTTGACAAGGGCATGAAAAAAGAATTGCATAATAAATTGGAATTTGAAAACAGCACTTCACACTTAATTCTATCATCAGAGCTCTCACAATTCCCAGTTCCAAGCCTGAGAAATTCGTCACCTTTCATGTTACTCCAGTGGAATTCTAGGACTTGGAGTTACATATTTTCTATTTTGAATGTAGTGTACAAATCTCAATTTCAAGGGCAAAGAAGCTGGGACTAGATGCCTGTCTCACTGGTTGGAACTGGGAAACTTGAGAGCTCTTTTTCACCCTTTTTTGAGAATACATGGCGACTTTATTTTTTGCACATTCACCGAATCAGATAATGGCTGCAGAAGAAAGAAGCACCAATCCGATGACACAGGAACCACTGTTTTTGAGATCAGACATCATTTATTTTTAATTCCACAATGCCTGTAGCGTCCGGTTAAATGTGGCCCGTCTGCAACATTAGGTAAGACAACATGAATGCTGGTAATCATGCAAAATATGTATTGTGTATACAATAAACACGCCTGGTTCCACGATAGTTTTAGTTTTCCTCTTAATGTATTTGCACAGAAAGGGAATCCCACCAGCAGTGTATTCACCGAACTGTTAAGTGTAGCTCTGCTAACACACACACACACACACACACACACACACACGCACACGCACACACACACACTCTCTCCCTCTAACAGCAAACGAGTGGTCTGCAGTAATGCTGAGGGAACGGACAGAAATAGCCCGTGGTGCTGTAATGTTAGATTTCATTAGACAAATCTCAGGTTTCTATTGCTTTCTATGAATATGGATTTCTCGCGCCCCGCCGCTGCAACTGTTCTCAGAATGCTGAAATGAATATCTCGCAGATTGGGAAAAGGACAACACAGCTTTGGCATGATAAAGATGACCAGGAATGCGATGATGTAGTGAGTCTAAAACAATGTATGGAACATCCTTCCCCTTGAATGTGGGAGTGGAATGGGCCATTTCAGCTAACAAGCTCAGAATCCAAAGCAACACTCGGTAGCCATCCCTGGAAGCTCACCTCCAGTTTGGATCTGCTGAGCGATGCATCGTGGTTCTGCACATGAGCCGAAAAAACATACCTTTTTGCACCAGAATATTGTCATTGTCTTGCAGGGCACCACTATTTCACTCTTTGCTTTAAGAACCCAAGGCTGATGCCCAGAGACGACTTTATGGGAGGGCAAAAGGGGCACTTGCCCAGGGCCCCCACCTTGGAGGGGGGCCCCAAATGGCTGCCTGATCTAAAGTAAGAGTCCATTGTTCACCAGACTTAACTAGCACACGCCAGGAGATTTTATGGCATGCTGCTGAGGTGCTAAACCCATTGCCTTTCTATTTTGATAAGTACATTCTGCCTTGATCAATTAATCATGTAAGGTTTTTTGTGTTCACTGTGGAATGCATAGTTTGTACGGCACACCTTCTGTAGCATGCTTTCCTTCCTGTGGGAATTATGTTGATCATTGCAATAGCCAAAGTTGAAATCCATTTTGATAAATTGAGTGCCACAATGGTTCAGAGGTTAGCTCTGTGTGTTAAGCACTCATTGCAGAGATATGTGTTCATGTGAACAATTAGAAGAGAGCACATTCCATTAAGGCTGGCTCAACCTTTCCTATGCCTGAAGTTTATAAACCTACCTGCATATGTGCTTTGTTTTGCAGAATGAGAGGTGCTATTATCAGAAATGTTCCTGCACCAGATAGGGGTTGCTATAAAAACTAACATGTCATTTGTATGGTGACGGTCTAGAAATTGGTTTGTTCAGATGGGGTGTTCTAAAACCTACACAATCCCCTCCAAAGATGAGCATAAACTATTAGTCCAAGAGGAGAATAAGTATCCAAATTCAAGACTGTGGAACCAAAGTGTTCATGCTTGTATCCTGGCTTTGCCAGCAGACGATACAGTGATCCTGGTCAAATCATATATCTCTTGCATCACTGTGCTGTCTTATGTGAGGTTTGCCTTCTTGCATGCTGGTGGCATCGTTTAGCTCATTACTTGATCTTTCTTCTTATGTAGGCCTTTTGAGTTGAAGGGTTGGTAGATGGGAGAGAGCGGACCAGATGTTATAGGCCTTGGGCAAGCATTTTTTAAGGTCTGCTCGTTTGACACAAAAAACGTTTTGCTTTTTGTATAAAAGTCAAAGGTTTTTCTACACGTTTATGAATGACAATTTCACAAGCCATTGTTTTGGAAGTATTTAAAGTTTAAAAGTACAAAAGACATACCTAGATGAAATCTGTTAAATCACATCGATTGGTATGCTGTTACTTATATACTTCCCTTGATGATGGAGAGAATGAAGCTAGAATCATTCCCATTTTGCTTAAGACCCTTCTGTAATATTTTGGTTTTAAAAATTGTCAGGTTTGGAAATGTGATTTGTGTACTTTGCAAGTCAGTTTTTTAAAATGAGATTGTTTTAGTACACGGTAAGAGCTGGAAAAGAAAGTGTTAAAATGCAGAAATTGCAGAGTTGACACAAATCCTAGATTCACCCCTTAAGCAATGTGTGATCCTGGGTATCTCATTTAATCTTGTATTGCCTAACCTTGCAGAATTGCCAATCCCTAATTCTGGGTTAAATGTACCTTTTACATACAGTCCTGCATTAAAACTACAGGCTGCATACCTTCCTGGATGCTATTGATGAAAAGTATCCTGTTTCTATACTAGAAGAGAAGTAACCTCTTCTTAGATTGCTATTGTGGGCCCTCAAATGCTACTTGTTTATCATTATGATTAGAGCAAATATGGAGAGGGTAAGGGGACTTAAAGGGAGTAAACATGCTTATTTTGAATTCTGCGGGGCAGCATATCAACCTATAGGTTATGATCACGGTGGGGGTTGGTGGTGCCACCAGATATTCTTGATCACTTTATTCCTTTGGTTTGGTGGAGGGGGGCCCCAAAGATGTCCATGCCCAGGCCCCCAAAAATGCTTAAGATGGCCCTGCTGATGGCTCTCATGGATGCAGACAACCAAATACGCATGCCACCAGTATTAGAGACCGCGCACTGCAAAAATACACTTTGCACTGCTCCATGAATCAGGGTGTTTGTTGTAAGTGCAAAGTCGCTTTGCACCATGCAAAGAATTCCACGAATTGGGCCTAACTCTTGAATAGATCTGTCCTGGGTTCAGCTAAGCTACTAGAAAGTAAACCACATTTTATTTCTGAACTTTGATTAAATTGCCTCTGTTTAGAATCACTGCAGTGGCTTGCAAGCTCATATGTGAACGGTGTTGGAAATGTGCAAAATGTACTCTGGGAGCTCCCACCACCTGTGCAGGGCAGGGGAAGTGGTCAGCGTGATGTGGATGGGCCTGAGGGCAGTGCCCCAGCCCAGTTCGAGCATCATCTGATCTCCTCAAGGATCCAAAGCAAGTGCAGTTTGGGGCACCTGCAGGAGGGAATGAGGCCTACCGATTTTGCATAAAGCAAAGAGCATTTTGTGAACCTAAGAACGACCACAGAATTTTGAATTATGGGTTTGATAGTGAGTCAAGCATGAAACCTTTCTGAGTAAGTTATACAAACTGGGCTATCTACTCATCTCATTTGTGACAACACTCACCCGAACAGAAACGTGTCTGCAAACCACAAGACATATATACTCATTTGAACAGTACTTGTTTAAAAATGTGAGGTTTAGGCTGTTTCATACAGAGCTAAAGCATGCATCACTCAGCCCTCGCTTACTCAGAGGGTGCGTCTTCTAAAGAGCTGCATCTGTGTGACTCCTGTTAGTGCTGTCTCTGAAGCAGATCTTTGAGATTGCTGTGCAAGGGCCATGGAGTGGGGGGTTTTGGGCCTTTGGCCCCAGTAGAGAAGTGCTCTCTAATACAAAATGGTGTCCGTTGATAACATCACCCTGGAAATGGCCGCCAGTGTGCGACGTTTCCCAATGAAATGCACTCTCATTAAAGTCAAACACTTTCACAAATATTCTAGGATTGGAGTTTATAATATTATTATACCCCTCCTAGAATATTTGGGGAACGTATTTTAGGGGTCAGGTAAAAAAAGTCACCAACCTGGTGACCTTTTCCAGGCGACATTATTGCATCGAACCAACACAATTTGAAGCCATGCAGGCCGATCTTATTGCAGCCCAGTTCCCTGGCTGTACTATATTCAACATTTACACAGACTTCCCCATAGAGGCTTTGATTACATCACACCTACAATCCCCTTTACCAGCTATGGCTTCCATGGCACTCTATCTCCTGTTACTCTCCTATTAACGTGTGCCTTAAACCTTCTCATTGACTCCATCATCTCAACCACATATTCTGCATGTTTTGCGTACCCCACCACTAACCAAATGTCCCCAGTGCCCCCACGTTAATGTCTTACAACTTAGTTTCCCATCTCAGTACATTGCTACCAATTGGAAAAACATTTAAAAGGCCCTCAAAGCCGGGAATGTTAGTCCCCACATACCCACCATGGAAGACCGACTACCACAGAGTCCTAATGCATGACTCTATAGCTCTTTACACAGATCCCCTTAGTCTGCAACTCCCTTCCCTGACTCTCTAAAACTTTTATCTCCACATACCACTCTCCAGTCCAACCTTCATAGGCCTTTATGACTATAATGATTCTAAAACCAACACATCTGGAAAACAACATATTCTCTTATCCAAATCGGCCTAATCATGGTTTACTTCACGTTCAGAAATAGTGATTTTGTTTGTGTGTGAGTCTCCCTACCATAAATGTGAAGGCACACCTGCACATGTTTTAGGTATTTTAAGTACCCATTGTTGGCCACTGCATGTGCGTCATACCATATCACTGGGTCTTTGTTTGAATTATAATACATGCCCACAGATTACTTTTTGTTTGCCTGTCTGTCAATTGTGATTGAGATTGTGTGCCTTCTTCAATATTTGTTTGGATGTGCTTGTGTTTTCCTATTGGAGGTGTGACTGCTTGTCAATGTTTCTTCATTTGTATACTATTTTCACATAATTTAACACTCATCCGGGAACAGGAATCTCTATACATATATGATGCTTAGGTATGTTTCCATACTCAGCTGATGCAATTCATCAGTGTTAGGTTGCCCATTGCTGTCCAAATGGCAACCTGCACCTTTGTGTGTCCTTTCCACTCCAACAACAGCTATCATTTTAACAAACAGAAAGAGCACAGTTCTACGCAGTCACCTTCACCTTCCACTATCGCAAACATTCAGAATAAATTTAAGTTACTTCTTTCAACCCCCACTTCTCTTCACACAGGGCATGCAGTTCCAGTGAACAGTTAATTACTGCCTCAATGTTGCAGTCTCCATAGAGTGAAACGCTGTCGGACGAATGCCTCCTCACAAGCTAAAACTGAAAGTAGGTGCTGTAATTATTTTACTATGCAATCTTTTCCCATCACAGGGTCTCTGCAATAGAGCAAGGTTGACAATTACGCATCTACAAAGACACATGTCAGAGGCCAGTGTAATCGATGGAACTAAGATACTGTTCTCATGTCGTCCCTAGCTCTCATTCCATCTGATACAACTAAGCCTTTCAAATTCAAAAGAAGACCAATATGTTTACCCTTTTCAATGACCATTAAAAAGTCTCAGGGACCTACGCCCCCTTCCTGGAATCGATCAGTGGTAATTCTGATATTTAAGATGGGGGACAGAAGTGACACTATGAATTACCGACCAATTTTGGCCGTTAAGATATGCTAGAATGGCATATGTCTTGCCGGGAATGGCTAGTACAAAGAATAAACTTAAGGGAAATGTGGGAAACGTGCTTCTTTATCACCACTGTTTGTTATTTTTTGATATTCAAATAGAGATTTTCCTCACCTCACGGTGTGTGTATGTCTACAAATTGCTTTATAGTTTTCTCTTGCCATTTCTTTATCCAGTAGCGCGGATGCATGTTTGCTTAATGAAAAAACATTAACGTCACCTAATTATTGTGAGTTGAATGCATGAAAACAACACATCTCAAAGTTTCTGCAACTATTTTTGCCCAGTTTGATATACAGTGGGCCAAGGGAAGCTTATTGTAGAGACCACCCTACAAATATGTACTGTATCCAGTGGGACTGAAAGTGCCATGACAAAGAACACCACCACTGCCAACTAGAAGAGAGTACAGAGTCACATTTCCCGTCACTGATACTATGAATCATGCCTTACTGCACAGCCACTCTTTTGGGCAGTGGATGAAGTACAAGTTTGAATTTAAGACCCTACACAGGCAAATGCCTCACTATGTCTCGAGTAAATTAAAATATATTGCACAGAGGTATATATCGCGCAAAGGACAATCTGTCTTATAAGCAGTGTGACAGACTCTCAACATAGCCTTTAACAACCTTCAAGAATACATATACTTCTAGTTTTTGTAGTATAGCTACAAATTGACCGATTGCATCCCGTCTTCGCCCAGCAGTTTTGACACTGGATTATAAATTATCAACATAGGCATGGTTGTAAGAATTGTACTTCTTACTGGCTAAATTGGTGAAACCAGATACATATTTTAATATTCGCACAAGAATAAAAATACACTGAGCATTAACATTGGATATTATGTGCATTCCCAGCTGAGAGAAGGAATGTGGAAGCAGGGGGTCCATAAATGCACAGAGCGGGCCATTTAGTCTATGGAAGCATTATCGGTAAGGGTTCAGTGGTCAGTCTGTCTATTGACATTCAATAGTGCACTTTAAGAATTGAGTGCAAGCCTACCGGAGCACCCTTCTAGGTAGAACATACTAATTATGAGACCAATACTCTATTTTAAAGCTTTTTCATCTAATTTGGGGAAATATGGGGGCAATTCCTTCTTTGAAAAATTGAAAACTTCCTTTGACCAACAACGTAAAACACCATTTCACCCTCCTGAAGTTTCAGTTAACATAAACCAGCAGCCTTTAGTGTTTGTATTCTACTGTTGTTGAAACCTCTTGTTCTTTGTAGCTTTCCTCCCTTTAGAGGCATTACAGTAACAGTTATTGAGAAATAGATCCTTGCAAGGTAAATTGTGCTTGCTGCATAATGCATACCCGTTCTTATAGTGTGTATTAACAGCAGAGTATTTACCATTTTCTAATACTATATAAGTAGTTGGTGTAACCTGTTATGATTTTTCTGGTTATTACATATGCCATTGATTTTGTATTCCTATTAAAGTTCCTGGAACGCTGCTATGAGATGTGATATACCAATTGCAGTTTTTTTTAAAGTGCTTTCTGAACCTACCGGCACAGGAAAAAGATCTTCCTAATTGCATCTGTTTGGACCCTTTTGGGAGAATTTTGGCTAGAAAAATGTCCACACAGTAGCCATGAAGTCAAAGATGTCCATACACTTCAACATGTTCACATCTTGTGTCTGTCGGTTGCAGAAAGATTATTACATTTGCTGGGAGTGACTTTTTTGCTAATTGGGTCATGAAGAGAGCCCCTTTTCACACTCTGTGGCCACATTAGGCCTTTCACAAACTCTACTGGCATTTATGCTTTGGATTTTATTTTCAGAAGCACAGAACGCACAATTGACATCTTTGTTTTTTTCACAATTGTATTAATTCTCTCTAAATGTTGGTGTCTTCCATCAACTTAGACTGGCTTCCACATTGGGCTTGTAATTGTATGACTCTCCAATAATGTTACTGACGTTCCTATGTAGCAAAAGGGCAGTGGATTTGATGGAATGGGTTTTTCCTAGCAGTATGCATATGCATTGGATGCAGCATGCATTGCATTCATACAGGGAGCAAACTAAGGACATTGTGACTCAGAGCATTCCGAACACCACAAAAAGGCATGTACTGAGATATTTTACACCAAACCTGATCTATATTCTCTTTTTTGTTCTCCATGGAAAAAGCATTTCCACATTTTGGAGCTGATTTTAGCTACCAGTTTGACCTGTGGACGTAGATTTGAGCTATGTCATAAGCTATGCTTTTCAAGCAGCACATTCTTTGAACTCTGTAGCACAGCACCCCAACTCTACCCTTCCCAGTATCTTTCTTGACATTATCCCTCTACACCCTATATGTTAGTCTACCAGCAGCCAAATGGCAAAGTTCATCCGAAGTCCTAAGGGTGTGCTCTGTTCCAAGTGCTGTGTAGCACCACTAATGTTCATGATCCTAAGCCATGGTGAAGCACACAATTAGCTCACCACACTCTGTTCCAAAGGGGAGCATGGACCACCTTCAGTGAACTGAGTGATACACAGGGCATACTCACTTTGTTTCTTTTTTAAAACAGAGATAACAACCTATAATGCATGACTGGATATTATCCCTTCACGTGGAAAATGGAGCAGATTCCTTAAATTGGTCACGCACAATGTATTTCTGGATGTGCCAGTGCTCAGGGACAAAATAAATGTGATTTACTCATAAGTGGTAGGGTGCCAAGGTTATTAACATAAGTATGCCAAAAGAGTTTATAAACAATGGGATTTCCCAATGATTATGAGTTTGACTGAGCTGTAGAACACATTATTTTCTTTGTTTCAACCACTTGTAAGCAAAACGAAATAGGATATATAGTCCAAAATAAATGATGTGATATTTTTGGAGCATCAGAAACAAGTGCAAAGCACATGACTTTTGTAATTCTACTTTGGGCATCCTAGATAGAAAACAGACTGTGAATCTCGAGTGAACATCACACACATTCACAAACACATATTTTGTAGAGCTTCACTGTTCATGCCTGGCGTTCACAAACATGGACTTGGCAAATCTTCAATGTACATATCAGATATTCACAAACATGGACTTGATGAATCTTCAGTGTGCATTCCTCATAATCACAAATGTGGACTCATTTAATTTTCAGTGTGCATCCCTGACATTCAGCAAACATGAATTTGGTGAATCATTGGTGTGTGTACCAGATGTCCACAAACATGAACTGTATGAATCTTCGGTGTGCATCGCTGACGTTCACAAAAACAGACGTTTGCAAATCTTTAGTATGCACGCCTGACATTTACAAACATTGACTTTGTGAATCTTCAGAATATCCCAGATATTCGCAAATGTTGGCTTGCTAAATCTTCAGTGCACATCCTTCATAGTCACAAACAAAGATCTGGTGAATATTCAGTGTGCATCCATGACTTTGGTGTATATGCCAGGTATTCACAAACATGGCCTTGGTGAACCTTCGTTGTCTACCCATCATGTTCATGAGCATTCACCAGGTTCATTTTCAGTGTACACCTATAATATTCATGGACATGGTTGATCTGTAGTGTGTACTTATCGTATTCACAAACATAGAGTTGGTGAATATTCAGCGTACATACCAGATATTCACAAGCATGGACTTGGTCAATCTTGAGTATCAACCAACCTTCTTCACAAAACAGGATCTAGGTTAATCGTCTTCATTGTGCTTCCATCATATTTACAAACATGAATTTGGTGAATCTTAAATGTGCATTCCCGGTATCCTCAAACATGGTCTTGGCAAATCTTCTGTGTGAACATCAAACATTCACCATCACAGATGTAATGAATTTGAAGCGTATAACCCTCATAATCACAAATGTGGGCTTGGTCAGTCTTCAGCATTCATCCCTGACATTCACGAAATAGACCTGGTGAACCTTCAGTGTGCAACCCACACTTTCACAAACACGAACTTTGTGAATTTTCACTGTCCATCTCAGATAATCATGAACATGGACTCGGAGACACTTCGTACTGCATCCCAGAAATTCACAAACATGGATGTATGTGAAAAAACTGCATTTTGGCAAAAGCTTTACATCAAAAATATTGCTAAAACGTATTCATATATGGCACACACCAGAAAGGACATGTGAATAGAATGATGACCAAAAAATGGGATTTGCGAGAAAAAGAAAAAAAATAACTGCATCATAAATCAACGAATCAGAATCTTGGTAAGCCAGGACTGATACATTGGTGGATTCAATGAATTTTGACCCAGATTCTGTGATTGTTTCTATGGGTAAAACATATTACCCAGCAGTATATATATGTACTTGTGTCATATTTGTCCTTAATAGTGATTACCCAAATATAAACAAAGTGCCCCCTCCTGCTGCTTTTGAACACGTACTGACAGAGTGGTTATTCAGAGAGTATACTTTCTTATACCTTGTGGAAATAAGGAGGAGGGGGCTGAGTATTGGGACAGGAGACCACCTGGCAATACCTGTAATGATAATGTACTTGCCATTAGATCATGTTTTCGTGTCTTTAGACAATCAGAAAGTCTAGAATGCAGGCTCAAATCACCTATAGAAGACTGCAGCCCATGCTTCACCTCTGTTCTTCACTGTTTCCAGCTCTCTAGTCAATCAGCAAGCTTGAAATTGAGGTTCTAAGTGGCTGGAAAGGCTGTCATTCATGCTCCCCTTTGCCATTGCACACACTGTGCAAGGAGAAACACATAACCTAAGGCACAGGAAGCCCCAGCTAAGCTTCCCTTTTTGCCCCTTCCCCCCGTGATGCACAATAACTGCGGCATAGTACTGTGCTCTGTGCTGTCAACAAAAGAATATGCAAGGGAGTTAAGAAAGTCTTCTTATAACTGCACTTCCTGTAAACAAACATATTTTCTGAAAGCAACAATGTGGGAAAAGTGGTCAAGAAAAGTAGCGAACGTATGTGTGCATGTGTGAGACGTTCCACTAACAATTCTAAGGGAGCAGGTGGTGAACGAGTGTGACAATGAGGCTTCCAATATTTGGTTACCATTTTATCTCCAGAATGTATCACATGCAATGAGTCGCCCTGCTTCAACTGATGGGTAGATTGCCACCTGTATGCAATAATTCTGCATCTGATGGGCTGTAATAAGTTGGTAGGTCCATTAGCTCGTGTGGTCGATCATTACCAACTGGCACGTAACATCAAATTGGATCTGGGTGCTAACGGCAGTATTTTGGTGAAGGAAACACAGCCCACGGAAAACAGGCAAGCTGGGTTTGCTCACAAAAAAATACAAATAACTTGGCTGTCATAGGAATGTCTGAGACAGCTCTAGCTGGACGCCTCAACCCTTACCATAGTGTTGAGATCCAGAAGTGGATGTTGTTAGAGTGGACGCAAATTAAATCGTAGAGGGACAGCAAGGACGGTGGAATCCAAGGGTTGGTGTTCAGGGCCCAGTGACAGTAAGAGGAAGGCGAAAAAGGGAGACCCAGGGGAGCAGGTGCTGGCCATCAGGTTGGAACATGGACTTGGATCAGTAAATAAAGCCTGCGTTCCATGCTTCCTGAATGGAGGCTCTCAGCTGCTAATACATGCTATGCGGCATAGCTATTTCTGTCATGTGTCTTCCTGTCACCAATGACATTTCTTATAGAAGAGCATCTCCTACTGTGAAGGATTGCCACCTGGCAAGGGTGTGAAAACCCTGGCATTTTGATTTTTAATAATAATAAAATGATCCATGTAATGTGTCTCAGAAAGTGTGGTCTGCTAAACAGATCCCCCTTTCAGTAAGCACCATGCCAAAAGCATAATGTACACATGCCCTCTGCTGCATCAGTCTTCTGATCTGCAGCCCCTGCTCTCCGGTGGCAAAAACAGAGGTCACAGGTGCATTTATGACAGCTACAGCTGAAAGCAAAGTCAAAGCATACAAAGGTAACTTTTAAATCTGAACTTCAGATGCAAATGATCATAAACTATTGTCTGGTTGATCAAATTAAAAAAATGGTATGCACTACCCTACATTCCTTATTGTTTTGGCTGACAATCTATACATTTCTTATTGCATAATCATAGTACTTGGGGGTAAACCAGATCCACCTTGCACATAAGTGGACATACTAAACAAACAAGAACACCTAGGGAACCCATCGAGGTACTGCATGCACCCCTGTAGAATACAATCTACAATCAATTTCTCAAATATTCATTCACATTAGAAAGAAATGTTTCAATTCTTCATCTTAATCCTAAAAGTTTGCATTGTTGATGTCTTCACACCCCTTTCGTTTCTAATAAAAAGCGAGACTGATAGTGTTTGGCCAATGCACCACAGACGTGAAGTCCACCCTCACGGCATCAAACTGCAATAAGCACAATATTTACAAACAGACTCTAGTCTCCAAGAAAATATCCATGAAATCAGAAGATCAAGTTTATGACTGTGAACTACATCAAATATATGAATTGCATACCTGTCGCTCAGCGGTGCCTCAAAGGGGCATGCGCCACAAAAATATGAAAAGAATGATCTGTAAATTAACAAAATAAACATAAAGTTGTAAGGATTCTGAAATCCCTCTCTATTGTTTTATGTGAAATAATCATCCTGTGGTCAGCATACCCGCGCTCTTACATACCTTATGTAACAAACAAATCAAGGTAAACACAGTGTCAAGTAGATCTACCCAAAGAGGCAGAATCTGTAAAAACTGTAAAAAAAAAATCAAAAATAGGTAAAATGTACCATACTCATTAACCTTAAACTCCTACTAGGTCATTCAAATGTATGTACCAAAGTGAATCCTCTTTCAACTAAAAGAGAGATAGAGGGGTATGTGGCACCAGCCTACCCTCAACATAAAGGGATTAACCCTTAATAAACCCTTAATACATTGCAACAACCCAGCTGGTGCTCATCATCGCTGCATTCTCTGGGTGGGTTCTATTCTCATACCATATTCAATTCTAGGCAAGAGAAAAACTACTATTTGGACATGGAATTGTAGAAAAATAAACAAATTTTATTATTCATTTACACGCAAATATTAAAAACACACCTTCGGTGCAAAGTTATAGTGCTTATAAAGTCTCCTGTGTTGGGAGTCTGAATATCACGTTAACCGCAGTATATGCACAAGCTTAGACCCTTTCCATCGGTAATTCAATTCATTTTGATTTTTAACTGTTAGAGTGTATTGTGCTGTGTTGTTTATCACACCAGGCCATACCTTATTTCGCACACCTCACTCAAACATATTCCATTCACTCTTTCCTTCAGTCACTGTCACCATCCCATTCTACACACACACACAACTGGTGCCTGACATGTTTCTTTCCGTTTCAATGTAAATGTAATTAATACTCGGAAATTCTTCAGGGGCTTTTTAGTGAAGGGTTAGTAAGACATGCATAACAATTCTGGCAACACCATAACTTAAAAACAGACAATTATTACTACAAACAGAGTCATGTCAACAATTCGCGTTGAGATTCTAGTGGTATCTTCTTCTTAAGGGTTTGTAGTACCCTTGCCGTCCGTCTACCTGGAAGGTAATCACCACCTATCAGAGAGAAGTGACAAGGAATAGGCGTATTAGTGACCTATCCAACTACTGTACTCATAAGACAACTATAATAAAATGATAGCAGTTCAATCTCCAGTCTAAAGGAGTAACAACAACCGTAAAGAGTCAGAAAGGTACTTGTTTTTGTATAAACAATTTGAACCGAGAAAGTGACTATCAGTGCTTCACCCATGCCTACACTATTGACAGAGCTTTAGGGATGTGTCTTCAGGGTGGAGACGTGATCTACTTAATTCCAACACTGGCTAGTGGGACATGAAATTAACTTCCACTCACCCGTTTTATCGACTGTCAATCCACTGCTTTTGGCGATGTGGCCATGTAGTGAGGGTCGTCTCACTCGTACGGAGCATCAGCTTTCACTGGATTAGAAAGAAGTATTAGAGAAAAGGTCCATTAGGTACTTAACAATCTAATCAAATGGTATAGATTGTGCACATTACCCAGTCGGCTTACCCCGTGAGGCGGGTTCCGTTTCTAGGGTCTTCTAGGAATTGTCTGAAATCACTCGCCTTCTACTGGGCGTGCTGTGTAGTGCTAGTTCCACCTGACTCCGCCTTTAGAACACTAAAGAAGCGAGACCACACAATCAGTTGTTGTTGGGTGGTTTATATGCAGATGCATTCTGCAAAACCTACAATTCGTGGAACTCACTTTGGCTAATATCCCCTCTGGGCATGTTGTTCAAGCACACTATGTCCTTCAGCCCAAGCGGTTTAACGCGCTGATGTGTAATCAAGCGCCATTCCCATCTACACCTGTTGTGCGTTGATCGCCGTTCTTACTCAGAACACGGGTTTGTTTTCATCTGCACGGGAAAGACCAAACGGATACACATTAATCCCTTGTTGCTATAGTTAACGGTCTAGGTTACTGGTCATTTTACACCCCACAGAATCACTCGCCCGTGCGCCATGTTAGTTAATTCCTATAGACCTAAGTCCTTATTAACTGGTGAACTTGTGATTTGTATACCTTTACGGCTGACACGGGAAGGTTGCTATCGTGCAGCGTAAAGGTTCTGCATTGTCATGCACTTTCTATTGAGCGGTTTCGCCCCCGTCCAGACTCCTATCCAGTCAAGGACATACCTTGGTGAGTTCTCTTACCGCTATAGTCGGGTATGAATTCCACGTTCAAGCGTGGCTGAATCATCCGCATTCTCTCGGCAGTCGATCACTTCCGGGTTGGCTTCTATTCGTTATACGGCACCTCTGGTGTTCTTTTACGTTGGTATTAGCGGTGGACGCATGCGCAGTGGAGCCTCAACACAAATCTTTGGTTAGTGAGTGTTAATGCTGCTCAGGTTCGTTCGTCAAGCCCATGGTCATTTTGAAAAAATGAAGCTTGGTTTAAGATCGTTTTCAATGTCCACTTCATTGGTGTTATAGTGCCATATTGCATTTGTCAGATTACCGCCCTGATTGTGAGGCTCAATTGCTGTATTGATGATCTCTAAACTTCAGAACCACCAGTCGATTTTCTCGTTGAGTCCTGTATTCATACTGTTGGTAAGAAAAATGAGCTGCTGTTCTTTTTTCAAAAGGGTTCTTTTATCTTTGTTGCTGTCCATACCTGACCTCTGTTTATATAGTACTGTCCAGCTGATATCTTCCACCGTATGGTTATGCTCAATCCAATGGTCTACAAGGGGTGCATTCCAAGTCTTATTTCTTATGCAACTTTTATGTTCCCCAATCCGGATTTTGATTTTTCTATCCGTTTTGCCCACATAGATTTTTTTACAAGGGCACCAGACTGCGTAAATGACCATATTGGAGTTGCAGTTTGTGAAGCTTTTCTGTTGCCACGGGGTCGGCAAACCCAGTGAATCCTCACCTGACACTGTTGACATACGTGTATTCCCACAGGAACCGCGCTGCTACAAACAGTCACAGGTCTGTAACAAAGTATCACATTTAAAAAACACCATGGTCAGCATGCACACACAAACATCATTGTGTGAGTGACGCTCAGGGAACAGTGAGAGTGAACATCTGCTGGAGCAAGACCTGCCTCTCTCTGTTAGCTGCACTGGTACCCGGGCCCTTATTGCAGATGAAGGATTTCCACAGGTGCTAGATAGATTCCCCCAGAATGAGAGTGAAGAGACCAATCTTGTTCTTGAGCTCTATATTGAGACTTAAAGCAAGAGAAGAAGTGAATTAGCTGATCTCCTGCACTGCACAGCATCACCGCCACCAAACCATCATTGACTGCATTCAAAAGCCTTCAAACCACAAGGACCCAGGGTGCTGCCTTTGGCGATTATTTGTACCTCTTTGAACCACTGTTGATGCACCATGAACCCATTCACCGCTCCACTGCGCTAGCTATGTGTGTGGTTTGCTCCGGCTCAAACAAGGATGTTTCCGCTTTGTAAGTCTTAAACCACCACGTCAGAAACAGAACATCGAATCACCAGCCTTTTCCTCATCAAAACAAGTTCAGCCATCAAACTGACCCAGTGGGCTCATCGACCTGCACCATTCGCACGCCACATCAAACCGCAACAAGCTTCATCTCAAACTTGACTAGTTGCCTGCTCTATGTCTGGATCACTGTTATTCATTGCATTCAAACATGATTGGACCCACGCGCACAACATTAAGAAGCCCACTCGCACAACATTAAGAAGCCTGGTTCAATGATGTTAAACCGCCAGTAGCTGAGAATGGTACTATTGCAAATCGCAAGCCCACTTAATCCACTTAAGTTTGGGCCTGTCTGGCCTGAAGTCAAGAATTGAGCTACCTATGCTGAAGAGAAACATGTGTGCGGAGGATGAAGCCTCTCACATTGAGGTGCAAGAAAGAACACAGAAGATGCCAAGTCTTAATTCATTAAAACATTGAAAAGTTTGCAGAATGAACAGAATCATGGTCTCTTGTACCGTTAGTCGAGGCTGAAAATTGGGCTTGAACTTGGAGTTTCAGACCAGATAGCGAGTGCCCTCGCTCCCTTTGTATTCCTAGGAGGCGAATGCTCTGCAATGCGAAGTACAAAGAGAATTTCCAGGCAAAAGGCTTGGGTGATGAGAGATGTTGGGGTAATTGGGTTGAAAGGCAGCATCATGTCATACCTGCTTGCACCTGGGTCTTGGTTTGTGTGCTGCTAATTGAACCGAATGTCCCAGACATGGCACAAGCATGCTGAACCAATTGTATTAGTCCATACAACAAAGGACCTTATAGCTTGAGAAACCAATGAAACACTGTGTAACTGATTCTTCATAAATGACACGTATGAAGAGATAGTAATAGGTTATCCACCTGATATCTAACAGCCAATAACAAACCTAGCTCCTTTCTCATTGTATATCTAGATGTATCCCTTAACCAATCCCAACCCTTGATAGATTTTTTACTATTGCCACATAGCATGACGTCATTCTGACGTATAAAGAAGTATATAATTGTATTTCATGTGGAAATCATTGATAGAATGAGTGTACGTCTGTTGATGTTTGTTGTAAACTCCCTGTTTTAGATAATTGCTAATAAAACAGCAACTTGCCATCTTCTTTAGTTTGTCTGGTTATTTGGACTCAGAATTATTTTGGTGTAATCCCATCCAGTAACAGATGCACGTTTCCAAGGGCCATTAGCTCATTATGTAATAGGTAGATCAGAAACACAAGTTGGATAGTACCTCTAGGACTGATGCTAGTGATACCCCCCTTTATGGAGTGAGCATATAGTAGTAGCTTTGGACAGTTGGATGGTCATTAATGAGCTAAAACTAGTCACGTAGCATTCAGTCGGTACAGAAATACCATCTCAATGTATATATTACTGGTTACACAAATGTGTCTGCTTGCATGATAATATAGACCCTGGCTCTCTAACATAGGAAAGGGCACTGAAAAGAGGAAATCTCTGGATCTAGCACCACGGCCATACCTTCCACATTACCAAGTTTGCCTGTGTGTAGATAGTTGCAAGTAGTCTATGCTACAGAAAAATCTGTTTTGCAAAAATATGAATGCAAAATTATCTTTTCTCTCAATATGTGCATCTACTACCTGAGGTTTTGGGTAATCTTGAGGTAAAATGACATTGGGCCTCATTACGACCCTGGCGTTAAGGGTTTAACGGCGCCGTAAAAGGTGTTGGCGCCGTTAAACCCTTAACGCCTCATTAGGAGTTCCCTTTGCGGGATCCGACCTTAACGCCTGCTTTTAGCAGGCGTTAAAGTAGGGTGCCGCAAAGGGACCTTGGTGCTAAGTACGGTGCCGCAATTTGCGGCACCGTACTTAGAGCCTTCCCCATTCCCATTGAGCCCTATGGGGCGAAAATGGGAATGGGGAAGGGCCCATGGTGAATGGGGAATTACCGCCCCGCCAACCTTGGAATGGGGCAGTAATTCCGCCATTCACCATGGCGGACCCGCCATGGACCATGGTGCTAATAGCACAATGCTTTAGCGCCGGGGTCGTAATGAGGCCCATTTTATGCATTGTTAATGAAACTGGGATGTTTTCTCAGAATTTCAGGGAATAGCATTCTCAGACACAGACCTTTCAGAAGGGTGCAAGGGTGCACCACACAACTCAATGGATCCATAATGCTGATCTGGTGGAGAGGATGAATAAAAGAGGCTTGGTGCATTGGCATTTACCCCCGATGGCTCTGCGGTCTGATGTGTGTGTTTGTTCGATACTGTGCTGTGACTAGCACCCACAGCATGGGCAGTGACTTTAAAATGATCAGTGAAGTAGCCAATAGACACACAACAATATCTTCCAACTGGCATCAAGCAACTCTTCATGGGGGGTTCATCGGAGGTCCAAAGCCTTTGGTGGTGAATACACAAGCTTGTATATGGCTTAGGCATTTCTGTTTGGGTACATATGGCCTTTGCCTTTGACCAAGTATAATGCATAACGCCCGTGAGTTAGAGATAAATAACAACTCTTGTCAGCGCTTATTAACATAACAGAATTTCATAACTGTTTCTGTTTAATGTTACAATGTCAGACCTGAAGCCGGTGTGCACAACCGTTGTTGACTCACTCTTTCCAAATATCAAGTTGCTGATTCAATATGTCTGGCAGGTGTGGCACAGGAGACATTCGACATTAGATCATGCAAAGCCATACTATCCTTGTCCTACATAGATGATCAATTAGAAATGTGACACAAGTGAACATATCAATTAATGGACTTTCACCCTGAAGAAGGCCATTTAGAAGGAATCGTAAGTTGGTGTCACAGCTTTATTTAAAGTGTATGGCCCTCATTACGATACCGGCGCTAAACCATGGCGCTATTAGCACCATGATTGGTGCCGGTATCGTAACGTGTCCGCCATGGTGAAATGGGAAATACCGCCCCATTCCAAGGTGGGCGGGGCGGTATTTCCCCATCGCCCTTCCCCTTCCCCATTCTCATTTTTGCCCCATAGGGCATAATGGGAATGGCGAAGGCGCTAAGTACGGTACCGCAAATTGCGGTACCATACTTACCGCGAAGGTCCCTTTGCGGGTCCCTACTTTAACGGCTGGTCTAGACCAGCCGTTAAGGTCGGGACCCGCAAAGGGACCTCATAATTAGGCGCTTATGGGTTAACGGCGCCGCAGCCTTTTACGGCGCCATTAACCCATTAGCGCCAGGGTCATAATGAGGCCCTATGTGTTTAATAGACCCTTTTGGCTACTCTAAATATGTGACAACCTCTGTACTTCAAATACGAATACATACAGCATTTTTAATCATAATATTTGAGTGTGTGGGATTTGTGCCTACCTGATTTGTTTTCAGCTAATTGCACAACTATGTGTGTGTGTGTGGGTACATTTGTAACATGTGTACAATGTTGACAGATCAATTTGTTTTGAGTATTTTTTGATTGGGGATATGGTTTGTCACATGCGCATTGACTTGCAGTCAATGGCCCTCATTACAACCTTGGCGGAGGACCATGGTGCTATTAGCACCATGGTCCATGCCGCTAAGGTTACGATTCCGCCATGGTGGATGGTGGAATTACCGCCCCATTCCAAGGTGAGTGGGGCGGTAATTCCCCATTCACCATTTGCCCTTCCCCATTCCCATTTTTGCCCCCATAGGGCATAATGGGAATGGGGAAGGCGCTAATTACGGCACTGTAAATTACGGTGCTGTAATTAGCTCCAAAGTCCCTTTGCGGGTTGGATTAAACACCAACCCGCAAAGGGACACTTGTGATCAGGCGTTAAGGGTTAACGGCGCCGAGGGCGCCGTTAAACCCTTAACGCCTGAGTTGTAATGAGGGCCAATGTAACTATGCTTTATAGAGAGAGTTTTCAATGTTTAGGGATTTGCTTAGATTTTTGCTCTTTTTGGAATATAGCCATATATCTGTTGATGAACAAACCTTATTTGTATGTTTTTGTTAGAAGTTACCTTAAGTGGCTAATGTTTGTTTAATCCTTTGTTAGTGTTGTTTTCCAAGTCTTTCACAAGGAACCTAATTTGAATACTTTCCCTATGGCTCACTAATATATGTATGTAAGGAACCACAAAGTATCTCACAAACCTTTGCTGTAGGAGCTGCCCAGTTGGCATGGGGGTTGTCTGTTGCTGGGCAGGGCCGTTAGAATTGCGTAAAGTTAAATGTTTGCATCACTCTGTCTGAAATCTGTAGTTGCTAGTTTGAATTTATCGGGACCAACTAAGTCCTTTATCCTTATCTTGATTCATCACATTTATAGATATTGATCATCATTCAGTTTCCCTTCTAAAACTAGATTGAGCATAATTCTAATTACGCACATTTGGGGTCATTTAGAGATTGATGAATACAAAACCATTTGCAATGTTAGAAATCAAAATGTTCGCACGGCAAGGCCCCATAGGGAGGACACACTGGCGTACATAGTATGGTCCTACATAATATAATACCACTGCCCATGCTAGACTAGGGGAATAGTACTTTTTGTGTTTGTAGAACTGGTGGGCTTCACCATGGAAATAGAAAATATAGTATTTCTTCTTTTTCTAGCATGGGTTGTCTTTATGCTAGAAATGAAAAACATAACATATCTCCACTTCTCTTTCTAGCGTGAGGCCTACCCACATCATGCATATAGCATTTTATATTTCTAGCGCGTGTAGGCTTGATCCTAGAAAAATACCAAATACTGGCTAGAAATATTGTTCAGGTTTGTTAGAAACTGTATGGTTGCCTAGTCCCAACTCCCTAGTCCCAATGTGCGTTGGTGATTGTGTTAAGGATGAGCTCCCAACTGACTGGTGTATATTTGTAGGTCACTCAATTTTTACAGTGGTTTTCACTGGTCACTTTTTACAGGTGTCGAGGTGGCCTATCAAAGGTTTTGTAATTATAATGATGAGCTCATTACAATTATATGATAATGTCCCAGCATGACATGTTGCATATAAAGTAATCATTGTAATATTCGTATTAATGTTGTGATTATTTCTCTATCAATAAGCCTGAAAACAATTGCATTTTGTTAATTTTCCGAACCCCTGCCAGATCTTTCCAGCCAAAGAACTGAACCGGGAGGAAAAGTCAGGTTTCTTTAATTTGTTCAATGTTATTGCAAAGCAGAAACCCTGCTATATGTAATTTTCTGAAATTAAAGGTTTTCACTGAATATCCTTTATTGCTGTGAAATGGATGTGTCACCAACTACCTCCTGACAGCTGGAGTTGATGCAGACATAGGTATATTTTCAATAACCAAAATCTCTGCATATATCTTTTGTTTTGACTCTGAGAGTTTACTTTCTCACATGTGGGAAGGCGGACTAGAGTGCTGTCATGCGTGGGATTCCTCACAGGTCCCCTAGAACCAGAGGCATAGCCAGGGTTGTCTAACAAGTGGGGACTGAAGCTAATGTAGTTGGGCCCACTGCAGTGACACCAACATCGGTAAATTCCCACACAGTGCTGCGGAGTGAGCATTTACAGATTTTAGGGGGGCCTTGCCCACTCAGGCCTGTGGGATGTATTTACCCATGCATCCGAGCCCTACCTCAAAACTGTGCAGTACTGACATGGAAAACCTCATGATGGCCAGAGCTTCCCAGAAAATGCACAGGGAAATGCATGAAGAATAGGCTGCCACTCATTTTTGCCGATGTTATGGGCACAGAAGGACACTGCCTAAAATCACTATTGGACTACCCGCACAGTAGTCTGAAACCATTGGGAATGGCAATGCTGATTGCCAAATGCAACCTAGAATTGTTGGGAATTCATTTTCTTAAATCCCAAAAATGGGTGCAGTACCAGTACTCACCACTATCCAAAAGCCGGCAGTTTAAAACCACCCTGTGTTTCTCTGAAGGCAGGCTCAAACTGTCTATTTTAAACATTGCAACACATCTAAAAACTCACTGGACACCAGCAGACATTTGGTAGAATGGAGTGTTGTGTGCCTACAAAATCTGGGAAATGAAGAGCCCAAAACAATGCTTATAACAAAACTGCTATGGAGTCAGCAGTTTAAGTTGCACTGGATTTAAAGACACTAAAATCGAAAATGTTTAGATTAAATGAGTGACCTATGTTTGGTGTCACATGCCTTTGTAACTGTTTAAATGTCATAGTTTTAAACTTAGAATCAGCCTTCTAGCTGCATATGTGAAAATGTTTAGTTTTATTTGAATGCAGAAACTGGGGAACAGAAATGACAGCTTAAAGAGATTCCAATTTGCCTGGCAACTACCCCCATCAGGAGTGAAACTTGAGTCACAGCTGTGTTCCCAGGCCTAGCTGCCCTTTTGCTGCTCACACTAAGGATATGCCATCTATCTGATAATTGAATTACCTGTGCTCTGCAGGAAAGTGAACAAAGCCCTGTCCTGGCTCAGGCAAAGGTTTTATTGGCAGGAGTCGTAAATGGTCGTAAAAAGTGGCTTCCTCCTGAGGAAAGGGGAGGGGCACTGCCTGTGAGAGCAAGCTGGCTTGGCAGAACTGGAAAAACCAGTATTTCTACCTTGTGCTGAGAGGAAACCACAACCCTTTGTAGCCAGAATATTGTTTAGAAAAAGATGAATAACTCATAGTACGGACATGTGAAAATTTTATAAATGACACCATAATTCTTGTGATTTTTCTGCCCACATTTTAAGAGGTTTTTCGACCCGGTGGCGTGTTCAGGGGGGTTTTAGCGGAAAAGTGGATATTACTCTAAATGTATGCATGTTAAAAATCTGAAACTTCATCAGTTAATGTCCCTACTCCCTGCACACATGTATGTAAAGTTGGGTCAATGTCAGAAAGTGAAAAATCAGTTAAAAAGTCAATTATGTGCCATTTCTGAATGCAAGCTCTTAGAAACAGCAGATTTGGACAGAGACATGGCTAAATTCAGCCACACCATGTATATGTAATTTCAAACAACTGTGTAACTCTGAAATATGTCTTTTATTATCAAATATAGAATGTGTGCAATCTGACAGAGGAGTGTCCTATCTGCAAGCCATAAAATGACATCCCTCTGACTCACAGTTCATTCCCCAATCAAATGATAAATGGAAGTTTGACCAATTAGAAGCTGAGAGAGAGGTAGGGTCAGTGATGCTAGAACACACCCACATTCTAAACACATAAAAGCAGACAGACAGGACAGATAGGGACCTTCAATTCCATCTGCAGCGGGACGCTCTGCCGTAAAAATCCATACTTACCTCCATCAACCTTCAGAGAGCAACATAGAGACTTCAAATCCATCAGGCCAGACCAGAAGCAGAGTAGAGCTGACCTGTTAGCAGAACCAGAGAGAGCTGACCCAGATCACTGTGAAGTGCAGAGACCAGAGGCGAGTCTAAAACCCTGACCAGATCCGTGATGAGGCCCATTTCACTCAAGAATATAGTGTGAGTACCTAGAAAACTGTGCAGAACCAATCTCCTAGTTAAAATAATATAATTCAATCTATTTAATCTAAGTAGAACTGCCTCCTAACTGTCACCTGTCATTTGTAAAGCTGTCACTTGTCATTTTTTAGCTGCAAAAGCTGCACTTGTCTTTTTGAACTTTAAAATTTCAAATCTGAAAAACGACCTTCACAAAATCGCTCATATCTCCGCAACCGTTTGTGCTAGAGACTTGCAATAACTTTCATCTGAAAGGTTAGAATCGTGGCTTTCCTATGAACCTAGAACCGCATTCCTACCCCTTATAGTTTTACCGCAATCGCGGAACACGCATTCGCGAATTTTACCGCGATTTGCAAATTTCTTCACATGTAAAAACTGCTGCTGCTTGCCTTCCATTTGCCAGAAATTCGTTTAACCTGCTAACTATCCCTGCCTCATTGCTAGTGTGAGCCTGGACTAATATTAACTAGATACCACTCACCCTGAACCTCTGAAAGGGAATTAAAAGCATTTCCAGCATATTTCTCATCCATTGCTAGCACATATCAAAGCATTTTGCCTGTGTTTTCAAAACTCCTATCTGTTTTCTGTAGTGTAAGCTTGCTGGGGTGAACTGATTTACATTGATTGCATTTCTGAGAACTGTGTGTATTCCTTCCATTTCCTTGCCTTGCATCAAGGGGGGGAGGGGATTGCCAGAGAAAAGTGATTACATTGTTTGGTTGAAATCATATTGAGTATTTTCTGTACTGCATTCATTGAATATTGCATCCACCTGAGCTTACATAAAGCATCCTCTACCACATTATACTTTTGTTCCTATTTACCAGTGTGCTACCTTATCCATTTCATGTCAACTCATTAGTGATTATAAGAAGTGTGCTAGTGCCAGATTCTCCGTTGTTGATCTTTATCATATCAGATTAAGTGTGCTATTCAATTATTAATTTATTATAAAGGGTGATATATATATATTTTAAATTATCAAATAAACCTTTTAAACTTGCAAAACAGAACTACTTCTTGGCTCAGTGGGGTCAGGGGGATTCCAAGAGAGGGGTGTTATATAGGGGTAGTCATCCAGAACGCATGAACTGGACCTAAAGATATATCAATAAGGGTTTTCATTCAGTATTATAGACTAGGCGTTGACTTAGCTGTAGTGTTGAATTGAATCCTCTTACAAATTGGGGGCTCGGGCCGGACGTCTGGGTTAGAATACCACTTGTGCAGCTTAATACAGTGTGCTAACTGACGGGATACATACATCCAGTCGGATCACCACGCTGCATTACGCTGTGAAGCATTCCTCAAAAGGGACACTCCAAGAAAAGTTCTGTTCTGCAAAAATAAAATACTAACTTCTGTAAGTCAGGACAGAGACCAATCTCTAGAATGACGACCTTGGTAGATATGAAAATAGCCAGAGAGCACTTCTTACATAAACTATTTGTGAGAGGTGAATGGGTTGAGCAGGGCCAGGATGCCTGGTTGCAGGCCATCACGCGACAGGTCACTGAAACAGGGTCAGACTCATGGAGAGATCAGGGTCCATTACATGTGGCCCTGAGTGAACTATATATGGCTCCTAAGGCCAAAGATGAACACGACAAGATTGTTAGGATAGCGGCATACCTGTACCTATATATGGGAGACATGCAGGATAGATGTGCTGAAAGCCAAAATCTGGCAAATAGGCAACAGATGGCATTACAGAAGGCCCAATCTGACCTGGTCTCTTCTGAGCAGAGGCTGCAGAGGAGCCAGGAGTCAGAAGATGATAGTAGGCAGCACATCATTAAAATAAAGAAGGATATGGATGTGCTGCAACAGGAAAAGGTAGAACAGGATACCAGATTTCTGGCCTTGCAGAAGGAATACCAAGAAGGTTTGGACTCCCTACTGCAAAACCAGAAAAAGCTGGAGCAACAACTGGACTTCAACAGGGTATGTGCTGAGCAGGTAGTCACCCTGCAAGGCCACCTAGATAGAGTGAAGGCAGAGAGCAACAAACTAATTCTGAAAGACCTGGATACCCAGGCAGAGTTTGATCAGGAGCGCCAGAATGCTGGTGCCTTCCAAAGGCAAAGGGACGACCTGGCGGCACAGATGCAGGCTCTCAGTCAGGAAAGGGATACCTTAGGCCAGGAAGTCTGCCATTTAAAAAGAAAAATGGAAGAAAATCACCTGACCCACCAGGGACTGGGTGACCTCCAAAAAGAACACCAGAACTTGCTAGAGCACACCAGGAGGGTGGAGGATGCTCTAGCAAGAAAGGAGCAGGCCAATAGGGACACAGCTCAGGAGGTAACCCTCCTGCAGCAAAGACTGGCCCAGTTCTCCAGGACCAACCAGGAAGCACAGAGGGAAAATGAGGCCCTCTGCCAGCACAATGAGAGGCTCCAGCAACAGGTAGCGATGCAGGAGAAACTGATAGAGTCGAGTAAGGCCTTAACAGAGGAACTGAAAGCACAAATGCAGGCTCTTGCATTGCAACAGGGAGCAGGGGCGGATAGAGATGAGGTCCGCTGGGAAAGAGAGACTCCTGACCATAACTGCAGGAGCCCTAACCCCAGGGGCCTTCATCTCCCCCAGTCCCTGGACTCTACCACCCCCATGTCCCCTGGCGCACATGAGCACAGGGCCGCAGGGATGGCAGATTACTATCCAGCTAGGAGTATGGGGCTCATAGGCCAGTACCACTCAGGAATGGAGGGGTGGGCATCCGGGTATGGGCACCCAAGTACAGTACAGTTCAATGGGGAACCCCAGGAGAGTAGGCCCATTAAGGGCATCCTGAAAACCTCTGCCCAGTTAGGTCAGTGGAGGGGGTACCCATCAAATCCTGGCAGCAAGGAGGAATCTGAAGACTCCTCTGAACTGCGCAGGACACAGGAGACCAGGTCCCCACATTCTGCCAGCCATTCCCAGGCTCGCAGAATCCGGGAAAACCTGGAAGAACAGACGGGAACCTCTGGGAGCAGTGCCTCTGAGTCCGAGGAAGAATGGACAAGGGTTACCCGAACCAAAAAGGCCAATAAGGCAAAAAGGGCCTTGCTTAAGGACCCCTTAAAGCAGATTAAGGCGATCAGGAGCGTCATCACGCCTTACCATAAGAACGCTAAGTATTCTGTTTGGGAGCACTTAGAGTTGTTTGAACAAATGATGGAGACTTTCCATTTGAAGGACAGCCAAAGCTGTATTCAATATGTAAAGTGGACATTCTCCCCGGAATACTCCAGTTTCTTTGCGGGGCTGGAGGACCAAAATCATTTAAGATGGTCCACATATAAGGCGGCCATCCTGAAACATTTTTCTGTTCACAGAAATCCTCAAGAGGCTCGCAAGGCAGCCTACAATTTGCAATGTGGGGAGGATCAGGCCCCACAAGAATTTGTGCAGGAGTTAAAGCGTGCTTTTGCACAGACCACAAGAAGGGTGCGCACGGATAGCAGGGAATTTATAAATACGTTTTTCCATGCCTTGCCCAAATATATCATGACCCAGCTCGTGAGGGATTTTCACGAGAAAAGATCTTTAGACTGGGTCATTGAACAGGCTACCCGGATCTATGAGGTGCAGAAACCGATAGATAGCAAAAGTAATGCCCAGAAAAACCCCAAAGCCAACAGCACCCCTGCTGCTGCCAAGGTGGCAGAGGTAAAGGTCACCCCCGTTTTGGATTTGGAGATGGGGGGGCCTAAAAACCTGCCTGCACCTAATAATGCTAGGCCCAGGAGGTCCTCGGGTCAGTCACAGACAGGGAGCCAAGGAGGCAGCCCCACAAATGGGGTCCCTCGCTCTCCTGATTATGTAAGTCCCCGTTACAAGGGAAATCGACCCATCCTGGGTTATGTGTGGACTCCTCCAGCCCAAGGGGGGGGATCCAGACAAGCACCTAACCCAGGGAACTTCCCTCCAAACTTCCCACAGGAGGGCAGAAATTTACCAAACCCTGGGCAGAACTTTTTCCCCAGATATCCACCCGACTTTCAGCCCCAAAACCATCCATCCTTCTTTCCCCAATTCCCTGAGCCCAGACCACTGAATCCGGGAGAGGGGAGGCCAAGGGTGGAGGGGTACCCAAATCTTCCCAACCCGGGGTATTACCAGAGGAGGGACAGCTACCCTTCCCGGGATCAGCCCAGGGGAGAAAACAGGGCCCCGTATCAGCCTGAGCGGGTTTCCCAGTTAGAGCGCCAGGTTCAAAACATGGCGCGGGATCTGGGTCACATACTGAGGGCTCAGCAGAACCCTCAGATGGGCGTGCCGGCGCAGAACGCACCCAACTCTGGACCTGGTGCTCCAGAACAATGACGGGGGCAGCACCCCGATAACTCACCGGTTCCCAGGGAGGAGGCACAAAGGGAAGGGGGGTGTAAAGCCTTGGAGGAAGCTTCCTTCCTCACTTGTAAACAGCCCCTGGAAACCCAGGAACCAGAAACAAAATCTCTTGCCCCGGAAAGTCTGCCTCCTAAGGAGCAGAGGGGGGGTAGGAGAAACAAAAGACCCAAACAGACTCAGTTTGAGGAGGAGGTACAGATCTTCCAATTTGAGGGAGAGGGATCCTCAGAGGATCCTGGGGAAAGGATCTTCTCCTTCAGAGAGGGGGGAACTCCTCCCAAAGAAAAATGGGTCCCTAGGAATGCAAATCCAGACTGGGGAGATGTGGAGACTGAGCTACCGCCGCCCACCATCTCATCCCAGAACCAACAGCAAGAAAATCCCCTGGTTCAAACCCATCCTGGTGACTGCCTCCAAAAAGGGGGGGGCGGCTCAGAACCGGAGCCAGGGGAACCCACAATGGCTCTGATCTCCAGTTGCCAACTTTTTCTTTCAGATTCCCAAGACTCTCCACAGAATTCTGCCCAAATCTCTTCGCTAGCAATGTCCAAAACCAGAAAATTAGCCCACCAGTTGTCCAAAAATGTACATTATCTGTGCCCCCTTGAGGAGAAGGAGGGAAGATATTATGCCCCGGTACAAGTACAGGGGCAGGGTACAATTTTGGCACTGGTGGACACTGGATCTCAAGCTACCCTTCTGTCCAGAAGGGCTTTTGACGAACTGAATGCAGGAAGGGGAGAGAATTACCAAATTCCTCTCACCTCTCTTCCTGGACAACTGCAGAACTTTGACGGGAAGGAAATTCCCGTCGAGGGGACGGCAGATTTGGACATTAAAATTGGGCGACATAAGTTGAAACACCCGGTCATAGTTGTGACCCCAGAGAAATACCCATGGCACTTAAAGGGTTAAACGGCACCTGCCACATGGTTGAACAAAAATCTGACCAAGTAGAATTTCACTTCCAGAATAGCCAAATTCCAGATGTGACAGTAATAGCAGTAGGACAAGAGACTGGTGGTGGAGGGTCCTCTCTATTTCTGAAAATCAACCTTCCTTCCAGTCTAAAGTGGTACTCCACGCTGGAAGGAAACACTCTGAAATTCTATACCAATCCACAATCTGAAACTCCCACTCCTATAGTCCAGAAAGATGTGAAATCAGCTCAGAGCCTGGCTGATATTCAGCAAATTGGAGAGCAGTTGTTCATCCCTGTTCAGTTAAATGATGGGAAGGACTCTGTTCTCGCTCGAGTGTGTGTGAACAACGGTAAGAGCTTCATCAGCGAAGCCATGTTCCGCCAACTCCCAAAAGATCCAGCCATTCCCACCTTCAAACTGATAGACAAATGGGAAATGGACCTGGAAGCACCTAATTCCAAACATCTCCTGCCAAGCAGGTGTATGCTCAAAATCTCCATTGGCAACAAGAGCATAGTCCACAATTGTTGGGTCGTGCGAGACGTCCCTGCCGCCTTTTACTTAGGCAGTGACATTCTCAATCGCTTTGCCATTAGTTTGGACCTAATAAACTTCAAAGCTTGGTCCCGATTAGCGGATAATCCCATGGGCTTTGATGATCCAGAAAAAGCATTTAGGTCAGCTCAATTGCTACCTTATGCAGTTGAAATTCAGGTTAAAGAGGAAGTCACCATCCCAGAAAGGACCCGACAATTCTCCCTGGAAGTGAGAGTTAAAAGGGGACAAGAGTTGAAAAACCCTGATGCTTACATACATCTAAATGCTTCTCTCCAACAGCAAGGGTTGGGGGTAAACCCAACACCATTAGTCAACATAGAACATGACACCATTCCAATAGAGGTGGATAACAGCGACTTAAAGAGTATTACTCTAGCCGCAGGCACCATTATTGGAATGGCGGTTGATGACCGACATTTCTCCATTGATCTTAGAAATGAACTGTTAGGACCAATCCCCAAGGACTGTTTTGACAGTGACAGTGAGGACAATACAACACCAGACAGGATTTTTACCCGGCATGGGGGGAACTTCCTGGTGTACACTTCCTGCCCTTATGGTAAGGAAGATGTGACTTGTGAATTCAGGAGGGATGAGGTGATTTTCCAGGTTCATGAAGGCTGCCTTGCCCACCTGAAGCCTCCGGTCCAAATCAGCACTCTGACCAGGGACTTCTCCACCCAGCTGGAGGAGGCCGCTGAAATAGCCAAACCAGAAGTCTTTCCAGGCTTCAGGCAGATGGTGGAAGAGAGAGTCAACCTAGCTGATGCCTGTGTGACTCTGGAACAAAAGCAAAAGTTGAAACAAGTTTTCTTGGATTTCCAAGATCTCTTTGCGGTAGACTCATATGACTGTGGTCGCACCGACATCCACACAACCACAATCCCCACGGACCCTGGCATGACTCCAGTGTTTGTGAAGCAATATCGCTTGCCTCTCGCATCAATGGAGTCCCTTACCGAAATAATTAAGAACCTTGAGTCCCGGGGAATAATCCGTCCCGTCCACAGCACCTTCAATAATCCGGTGCTGGGAATATTGAAGCCAAACGGCCAGTGGAGACTCTGCGCCGACCTCAGGGAGCTCAACAAACGGGTCCATACTTCCCGATGGCCTCTGCCCTACATTGACCAATGGCTGGCCCAGATCCAGGGGTCACAGGTATTCACTGCAATAGACCTGACCAATGGATACTGGACTGTGCCTGTCAGTAGGGAGGACCAATACAAGCTGGCTTTTACCTTTGGGGGCCAGCAGTACACATGGACCCGGACTCCCTTCGGATACCTCAACTCCGGCAATGAATTCAACATTTTTCTACACAAGGCCATGCCCGACTTGGGTGCAAGGGGTAACCTGGCTTATGTAGATGATGTCCTCATCAAAAGCTCAACTGTTGAGGAACACATAGCGGAGATCCGTTATGTTCTGACACAGTTGAGGGCCGCCGGAGCAAAACTTTCCTTTCAGAAAGCACAGTGGTGTAGAACCCGTGTTAATTTCTTGGGGCATGAGATTACTCCTCAGGGCCTCTGTCCCCAGGAAAAGAAAGTGGAAGCACTTCAGAAACTGAAAGACCCCACAACTCTGCGGGAACTAAGGAGCCTCCTTGGACTGACTAATTACAGCAGAAAGTTCATTGAGGGCTACGCAGAGATCACCAGACCCCTGATTCATCTCCTGAAGGGGGGGGTCAAGTGGGAATGGGGTCCAGAACAAGCCGAGGCAGTAAAACAACTCAAAAGAAGCCTCTCACAAGCGCCTTGCCTAGCTTACCCGGTCAGAAACAAGGAGTTCTTCCTGGAGACAGGGTTCTCTAATACGTGCTTGACGGCAGTATTATATCAAAAGCATGACAAGGTCAATAAAGTAATCTCCTATGCGAGCAAAACTTTATCCTCTGTGGAGGAAAAATTCAACGATTGTGAGAAGGCACTCCTGGCAACGGTGTGGGCATTGAAGAATTACCGCCCGTTTATCCAGGGGGAACACATCATAGTGGAGACTCCACACCAGCCTCTGCAATATCTCCAAAGTGACAGAATCTGGACCGGAAATGTGAGTAATTCCCGAATTACTTCCTGGATTCTGTCAATGCAAGGCTTTCCTGTGGAAGTCAGATATGGCCAAAACAAGAAGAGTCCCCTCGCGCAAGGTCTGGCTGACTTGCATGATTGTGCCAGAGAAAACTATCTCGAGGACGAGAGTCTAAAAATAAAGGACAACACGGAGGCATACCTTAATTCCCCACACAAAGTCTTTGAAGAAGACAAGTGTGAGGGAATGCCCACTGTCTATGTGGATGGATGCTCTTACCGTGTTGACAACGACGGGGAGAAAGAACTGGTGGCTGGCGTAGGGAATGCATGGGTGAATGAGTCCCCAGAACCCTCCGCTGGATACAAAATTGGTCCCCGAAGTAGTCAGGTGGCAGAATTGATGGCTGTGCATCAGGCCATCCTCACTGCTGTCCAGCATCAACTCCATGAACTGGTCATAATCACAGATTCGGATTATGTACGGAACGGGTTCGTGGAGCACCTGGTTAATTGGAAAACCAGAGGCATGTTATGTGCTAACAACAAACCCTTGAAACATGGGAAGTTGATCCAAAACATTGATGATCTGGTCACATCGAATGGGATGACCATCTATTGGAAGAAGAATAAGGGTCATTCCAAAGTAGAGGGACCAGACAAAACTGGAAATGACTTAGCGGATCAGCTGGCCAAAACCGGAGCCATCCAAGGGGATCTAATTGAGAGTGAGTCCCTGTTGGGGGAAATCCAGGTCACTGCTATCACTAGGTCCCAGACAAATGCTCACAACGACCTTTCAATTGCACAATGGAGTAAGGAGACCCCTGATGCTGATTTGATTACTGCTCAGAAGGGGGATCCAATAATTGGTAAATTTTACCAGCACCTTGAGGACCCTGAGAACTTTCCCCTGACGGATACCGATTACATTGGGAAAGAGGACCTAAGAGTGTTGATGAAATGTCCAAAAATGTTCCGGGTCCAAGACGGTTTGTTGGTAAGGAAATCCAAAGCTGGCCACGACCAGTGGGTGGTTCCTACCTCATTCCGAAGCCTGATGTTAAGTCACGCCCATGATGCGGCCACCGCCGGTCATAGGGGGTTTCACACAACATTGGAAATCTTAAGAGAGGTTGCATACTGGCCACACATGGGGCAGGACCTCGACCAATACTTGAAGGGGTGTCTTGTGTGTGCACAATTTCAGCCATCATCCCTCACGCACCGCGCGCCTCTCCAAAAGAGGGGGATGACACTGCCATGGTCAGATTTACAAATCGACTTTGTAGGCCCTGTGATTCGCTCGGCTAGGGGGAATAAGTACATGTTGACTGTGACATGCTTGTTTACCAAGTGGGTGGAATGTCTCCCAGCCCCAAATTGCAAGGCAGAAACTGCAGCTGCCTTGATGATTAACCACATCTTTTCCCGTTTTGGTCTACCTCAAAGGATTGAGTCAGACAGAGGTAGCCACTTCACCAGTGAAGTAATGACAAAGATGTGGGAGATACTGGGGGTCAAAAGGAAGTTGCATATTGCTTATCGGCCAGCTTCTTCTGGGGCAGTAGAGAGATATAACCGGACAATTGTGAGCATATTAAAGAAGTTTGTGGCAGATTCTGGGCCAAGTTGGGATATCCGATTACCTCTGGTCCTAATGGCTATCAGATCTACCCCTTCATCTGCAACCAAAATGTCACCATTTGAGTTGATGACTGGGCGCAAGATGGTGCTTCCTCAGCATTTGCTCTACAGGACCCAAGAGCAGACACTGATAAATGCCTCCACTACTCATGAGTATGTGGAGAATTTAAGGAAACACCTCCAACATGCTTTTGCTTATGCTCAGCGGAATCTAGAAAGATCAGCTGATAGCATGAAGACCCATTATGACCTGAAAACTTCCAGGAAGGAATATCAGGTGGGAGACCGGGTCTATCTATACAACTTCCAAAGGAACCAGGCCAAGCAGCGCAAATTTTTGCCTACATGGAAAGGACCCTTTGAGATCGTCGATAAGATCTCCCCTGTGGCCTACAAGATCCGCATCCCCAAAGGCGGTTCGGCAGAGGGGGAAGACAAGTGGGTCCACATAAACCAGTTGAAATGTTGCCATCCCAGGCACACTCTGCAACAACTGGAGGAATCCTCTGGAATCCTAGCGGGTACTGTATCAGACTAATTCAGTTCCAATCATAAAACATACCACATCTAGTCTCTAAAATATTGTGATTTGCATGAAACTGTCTCTTAGTTATACTGTTTTTTTTTCAAAATAAGAATGTAATGTTTCGTTATGATGAAATGCATATGCTGCCCCACTATCTCAACAGTGGTGGAAGAAATGTCTATGAGTAGATATTGCCGCTTTTGCTTTATCATCCTAGGAGAGATGAAACCATGAAGAATGACCAAGAAGGACGATCCGGAGACCGGGAACGAAGATCCAATGGGCCCAGTGGACCGCCCAATACTCCCATCAGGACCGGCGAGGAGAACCGATCGATCCAACCGGATGGAGGAAAAGATGCTGAACTGTGCCATCTATTGGAAGAAGATGAGGAAACATCCCAGGTCTTGCGAGTCCCATTCGTGAAATAGAATGGCCATCGCAAGAGGGGGGCTTGTGGGATGTATTTACCCATGCATCCGAGCCCTACCTCAAAACTGTGCAGTACTGACATGGAAAACCTCATGATGGCCAGAGCTTCCCAGAAAATGCACAGGGAAATGCATGAAGAATAGGCTGCCACTCATTTTTGCCGATGTTATGGGCACAGAAGGACACTGCCTAAAATCACCATTGGACTACCCGCACAGTAGTCTGAAACCATTGGGAATGGCAATGCTGATTGCCAAATGCAACCTAGAATTGTTGGGAATTCATTTTCTTAAATCCCAAAAATGGGTGCAGTACCAGTACTCACCACTATCCAAAAGCCGGCAGTTTAAAACCACCCTGTGTTTCTCTGAAGGCAGGCTCAAACTGTCTATTTTAAACATTGCAACACATCTAAAAACTCACTGGACACCAGCAGACATTTGGTAGAATGGAGTGTTGTGTGCCTACAAAATCTGGGAAATGAAGAGCCCAAAACAATGCTTATAACAAAACTGCTATGGAGCCAGCAGTTTAAATTGCACTGGATTTAAAGACACTAAAATCGAAAATGTTTAGATTAAATGAGTGACCTATGTTTGGTGTCACATGCCTTTGTAACTGTTTAAATGTCATAGTTTTAAACTTAGAATCAGCCTTCTAGCTGCATATGTGAAAATGTTTAGTTTTATTTGAATGCAGAAACTGGGGAACAGAAATGACAGCTTAAAGAGATTCCAATTTGCCTGGCAACTACCCCCATCAGGAGTGAAACTTGAGTCACAGCTGTGTTCCCAGGCCTAGCTGCCCTTTTGCTGCTCACACTAAGGATATGCCATCTATCTGATAATTGAATTACCTGTGCTCTGCAGGAAAGTGAACAAAGCCCTGTCCTGGCTCAGGAAAAGGTTTTATTGGCAGGAGTCGTAAATGGTCGTAAAAAGTGGCTTCCTCCTGAGGAAAGGGGAGGGGCACTGCCTGTGAGAGCAAGCTGGCTTGGCAGAACTGGAAAAACCAGTATTTCTACCTTGTGCTGAGAGGAAACCACACCCCTTTGTAGCCAGAATATTGTTTAGAAAAAGATGAATAACTCATAGTACGGACATGTGAAAATTTTATAAATGACACCATAATTCTTGTGATTTTTCTGCCCACATTTTAAGAGGTTTTTCGACCCGGTGGCGTGTTCAGGGGGGTTTTAGCGGAAAAGTGGATATTACTCTAAATGTATGCATGTTAAAAATCTGAAACTTCATCAGTTAATGTCCCTACTCCCTGCACACATGTATGTAAAGTTGGGTCAATGTCAGAAAGTGAAAAATCAGTTAAAAAGTCAATTATGTGCCATTTCTGAATGCAAGCTCTTAGAAACAGCAGTTTTGGACAGAGACATGGCTAAATTCAGCCACACCATGTATATGTAATTTCAAACAACTGTGTAACTCTGAAATATGTCTTTTATTATCAAATATAGAATGTGTGCAATCTGACAGAGGAGTGTCCTATCTGCAAGCCATAAAATGACATCCCTCTGACTCACAGTTCATTCCCCAATCAAATGATAAATGGAAGTTTGACCAATTAGAAGCTGAGAGAGAGGTAGGGTCAGTGATGCTAGAACACACCCACATTCTAAACACATAAAAGCAGACAGACAGGACAGATAGGGACCTTCAATTCCATCTGCAGCGGGACGCTCTGCCGTAAAAATCCATACTTACCTCCATCAACCTTCAGAGAGCAACATAGAGACTTCAAATCCATCAGGCCAGACCAGAAGCAGAGTAGAGCTGACCTGTTAGCAGAACCAGAGAGAGCTGACCCAGATCACTGTGAAGTGCAGAGACCAGAGGCGAGTCTAAAACCCTGACCAGATCCGTGATGAGGCCCATTTCACTCAAGAATATAGTGTGAGTACCTAGAAAACTGTGCAGAACCAATCTCCTAGTTAAAATAATATAATTCAATCTATTTAATCTAAGTAGAACTGCCTCCTAACTGTCACCTGTCATTTGTAAAGCTGTCACTTGTCATTTTTTAGCTGCAAAAGCTGCACTTGTCTTTTTGAACTTTAAAATTTCAAATCTGAAAAACGACCTTCACAAAATTGCTCATATCTCCGCAACCGTTTGTGCTAGAGACTTGCAATAACTTTCATCTGAAAGGTTAGAATCGTGGCTTTCCTATGAACCTAGAACCGCATTCCTACCCCTTATAGTTTTACCGCAATCGCGGAACACGCATTCGCGAATTTTACCGCGATTTGCAAATTTCTTCACATGTAAAAACTGCTGCTGCTTGCCTTCCATTTGCCAGAAATTCGTTTAACCTGCTAACTATCCCTGCCTCATTGCTAGTGTGAGCCTGGACTAATATTAACTAGATACCACTCACCCTGAACCTCTGAAAGGGAATTAAAAGCATTTCCAGCATATTTCTCATCCATTGCTAGCACATATCAAAGCATTTTGCCTGTGTTTTCAAAACTCCTATCCGTTTTCTGTAGTGTAAGCTTGCTGGGGTGAACTGATTTACATTGATTGCATTTCTGAGAACTGTGTGTATTCCTTCCATTTCCTTGCCTTGCATCAAGGGGGGGAGGGGATTGCCAGAGAAAAGTGATTACATTGTTTGGTTGAAATCATATTGAGTATTTTCTGTACTGCATTCATTGAATATTGCATCCACCTGAGCTTACATAAAGCATCCTCTACCACATTATACTTTTGTTCCTATTTACCAGTGTGCTACCTTATCCATTTCATGTCAACTCATTAGTGATTATAAGAAGTGTGCTAGTGCCAGATTCTCCGTTGTTGATCTTTATCATATCAGATTAAGTGTGCTATTCAATTATTAATTTATTATAAAGGGTGATATATATATATTTTAAATTATCAAATAAACCTTTTAAACTTGCAAAACAGAACTACTTCTTGGCTCAGTGGGGTCAGGGGGATTCCAAGAGAGGGGTGTTATATAGGGGTAGTCATCCAGAACGCATGAACTGGACCTAAAGATATATCAATAAGGGTTTTCATTCAGTATTATAGACTAGGCGTTGACTTAGCTGTAGTGTTGAATTGAATCCTCTTACAGGCCCTACAGACACTTCTGTATAGCACTAAGAGCCGCTTTATTGTGCCAGATGGGGACTTTTTAGAGGACCATGTAGATGTGTTTTTCCTGGCTCCTGCCCCCTCAGTGCTGTCATATTGGAACAGCAGGAGAAGAAGAACTATGTGTGGGACCTCATGTGTTGTCCCAATAAAGCATTGAGTGTATGACAGACAATATGCACTCAGGCAACCATATCGAATGTACCCTCGTACTGAATAAGTGGAAGGATGTCAGCATGCACCAATACACATCATGTAGCGCTGAGTGAAATGTGACGAGGGCAGAGTGATGTCATGAAGAAAATATACAAAAAGATATGCAAATACGACGATGTAACTGAAAGTGACAATAGAAACATGTATGAAATGATAAAGTAATCATATACAAAGAAGATGAAGTAGCTTGCTGACCAATAAGTGTAAATATGCAGTAACACAAGGTAAATGAGACATATAGAAGCTTGCTACCAAAGAAAATGTAACGTGGCAAGGATGGACATGATAGAAAGATGAATGTTGGCTCGTGTAAAGATTCAATCCAGCTACCTCAGAAACAGACCAGGTGTGCAGAGTCAGGAGACGTTGGAGAAACAGTTTTGTTTTGTGTGTAAAATAAAGAGGAGTCTATGTTGGCCTGGGATCAAGGGTGCTATTTTATGGAATAGTTGCAAGGCATACAGGGAGGCAGATTGATGAGCCATGTATGTAAGACATATTTCTCTTAGATTAAAGAAGAAGAAAACATTTTCAAGTGCCAAGTATTGGAGGATTAACAATGGATGAGGCTCCTACAAGATGGAGTGAGCAAGCCTAAAGAAACCAGGGGGAGCAAGGGCACCCAGCATAAGTAAATCAAATAGCAGTAAATAGGAGGTTGAAAGGGACACATTTGCTGTCTCCTCACATGTGATTCAGAAGTCGAAAACAAGGGCTATTCACTAAGCTCTGGATGAATATAGTGATGTGCTCACAGTCCCTCGAGTGCCCTAGAATGGAGAGAAGACTTGAAGGTCAACTACAGATGGGAAACTTTGGCTTATGGTTGGACTGATGAGAGATGATGGACTAATTGGGAAAGTGGGGCGTAATCTGACGTGACTCAAGCACCTGGGTTACGCTTTGCTTACTTGCTGCTAACGAGCCGAAAGTCCAAGGTTGCGTGGGAATGCCAAACAATGAGCAGGCCTATGGGGCAAAATGCTATACAATGTTGCATAGACCAATCCACTCCCATTTTCTCTGCTATAATCAATATAATAGGTATTTAGAGGTAGTTCAAGGCATGCCCTACTGATAAGGGGTAGCCAATGAAGTACTAACCCCTATGCATGCCATAGATACATATGTTCCGTTAACCAATCCTTCCTGTCAATAGGTTTTGCAGTTTGCCACGTAGGATGACATCATAGTTGATGCATATTGGGGTATAAAACCTTTGTAAAATCAAGTTTGTGTGTGAGTGTGCAAGCATCAGTCCATAGTTTGTCAGTTTGCCCTGCTTTATTGAATTGAAAATCAAGTCGTATTTTGCCTATTCTTTGAGTCTGTCCGGTTATTTGGTCTGAGATCTTTATTGGTAATTCCATCTAGCACAAGAAACACTTCAAGGTGTGAAAGCACAACTTCTTTGCTGAAGTCAAGCACTTGGGTATCTTTACATCTTTGTTTAATGAACCTTTTGGAGCTTGATTGTAGTAGACTTCACCAGCAGACACCTGTGCTGCCCCCTGGTCTGCTCCGCCAGCTTTCCCTCTCTCTCTGCTGATGTTAAGTTGATCATGCAGTTGTGAATGGAAACTTTATGTGCCTAGCATTGAACTAGACAGCAACATTATGTACATCAATGACTATGTTCTTTTGGGAGTTATGACTAGGGGAACAATATGTATCATCACTGTCTATGGAGATAGAATGCAGGCGTGGGGCATTTCACTTATGCATATTTTACGGGTATCAACACTAAAAAGAACCTGCTTTTTTTTGCTGTAAATTACAGTAAACAGGTACAGAAGAGACACTACTCACATACAGTTATTCGCCCCAGATACATAGCCAGATTAAAAAAAAAAAAAGTTTTCAACCTGTGTATACACATTGGATATTATGAGTTTACAATGAGCGATTAAGAAATTGGCTAAAGGTTTGTATTTTAACCAAATGCTAAATAAAAAAATTAAAAATAAATGAGGTTACACAAAGTGGCCACACAGTCTCTTCCACAAAAACAATAGTTTGCAGTGCACATCTAGACTGCTGTAATAAGATGGAGGCTATGCTTATTTGGATTAGGTCAATCACCAAGCACATGATAACTTTACAGAAGATAAAGCATTACTTGGTATTGCATACTAAGAGACTCCAGTTGTCTCCCAGCTTTATGGGTGCAGTTTATAGATCACCCAAGACTTCTCTTTGCGTGTGGAGCAATGGTGCTAGTCAGCCTTGTGAGCCAAGCTGCAGGGGCTGGGAGCTTTATGTTACATTTCTGGATTTTACACCACATTCTGCTGTTGTTTCTAGGGTCTCTTGATGCTCTGGCAGATCTGAAAAGCGGTAGAGGAGGTAGGTTAGTGAAGCGGGAGGTAGAGGAGGTAGGTTAGTGAAGCGGGAGGGACCCTGTGATTTCCCTTAAGACATGCAAATCAGATTTACCCAGAATCTGTGTGCACGTTTGTTTCTAGGTGTATTGTGTGATGAGCATTGCGACATTTGTATACAGAGGGAGCCTTTTGTGCCCATCGTTGTAGAACGCATTGGTTGGGGCTGTGGTATTTAAGTGGGTTGTAGAGGTATCGTGTTCTGTTTGTGTTAGGTTTTCTTGTAGAGGTATTGGATGCTCAGTGTGAGTGGCTTAGTTGTTCTCTGTATAATGTGTGTTGAGAGTAAAGGTTGGCATCATTCGTGCATAGAGGATGATGGAGGGAAACGTGGATTACTTGGAGCATCTCTCTCGTGTGGCCGTCTTGATGTCTTGGAGGAGTGGTCCCTTGTTCGACCTTTCGGTGGTGGTGACTTAGAGTGAGGTACTTGTGATGAGATACGGCTACGCCTTTGTGGCAAGGGACAATGTGCAGTGATTGGTCCTGGATTAGAGTGTGGAAAAACGGGGAGGAGAGGAAGACATGGGGGCACATAGAGAAGCGGATACCAAGTAAAGAGATGGTGAGAAGTGTTCTAGTGTAAAGTTCAGAGCATTGGTTACAGAGAGGAAAGGGTCCCAGTGAGGCTATTAGAAACAACCCCAAGTGTTGCAATGTCAAATTGTGATTTCTAGGAGCCAGTCATGCACATTCAATTGGAAAATCACATTCTGGCACTAACAGCTTTGGGTATCTGAGCCAATGACCATAGGTACACTCCTTGCAGTGGCACTATTGCCCACCAAGCCATATTGCCCTGAGCAGTTGGGATGGCACAAGTAGATTCTTCATGGAGTGAAACAGCAAATTATTTTCAACAGAAATTCTTATTCAGTGCAGTAATTGCTGCCATTTCTGCTGTGCACAATATGATGCACTAGCTTTAGCTCAAAACTACAGGGAGGCCTTTATAAAGAGAAGCACCCCTGCACTTTCAGTGAGGTGGGCGCTGTGTAAATTAAGTACTGAAGCTTTGAGTTCTTGCCCCCACATGTAGAAACATCTGATTCTCTAGAATGCTCCTGCACCTGCATGCACTTGGGAAACAAATAAACCGTAAATGCATTATTTTTATATGAATGCTATCAAATTGTCTGACAATCAGTCTCAAGTCCTTTTTTAAAGCATCCACTTTCTAATAGTATAATAGATAATTCAATCCAAAAGTCTTCAAACCTAAATCATTATTTCATTAGTAATATTTTTTTTAAATGATATTCAGCCGCAGCAGATGAAAAAGTTCTATGATTTACCAGAAATATCAGAAAGTGACATATTGAAATGGCACATTTTTATAGATTATTGATGTTGATGCTCTAATACCAGTCAACCAGGCATTAAAAGCTGCATGCTATGTTCATTACACTAGGCCTTAAAGTATTTTCAAAGAGTTATATGGTAATTATTTGTGCCTGCCGTCAATGAGTGTTAAAGGCCCATTAGAAACTATGCATTTTCACTTGTCATTACATACACATGGAAATTCAGACCAATCACACTAGGGGAACTTTAGACTAATTACACATATGCCCTATTCATATTTTTTTTATTGACACGTTTTTTTAAATTTACAAAGTGTGTATAGTGCCAACGTCTAGAGGGTGTTTGGACGCTTCGGTAACTAGAAAGAGAAAGTCACCTAAAGGGAGTTGGTAGATATTTTCAAAATAACAGAAGCTAAATGTTAAAACTTAAGCAAAACAGATGAGTGTTTAATGGGTTATTAAAGGAGGTGAGCTGGGTGGGAATCCTCAAAAATAAGAAAGATCAGTTCTAGCGGCTTGAACTGCTAATGTTTTCCTGAGTTGAGTGAGTCATTGGCGTGTTAAGAAGGTGCAATTCAGAAGAACGTACATAAGCAACTGAAATGTAAGAAGGGTCCTGGATGTTTAGGTATGAGGGCTCTGCACTACACATGATCTTGTGGTTCAAGGGGGCCACCCTATTGTCTTTCATACCTGCTTGAATTTAGATCTCAATGCAGGACTGAGGCAGCTAATCTCTTGGTGGTGGACACAGCATTATAAATACTGCATTAAGGGTTGGGCCTTGGAATCTAATATGGTAAACCATGAGGCAATCCTGACCATCTTTGCAAAATGGATGAGATGAGAGGTAAGGTCATGGAGTGGTATAGCGGACAGGAGGGTGATTGGGCAAGCAGCTTGTGTGATGTCCGCGGACATCTGACGTGCTCTCTCATTGGATGCGGTGGAAGTGTGCAGTGCGTCTGGCTTCAGAGACGCCCGCCATCTTTGTTCCTCGCATGAGAGGCTTTGTATCCCGCCTGCACAGTAAGTCCCCCACCCCCGCTCATGCCTGTGTCTGTCTCCTGTTCCTCCCACCCCCCCCGCTCATGCCCCGTGTGTCCTTCTTGTCACCCCCACTCATGCTGCGTGTCTTCCCTTTTCCTCCAGCCCCCACTCATGCCATCGGCACACGGTGGCCAGCGGAGGGCCAAGGAGCGGAATCTGCCACCTGCACACGAACGCTGTGTGTCTTTCACCCTCCCGCCCAACCCCCGCTCATGTCCGTGTGTCTTTCTGACTCCCACCCACCCCCTGCTCATGTCCTTGTGTCTTTCTCCCTCCCGCCCACCCCCGCTCATGTCCGTGTGTCTTTCTCCCTCCCGCCCACCCCCCGCTCATGCCCCGTGTGTCTCTCCCCCTCCCGCCCACCCCCCGCTCATGCCCCGTGTGTCTCTCCCCCTCCCGTCCACCCCCAGCTCATGCCCCGTGTGTCTCTCTCCCTCCCCTCCACCCCCGCTCATGCCCCGTGTCTCTCTGCCCTTCCCTCCACCCCCCGCTCTTGCCCCGTGTGTCTATCTCCCTCCCCCCTGCTCTTGCCCCATGTGTCTTTCCCCCTCCAGCCTACCCCCACTCTTACCCTGTGTCTCTTTCCCCCTCTCGCCCACCCCCACTCTTGCCCCATGTCTCTTTCCCCCTCCTGCCCACCCCCGCTCTTGCCCCATGTCTCTTTCCCCCTCAGGCCCACCCCCGCTCTTGCCCCGTGTCTCTTTCCCCCTCCCGCCCACCTCTGCTCTTGCCCCATGTCTCTTTCCCCCTCCCGCCCACCCCCGCTCTTGCCCCGTGTCTCTTTCCGCCTCCAGCCCACCCCCAGGCTTGCCCCATGTCTCTTTCCACCTCCCGCCCACCCCCGCTCTTGCCCTGTGTCTTTCCCCCTCCCACCCACCCCCGCTCTTGCCCCGTGTCTTTCCCCCTCCCGCCCACCCCCGCTCATGCCCCGTGTGTTTCCCTCTCCCGCCCACCCCACCTCATGCCCCATGTGTCTCTCCCCCTCCTGCCCACCCCCCCTCATGTCCCGTGTGTCTCTCCCCCTCCTGCTCATGCCCCGTGTGTCTCTCTCCCTCCCCCCATCCCCCACTCATGCCCCGTGTGTCTCTCTCCCTTCCCCCCACCCCCTGCTCATGCCCCGTGTGTCTCTCTCCCTCCCCCCACCCCCCGCTCATGCCCCGTGTGTCTCTCTCCCTCCCCCCACCCCCCGCTCATGCCCCGTGTGTCTCTCTCCCTCCCACCCACCCCCCGTTCATGCCCCGTGTGTCTCTCCCTCCCGCCCACCCCCCGTTCATGCCCCGCGTGTCTCTCTCCCTCCCGCTCACCCCCCGCTCATGCCCCGTGTGTCTCTCTCCCTCCTGCCCACCCCTGCTCATGCCCCGTGTGCGTCTCTCCCTCCCCCACCCCCCGCTCATGCCCCATGTGTCTCTCTCCCCTTCCCCCCACCCCCCGCTCATGCCCCGTGTCTGTCTCCTGTTCTCCCCACCCCCTGCTCATGCCCCGTATCTGTCTCCTGTTCCCCTCATGTGCCATGTCTGTCTCCTGTTGCCCCCCACACCCCCCGCTCATGCCCTGTGTCTGTCTCCTGTTCTCCCCACCCCCCGCTCATGCCCCGTGTCTGTGTCCTGTTCCCCTCACCCCCCGCTCATGCCCCATGTCTATCTCCTGTTGCCCCCCACCCCCCGCTCATGCCCCGTGTCTGTCTCCTGTTCCCCCACCCGCTCATGCCCCATGTCTGTCTCCTGTTCCCCCCACCCGCTCATGCCCCGTGTCTCTCTCTTGTTGCCCCCCACCGCCCCGCTCATGCCCCGTGTCTGTCTCCTGTTCTCCCCACCCCCCACTCATGCCTCGTGTCTGTCTCCTGTTCCTCCCACCCCCCGCTCATGCCCCGTGTCTGTCTCCTGTTGAACCCCACACCCCCGCTCATGCCCCGTGTCTGTTCTCCCCCCCGCTCATGCCCCGTGTCTGTTGTTCCCCACCCCCCCGCTCATGCCCTGTGTCTGTCTCCTGTTCCCCCCGCTCATGCCCCATGTCTCTCCTGTTGCCCCCCGCTCATGCCCCGTGTCTCTCCTGTTGCCCCCCACCCCCCGCTCATGCCCCGTGTCTGTCTCCTGTTGCCCCCCACCCCCCGCTCATGCCCGGTGTCTGTCTCCTGTTGCCCCCATCCCCCGCTCATGCCCCGTGTCTGTCTCCTGTTCCTCCCAACCCCCGCTCATGCCCCGTGTCTGTCTCCTGTTGCCCCCCACCCCCTGCTCATGTCCCATGTCTGTCTCCTGTACCCCCCCACCCCCCGCTCATGCCCCGTGTCTGTCTCCTGTACCCCTCCACCCCCCGCTCGTGCCCCGTGTCTGTCTCCTGTTGCCCCTCGCTCATGCCCCGTGTCTGTCTCCTGTACCCACCCACCCACCGCTCATGCCCCGTGTCTCTCTCCTGTTGCCCCCACTCCCCCGCTCATGCCCCGTGTCTGTCTTCTGTTCCCCTCACCCCCGCTCATGCCCCGTGTCTGTCTCCTGTTCCCCCCACCCCCCGCTCATGCCTCGTGTCTGTCTCCTGTTGCCCCCCAACCCCCCGCTCATGCCCCGTGTCTCTCTCCTGTTGGCCCCACCCACCGCTCATGCCCCGTGTCTGTCTCCTGTTGCCCCCCACCCCCTGCTCATGCCCCGTGTCTCCCTCGTGTTCCCCCACCCCCCGCTCATGCCCTGTGTTTCCCTCGTGTTAACCCCCCACCCCCCTGCTCATGCCCCGTGTCTCACTCGTGTTCCCCCCACCCCCCGCTCATGCCCCGTGTCTCACTCGTGTTCCCCCCACCCCCCGCTCATGCCCTTGTCTCTCTCCTTTCCCCCCCACCCCCGCTCATGCCCCGTGTCTCCCTCGTGTTCCTCCCTACCCCCCGCTCATACCCCGTGTCTCCCTCATGTTCCTCCCCACCCGCTGCTCATGCCCCGTGTCTCTCTCGTGTTCCCCCCACCACCGCTCATGCCCCGTGTTTCCTTCCTTTTCCCCACCACCCCCTGCTCATGCCCCGTTTGTACCCTGTTCCCTCTCACCCCCCGCTCATGCCCATGTGTCTCCCCTGTTCCCCTCCATCCCCGCTCATGCCCTGTTGTGTTTTTTATACACCCTGCCTTCCCTTTCCATGGTGGCCATCTTGGTAAAAGATTTTCCTTCCTACACCGGGACGGCACACGCGTCCTGGTGTAGGAAGGAAAATCTTTTTGTTTTTTTTATCACCCGGCGTTCCCACTTTGAGGACATAAGATGTTAGTGGTCTTCATCTATTGAAAAGGATGTTATGGTGACGTTGCACTAATAAAAACCTTTAAAATTTAGTAAATAAAAAATGTTACAGGGACATTATGGTTAAGTTGCACTAATAAAAACCTATGAAATTCAATGACAAAACTTTGTTAAAGGGACGTTATGGTTAAGTTGCACTACTAAAAACCTATGAAATTCAGTGAAAAAACTTTGTTAAAGGGACGTTAAGGTTAAGTTGCGTTACTAAAAACCTATGAAATTCAGTGAAAAAACTTTGTCAAAGGGACGTTATGGTTCCAAGTAAAACCGAAAAACCCTTGAAATTCGCCAGTTATGGTAAGCTAAGCAACCATTACTCGCGCCACCACCGTGCACTGCTAAGACTAACACCCAGGACATCAAAGATGACATAACAAATGTCATTGATGACATCACTGATGACATCACATGTCTGGCTCACTCTTTTTTCTTTTGCTGACATATCTAGGCCACATGGTTTTCTTCAGTAACAGTCAGAAACCAAAAAATGTATTTTATTTGTAGACGTATCCTTCAAGTAGGTTCTTACAGTAATTCCCTTAGAGTCGAGTCACATCATATGAAACATATACATACGGGAAGACACAAGCTTGAAATGCAGCAATCCTTTTTGTGCATAAAGATAATCAATAGACTTATGAGCACTTTCTGATAGTTCTGTTGTTTTTTTTTCATGGCTGTACTTTCCCTGTGGGTCCAATCACATCAAGTGATACATATACATAGGGTAAATAGCAGCTTTGAAACAGAGCAATCATTTATTTGCATGAAAATAATCAGTTAAGTTATGACCTGTTTCTGCTACTACTTGTGCTTTTTTGCTAACTTCACTTTCCCTGTATATACCCATATTGGTATGTGTTCTTGTGTCTTTGTGTTTTGTCTATAGTAATGCAATTATGTAATACATGTGTTTTATTAGCTACGTATTACATATTTCACAGTACACAAAAATCTATTAAGAAAACAATTATCATTTCATTATTCAACATATTAACATTACGAATATTATACCTTCATCTTGTACGCTGCACACAATGTTATGTTTCTGAATGAGTAGCTTAGTATACTAGATAGAACCCCATAATAGAATGCTTTTTATATCAATGCATCGTTCAATGCACTAATTAGGGTATGATATTTATTGCAATGATCCTTGACACTTGTTTCGTAACATTATAATAAGAATCCCTTCTACACAAATTTCATGAAAAGTACATACACATGTGATGTCATCAGTGATGTCATCTTTGATGTCCTGGGTGTTAGTCTTAGCAGTGCACGGTGGTGGCGCGAGTTATGGTTGCTTAGCTTACCATAACTGGCGAATTTCAAGGGTTTTTCGGTTTTACTTGGAACCATAACGTCCCTTTGACAATGTTTTTTCACTGAATTTCATAGGTTTTTAGTAGCGCAACTTAACCATAACGTCCCTTTAACAAAGTTTTTTCACTGAATATATATATATAAAATTGATAGCTTGAAAAATGAAGTTTGAGTCTGTGACGTCGATAATGGTCGCCATGCATGGGCTACTCCTAGAAATGCAGTCTCTTTAAAATAGGTTGCCTTGTTTATACAGTGCCAGAAGGAGGAGAAAGGGGAGGCCATCGATTGCAGAACAGGTCAACAATATTTGGAATGGCAGAAGAGGAGATACATGCCACATATAGATTCCCCCCCCACATAATAATGGAAATGTTGAGGGAGTGGGAACCTGGATTAAATGCCACACACCGTGAGCTCATATGCCATAATCCCACATGTGAATGTATTAGAAGCCCAGAATGTCTTTGCCGCAGGCTCATTCCATCATACCAGAGTAACATCCTTTTTTTTTCTCACAACCCACACAATCCAGATGTCTACATCAGGTGCTGCAGTGCATCATCACTTGCCTCTGCTACTACATTGCCAGGCCCCTCAGTGTGCAGGCAATTCAAACAGTCAGCCAGAATGTCTTTGCCATTGCACATGTCCCCCCAGGGTCCTTGGACCCATGTACTACACACATGTTACACGACACCTCCCCCGACCCCTTCAAACTGAACACATCTACCAAAACAGGAAACATTGAAATTCTATCAATGCACAAGTAATTTGCAAAGGGCCACATCATGCATGTCAATGCCAATTACACAGGATGCACACATGACAGCATTATCCTCTGTCGTTCACCTCTGCATCAGGCCCTGTAATCATGAATCTTTGTCAACATATGGCTGCTTGGTGAGTATGAATGATCGCATCTTACCACATACATAAACAAGCAGATGCAAACCATGGATTTACCACATTAAGGTAGCTATCCAATGTTGAATATGTATCCATTTGCAGGGGATTGTGCATACCCACTCTCATCTTTGCTGCTGACGCGGTTTCTGAATCCATCAACCCCCTGAATAGGTACAATGTCTCACATATTGCCTCAAGAGGCATAGTTGAACCTTTCGTGTGATGAATTCGCAGTTCTGGCGCATGGCTGACTCACTTGGGTAGTCTGTTGCTCTACATACCATCATTGGTATGAAAGATAATACTCTCCTATTGCGTCTTGCATCTTGCACAACATGGCCTACCTGTAAAATTGCAAGAGGGCTTGAGGCCAAATCCACCTCCTTTACTCATATCTCAAAGGGCACAGGGAGAGGCTGCCTGCAACCATCTGGTACATACATTCCTCTCATAAACCACACCCTAAAACCCCATCCATAATATGTTTCCATGATGAGAGAGGCTGATACTTGACTGAAAATGCCTGACCAGGAGATATAACGAGTGTGTGCACACTAAGAAAAGAAACAAACTACAAGGTCAGCTACCTCTACATGCCACAAACATGCCCACACAAATGCAGGACCCCCATACTGTATGAGTGAGTCTTTCACTAACCATTCAAAACACATGGACCATATATAGGGCCATCAGCACGTCATCCAACTTGGTAGTAAAAACAACAAGAATAAAGGATTTTACCCCACCTATGTACCCTCACGTCCAACCTCCCCGCATCTCCAGACCCATCGGTACTCGCGGACATCTACAAATCTACGATTAGCACTGCTATAGACATTACAGCTCCACTTCAGAAGAAAAAAGCCAAAAATGTGAAACATTCCAACGCCTGGTTCTCCACAGAACTAAAAGAACTCTGCACCCAAAAACGCAAAGCGCTGAACAAATGGCAAAGCTCCCCTAATGCAGTCATGCTATCATCATACAAAACACTTGCCGTACAATACAAGAAAGCAATAGTCACAGCTAAATATACATCCTACAACGACAGAATTACAAATGCCACGTCCAAATCTAAAGAACTCTTAACAATTTTTAAAGAACTGTCCCTCCCAGCTACCAAATCCCAATATATCGTCAAAGATCAAAAATGGTGTAATACAATACAAACTGCCCTACTAAACAAAATTGAACTCCTGCAAAAGAAAATTCAGGAGCACCACGAGAATCTCACGCAGCATACTAGAAGAAACTCTATTGTAGAGCAATTGATCACCTCTAGCACAGAGAGAGTGGTCACTAAAGACCCAATACCACCTTTCAAATTCAGGGAAATCACTAAACTTGAAGTAATAGAGATTGTGAAAAAAATAAGGCCCACCAACTATAAAGGAGATGCCTGCCCAGCCAAGCCAGTCAAAGATTGTGCAGAAACACGTGCCCCGTTTTGCAAGTCTTTCTTTAATGCCTCCTTCAACTCTAACACTGTCCCAGATAGCCTAAAAGAAGCTTGGGTGTGCCCCCTTTTAAAGAAAAACACTCTGAACCCAGAAGTTTCCAATAGCTACAGGCCCATTACCACTGTCCCTTTCCTGCTTAAGATACTAGACAAAGTTGTCTACCCGCAAATCCAGCAATATCTAGAAGAAAACCACATCCTAGGCTAAAGACAGTCAGGCTTCTGTCCAGGACACGGGACGGAGTCCGCCTTACTCGATCTCAAAATACAACTCGGCAACATCATGGACAAAGGCAAACAAGCACTTCTCCTCCTTTTAGACCTGTCCACTGCCTTTGACCTTGTCAACCATGATATCCTACCTAGGTATGAACCTAAAAGACAAGGCCCACTTCTCACCGGAAGCAATCACCTGGGTGGCCTCCTTCCAAATGGAAGACTCATGAAAGTCTTCTTAGATTCCACCTGCGCCTCCCCTACCTCCATCCACTGCGGTGTCCCGCGCTGTACAATATGTTCACCCTGCCACTCTTCAATGATCTGGACTGTCGTGACATAGCATATACCAATTAAGCTGTCAACACTCAGGTACTATTCCCTTTAACTGGCCTATACGAACAAGACACTACAGCACTAATCAAAATGTACTCAGCTGTTCAGACATGGATGGAGGACAATGGCCTTTTCTTAAATGGGGACAAAACAGAGATCCTCATAGTAGGCACTAGAGAAACGCTCAACAAGCTCCCACCACAATACAAAACCTTTACTTTAGACAACTCCACCATCACAGTCTCAGCAGCTGTAAAAACCCTAGGAGTTTACCTTGACTCCTCACTGTCCATGTCACGCCAGGTCAATGCTATAGCCCCCTCCGCCCCACACTCACCACTAAGGTGATCAATGCTGTGAAGCCCTTCCTCTCTACCAAAAACTGTCTATCTATTGCCAGAGCCACAGTAGGTACTAAACTGGACTACTGCAATGCACTATTCCTGGGCACCTCGGCAAAAAAGCCTAACGCATTTCAAGTCACACAGAACAATGCCCTCAGGGCAGCTCTAAGTATTCCCAAAAGGGAACACATCTCACAGGCCAGGTAAAATGCACATTGGTTACTGGTAAAAGAACGTATACTTTTCAAAACACTGGTCATCACGCACAGGTGCCTCTCTTCAGATGCCCCACCTTACCTATCAGAAAGAATCACCCTTAACCCATCCAACAGACCTATTAGCTCTCACCTGACCAACCAGATCTATGTGCCCGCCTTCAAATGAACCGGATCTGGAGGGTCTAGCTTTCAACATTTGGCACCAAAAAATTGGAATGCACTGCCCACAACTCTAAGAAAGGAAAGATCCTATACTGCCTTCTGCAAAATGTTGAAAACCATACTGTTTTGCTAGATACAACCTAATATGTATAGACATGCTGTTCAACTGTAACCTTAGTAACAGCACAACATACGCTTGCTGCCATTCTCTATACTACTGTGCCTGTTCTATATACTGTCACCCCTGTTCATTGCTATGCCTGTTCCAAGTGAGTACTCTGTAACATCGCCACAATGCCCCAGGGCCGATGTGCGCTTTATAAATGCAAATAAATGCATACAATAAATAAATAAATAAACCTGCATCCACACACCTTAAAACACTCATATATCAAGACATGTTACACTGCAACCAGCACTTGAAAGCCATCAATGTATCTTGCCATTAAAGGCGGGTAATAGCACAAAATGTCCTAAAACCACAAATCACAGTGACATTCATATATAATCACGACTGGGAGGACCTTGTAATCCTGATATATGGTGCAAATTGACATCATGTTGACTCCTATAAGTGGTTTAATGATACAATTAATGTAACAGAACATGTGCTCCTTTGGCAGTAGAAAGACCGATCAGATGTATGACTGTGGAATGGAACTTTGCAGTTAAAAGGATGTGCAGAAGTGCACAACAAATCTGAATAAAAATTACTGAACCATAAGTGATTGCATACAGAGCTCACCAAAGTAATAGAGGAGGCCAAACCAAATGGAGCAAGGCATGCCGCCCCGAAACCGGAACACACCAACATTCATCTCACCCAGCAACCTCAGGACCCACCAAATGTCATAATGGGTATATGCAAGTGAGCCAGGGAGAGGCATCATGTGTGCAGTGACTGGGCCTCTCCCTCTTCTCCAGCATGCTGGCCTGGGAGACCAATCAAAGCATGAAGTGCCAATGCCCGAGCCTCCATTGCTACAGCAATCCAAGAGAGAGAAAGAAAAAGAGAGAGAGAGTGTTTGAGAGAGAAAGAGAAAGAAAGAGAGGTGCATCCACAATGGCCACCGGTTTTAACCATATCCTGGAGCATGTCCTCCATCAAAGTGTCCAGCTCCTGCATGAGGGCCAAATGCAATGTACCACGCTGTGTTGTCGGATATATTGACCTACTCAACGGGATTGCCAAGCTGCATTTGTGCAAGAAACAGCAACCTGGCTGCGCTGGCTCCCGTGCGCACTAGGACCTCAAACTGCATTTTGGAAGCAACAAAAAGATGGATGCACCATCCTGCCTTGCACACTTCAGGCAAGATGAAACAAGGGGACACACTGAAAATGTATGCCAGTGTGTTCTGAAACATATAAATGGAATCAAGTGAAAAGGAAAGCCTGCCATTACTGTAAAAAACAAAAATCCCCTTTAAAATGAAACGTTTTTCCCTTTAAAAATGCTGCTTTGATGCTAATTCCATCTGTTCATTCTGAAACCACACCACTGTGATTAAAAAGGCTGTGTCATGTCCAGGATATTTCACTGTGCTTCACCAAAACCAGGCCTAATTTCGGAGTGACAGGCCCAGTCAAACCAACACTGAGAGAAATCAATGCTTAACTTCACTTGTACTTGCACGGGAACACGCGTTTATTTCTTTCCAAAAAGTATTCAGGCTCAGCAGTTCAAAGAGACTTTAACTCTCTGAGCCAGGACAGGGTCACATGTATCTATGTTTTAGATAAAACTCCCGCATTCAAGGAAATGACTACAGCTGCAAAGACAGTATGGGCATCTGAGGGAGCTGTCAAACCGAATTTAAAGAAAGAAATGCTAGCAGTTTTTAACACGTGTAAAAATGGGCTTTGCTGACTGAAAGAAAAAAGAATGCCTGTTTATAAAATAAATTGTTAATGAAAGCCTGCTTACTTAGCAATGTAAAGGTACTATGTTGGTGGTGATAATACACACATAGGCTATCTTCTTTCACAGGTTTGTTTTAATTCAGGACCCAAAATAAGAAATTAAAGAGTTTAAAACAGATGGGCTGGATTTGCAAGCTCTCAGAAAAAACAATCATTCCAGTTGCCAGCCATTAAACTTCCCCTAAGGGAAGGGGACTATCATAAAAACTCTCAGCAGATATTTACAATGAGCTCCCAGGGAGGGAAGCCAGAGGTGTGAAGAGGGCAATGTAACTTCAGTCAAGGGAGAAGCCCCACTCTGTTCTAAAGGAAATGACAGTTGGCAGCAGTGAAAGGATGGGAACAAAATTGATTCAGGAACAAAGCGACTACCATTTGTTCACAAAGACTATTTTATAAGGAAACGTTAAATACTTTTTATCTCTGCAGCAAGAATTTGTAAAAATGTAAAAAGTTTGCAGTTTAAAATATAACCGTAATGGCATTCTTTTAAAACTTGGTAGAACGCATTGCCGCAAGGGGAACAGAAGTTACAAAATATGACAGATTACCAGGAAAGTATTAATGTTGCAAGCATAAAATGTTGTACATACATCCCTGGGGATAATGCGCATCTATGTATAAAGTTATGGAATTTTAGGCCAAGTCTTTCATGTTTAAAATCACCAAAATGTATCAGAAGGGCGAAACAAGGTCCCGCAGACCTGAGGATTGGACTGATCTGTACTGCACATAATATGTAACCTGTGTGTATAATTTGCCAAGAGATTGCAAGTGTATAAATGTATGTTTTTGGCAAAATCGGATTTTAAGTAAAGTAAATGTGGGAGTTTTTGGACATTGTAAAACTCACCTCATAAACCTGACATCATTCCCTTGGAAATCCAACCAGCTGAGAGTCAGGCGGAGACTAGCACCCTTGTCCAATCCCTTTGTTAGGGGTGTGTTTGGTGAAGCCTGCCCCAGTCATATACTTGGATGATGTCATTTTGCACTATAAATAAGGGTCCTTGACAAGACTCTAGGAAACACACTCTTCCTGATTTCCTGCGCTGTGTTCCTGTACCCGTCATCTCCCAGATCCAGACTCCAACTACAAGGCCAAGCATTGCTGATCCTACTCCAGGGCCTACTGCAGCACCCAAGCAGTGCTAATTCCATTCCCAGCAAGGCCTACCATATATACAAAACCACTAATCTCCCCTTAACAAGGAGAACATTTTGGTACTTTTGGCATCCTGCACCAGCTTGGCTTGCTGCCACTCACTGCATGCTGCTGCCATCCTGCTGCCCTGAGGACCTATATTATCCAGGGACCAGAATTGCCAGTCCAGAAGTGCTACCCGGTAACCAGTCCCTGCCCAGCTAATCCTGTCCCGCTGATTTTGTCTGGCTGTCCTTTTTTAGACCAGATCCATGTGGTGACCAGAACGCTGACTGTTCCAAAATCCTAACTAAAGTGGACTGTGAGTATTAATAGGACCCATAGAAAACCATAGTAGATCTTGCCTTGCCTTGTACTTAGTTCCCCTCTCTAAGTCATCGTATCCTTACCCTGATAACTTGTAATAACGTCAGAATCATTCTTGCAACCGTGCCATTGATTTCTTGTGCTAGGGCCATCTCTTTAGTAATTTGTCTTGTTAATCCTAAACTATTAATCCTATTTCGAGTGATTGGACTAGTTACGCCGGGGCGGGCACTGTGGAGCTACGGTTGAATTTGAATATCAACCCTGGAGCTTACTGTGTCTCTCTTCGGCGGTCTATCCTGAATGCTCTAGTGTAGAGTAAATCTGTTCTTGTCAAAACTGATATCCTTTCCTTTTTCACCACTCCATTTTACTCAAAATGCACCTTTCTAGATCTTGGATAATTCACTCAATTTACCAGCTAGAGACCTAATTTCACTCCCATATTGTATCTATGATTTATAGCTGCCCCAACACAAAAACAATATTACATTTCCTCCTTTTTTATTAAAACCGTTTGGGTAATTTCAGGTGGGAATTGCAAAGTTTGCAAAATTTCCAACGTGTCTTTTGCTGCAACAGGTTTTAAAAACTACCAATCATTTCCAAACTGTATCCTCTTGCTAATCCATTTCTTGTGATTGTTAGGACCTGTACATTGATGCTGTAGTGAGGAATAATATTTGTTTCAAGGTTTTAACACACATTCATTATTTTATTCATCCATTTCCGAGTGTCATTTTTAGCATTGCCAGGGTTTCAAATCCGTTTTTCTCTCTTATTTGGGGAGGGAAGGTCCGATTTCAATTCTGTTTTCCATTTGTCATTCTCGATTACCTGCTGCTTCGATTTATCCATGTAGAATTGATTATTTGTGGGTTGAGGGACCCTTGCAGGTGGAATTCTAACTCAAGTGCTATCTTATCTAAAATCAAAAAGTGCTCCTGTTCCCAGGTGTTTTGTAGATGTGTCAATAGAAGGTTAAACTAAGTGCATTGCTTACATTCCTATTGTTATTATCACCCCATTGGTGATTGCTGCCCCATATTAAAAATTGTATGATTTATTTTGAATTTTAAAATAAATAAATAAATATTACATTTTATCAACCAGCCTGGTTCATGGTCCATTGTGACGTGGGGTATTTGAAAAGGGTTTGTGATATGAGTGGTGTACCATCTCAATATTGAATCCAACATAAAAACATAATCATTTCAATCATGCGCTGCATACTAGGCCGTGTGCGTCACCTGATTGAAATCCTTAACATTGTCGAATCTGGATAATATTCCTACCAGGAGCTGCTGTTGTCTGATGCTTGCATGCAGAAACTCCTCCTAGCTGTCAGCTTGCCTGGCAGAGAAGCGCCCGCCAGGTGTGGGAGGGCCTATTCAGCCTTGATGAAAATGGCCTTCTGGGTCTTAATGTGCCAACAGTGGTGGGATGTCAACCTGTAACTGAGGTACTGGAGCCTTGCAACACTGAGGACCACACTGATGTAGGTGGCAATGGGGCAGAACTTGATTCAGAATCAAGGCATAATGAACTTCAAGTGGCCTGGCCACACCACCAGGAGCCTCAGGTGGCCTGGCCACACCACCAGGAGCCTCAGTACCTATTGATGCCAGTGTGTGAGGCTGATGTCCTATGGGCATGTGTAGCCATACAGATGTGGACACACTTGAGCAAGGTACATTTGTGTCTTGGGCCACATGCGCCCCAGTGTCCTGGGTACCCCCAGCAGATGGACTTTGTTGTGGCCAAGCAGGCCAGAGTGTTTCTGTTAGAACCATCCTCAGACATTAACTGAAGGAATTTCTCCTCCTCCAGGTTAGTCAGATCAGGAGCATGCAGGAATCCCACAAATATGTCATGGAAATCCCTGCGACATCCTCTGAGGAGGAACAATCATCAGGCCTGCTCACATTTGCCTGCAAGCACTGGGGAGGTTCATCAGACACTGGTTGGCAGCCTGTGCTGGTAGATATACTTGCCTATGCCACCTCCAGTGGGGATTGCTCACCTCTAAAAGATCACACATCACTTATCAATATCTACTCCATTGAGGCAGATAGGGCGCTATGAATCTCCAAAATACCTTACGAAGCCAGCACTTCATGTATCACGAAAGGCTAATATACCCCTATACCATCCCACGTGACATCTACACAGAGCACATCAAATAACAGAAGAACAACCAAAAATACTACTTGCAATGCTATCTGCAAGCAAATGTACTTCCTATAGTATATATTTGCCTCTCGGTTGAGAATGGCTGTTATGAACATAATCGCATCATAAAAAAGATGCAATCACAAAAAACCCTCACATCCATCCTACTGTGCATACCATGCTAGCCCCATGTCATGGAGTCACACCTGCTACATACAGTGCACATGGGTTGCAAGAGTCAAGTATGTGCCATAACACTTCTTATTTGCACATGGCAAGGACACATCCTATAATCCCTCAACCACCGCGTACATGTCACCTCATGCCCACCTTGTCGCTCTTCCTCATCCCATTCCTAACCCCATGACCTGACACAGCCCAACATGTCACCCCCTTACAAATGCCAAATCGTGGTAATCACCCAGAAGCAGAGGGGAGATGGGTCACTCTACACAGTCTACAGCCTTCATGCTATCACTCCCCAAATGCCCTTTTTGTTGAAAATAGTTGCGAACGCAGTGTTTTCAGATTTGCTCGGAGAGCCCCCTTCCTACAATCAGCCTAAGCTTGTTCAGGTGACAGGCTGCATGATCTGCACACTCATGTCAGACACCCTGCTTGTCTGGACCCTTTCTGGACTGTGCCACTCCTGACCACAACCAGCAGGGTGAATACATGCCAGATTGAGACAGGTAAATAAGCAGACAGTGGCCGCTTAACCGCCAGTGTCATAAGGATAGCATGTATAAGGGCAGGTAAGGAGTTGGGGCCTTGGGCTCTTGTACTATGCATTATGCACGATACTTCAAAATGAATGGAGCTAGGGGGTACACACCCACACAAAGAAGGAAGCACAGTTAATGTTTCTGCTCAAACTCTAGGAGCTGTGAAGCAAGGCATTTAGAGGACTTATCTAGCAGCCTTCTCTCAAACATACCAGTGATTGTCCCTGGTGGCAATGGCCTCCACCAGTTTCACGTGTGCATATGAGAGCGAGCCAGGTACTTCCACCTAGGGCCAGCTTCATGCCTTACCACCCTCAATTTCTTCCAAGGTGTTGTGTGTTGTACATCCTCTTAGCACCTTGTCCTTCATAACTTGCATGAGTTCAATGGGGATCTTGCCCACACTTCTCTGCTCCTGCTACATGTTTGTTGTGAGGCAAAGCTGTACAAGTTCGGAATGATTGACACTAGGCAGTGTGTGTAGTTATCACGCACAGTGTGGCCAAGCCATGATGGTTGACATTCTATCTCTGAAACCTCAGGCTGATGGGTGAGCACATATTTAGAGATGGCATTTGGAACATCAGTTGCACCCCCTCCTCGGACAGTCACTCAAGACATGCCTCCTTTACTGGCAGCATTAAAGTGTCATCTGTAATGCTGCCACATGGTCATGCCTCTGATACTTGTATTGACTACTGTAAAATATGTCTTGCTTTTTTGAAGACAGTATATTTGGATGTCACATTTCCCTTTCCTAAATGACTGATTTCTTAGTGAAAGGTCAATGTTGGAGCATTATCTCTGGATTATGGCTTTGTCGGTTGTACTATACCTTATTAGATAGGAAAGGTGCTGTTCACATGGCATGGGGAATTTAGTGAGGAAGAGAAGGACTCAGGGTAATGGCCTTACTATTCAGTCATCAGAACCTTCACGGGTGAAAGACTTAAAGCAATAGTCAATGTCACATCGCATATGAGTTTGCAGAGAGTTAGAGGGAATAGTAGTTTTTGGCAGCGACTTTAAAAGGCTATCTGCATCTGATGTGGCTCTGGTCAAGAGTCATAGGTGACCTTGTTGTAATTGGTCACACGAATGGTAACTCCTTTGACCCACCAGATGTATTTACTTCAACTTGACTCTGAAACGAACAGGTCACATTTGGTAAAGCTGTGGGTTATTTCTTAGTAAACTACAGTGGAACTAATCAACAACAAAGTTGAAAACAAATAAGTATAAGACATGGAGAATCCCCAGAGGTTATTGTCTTCAGTGGGAAAAAACACGTTTTTATCCCAAACCTCGTATTTATGTGCAGTTATTAGAATATTTTAAATTCTTTCCTTTTTTTAAAGCAAGCATAGCAGAGATGTGTATTGTTTATTTTAGAATGTCTTAAACATGTATTATACATTCGTGCATAGATTAATTTACAGACTGTGGACCAACGAAACATATAACCTCACTACAGGGAATCAAAGTAAAAACCTAAAAACAGTGCTTGTTTCCTGACTGGATTCATGGAGAGTATTTTTGCACTGCAAAATGTTTTTGCACTGGTGCAAAAGTGGTTTAAAGTCACTTTGCACTGCAAAAATACACTTTGCATCGCTCTGTGAATCAGGGTGTTTGTTGGCAGTTTGTCAAAGTCACTTTGCACCACGCAAAGAATTCCATGAAACTGCCCGATATGTTTTACATGAGACTTCTCTGGAAATAGTCTATTATGTCCAGTTCATGCAGAAAAGCCTCACCTTTTCTCAAATCCTAGCCACTGGAACAGTTCAGGCTCCCTTGAACGCCTTACACTGGCTCCCGGTTCGGAGTCAATGCAATGATCATGCACTCTGGCTGTCTAACAGACCATTCTCTACTATTCATCATTGCTGATTACACGACAGACAAAGGAGACCGTCTCTTGAGATCCAGCTCTGCATATTGGGGGTTGACCAAAGCTTCTATAGCAGGGATTAGGGGTCAGTCCCTCGCTGGAGAGGGCCCACATTAGTGCGATTCCTCCTCTCAGATCTCTTCTTCAGGAAAGGTTGAAGGTTTTTCCCTTCGAGTCGACTTTCAGTAACAGATCACTGACAATCTCATAGCCAGTCACCCACCAGCACCCCATTCATTACCGCATTAATGGTATGAATGGCAGAACGGCAATGATGCTAATTGTTTAGAAAGGCTTGCAAAATATTGGGGCCACAAAGATATACTCAAACACATTTTCCATATGAGAATTACAACATCTACCATCATTTGTTTCAAGAACACCAAGATTGTTTTAAAGACGTTTTTATCTAATGATTGTCACAATTAGCATCAGTGGCATTTGCTCTGAAAGAAATATAAGTCATGTCCAAATATCGTTATTTATTTATTGACTGAAATATTATACTGAAATCAGATGCCAAGACTACTGATATATGCTTGTTTGATTTGTTTTGAAAATAAGTTTAAAAAATGCAGGCATCCAAACTGAGTTATACAGCTTTGCAGGTTGCTATTGTAATTACTTAGCTTCGTATTATTTTTTCTGATGGATAATTTATCTTTACGGAGATCCCTCATCTATAAACTGCCCCCATAACTGGTGCAGACCGGGTGCCAGAAGTGATCCTTATACCGGGTGTCAGCAACACCGCCGGCAATCAGGCAGTCCGTCCGTTAAACCGCAGCTCGCACACCTGACGTCACTTCGACTTCATCTCCCTGTTCCAAAAACACTAAGAGTGTGATTTCACAGGAATTAAAAATGGAGGTGGGAGGGTGATAAAGAATCTTACTTCTTCCCGGGATGGAAATATATGTAAATGATAGCGTGCGCCACATTAGCATGTTTAATGTAGGCGTCACGCGGAAAAGTGGAAGTGGCCGCCCGAGCTCAGCTGAAAGGATCAGTGATCCCCAGCTATGGACTTCCCTTTGTAAAATCAGAAATTGGTTTATGCACAGAATAGTAACCTTCTGTTTGCACAAGCTTTGCAAGCAGCATTGAACCCAACACACACTGTAATAGGGCAGGCACCACCAAGCAGTCAAAGTAAGCAATAGTTCTAGATCCTGGGGTTGCCTATTTGCGAGCTACACTCTTTGCCGTGTGCCTCAGGAAGCCTATCCCACCCCTTGCAAGTTGTTAGAGCTGCTGACAGCTTGCATGGTTCCGCTGGCTTGAGAGATTCTATGTCCTGTTCACCATCCTTGCAATGCTGCCTAGATAATGTTTCTGGGGGTATATACATAGTGTCAACCATCAGCGTACTCTAACTGCCCTGAGATATTTAAGAGAGCAGCAAAAGGCAAGGCACAATTGCTTTGCTCTTGCTAGCCCGTTGCACAGCCACCACATGTGTACTCACTCAGCAGCCTCCCGCTCTAGTGCAGAAATAGTTTTTTACTATATGCATAGCTTAGCTAAATGCGTGTAGACCCCAGCCGTGAGGTAGCAAAGCCCTGAAGGGGGAAGCTGATGCATAGAGTTTGGTATTATTGGATAGAGACTGAAACCCAGCTGCTGGGGCAAGGGGCTTGGAGCTTAGTAGCAGGAGACAGAGCATCAAGGTTTGAAGGACGGCACTGACACCAAGCGGGGGGCAGGTGGTGCAAAGCAGGGCTGTTGATTTGCAAAGGACGGGTGGTGGTATACAGATTTAACTTAGCACAGCCTATGGAATGCAAAATTTGAGCTTGTTACTACATACCTTAGCATCGCTGATGAAATGTAGAATTTGAGCGTGGTTCTACAGATATTAGCATGGTTGGTGGAATGCAAAATTTGAGCTTCTTACTGCAGATCTTAGCATGACTAATAGAATGTAGAATTTGAGCTTCTTACTATAAATCTTAGCATGGCAGATAGAATGCAGAATTTGTGGAAGGTACTACAGATCTTAACTTAGCTTGGCTGATGGAATGCAGAAGTTGAACAAGGTACTACAGATCTTAACATAGCCTGGCTGATGGAATATAGAATTTGAGTGCAGCAATACAGCTCTTTACTTAGCTTGGCTGATGGAATGCAGAATTTGAGATTGGTACTACAGATATTAGCATGGATTTAATAATAATAATGTAGCATTTATATACCGCTACGAACCCTTAGGTATCTGAGTGCTGCTTATTATTACCCACAGTGTGTGGTGCGTATTTATCGACCTCGAAAGGACCAAAGACTGAGTTTGGGCCTGCCAGGATTCGAACCTGCATCAGCAGGCACTGCACAGATGTAAAAGTGAGCGCTCTACTTGCTGTGCTATTGGACCAGAATATTAGAATGCAGAATTCGAGCAAGGTACTACAGATCTTAACTTAGCTTGGCTATTGGAATGCAGAATTTGAGCATGGTACAGCAGATTTTAACTTAGCATGGCTGATGGAATGCAGAATGTGTGCGTGTACTCCAGAATTACTGTTGTTTAGTGTCTATATGCTATCAAAAAATGGTAGGAGATGCATTGCTAATATTCTAATGCTATACATTTCTAGCTCCCTGATATTGATAAGGGGTATTCAAATAGTGTGTGCAAGGAGCCACATGGTCTGGCAACAAAAAAAGACCATAACAACCTTTCTACCATTGCTCTTCCTGAATTTGTGATAGCTACCCACAAAACCACCTTCAGTGTAAGAAGATTAAGAAAGCATGAGCAACTGCATCTTTATGGAATCAAACAACCGAAGCCATTTTGAAATGAGACCCCTAGGGTTGCTTGAGCACTAAAACGGGGTGCTAAAGGCTTTTTGCTGTACCGAAAAAAACAATAAAACCAAGATCTCTACACGTAGAACAAGTCAGTGGATCCACGCCTTATCTCACCAGCCACAAAATAAGATAGACAATGATTCTGGAGGTGGGTTAACGATGACTGTACCATGTGGGGTAGGTGATGTTGGAGTGAGACAGTGGAGGATACTGTTCAGTATGGTGTTGCTTTCTAAGTGGGAACTACCTGGATTGAAGTCAGACAAGTCAGAGTGGAATTTGGGATTGTGTGGCCGCGGTGGGTGGTAAATGTGGTGGATCAATATCGGGTCTGGTTCTGATGGAGTGGAACAACTGAAAGGGTTTCAAAGGTTGTGTATTGTGGCTGAGTAGGGTTTCTGAATGTGAATGAGTCCCTGAATATGAGGCAATGCCACAGAATTGGTTTTGAGTGGGTGGCCGGTGTGGAGGATGAGGCAGTGTGAGGGTTTGATAGAAGTCTGGTGGGGTTTTAGCCACATTTCTTTGAGAAAGAGCATTTGTGTGGTGTGTGCTGTTATGCACTTGCTGATTTCATGAGTGTGTGCTGGTGTAGAGTGGCAGATGAAGAGAATGCATGCGAATCTGAACAATTTTCTCAGGGGCACGGTGGAATAGCGTTTGCTCAGAATGTTGTTCGTTACTGTGTGTTTTGATTGTGTGACATTTGTAGCATATCTGTAAGTGTGTGCAAAATGATCTGAACCCTGTTGAGGCAACCTAACATCTTGCTAGGCTAAATTAGTAGGCCTTGGGCTTATGAATGCAAATGCATTTTCCCAGCTAAACATGATGGGATATTGGTTAGTTACTATGTTAATAGATGTAATGTGAGATACAATCCACACCATGCATCATGATGTACAATCATGTACAATGTTCACCAGATCGTCCACAGGGTGTTCTGCGGGGGAGAAATCAAGCCAAAGCATTTCCTCTCAAAGTAAAGCAAGGGGTAGGGCACAGTTCGAGTCCTTGATTCAACCTCAGAAAAAGCACACGCTTTTAAATTGCACTTAACAACGTCTTTGCAAAGAGTAAAATCCAGACTGCATTTCAATCTGACCTTGTCCAAAAAGTGTGGTGTATACGGAAGGACCAGCAAGTGTGTTTCGGAAAACTCTTGACACAGCGTTTCAGTCTCCTTGAACCTCGTGAGAACGAAATAGGTCTCTCAAAGGCAATGTCCAAGTAAAAATAGACTCCACAGTAGGAGCGATGGAAAGCAAGCTGGTCCACTCGATCAAAATAAAGGCAACCAAGTCTTGAAATATCAGCATTTGCACTGGAATATCTGAGCATGCCTTGACAAATCAGTATGCAGCTTGAAATGTAGCACCTGCCTTGAAATATCAACATATACCTGGAAATGGCAGCATATTCAGCGAAACAACAATACGTTGTTCAGTTATGTTACTATGCCCACCATCATAGTAGTTTCTGAGCTGAGATGTCCGTAGAAAGGCATATTGAATATTGATCTTCAAATGGTAGTGCAAAACTTGCAATTTTAGCTTATGCCTAGAAATAACAGCATATGCCCTGAAACAGGGAAGGAATTGTGCGGGCACATCACGGAGCTACGCACTTCATCAAAAATTGCCGTGAGTGAAATATCAGCATATGGCTTGAAACATAAGTATATGCCTTCAAAAGTCGACTTGTGCACTGATAGATTTTGCACTCATTACCTTTCTTCATGGGGCACCAGCAAATCAAAATCTGCCTTGGGATGACGATACCTACGGGGAATGTCCTCTCCCATCCCAATGGAACATGTCAGCTGCCCCACACTGTGCTTTCACCCATGCCGAAACTTCTCGCCATCCCAGTGGAGTGTGTCAGCTGCCCCACACTCTGCTCTCACCCATGCCACGTCCTCTCCCGTCCCAGTGGAATATGTCAGCTGCCCACACTCTGCTATCACCCATGCACGTCCTCTCCCATCCCAATGGAACATGTCAGCGGCCCCACACTCTGCTTTCACCCATGCCACATCCTCTCCCGTCCCAGTGGAATATGTCAACTGACCCACACTCTGCTCACACCCATGCCACATCCTCTTCCGTCCCAGTGGAATATGTCAACTGCCCCAGACTCTTCTCACACCCATGCCACACTCTCTCCCATCCACGTGGAGCATGTCAGCTGCCCACACTCTGCTCTCACCCATGACACATCCTCTCCCATCCCAGTGAAGCATGTCAACTGCCCGACACTCTGCTCTCACCCACGCCAAGCTTTCTCGACATCCCAGTGGAGTGTGTAAACTGCCCCACACTCTGCTCTCACGCATACCACACTCTGCTCTCACGCATGCCACATCCTCTCCCATCCAAGAGAAACATGTCAACTGCCCCACACTCTGCTCTCATTCATGCCAGGTCTTCTCCTGTCCCAGAGGAATATGTCAACTGCCCCACACCCATGCCACATCCTCTCCCGTCCCAGTGGAGCATGTTAGCTGCCCACACTCTGCTCTAACCCATGTCACATCCGCTCCCATCCCAGTGGAGCATGTCAACGGCCACACTCTGCTCACACACATGCCCCGTCCTCTCCCATCCCAGTGGAGCATGTCTGCTGCTCACACACTGCTATCACCCATGCCACGTCCTCTCCCATCCCAGTAGAGCATGTCAGCTGCCCCACTCTGCTCTCACCCATGCCATGTCCTCTCCCATCTCAGTGGAGCCTGTCAACTGCCTCAAACACTGCTCTCGCCTATGACACATCTTCTCCCGTCCCAGTGGAATATGTCAACTGCCCCACACTCTGCTCACACCCATGCCACATCCTCTTCCGTCCCAGTGGAATATGTCAACTGCCCCAGACTCTTCTCACACCCATGCCACACTCTCTCCCATCCACGTGGAGCATGTCAGCTGCCCACACTCTGCTCTCACCCATGACACATCCTCTCCCATCCCAGTGAAGCATGTCAACTGCCCGACACTCTGCTCTCACCCACGCCAAGCTTTCTCGACATCCCAGTGGAGTGTGTAAACTGCCCCACACTCTGCTCTCACGCATGCCACACTCTGCTCTCACGCATGCCACATCCTCTCCCATCCAAGAGAAACATGTCAACTGCCCCACACTCTGCTCTCACTCATGCCAGGTCTTCTCCTGTCCCAGAGGAATATGTCAACTGCCCCACACCCATGCCACATCCTCTCCCGTCCCAGTGGAGCATGTCAGCTGCCCACACTCTGCTCTAACCCATGTCACATCCGCTCCCATCCCAGTGGAGCATGTCAACGGCCACACTCTGCTCACACACATGCCCCGTCCTCTCCCATCCCAGTGGAGCATGTCTGCTGCCCACACACTGCTATCACCCATGCCACGTCCTCTCCCATCCCAGTGGAGCATGTCAGCTGCCCCACTCTGCTCTCACCCATGCCATGTCCTCTCCCATCTCAGTGGAGCCTGTCAACTGCCTCAAACCTTGCTCTCGCCCATGACACATCTTCTCCCTTCCCAGTGGAGCATGTCAACTGCCCCACACTCTGCTATCACCCATGCCACGTCCTCTCCCGTCCCAGTGGAGAATGTCAGCTGCCCACACTCTTCTCTCACCCATGCCACATCTTCTCCCATCCCAGTGGAATATGTCAACTGCCCCACACTCTGCTCACACCCATGCCATCTCCTCTCCCATCTCAGTGGAGCACGTCACCTGCCCCACACTCTGCTCCCACCGATGCCACGCCCTCACCCGTCTCAGTGGAGCATGTCAACTGCCCCCACTCTGCTCTCACACATGCCACATTCTCTCCCGTCCCAGTGTAGTATGTCAACTGCCCACACTCTGCTATCACCCATGAACGTCCTCTCCCATCCCAATGGAATATGTCAGCTGCCCACACTCTGCTATCACCCATGCACGTCCTCTCTCGTCCCAGTGGAACATGTCAACAGCCCCACACTCTGCTTTCACCCATGCCACATCCTCTCCCGTCCCAGTGGAATATGTCAACTGCCCCACACTCTGCTCACACCATGCCACATCCTCTTACTTCCCAGTGGAATATGTCAACTGCCCCAGACTCTTCTCACACCCATGCCACACTCTCTCCCATCCACGTGGAGCATGTCAGCTGCCCACACTCTGCTCTCACCCATGACACATCCTCTCCCATCCTAGTGAAGCATGTCAACTGCCCGACACTCTGCTCTCACCCACGCCAAGCTTTCTTGACATCCCAGTGGAGTGTGTAAACTGCCCCACACTCTGCTCTCACGCATGCCACATCCTCTCCCGTCCAAGAGAAACATGTCAACTGCCCCACACTCTGCTCTCACTCATGCCAGGTCTTCTCCTGTCCCAGTGGAATATGTCAACTGCCCCACACTCTGCTCACACCCATGCCACGTCCTCTCCTGTCTCAGTGGAGCATGTCAGCTGCCCACACTCTGCTCTAACCCATGTCACATCCTCTCCCATCCCAGTGGAGCATGTCAACGGCCACACTCTGCTCACACACATGCCCCGTCCTCTCCCATCCCAGTGGAGCATGTCTGCTGGCCACACACTGCTATCACCCATGCCACGTCCTCTCCCATCCCAGTGGAGCATGTCAGCTGCCCCACTCTGCTCTCACCCATGCCATGTCCTCTCCCATCTCAGTGGAGCCTGTCAACTGCCTCAAACTTTGCTCTCGCCCATGACACATCTTCTCCCTTCCCAGTGGAGCATGTCAACTGCCCCACACTCTGCTATCACCCATGCCACGTCCTCTCCCGTCCCAGTGGAGAATGTGAGCTGCCCACACTCTTCTCTCACCCATGCCACATCTTCTCCCATCCCAGTGGAATATGTCAACTGCCCCACACTCTGCTCACACCCATGCCATGTCCTCTCCCATCTCAGTGCAGCACGTCAACAGCCCCACACTCTGCTCCCACCGATGCCACGCCCTCTCCTGTCTCAGTGGAGCATGTCAACTGCCCCCACTCTGCTCTCACATATGCCACATTCTCTCCCGTCCCAGTGGAGTATGTCAACTGCCCCACACTCTGCTCACAGCCATACCACGATCTCCCATATCCCAGTGGAGCATGTCAGCTGCCCATACTCTGCTCTCATCCATGCCACATCCTCTCCCATCCCATTGGAGCATGTCGACTTCGCCACACTCTGCTCATACCCATGCCAGGTCCTCTCCCGTCCCAGTGGAGAATGTCAGCTGCCCATACTCTGTTTTCACCCATGCAATGTCCTCTCCCGCCCCAATGCTCTCACCCATGCCACATCTGCCCACATCCCAATGGAGCATGTCAACTGCCCCACACTCTGCTATCACCCATGCCACGTCCTCTCCCGTCCGAGTGGAATATGTCAGCGGCCCACACTCTGCTATCACCCATGCAGGTCCTCTCCCATCCCAATGGAATATGTCAGCTGCCCACACTCTGCTATCACCCATGCACGTCCTCTCCCGTACCAGTGGAACATGTCAACAGCCCCACACTCTGCTTTCACCCATGCCACAACCTCTCCCGTCCCAGTGGAATATGTCAACTGCCTCACACTCTGCTCACACCTATGTCACATCCTCTTCCGTCCCAGTGGAATATGTCAACTGCCCCAGACTCTTCACACACCCATGCCACACTCTCTCCCATTCACGTGGAGCATGTCAGCTGCCCACACTCTGCTCTCACCCATGACACATCCTCTCCCATCCCAGTGAAGCATGTCAACTGCCCGACACTCTGCTCTCACCCACGCCAAGCTTTCTCGACATCCCAGTGGAGTGTGTAAACTGCCCCACACTCTGCTCTCACGCATGCAACACTCTGCTCTCACGCATGCCACATCCTCTCCCGTCCAAGAGGAACATGTCAACTGCCCCACACTCTGCTCTCACTCATGCCAGGTCTTCTCCCGTCCCAGTGGAGCATGTCAGCTGCCCACACTCTGCTCTAACCCATGGCACATCCTCTCCCATCCCAGTGGAGCATGTCAGCTGCCCACACTCTGCTCTAACCCATGTCACATCCTCTCCCATCCCAGTGGAGCATGTCGACTTCGCCACACTCTGCTCATACCCATGCCAGGTCCTCTCCCGTCCCAGTGGAGAATGTCAGCTGCCCCACACTCTGCTCACAGCCATACCACGATCTCCCATATCCCAGTGGAGCATGTCAGCTGCCCATACTCTGCTCTCATCCATGCCACATCCTCTCCCATCCCATTGGAGCATGTCGACTTCGCCACACTCTGCTCATACCCATGCCAGGTCCTCTCCCGTCCCAGTGGAGAATGTCAGCTGCCCATACTCTGCTTTCACCCATGCAATGTCCTCTCCCGCCCCAATGCTCTCACCCATGCCACATCTGCCCCCATCCCAATGGAGCATGTCAACTGCCCCACACTCTGCTATCACTCATGCCACGTCCTTTCCCGTCCCAATGGAATATGTCAGCTGCCCACACTCTGCTATCACCCATGCAGGTCCTCTCCCATCCCAATGGAATATGTCAGCTGCCCACACTCTGCTATCACCCATGCACGTCCTCTCCCGTACCAGTGGAACATGTCAACAGCCCCACACTCTGCTTTCACCCATGCCACATCCTCTCCCGTCCCAGTGGAATATGTCAACTGCCCCACACTCTGCTCACACCTATGTCACATCCTCTTCCGTCCCAGTGGAATATGTCAACTGCCCCAGACTCTTCTCACACCCATGCCACACTCTCTCCCATTCACGTGGAGCATGTCAGCTGCCCACACTCTGCTCTCACCCATGACACATCCTCTCCCATCCCAGTGAAGCATGTCAACTGCCCGACACTCTGCTCTCACCCACGCCAAGCTTTCTCGACATCCCAGTGGAGTGTGTAAACTGCCCCACACTCTGCTCTCACGCATGCAACACTCTGCTCTCACGCATGCCACATCCTCTCCCGTCCAAGAGAAACATGTCAACTGCCCCACACTCTGCTCTCACTCATGCCAGGTCTTCTCCTGTCCCCGTGGAATATGTCAACTGCCCCACACTCTGCTCACACCCATGCCACGTCCTCTCCCGTCCCAGTGGAGCATATCAGCTGCCCACACTCTGCTCTAACCCATGTCACATCCTCTCCCATCCCAGTGGAGCATGTCAACGGCCACACTCTGCTCACACACATGCCCCGTCCTCTCCCATCCCAGTGGAGCATGTCTGCTGCCCACACACTGCTATAACCTATGCCACGTCCTCTCCAATCCCAGTGGAGCATGTCTGCTGCCCCACACTCTGCTATCACCCATGCCATGTCCTCTCCCGTCCCAGTGGAGAATGTCAGCTGCCCACACTCTTCTCTCACACATGCCACATTCTCTCCCGTCCCAGTGGAGTATGTCAACTGCCCCACAGTCTGCTCACAGCCATACCACGATCTCTCATATCCAAGTGGAGCATGTCAGCTGCCCATACTCTGCTCTCACCCATGCCACGTCCTCTCCCATCCCAGTGGAGCATGTCAACTGCCCCACACTCTGCTCTCACCCATGCCACGTCCTCTCCTATCCCAGTAGAGCATGCCAACTGGCCCAGACTCTACTTTCACCCAATCCACATCCTCTCCCATCGCAGTGGAGCATGTCAACTGCCCCACACTCTGCTCTCACCCATGCCACATCCTCTCCCATCCCAGTGGAGCATGTCAACTGCCCCACACTCTGCTGTCACCCATGCCTGTAGATGGCCTATTAGCTCCGAAAGGCCAGAGCCACGATAGAAAGACAATGACTCTTTTTCTGATTAGTTTCAAAAATAAGCTTATTAAAACCTAATTTTCATGACCAAGGCACGATATTTAATAATTAACCGTAACAATAATGAGAACGCACGGCCTAATCCATTATGCAGCAGAGAATTTTTCGGGTCACTAGGCCATAAAACGCTCAGGACCCCATTAAATGCCAACCATACTGAATCGTGCAGCCTATAAATACCATGTGTATTAATTGAGATTAATCATTGGAAGTACTGCAGCGAATGCATAAAAAGCCCACGCGTAAGCTGCATCTCTGATCACTTTGTGCAATATTCCTCTTTTTGAGCTATGTGCGGAGTCAGACACAGTAGATGTTGCCATGGCAGAAAAATGAAGAGTGCACAGTTTGCACTGCTAAAGAGAAACTAAAGGCAGGGTCATGGGTGTGGCTGAAAAGAACACTCAGAGACTAGAGAGCGGGTAATAATTGAGAGCCTGGGGCGTGCTGGGCAGTGGAGGAGTCTCAGGGAGGGAAGAAGTACAATAAGACACAAAGGGTGGACAATGGGGGACACGGAAGGCAGCACAGAAGCTGATAGATGAGAGGACTTGATAGGGAGATTACATCGCGGCAGAATTCGTCGAATTCCAATGTGTCAAATCTTTTTTGACATATTTGGCAGCCAATATATGTGGAGGGACGGGTTATCATGATAATGAAGAAATGGGGGTTCATGCGGATGGACGGGTGGGGGGTGCAGGGGGTCTCCCCCACATATATTTCCAGCCAAATTTTAAAAAAAAGAAGACAAAGAAATCGACGAAATCGAATTTGACGAAAGTAACAAAAACTCTAGCAAATCACATAGAACCTAGAGGAGGCCGGAGCATGCTCATTGGTTGGAGGATGAGGGAATGAAGGAGAGCGAATGACATGCAGAGGCCGGAAGATGAGAGGGAGAGGGAGAGAGAGACAGGGGGGCAGGAGAGAGTGGGGGAGAGAGAGAGAGACAGAGAGGGGGATGGAGAAAGGGGAGAGAGATAGAGAGAGAGGGGGAAGAGTGAACGAGGACAGAGGGAGAGAGAGAGACAGAGAGCGGGATGGAGAATGGAGGGAGAGAGATGGTGGTGGGAGGCACATGGAGAGAGAGAGGGAGAAGAGAGAGGAGGAATACAGGGAGGAAGAGAGAAAGATAGGGTGAGAGAGAGAGAGAGAGAGTGCGCAGGAGGAGAGAGAGTATAGAGAAAGTGAGAAAAAGAGGTAGAGAGGGAGAGAGAGAGAGAGACTGAACAACTAGAGAGAAATTGGAAGATGGATGAGACTAAACATATAGAGGAGCTAGAGACAGAGCTGGACCAGATGTATGGTGGCAGGAGGGTGAACTAAGGTTCATGTATGGCCGTTGGAGGGTGAAGTACAGTTCATGTATGTAGGCAGGAGGGTGAACTAAGGTTCATGTATGGCCGTTGGAGGGTGAACTAAGGTTCATGTATGTAGGCAGGAGGGTGAACTAAGGTTCATGTATGGCCGTTGGAGGGTGAACTAAGGTTCATCTATGTAGGCAGGAGGGTGAACTAAGGTTCATGTATGGCCGATGGAGGGTGAACTACGGTTCATGTGTATAGGCAGGAGGGTGAACTAAGGTTCATGTATGGCCGTTGAAGGGTGAACTACGGTTCATGTATGTAGGCAGGAGGGTGAACTAAGGTTCATGTATGGCCGTTGGAGGGTGAACTAAGGTTCATGTATGTAGGCAGGAGGGTGACCTAAGGTTCATGTATGGCCGTTGGAGGGTGAACTAAGGTTCATGTATGTAGGCAGGAGGGTGAACTAAGGTTCATGTATGGAGGCAGGAGGGTGCACTAGGATACAGGGGACATAAAGGCAGGGCTGGCATGGGAACCAAAAGAGGCCCTGGAAATAATTTTCAAAGTGGCCCCATATTACACATTTTCATCAAATCCAACACATTTCCTATGAGAACATTTGGAAATAAAATAGGTGAACACCTAAAAAAGGGCCAGGAAGCAGGGGCCTACCTGGAAATCTCCAGAGTTCCGTATAGACCAGTCCACCACCGCATTTAGGTAGGCAGGTCAGAATATGTGGCTGGCGAGGGAGACTGGAGGAAGGTACAGAGAATGGAGAGTGAGCGGAGCATAAATAGCCCATAAAATTCAGCCCATATACATTATGGTGCAAGGAAGAGGCCATGAGGGGACTGAGAGTAGCATTGTAGCTGAGAGTAGCATTGTAGCTGAGAGTAGCATTGTAGCTGAGAGTAGCCTTGTAGTTGTAGTGAGAGGATGAAGTGAAATATCAGAAGAACAAGGATGTCTGGTGAGGCGAACTGAAAGAAAACACGGCTACTGGAGTTTGCAGAAGATGGAAAGAAAATGAAGTAATCGGAGGGAGTGTTTTGTGTAAAATAAATACATAGAGAAAGGTTGTGAGTGCCTTAAAGAAGACCCAGATTTATTAGTCGGAGAGTGGCTGGAGAAGGTGCACGGGGGAGAGAGGTTTAGGCTGCGTGAAGAGAATGGATGGTGAGCGTAAATGGAAGGAGATCCAGAGGATGACTGCAATGGGGGAAGAGTGCAGAGTGACTAGGATTAGTGTGATGGGAAACAGATGAAGCGCATGCAAGGCGAGTGACACTGAAACAAGATGGACAACAGAGGGTGATTGTGAGGAGGAGCAGTTGCAGAACTTGGGAATGCTGAGGCAGGATTCAGGAATTAATGGGGAACGACTGCACGCATATGGAGAAGAGAACAGCAAACTGAACTGACAAATAATAATTATAATTTAGCAATTATATAGCGCTACGAACCCTCAAGTATCTGAGCACTGCTTATTACCCACAGTGTGTGGTGCTTATTTATCGACCTCGCAACGATGAAAGGCTCAGTTTGGCCTTGCCCGGATTCGAACCTGCATCAGCAGGCTCTGCACAGATGTCAAAGCGAGCACTCTACTCGCTGTGCTTTCGGACCGGCTAGGAAGACATGCCAGAGACATGTGAGACTGACATCATGCCAAGGTTTGAAAACCCTTAAATTAAAACTCGTAAACCTGACCTAGGTTCTATTTCATAACTAATGTCCTCAGGTTGTAAAGCATTTGTGTAAGTAATGCCTGTATAGGGCAATAGTAGCCAGTCCTTTAACAAAAAACAGGTTTGAGTGTTTTCTTATAAAAAATGTAAACAAAGCATGTTTAATCAAAGATACAACGATTAGAGAAATAATCTAAGTGGGATACACATCCGAGATGCTGAATAAGCCACTGATATTTTCCATATCTGGAGGACCTGCAAGTTCTCCTATCTGTGGCAGGTATGTCCAATGAGCTCTATGTAGATGATCACCAACTACAGGATAGCGTCTCATCGCAAGACAATAGCAGCACACTGACATCTTGTTTCTACGCAAGCAAAACACAGAAGGCTTCCACAAGTTCCCAAACAGAAGGACTTCTTCTGCTCTCATTCAAAGGAGCAATACAGACTGTCCCGAGATGCCCTTCCCTGCAATTCATATACTCTGAATATCTTCCTTCATTCACAGGATATCATTTTAAGATTTGTTATCATGTTACAAAAACATCACAATCTGCAACCTACCAAGTGGGCACTCTCTAACTGCTTGTTCGCCCAAGAAGATTTGTGTTTGGTCATTCGTCCAACCTCCTGTCACCTCCATATTGAAGGTGCAAGCACGCTTCTTGCAGACCTTTCCAAGACTCATGCTAACGTTACTCCGTATTGCTTACCTCTTCCTTTCACTAGACACATGTTCTTTGTATACTCGCACTGAAGTAAAGTAAGCATTTCCCTAGTTTAGGGCCTACTTGGGCAGTTTGAACCCTAGGTTTTCCTGCAAGCACACTTGTCCAGCCAGGAGGGTCTCTGACAGGCCTGGGTCCTCCTGACGGTCTGTGTCCCCCTCCTCTAAGAAGAAACAGATGGCCCAGATACATGCCAAAGAGGGTCTCTTACCATTGGAAATTAGAAAATCTTTGGAGAGAGTAGTATTGGGAGGCCACACATGGAGGCTGCATGTCTCTTGCTCTTAAGATTAATTCTAAACCTTCCAGCCATCAACTCTTTTGGTTTGCTTTGTCACCACAAGTGGAACATGCCCAGACATGGGTGCAGAGCCTGCTGGGCCTAGAGACCAGAGCTGCACACAGAGGAGTTGTTGGGGGGGGGTTGTGGGCTATAGCCCCAGGTCTTTTGATTGTAGTCCTGAATAGAAGCTTAGGGGCTACAACCAAACGACTAGCTAGCCCGAATCCCGACAGTCCTGACATTAGCACATCCCCAGATCTTTTCCAGACCTAGCAGCACCGACCGCCCTTTTTGGGGTGGGACCATGCCTGATCTGCTTGTGGTCGTTCCCTTTCCTGTAATGGCTTGGCAGGCGAAGAACAATGGTCTAAAGGTTTGCCCAGAGCAAGCTTTAAGATTAATTTGAAACTTTCAAGCTATCACCTCTTTTGGGAAATGCACCAAAATGTCGACTTTGTAACTGTGACTTTGCAGATCCGGCGACTTTGGTGCATTTCCTTTTACCGACTCCCATTACTGCGCCCTAGCAGAGCGGGGGCTGCAGGGTTGTCCCCTGCTCTCCATGGGCACAGTAACGGCAGTTGAAGGTTGTGGGGTGTCCCATTGTGGGAAGAAGGGGACAAGAAAGTAAAAAAAGAAAAAAGCACCTTGCGGCATCAACTCAGACCCACGTAAGAGGGAGGAAACCACGCCGCAGGGGTAGCAGGGAGTCGGCGGTGCACACAGAATTGTGCTGCCATAAAGGTAAGTGGGGTCGGGGCTTCAGGTAGGGGAATGCAGTCTGGGGACGTGGGTAAAGATCACTGCACTGCTACGTAATTGGCATCAACATTTTCGTCGGTGCTCTTACAGGCAGCGCAGTGATCACATAGATTCCCTCTTTTGTTTTGCTGAGCCGTTCAAGACATTTTTTCCATTCAATGATTGGGTGGAAGCCCAATAAGTCATGCAGTGAAGGCGTTGAGATTGCTGCCTGAAGGTATTTAATAAAGAAAATTGTGGGAGGAAATTATGGGGAACACTTGTTCAATTGGGTCTCTCAAAGCTTTTGAGACTGACCTCAGATGGCTATAGGTCAAATGCTCGAATGCATTTGATCGAATGACAATATGCTCGAGTCAATTTGACCGCAAAAAAGGGCTTTTCTGCTATTCTTTATTTTTTTTTTTATTTTTTTTTTCGGGCCCCCCCCCTCCCAAACCCTTGTTTTTGGTGTTAAAACACCGTTTTTTTACCTATAATAGAGCAAAAAAAATATATACTTTTTTTTAAAAAGTTCGACCTTTTTGTTTTCGGTCAAATTGACTCGAGCATTTTGTCATTTGATCAAATGCATTTGAACATTTGACCAGACACCGCCTCAGATGAATAACCCTGTGGTTGGAGGTGACGGGAGAATGCTGTTATATCCTAATTTGGTACAGCATATTGAGCATCCTTGTAATGTATTAGCTAAGCAATACACCCTTACGATGTATTGGGTCAGCTAATGCCCGGTGCTGAGTTACAGGCCAGAGCAAAGCGAGGGCCTGATCATGAGCCCCAGGCATTACCAGACCTGCTAAAGCCCATCGTCCAGACAGGTTGATTGGTATTCGCATCCAGTATGCTAAATGGTTTTTTAGGATGCTAGCTGTTTTTTTAAAATGTTTTATTTGAGAGAAGGCATGGTTGCAGTTTTTGAACTTAAAAAAAAAAATACAGACTAAGATGCCCGCCGTGGGCCAGTGAGAAGGGAAATACATGTAGTCCCTTCTCCCTTTGTATGGCAGTCATTATTCGGCCGGGAAGCATCAGAACACAGAGTGTTTGAGGCACCAGCGAGGGCCAGGTGGCTCCATTTAAGTGGGACATGGCTTGGGGTGCGGGTAGTGGAGGTGGAAATTGAGGGTGGGTTTGCAGGGCATGAGGAACGGGAGGACTAACCTGTTACCTGACGAGTAAAATGGCGGCCTCAAGTTGCTCAGGAGACTGGGAACGTGGGTTTTACCATGAGGCAAAGCCTATTTTCTGAGCACCCTGTGTGGCTGTTAGTCACCTGGCCCTCCCTGATTGGCTGGGAGGCTGACTATCTCTGCTAATAGAACTTAGAATGTTCTTTTCCAATGTTCCTTATAATGGATTTTCCAGGAATGTCCATGAGGCTTGGACACTGAGCAGAAAAGTGAGAAGCTTACCACCAGTGCAATCAGCTCCAGCTCCAGTGGAGTCCCACCTCTGAGATTACTAGTGAGACTGGATGTCTCCACCTTAACAATGAAACAACACTTCTGCACTGTGACTAAGCTGCACCATGAGAAAGACCTACTGGACCACAATCCAAACAACATATTTGTTTCAGCTGTGCTGTTGTTGGAGGAATTGTGTACATTTTACACTTGTCCTTGTTCCCAGAGAGGCGATCAGGCCATCATGTGCGTGTATTAACAGCACATAGTAATTTCCGTCCTTATCTGCAATCTTCAACCCAATGAAAAGCCAGCACAGGCCACAAAGGGCCCCATCTCTAATGCTCACCTCCTTGTGCGAGGTCCCAGTACAGAAAGGCAAAGACCTCAACCACAAAGCAGTACCGAGTGGAGAGGGAAATGTTACTGTTGTGGCTGGGGAATGAAGCAGCAGAGACGTCATATGTCGAAGTAAGTCACTTTATTGAGAACAATGTATCCCAAGTGGGCAGTTGATAGTAAAGGGGTAGAAACCGGCACCACGACCCAGGCTGTGTCAGTGAGTCTCTCTCTTTCCTCAACTGACTCTTTCAGAACCCTCATTCACTTAGGCAACAACATTCAAAATGGAACCTGACGGTGGGTTGACACTAAGCATACTGGCGCAACAAGGAAGAGCCCACTACACCTACATCACAAGCCTGACCTCGCAGGCCCTACAGCAGAGACGTTCATGCATCCCAGACGTGAGCCCCTGTCTCTCTAGTATGTAACGGAACCGAGTACAGTGGGACAAGCCTCTATTATAGACACCAACACCCAACATCTCTAGAAATACTGCAGATGAGCGGACAAGAGCTCAAGGATACCATCGGTGAAAGGGTGCAGGCGGGCGGAGCAGCCACCCGTAGAATGTACATTGGAGGGAGGTTCAAACATAAGCTTCTCAGTGGCAGGTGAGCCGAAGTAATATACACCTGATAGAGAGACAGTAGAACACGAGCACAAGTACCCATACCAGAAAAGCAAGGACAGAAGTAGCCATGTTGAAAGGTCCTGTTCCTATTTGGCTGCACCATGAGGCAACGTTTTGCTGATGGACGGCGTGGCTAGATTCCCTGTTCAGTGTTCCAACAGATGCTTAATTGATAACATGTAACATGTGTACACTATAGGAGTGACTTTGCATTTCAATAAAGCTCATTGTTTCCCACGGTCAAGAAACACCAGAGTGCCCCTAAGTACAACATTGCCAGGTTCTTGCACAAGTCCCTGCAAATCGTCTTTGTCTTTTCATTGTCGGACTCATTGTCGGGTGATTTTTCTTAAGCTCTGTGCTCAGGTTCTTTAGGTGTATCTTCCTGATTCATGTACTGATCGTGATCACCAGGCTCCTAATTGGACAGAGCAGCCAGGCTAACTCTCAATAGGTGGAGTGGGATGGTTAGGAGGTAAAGTGCACACTTGTCATTTATACCCAGTGAGAGCATGTCCACACACTACATTTGTTATAGAAATATAATGTGTACAAGAAAGGTAAATACAAAAATCACTACACTTATAGGTAAAATAAAATATGCCACAATGTATCAGGTAAGTGAGGTTTCAAAGTTCAGTAAATATGTTTTTCCTAGAAGATAAGTATGTAGTAGCAGTTCTGCGACAGAGAACAGTTGCCAAACAGTCACATAATATAGGATATTTAGTTTCAAGTAAAAGGTTTTCTTTAGAATATGTGATGTAATGTAACTGGTATTTTATAGCACCTGTCTCCTACTTTTCGTGGTCTCACTGCGCTTTATGCACTACTATATCTAGATGAGCCATAGCAATGTTACAAAACCAGAGCTAGAAATACTAGATACAAACATGGATATTTTATTTATCTCGAAGACTTGATTCACTGGGACTCATTACAAGTTTTCCGGTACAGTAACAATGGTACCGGGAAGCTTTCAGGTACCGTTGTTACCGTACCGGCAAACTACGAGGTGTGCTCGCAGGTGCCTTTTCGCCCACCAGGTCTGCCCTTGCGGGCTGTCGGCACCCGCGAGCACAGCATGTCGGATGCACTGGCTCCATTCTCAGTGGTGCCGGTGCATCCGGCCTCCCCATTCCCATTGAGCCCTATAGGGCTCGAATTGGAATGGGGAGCATTTTTTACCGGCACCCCGGAATGGGCAATTACCGGGTCTGGCGGGGCCGTAATGACACGGTAATTGCCAATTCCCAGGCACCATTAAAAAAACGACTTCGGCGGCAGCCATGCTGGCACGTTACCCACCAAAGTCGTAATGAGGCCCAATATCTCTGGACCAGATAAACTTGTATGAGCTCTCTCCCCAAGACCACTTATTATTGACGTAAGATTGCCCTGAAAAAGATCAGAGGGAGCCTAACCACAGACATTACGAATGTATTTAATATACAAATACATAATATTATTTAACCCTAATCGTCCTTGTGACTGAAAGTGGAACTATCAGTCTTGCCTACTCAAATTGTAACTTTTGTTCTTCTTTGCGCCCACTTTACTTTAATAAAAACATGTCCACTACAGACCTTTAAGACCTAATGCTTGTCCGTAGGTCAGCCTCTAAATTCTGCCTTATTTGAAGCTATTTCAACCTTACGGCTGATAACATGTTTCATGCACTAATTCATGACATTCTAGAATTAACCAAGGACCTAGAGTTTCCCTATTTACCTACACTAATACCCATTCAATGAATCATGTACTCAACTGGCTCATTTGCAAAAAAGGCATGCTATCCAATACTGCGGGAGAATGCCATCTGTTGAGGGTGGGAAAGTGCTAGGATGTATGATTTTTATTAATATAAAATTATGTAGGTCATTATGTTTCTTAAATGGGAGCCTGCTAATCAGACCATGCCTTTCATAAGGCTCCAAGTCAAAAATATAGTGCATACATGAGCCCTTGCTGCACCTGTCTCCTAACAACTGGAGCACCTGCTCCTCAGTCATAAAGGGCAGATTCAAAGGTCACATGTGCATTCCTGACAGCAGTTGTGACTCAATGTCTCTGCACAGAGTTGACATTTTAACGTTTACACCTCTGATTCCAAATGTAATAATTGTTGCCTTAACCATCTGGTGGCAGGTTCATCTATCAAAATACGACACACACGGTTACAGTATGGTGACTGATGAGGGCATAACATTAGTAAAGCCACACCAATATGATATCCTACAAGTTGTCAGCTCTGTAAGCCCAGGCCAGCAATGTAAGCACTATGTGTATTCATGGCAGTCTGGCTGTCTGCACTGCTCTCACTCAGATAATTGTCAGGATGCTGTCTTCTGTTGATCCCCAGAAAGAGGGTATCAATCCACTGAGGCATAGGCACTCCCACCAGGAGATCACCTGAGGACTCTTCTTAAATGGTCATTCACATAATAAAGGCCAGCCCCACACCATGGTGCTGCACACCAAAGGAACTTTGCAGTTTCAGGCATGGGAAGGAGGCAGAGTGTGGTCAGAGAGAATGTAGTGGACTTGAGAAAGGGTTCCATCATCTTGCAATTCTGTAGGGATGTGAATTATTGCCATTTGGCATGGGTTTAGAAGCCCAGGCTAATCCATCTTGGAAAGTGTGATCTGCTAAACAGACCCCTCTTTATGAAAGCTCCATGCCAAAAGCATAGGGTACACCTGTGGCCTGCTGCATAAGACTCCTGATCTGCAGCTCCTGTTTTCTCTAGTGACACAGAGCAGGTTCAACGGTCACAGGGCCCTGGTTGAGCGCTCCTGTGACAGCAAACTCACTCACTGCAGACAGAGGCTGCGTTTAAACCTGCCCATCTTATTCAAAACCTTACTTATTGTGCAGAACTATCCATCTGGTTGCAGGAAATTCTCTAATGATAAGCCATACTTGGATTTACGTATGGTGACTGATAGTTCACACAATTTTTAAAGCCACATCAGATTGGTATCATACATATGTCAACCAACGTAGATGTAACGTAGATGTAACCAACATCTTATCTGACAACCTTAAAAACTCCTCTCAATGCCTTCTCCTAGGTGACTTTAACCTAGGATTTAACCACCAGCGAGATCAAAACGCCTTGTTCTTCAATGCCTCACTGTAGGAACTTGGATTTATCCAAAAAGTGACAAGTGCCACCCACACTAACGGTAGGACCCTCGACTGGATAGCAGTGCACAGCTGTCCAATATCTATTACCTCCATAACGCCCCAGCCTTGGTCCAATCACTACCTGATGTCCTTCTCGCTAGAAATTACACCTCCTCTACTTCCTCACAGTATTGCTCCCACCATCCCGACCAGCAACAAGAGAAATACCACAACTGAGAAACTCATTCCCTTGATTCTCCCTACTCTGAATTTGCTGCCTGACCACACCAATCCCTCCACTATGGTCGAGGAATATAACAAAATAATGTTATCCTCATTAGATGTCATAGCTCCCCTGAAGATTAGAAAGAGCAAACCTAATAAACATGTGAATACTTGGTTCTCTCCCCGCTTGAAAACCATCAGACTATAAAAACGCAAAAGCGAACAAACTTGGAGACAAGATCCCTGTCCTACCAACAAATCTAACCTTAGTAAATTAGCCACCCTATACAAAAAGGAAATTATCCTTGCTAAACAACAGTCTTACAACCTTCGCATCACTCAAGCTAAATCAAACATTAAAGAACTCTTTACCATCCTCAAAGAGATTGAAACCCCTAACCAAGTACCGGATACTTGTCCCAAGGACAAAACATGGTGTACCAACATTCAGAGTGCCCTATCTAATAAGGTAACGACACTCCAAGCTAAGATAAATAATAAAAAAGAAACATTTGTACTTGCCGCTAAACCTAAGAAAATTTCTACACCTCAACTCTATTCTAGGTGCCACCTCAACCCACGCCGCCTTCTAATCCACTCACACCTGGCTTCAAGTTCAAGAAAGTTTCTATCCTATCCATCGAGAAAGTCATCCTCACTCTCAAACCATCCAATTGACAGGGCGACCCCTGGCCTGCCCAGATCATAAAAGATGCTGCTCGTGACCTATCCCCTGTCAACTCCAAACTGATCAATGCCTCATTCTCCACTGGCTCCATACCTAACATCTAAAACAATCCTGGGTACTCCCACTTCTTAAAAAAAAAAAATTCTTGACCCAGCAATACCTACTAATTACCGCCCCATCACCATAATCCCATTCCTGCTCAAAATCCTAGACAAGGTGGCCTACATCCAAATCCAACAATACTTGGAATGCAACCACCTCCTGGGAGTACGCCAGTCTGGCTTCAGACCACAGCATGGAACTGAGACTGCTTTGATTGACCTTAAGGCTCAAATAGACGCACTGAGAGACAATGGCAAGACAGCACTATTACTACTGCTCGATCTCTCAGCAGCGTTCGACCTAGTGGACCACAAGGTCCTATCCAACCATTTGGATTCTGCTGTCCATTTTCTACAAGAAGCGATTGGAAGGATCCAATCCTTTTTGGACAACAGAACTATGCACCGGTAGCAGCCGCTCATTGTACAACATTTTCACCAAGCCCCTTTTTGATGATCTAGATGGCCTGGGTATCACCTAGACTAATTATGCAGATGATACACAGATCCTCATTCCGTTGATGGGCGATTATAACAAGGATTTGGCCTTTGTGAATAGAGTGTACCTCATTATCCAGGCATGGATGGCCTCTCATGGTCTCTGCCTGAATGATGACAAAACAGAACTTCTCATTTTCTGCACCCCCGCTAACCTTAACAAACTAGGCCACTCCTATTCTACTTTCAAAATAGACGGCAACAACATTACAGTAGCCAATGAGGTTAAAAACTTTGGTTACTACTTAGACTCCACATTAACATTTCAAAAACAAGTTAATTCCATGGCCTCCTCTACTGCCTACACTTGTAAATTAATTAGAGCAGCCAAGCCCTTCCTCTCCACCAACAACTTCATTAACCTAGCAAGAGCTCTTGTCTTATCCAAATTGGACTATTGTAATTCCCTATACATAGGGAGCAACAAATACATCACTAACAAGATCCAGATTTTACAAAATAATGCTTTAAGAGCAGCCCTGAGTATGCCGAAGAAAGCACATATTTCAGACCTCAGAAGATCCAACAACTGGCTTTCCGCAAAAGACAAAATCCTCCTTAAAACAGCCGCTCTGACATACAAATGCCTCCACAATGTGGCCCCTCAATACCTCACAGCAAGATTCATGAGACAACTTTCCATCCGTCTCTCTAGAACTGTCAATGCCAACCTTCTAATGGTGCCCAGATTTAAACGTTCTTAGACTGGTGGTAGCAGTTTCCCGGTTAAAGCGGCCCAATACTGGAATTCCCTTCCTCCGCACCTGAGGGAAGACCTGCCCTACCCTCCTTTCAGAACAAACCTTATCCACTGGATCAAGGAAAATGACGCTTAACAATCACCACGTAAATACTGCCTCTTGTGCTTCATTTGCACATATTGTAAATGCAGTACACGCTGTCTATGCCTAGTGTTCAGCACATTGCTCTCTTATCTGCTGACTGTACATATTGCCAGCCTTCAACTTTTGTATACCTTGTATAAATGTATAAATGTATAAAATGTATACTATGCTCTCATACAGCAATGTAACCAAAGCTGAACAACCCACTTTTGCTTTTTTGTGCCCTGATACCCTTGGGTCTGGTGCACATTACAAATATTAAAACAAACAAACAAACAAACCCTGTGAGCTCAGGCCAGCGATGGAAAGGCGGTATGGATTCTAGGTTGACTGCCTATCTCTGCTCAGCTGTCAGGACAATAGGCAGGAATGCTGTGTCTCCTTTGATACCATGGGAGGTTGTGTAATGCCTCTCCAGCACAGAAAACTACCAGCAGATGGATTCCTCTGAACCATGCTTCAAAGAGGCAGACCCACAACAAAAGGGCCAATATCACACCAGGGTGTGGCATTCCAAAGAGCCTTTGATGCTGCAGGCTTGGAATGGGAGCCATGGTGTCAAGGTCTCAGGAACAGCTTCACTACAGTGTCACCTCAATGGAGGATGACTTTACTCCCAAAGCCATCGTCCCTGGGTACACATAGGTTAAGGAAAGACTATGGATTGCCTCTTTATCCACTACAATACTCCCAGTAACTGTTCCTATCTGTGGCCAGTGCAGTGTTGGCTGGGACACATATGAAAGACACAATCCCACCTGTATTCACGAGTAGTCCATAGACCAGGGAACCGAATGATGACTAGTTGCCAACGGGTCGCAAGGTTAGTGTTAGTAAAAGGTTTGCGAGAACCTGCCCCAGGCGGCATGAGGGCACAACACTAAATGAAAATGGAGAGGTCTGTGGAGAAGACATCCATAGAAATCCATGGAGAGAAAATCCAGGTAGTTATAATCCAGTACTCCAGATGACTCAGGCACAGAATGAAGTGTCCGAACCAGAGTGTAAGCCAAAAAGAAGAATAAAAAAACGGAACCAAAGGGTCACAGAACTAAAATACAGATGCTAGCACAGAGCAAGCACACAGGACTTCCTTCATTTAAGAAGTGCTGGGAAGTGTTGATATGGGTTTAATATGTTCTCCGTGGGTGCTGTGAACAGTGTTTTCTGGGTTGCGTGATAATGTCACACGCCATTGACATCCAGCATGTGACGTAGTCCCTAGCAGACCTGCACCAACAGGACACCAGCATCGTGAAGAACGCTGATGAAGTCACCATGGCAACTTCCAAGCGTGGCGAAAGTGCCGGTTGTGGACGTGAACCATGACAGTGGGGCAGAGTTAGGGCAGTCAGACAGATAAGAAGGAACTGGAGAAAGTGTTCCTCCATCGTGGTTTCTATAGGCTTTTCTATTCTTCCTGTCTACTGCACTTCCTACAGATCAAAGCACTGCGGGTGTGATGCAAGAAGCTAAAAGAAATGTGTCACCTTGACAACGATTATACCGCTTAAAAAAGGCTTGCTATTATCCAATACCACGTGGCCTTTTACCTATATAAGGTTGTGGCCTCTAACTTTAGACTCTTAATGGCAGAAGAATTTGCTTTAACCCTTTTGGGAGAACAGTCCTGTCCAAAATGCTCTGTCGGAGGTGAAGACAGGTCTTTCAAGGTAAAGGAAAGCTCTGCCTCCTATCGATCCAGAGGGAACTTTGGGGGTGACTGCTCTTGGACCAATATGTGCACTATCTGCCAGATGCACCAATACCCAGGCCCCTCATTGAAGGTGAAGGACTTCTTTAGCTGCCACTTAGTCTCACACAGACTGGTAGCAAATAGACAAAGGACTACCTGAGCCCATGGATTGAGACTCACAGAACCAGAAGATGCCAAGCAGCTGGTTGCCTGTATTATACCTATTTGTACAGTCCTTGCAAATGGGTTGTCCGCCTTCGAATGTCCTCGAACCATCAGGATCCATGGTGCTGCTTTTGGCACTCTTTTTTAACCTCTTTGATCCGCTCTTTTGCATTCATTGACCTGGCTCAACCCTAAATCTTACCACCAGGGGGTGTCATCTGTTCAGCCCAAACACCAGCTCACCAATGCGGACCACTTTGAACTGCAGCCTCTGAGAACAATGCATCAAACCAGCAAGATCACTACATTGATCCATCCCAGACCTGAACTTGAACCACCGGAAGCATTGTGTCACTCGTTGAGTTGACCCAGCTGCAGCCATCATCTCAAACCAACTTGACCTTGGAACTTACCCTGGTGGGCTTACTGAACAGCATCACTCAAACGGTGGCTTCAAACTGCATGGAACTGCTCATCCAAACAACTCAACACTGTCTTGTTGCCTGGACCAGCACGGCCCGCCACCTACAAACCTGGTTCGACCAGCAAAAATAGCATCCTGAAGCCTGGTTTGACATCGTTGAACCACCCAAGAACTGACTACAGTATTTTTTTGAGGTTCTGATAAGGCACCCTTTTGCACCTTTTTCTACCAAGAGATATCCTTTTAAATAACATTGTTGCAATTTCTTGCTTTTTACTCCTGCTACAGTACCCAGAGTGCTTGGTAAATCTACATTCTGCATTGTCTGTGTTCGTTCCACAGGAGTGAGTTTTTGCTAGTATATTTATAGTCAGTTATTATTTCATGTGGTGTGTTTAATTGAAGTATATGCATTTTTATAGAAATCTGATTGGCCATTCTTTTATTTTGGTCTCCTGTACTATTGCTGTTTAGGCTGCTGTTATCACGGCCACACTCCTCATAGCCTGCCCTTGGCCCATTTTAACACAAAGGGGGTATATGTCTTCACTGTGCCTGTTTCAACTTTATGAGTGGGATACCTTTTGATTTTTAGCAGTGTAAAGGCTGAGCAGGCACTATAGTCACTACTCATCCTTGTACTCCGGGAGAGTAGTAGCCATTTAATCACAGGGGTTTTCTTTCATTCCTGGGTCCTCCATTGTCTGCGGAACAAGGCAGTCAGTGCATGATTCAAGAAGGCAGGGACAAGTTAAAGTAGCATGGATTGGACCCTTTATTGGCAGGCTTGCTTCTGTCCACTCTCTGTTGGGAGTGCAGTCCATTCCAAAGTCATCTTCTACAGAGCTGAAGATGACTTGCTTTCAAAAGGCAGATGAAAGCTCTGTACCGTATCCATCCTCATTTCATATTGCAGGTGAATCGCTGTGGACCAAGGCCTGCCGCTCTGACAGCTTCACTGGAACCAGGCCCCTCACTAAAGGTAAAGGATGCCCTGCAGGGCCCTGCCTAGTTTCCTATCCTGGGAGTGAAAAATAAGAAGTACTCACCTTGATGTGGAACTTCTGGATTGGGGCTGCCAGTCACCAGAAGCTTAAGAGCAGCTGAAATCGAGTTTGCATGGCTTTGAACCACCTTCGAACTGTGTTCACCACCCTTCGAGCCAAGAGGACCTGCAGTGCTGCTTTTGGCACTCAACAACTTCAAACTCCTAGCCTGCATCTCTTAGTCAACTTGACACCACATCAAATCAGCAGTGATCATGAGTGCCTTGGTGATGCATACGCCTTCAACTCACAACATCGTCCAGCATCGCAACAAACCAACAGGTCGTTGCCGTGACCTAACTCGAACCTTGACTCAACCACTGGATGCAATCAAATCATTGACTTTACTCACTGTGAACTTCATCTTGGACTGACTCAACCACCAGCCCAAGCCTGTTCGACCCTGTGAACTGCATCACTTCAAATGAAACTGCACAGAGCCCTGATTCAAAACCGACAACACGCTAACTTGCAACCAAGATCAACAGGGCTTGCTGCATCTTGAAATCAGTTTGACTGAAAGGACAGTGCAGAGCAGCCCAGTTTGATGTTGTTCAACCACCTAAGATCAAATACAAAGTATTGTTGAAAGGCCCTGCATCCCAGCTCCACTTTCTGGGACCAAAGTGACTTTAATCTCTTTTGACATTGCTGCAACTACTTGTCTGATAACCCAAGTAACCAGAGTGCTAGTCAGCACAAGGTCTGAATTTTCAGTGTTCTTACCACAGGGGTGGTCTTTTGCTTGTGTTTTCTAGTTAGGTATTTGCATTGTTGACTGTTTCATTATAGTAGACATATATTTTTATAGATCCTTGATTGGACATTCTTTAATTTTGCAGTCTTTGCACTATCACTTTTTGGGTTGCTACTGTTATCACTTCACACCCCTCCTGAGAGCATAACCTTCCCTCATTCCATGTTATCAATAAAGGTGAAAGAGTTACATCCGACAGGCTGTGTCTGTTTTACCTACATGATTTGAATCACTGTTGGCTTAGTAGTAGTTTTGGGCTGGGTAGTTGGTTTAGCCAATACACACCCCTCTACTTTTGCAGAGCAGTAGCAATTTTTCGCAAATACATATGCACAATCTTAGATTGGTTTTATCACTTCCTGATATGTTTCTAGACTACAGTCCATGTTTCAATCACACCAAAGTTCTGAGTTGCTGTTTTGATGTCTGGGAGAACTTGTTGTGGAACATGGATGGCCATTGAGGTACCAAGTTAGTAATGCTCGACCTCTTGGAGGCTTTCAATACCCTGAACCAGTACATTATCTTGGACACAGTGTGACTAAAAGTTTATAAATATGAAAACCCATTGGCTGAGCTTGATCTGGATATCACTTTTATGCCACTAATTTTCTAGTTTACTTGAAGCTCGTGTGAAACAACACGCTACACAATCTTAAACTAATTTCCATCCTGCCTACCATCATAAATCAGATGGAAGATAAGCTTACACGGGTAAAAACAAAGCTTTCCATTATTGGTACATCAGCTAACCAGACCAAATAACAGCTCCTTGCCACAATATACCATTGGTTCCATCAGTCTCCAGATCCTCCCGAAGATTAACGCATAAGGAGTACAGTTCCACTGTGGGTATTGTTGGGGATGAACTCCCGGGTAGGTTCGAGGGCTACTAGGAGTTTGAAAACTCTTGGAAGGCCCAACCCCTTCCCCCAAAAGGAACATAGGTCCACCCAGACAGCAAGATCAAACTGTGGTTTATTACAACCAAAACCAACAGGGATCAGTACAAGGATAGAAGAAATCCACAGACATCTCAATGTCTCCTGGCTCAGAGGCCAGTTTGGTCCTGACATGGCATCATAGTCATGTCACAACCTGGGCCCCTCTCCAGAAAGCCTATCGGCCTACTGGATTGGTCGCCAGAAGCCTAATAACCTATATAATCCCTTATATGAGTTATAATACTGGCTCTCACATACATGTCAGCTGGCCGGCCTGGTCCATCCCCAAATTACTATCTCTATCAACGTTGCAGTGTGAGGGTCTTACCATAGGTTCTTGCCCATTGCTACCCACCCCTAGGAGACTGAACTGTGATTGGCTAGAGCTGACCTCCTCAGGCCTGGGATCCGCAATGTTTCTCAGCTCTTGGTTTAGCTTCTCAAGGTAATAAGATCGACTATGTGTCTGCATTGTGATTTGTATGCACCACCTTAGACTATGAGAGTGCTCGTTATCTCGTGCAACACTTGTCTCACATTTTAACATCTTTGTTGCATGCTTCTGTCTGGCAGTGTGAGATCGACTCTCTTTCCCAGCTCTGGTTTCTATTCATTGTCTGAGATGCCCGGGTCACGTGTTTGGAGACCATGATTTGGAGCTTATGCAGCTCTGAATTATGAGGAATTATTTGCATTTATTGCAACTGGTGTTACTGCCGTTTCGGGAATGGAATGTTGTTCGTATATGTTGGCCTTGGCATAAGGTTCTGTCTCACATGTTTGGACTTGTCCAGCCTGAATTTTCCTAAGCTCAGCTATTGCTGAGTGGCTTGTGGCCTGCTGTAATTTTCCTAAACCATTATGCGGTTCCTACAGTGTCCATGCTATTCTATATTCTCCATATGTTAGTCACACTTGGCTCTGTCAGGTCTCATTGGCGCTCCTGCAGTTCCATAAGGTTAATTGCACATAAGCATCTGCAAGCTGCACTCAGGATCTCTTTCTTCTTGCGGTTTCTGCGTTGCTGCATTAAGCTAATTACTAAATAATAAAAGCAATGATAGTATCAATATGTATCTGTCCTCTAACTATAGAACTGTAGGCTTGTGTTCTTTGTGTATTTGAGTGTGGGTTTGTGTCCCGATGTGCGGATGGCACGTCTGCTTCCTAACACTGCTACGTGGTGGTGTCTCTAATGACATCAGTGGCTTTGGCTTCTCAGTCAATACTGTCAATTGAGGTCTCTTTAGTTGCAGCTTGAGGCTCCTCATCCACTCTGGGGAAGATTTGTACCACACCTGGTCTGTAGGGCTGGCTGAGTAGGTACCTCTCGATATACTTATCAATTATTGCAATAGGAATTGGTCCGGAATAGTATGGGCATTCAAGATATCTCCTGGTATTCTTCTGCGTCAGGTACATTATCGGAGGGGGAGGAGGGAGCAAATTGGCCCATCTCTCTTCTGTATGACCTCTCACACCAGCTTTGTTACATGTACCACAACCGATAAATACATAACTCTCCAAAGAAAGTTTCATCTACCGGCCTGGAGAACATCTTGTGCATATTGCAGGGCAATCACAAATTAGACTTGTGCAACATTCTGCATACTAGCTATATGAGAATTTGTTTTTAATCCAAATAAATTTTTAATAAAAAAAAATATTTCCACTGTGGCCAATGCTTCTCGAGCTGCCTACATAGCTCATTTCTTTCACAGACTTGCTTGGCTCCCATTGCAACCTCAAATTAACGTTTTAATAGTGACAGTAACCCATAAATGTCTCTTTTCTAAAACCTCTTCTCATTTAAAACTACTGTTGTACCATACCAAACCACCCGAAATGAAACCTCAGGTCCTCAAACATTCATCTTCTGGACATTTCTAGATTTTTTCAGTTGGAATAACTTTTGCACTGCAAAGTTTACATGTGGAACGCTTCAAATCAACACCATGCCTTGTATTTCGGTGCTTCCATGCTGGGTCCTTTACTTGTTCTTGGTCCTGAAGAAGGGGGCAATTACATCTACCATCCTGCTGAAACGTCTCTTCAAAGTGAGAGTACAGTTCTTGGGTTCAATCTAGTTTAGATTCATAGTTCAGCTATATCGTACAACAACGTAGACCCTCCAGACTATTACATGTTTATATTACCCCATGCATAAGGAGGCACTGCTCTACATGTTAACCTTTTAGTTAGTAGTTCAGATGTATTTTGTTCACCCAGGAGGTTGCCTAGAGTAATTGGTAATTTTGACTGTCCACATTTACTGTGACTGATATAAGTAATTTGCATTGTTTTACAGATATGATTGCTATTTTGCGCTTTCATCAGAATGTTTACATTACATTGTGATGATTGTTCTCATTGAATGTGACTGAGATTAGCTATTGACAATTGTTGCACAGTTAGCATTGCCAATTTGCACTTTTATTAGAGGTGCTGCATAACATTAGATGATGCAGCATGTGCACTTGTTAGGAATCAGTTCATTGTGTTCTGTGTCCACATTTTGATATCATTATTGTATAGTATCATTTGTTTTGTACGTCAGTCTTTGATATTGTTCACGTTCCAGCCTGGATTGTAATTGATCTTTGGTAGACTCCAAGTCAAATGGTAGTCTTACATTCGCCTTTATGAACTTTGTTTCAGGAAAGAATAAAAAATGAAAATGTATTGTTAATTTAGAATCGTCATATTTATTATAACTTATGTGCTTGTTAGAAGCACTTGTTGTGTATTTTACATATGTGGATCAGTATTCCCCCCTAACCGGAGAACTCACTCAAATTTAAACCATCTCAGGAAACCACTGAAAATTAACCCGCTTTACTCTCACTCTCTCTAATCCCATTGCCAGCACTTTCTGTATTATTTCAGTGCTCTGAATGGACTCTCTGATACAGCACTCTAATGCTCTCAGACCCTCAGCGCTATAGAAATAAATATTCATGTATTTATTTATTGTGCATTTCTAAGGCGCTTCTACATCAAGTAAATTGTGTTTCAAAGCGCCAACAGGGAGGGAACACGGGAATGAAGGCAACTATAACAATGAAAGAGAGAGGAGGTCTTACTAAGCCATGTGAGCATTCACAGAGTGCAAGTGCACAGAGAGAGAGCGATGGGGGGTAAGTGCTTGGAGTAACAAGGAGGGAAGTGCTTGGGCGTAGAGAGAGGGATGAGGGGGGAGTATAACATAATATGTTTGTATTTTGTATTCATATTTGAATTCACATAGCACACACCTCGCTGGGAAGCAACAAAACACTGCAGATGATATTTCGGGTAAACAGAGGATAGTGGAAGGAGAGGTTGCATGTTATAGTATTTTGGAAGTCCCATTCTACAGGGCTGGTAAATACCTAGGATGAGCAGGTTCTAAGCAATCCACATACTATTATATACATTTCCTCTGGATGAAGACAGGCAGTAAAGATTGATCAGCTGCATAACCCACTTAAAGTCTTACAAATGCAACCAGAACATGCCAATGAAACAATGTAAAGAAAAGATAATAGTTACCTTGAAACACAAGTTTGTAACGTGTGTGCAATTACAACTAACAGGGCATATACATGTGCTGACTTAGCTCTGATGGGAAGAAAGTATTTATGCCTTGTGTATCAAAGGAAAGTACACAAGGCTGTAATTGCTAATGGAGAGCTCATACCTAGAGCATATAAATAATTCTAACCCTAAGAAAGTGTCATTATGCAATGACACATGTTTTACAGTGGAGTGCAGCATACAGGTGAGACTGCAGATTACATTATAAATACCTTGTATACAGATGTTTCTTCAATACATTTCAATCAGATCTTGAATGAGTGATTAGAGATCAACTCATGTTGAATACCGACAATGTGCCAATAAGGGAATCATTGTGGCAAGTTTTCAAATTGAAGATGCATGAAGCAATAATGTTAGCCAAGTCTATTGAGAGATATGAGAGCTAATGCAGAGACATTCAAACAGGGAAAATGGAGAACTGACAGTGCTGTACGCACTGTTGCAAAGAAGTCTCAATGGAAAAACGCCATGGTGATGATATGGGAATGTAGCCTGATTGATAAAGTGTGCAAAGAAATTGGGTGCACAGGACACAGACAAAAGTTGACAATTGTTGCAGTGGTGGTTTATGTTGAAGGGTAAGACCCACTGGAAGGATTCATGAAGTAAAATGTGGTAATCGGGGGATGGTTGTGAATTATACATAGATTTGAAAAGACTGACCTGCAGGATTAAAGTATATGGGACTGATCTTGAACACATAACATATTCTGTTTACCTGAACACCATTGTATCGTTCAACATGTTGCAAGAAATAGTAGAGAGCGTTGTAGAGCAATTGCATCCTACTCAGTGTGCTCTCATTGAGTATTCAAGACATAAAATAGACATGTTAGTCTGGTTCACTGCAAATATAAAGGTGGTTTGTCTATGGGAGGTTTTATGTGCCAAGAAAGGGGCTGCCTATTCCAACATGGACGCATCACGCTGATTTTTCCATCTTTTACTCCTTAAATGGGGTTAGGAATGGATCAATCAGGAGGAACTGGCTGCAGAAATACTTTCCAGGTTTCCGGTTGTTTTCAGGGTACTGAAAACTGAAAGTCTTTTTGCATAGGAAAAAGCTCAAGAGATGTACCATCCCCATGAAACATAGGGTCATTAGGGTGGCGTTAAGGTTTCATGATGCTTTGAAACATTATCTAAAATACATTATTGACAGCAGGGTAGTGTGAGAAACTAACGGGTGTATCAGCTACTAGTCCCCAAGGATCTCTCCGTCATGTGGCCAATGCACGGCCATCGCCTTTGGATCCAGACCCTGGGCGTGGACCAGTGTGGGAGGATCACCTGGGTGAAGGGACTTTGGGAGTGGGGATGAGACAACCAATGGTGAGACGCAATAGTACCCCCTTTCCTGTACCCATGACCCATCCAATTTTTTAGGATCCTCCAATGTCCCAACTCCCCCCCCCTTTTCTACACAAACACTGGGCCGAGAAAGAGGGTGACTGAGAATAAAGAGGGTAACCTTTACATATATTGTTGGACATGCCTGCTAATCGGGTCAGGCAAAGTCAGGCACTTGACTTTAATTACATACATCTGATACCCATTTGCTCTCCCCACACTGATAAAAGGCAGAACATAGAGACACACTCAGAGCATTATGGAACACAAGAAGGAGCCGAACTTCTGGGGTGAAGGCAAACCTAATGGAACAGAACGACCGACAAAGGGATGAAGGCAAAGGGTAGAGAAACCAAGGAGATCCCTGAAGGAGGTTGTTGCCTCTGAAGAGCCATGAAAGATACATGGAGAATGCCATATCCCAGACAAGAAGACTGCATTGTGTTTCAAGGGTGCTTGCAACCTTCCCAGGAGAACAGCAGAGTTGGGAGGTGAGGGCAACCCTGTGGTATTAACCTTGACTCCTGAATAAAAACAGAAAAGACAAGAAAGCAATTCACAGAGCCGGTGAGTTGGCAAGTGACATGATAAGGAAAGATTGAAAGTACAATAGTATATCTCACAATTGAAGGCAGAACGCGTGTGGAGAAGACGCGAAGGAAGGCAGACCAGTCGGGAATTTTGTATTACTGATAACTGTGAAGCCAGTGATACAGAGTAGCAGAATGGTCCGGTGAATGGAAGTAGCCCACTTGAAAAGTCTCATCGAAAGGTGAAATGTTTTGTTATAAAGCAACAAAGTGGATGAACTCTAAAATACATAGGCCCTCATTACGACCCTGGCGGAGTGGGTTTACGCCAGCGTTATTCGCGGCGGACCCGTCCGCCCTACTACGAGTTCCCGTAGCGCCATGGAACGTTTTCCGCCTGGTTTTTCCGGGCGGAGAAATCCATGGCGCTACGGGACCTTGATGTTAATTACGCCACCGTATTTTGCGGTGGCGCAATTAACGCCTTCCCCACTCCCATTATACCCTATGGGGCAAAAATGGGAATGGGGAAGGGTAAAATGGGGAATGGGGATTTACCGCCCCGCCAAGGTCGGCATGGGGCGGAAAATCCGCCAACCTCCATGGCGCTATCGGCAGCTTTCCGCCGTGCTCCGCGGTGCATTTAGCACCGCGATTTCCGCCAGGGTCGTAATGAGGGCCATAGTGACCAAGAATAACCCTGACAAAATGGAAGTGAAAAGGTGAATGTTGAACATTAGTGCTTGTGATACTGATCAACCCAGTGTCATGATGCCTACCCCCGGGGAACCAGACCAGGTCCAGCAACCCCGGAAGCAGGCACCAAGTTGTTTTGAGGAAGCCCAAAAGCCCCTGTTAGGGGCTGTTTGGGTGCGGTCCTGGTGCCTATGGCGCCAGGCTCATATGGAGAGTCTGTCCTGGCGTCATAGGCGCCAGGCTCATAGAGTAGAACTTACATGGTGCAGACCATGCTGCAGAGCTCCAAGCCAAATGAGGCTTGGAAGGCACTATTTTACCTAGGGACTATTTTTTACTCGGGTGGGGCTGGGGAAGAATACTCACCTGGGACTACTTTGGAGGCTATTTAAACCACACCCGAAGAGCAGCACATGCTTTGCATTATTCTGCATCCAGCAGCGTAACACCCACCGTGTCTGCAAGCCTGCATCCAGTCTTCTGCCATGCCCGCCTCGAGTCTGCAGCTCCTAGAAAAAGGGAGGAACAGAAGGAGAAAGGTTAGAATAAAAGCAAACCTTCGATCCTTACCTGGATTCTGGATCCACCGCACCTTCGAGCTGGAAGAAAGAAGCATTTACGTGCGCCGCCTCGCCTGCTGCAGCGCCGCGCTGAACTCACCGGCCCTCGCAGCATCCCCCGATCCACCGCATCCTTCTGCACGTTCCGCCGCATTCTGGCACCTAAGGGGAACACAAGAACAGCAAAGGTGAGCCAAGGAAATAAACAGAGGCAATAATAACTACCCCATAGACTTACCTGATTACCGCCGGGGTTACTATTCCTCTTCACGGGTCGGCACAGTCTCCATTGCATCCTCGCCGCACCCCGGGCCCTTAGGGGAACAAAAGGACGACAAGGTGAGACAATGGGACAAATTAGGGGAACTCTTCTCACCGCAATAGATTTACCTAATTTTACCGCCGGAGGCATAATTCCTCGAACTTCATATTTTCTCGCCACACCTGAATAAGGGAACAAGCAGCTTACATTCTGGCCTTATTTTATTGAACTGTGTAGGATAAGCCAAATCCTTACCTGAACTTCGTCAGCTACCACGAGGAACTCTTTGCTGAGGTCAAGCTGCAAACTGCAAGGAATCGGACAAGTCTGAAAGTCAGACATGTGAACTCTTACGAACTACATATTTTTCAGAGTCATTATTGTTCTGGAACTCACCGATTCCTTCGAGCCAGTGAAGCAACTGGTTATCAACGCGTCCCTGCGCTCAATGCAGGATGGAGAGCACATATTTTCAAACCATCAGGTGAGACTATAGGAGGGGACATCAAAGGTGATCTGTGGGGAGAACAGCAGGGGTGGGGGGAATTTATACTCAACTCCACGGGTGGTTAATTCCCTTTCTCCATTTGCAGAAGGATATTCCTACGGGCCAAGCAAACGAAGCTAGGTGGGCCAGTCCAGTCCGTCATCTCGGCCCTACGTGTCACATTGGTGGAGACCGCAGTTGTCCAGTTCAGATCGACGCCTCTGTGGGAGCCAGGTGAGCGTAACACCCAGACTAAGAGACACTGGGGCAAATAACACAAGAGTCTGAGCTGAAGGGAAAGTGGAAGTGGTCCCGCAGAGGTCCATAGTAAAAATCTTGCACATTTGAAAGTCTTCGACATCAGGAAAAGGTCAGAGCCCTACTGAGGGAGACCAAAAGTGTGATAAATTGAGGGACCTAAATAATGCAAATTAAGCTTGGGGAAGGGAACCCCTACAAGTGCCGTGAGTGAAAGGTCCGAACCCCACGGAGGGAGACCTACATGAACCTTTTGTTGAACTGTGAAAGAACTGGTAAAAGCTGGAATACATGACCTTGGCCAAGCGGGCCTCTATCCATGTTTTTGAACTGCCTTTGTTTTGAGAACCTGAGCCACAGTGGGTTATCCTGTTTACGGGGGCCGCCTAACTATGTGTTGTTCAATGTGGGACGGAGAACTGACTCAGCCACATTGATTCTTTATGTTTTTACACTGATTTTGCGTTCCATACATATTCCCCTTTACACACATTTTGTATATGAGATAGGACAGGCATTAGGTTTTGTTAGTATAGACCATCTTTGATTTGACAGAGACTGAATAGGACAGTGGCCCTCATTACGACCCTGGCGGAAAGTGACTGACCGGACCGCCACAGCGTAAATAGCGTTTCCGCCATTGCACGAAGGAGCAAAGTGCGGCCCATTCCGACCCATCGGGCACGAGCACCACGGCATGGCGGAAGTGCAAAGTCCGCGATGGCGGAAATGACCCCAAAACGGCCCACACCGCCGCCGTACGGCGCCCTAGGTGCAATACCGCCACCCATCACAGCGGACACCGCAGTGTGCGCCTACCGGAAAGTACGGTGACCGGAAATATACGGAAACGGAAGTAAAAACATGGGCCCGGAACGGGAAACATCCCGCCGTACACCTATAAAACCACTAAAACCACACAACCACCAAAAACACTACCCTGAGACACACCCCAACCCGTCATCCACCCTAGCGAAACCAAGAAAAATGGGAAAAGTAGCGAAGAAAGCGTGCGACCGCAAGCGGCAGGTCCACTTCTCCCGTGAGGAACTCACCGTGCTAACAGAGACCCTCCAGGAGAATGCAGCCGTCGTCTTCTCCACGCAAATGACCAGGACGGCACTTGCAAACAAGAAGGCCATATGGGCTCTGGTGGCACAGCGGGTAAGTGCGGTGGGGACCGCACCCCGCAACCCACAGCAATGCCGAAAGCGATGGGACGACCTGCGGATACGCGTCCGCAGCATACTCTCTGCCAACCGCAACATTGCCACAGCCACCGGGGGAGGTCCTGAATCACCCATCAAGTTGACCCCCTGGGAAGAAATCTGTGCCTCCACCATCGGAATGGAGAGCATAGAGGGAGTCGGAGGGATGGAGAAAGGAGTGCAGACATCCGAAGATTCAGGTAGGTGGGCCAGATAAAACAATGCCAAATCCACAAAGTCCATTCATGTGAAGTACCATGTGTCCACATAGTGCAACAGAAACACATGTCCAGTAGAACGTCCACACACATCGGCCTGATAGCGCACGTTAAAACCCACAATAAATACATAATTAATTAAAAACCCCTAAAACACGCACTACACGTGCAGCAGGCACACCCTAACTGCAGGCTGCCAAACAACTGCACCCTCACTCCACACACAAATGAAAGCACCTCCAAGGCCCCGACCCAAATCACCCTCAGGTACCACCCCAATGCATGTGATACAATGCCATTCCAATTCCCACAGACCCATCAATAACCCTCGCCCTCCTTTACTCCACCACAGGGTCCGATCCAAACGACGAGCATCAGGACACCCCTACCAGCACACCTGCAAAGAGGGCCAAGACCAACGGCCAAAGACCCTCCACCTCAGCTGCACGCATCAAGACACGGCAGCAGCACAAATCAGGTGGCAGCACAGAGGAGGGAACATCAACAGGCACCCCAGCAGCCAGCATGCCCACAACACCACCACCACAGGTCCCCCCAACGGATGCCACAGAAGGCACTGCCTCTGGTGGCAGCAGCACCATAGGTGACACCCCATTGATGGCAGCATGCTCCGACACAGAAGACGGGGATGTCGAAGTCAGATCCATCCATGACCTGTCCCAATCCCCCTGTCTGTTCCATCCCGTACAACATGAGGATACCACGCAGGGGCACCCACAAGACGACGACTGGCCATCCCCCACAAGCCCTGTGGCAAGGCAACATGAGGTCCACAGCCCCTCTGTGACACCCCCGCAAATGGCCATGGCCCAGCAGAGGCAACAGTCCCTCGACCAGTTAATCGTGCAACAGCAGCAACTGGCCACGCTCCTCAAGGACCATGCCGATGAATGTGGGGGCACTAAGGCAGACATAGAAACATCAACTGAGACACTTAGGGCAGAAATGGAGAGAGGTACAGAGACACTGAGGGCACAAATGGAGAGAAGCACCGAGAGCCTGAGGGGGGAACTGCATGCGACGTCCAAAGACGTATGTGCCGAACCTGCCGCAGTGCGCCGTGTGCTCACTGAGCTCTCGCAAACCCTCAGGGACATGCATGGACGTGAGCAGGCAGAGACATCATCCGTTGCAAGTTCCGTCCAGGGCAGCCCCCAACGTAGATCTGGGAGGAACCTGCGCTCCACAGGCAGGGGTGCCCCTGACACCCGCAGAGGGGGCTTGCAATAGCGACTGCCCACTGACAATGAGCATCTTTGGACACTGGTGTTCGGGGGGGAGGTAGGAGGGTGGAGGGGGTGTGTTGGGCTCACTTGGGTGGCGGGTCGATAGGGTGTTCAACATGATATCACATATGCCATAAACAGTGCACGATCAACCAATGAGATGTGTGGACATTGATCTTTGTGTACTAGGCCATCATAGGCGTACAGTCCATATTGTGCATGTCCCAGACACACACAGTGCCACGAGTCCCGTGTCCATGTATCAGCCACCAGGCGTGAGTGCTAGAAGCATGCATCTATGAGATGCTGATGAATGTCACGGCCCTCCGGTGCCTCGCAGACTCCTTGAGGTGCTGCCACATCCCCACCCTCATCATGACCATCATCAGGTGCTTGCAGTTCTGCGTCAGGGGGCATGGGCACATTTCTACGTACGCACATGTTGTGGAGCATGACACATGCCATCACCATCTTTGCAACCTCCTCATGGCGGTACAGGAGTGCCCCGCCAGACCTGCTGAGGCAGCGGAAACGACCCTTCAGTAGGCCGAATGCCTGTTCAATGACTACACGGGTACGTGAGTGGGCATGGTTGTAGTCCTCCTCATGCTGGTCCCGTGGGTTCCGGACTGGTGTGAGGAGCCATCTCTTCAGTGGATATCCAGCATCACCTGTATGTGGACGATAAACGTATGATGTGGAATGCCATTGCTACGTACGCACACCCCCCCCCCCTTCCTGCCAGGTCATTGCCGAATCACATACCCCACATTATCATGCATGTAATGAGACTCACCGAGTAGCCAGGATCTGTTCCCTGCGTGTCGCTCCATGTAGCGTGGTATTGTAGAGTTCCTCAAGACCATAGAATCATGGGTTGATCCAGGGAATCTGGCACAACAATGTGTAATGATCCTGTTGGAGTCACACACCATTTGTACATTCAGGGAATGAAATTGTTTTCGGTTGCGGTACTGGGCCTCCATGGCATGTGGGACGACCAATTCCACATGGGTGCAGTCGATGGCACCAATGCAACCCGGTATGCCGGCAAGTGCATGGAATCCCACTTTTGTGTTGGTAATTTCCTGCTCCGAGCGTGGTAGAGAGATGTAGTCGTCTGCGTGCTGCAGGAGGGCATCGAGCACTTGCAATAGTGTCCGTGAGAACAGTGGCTGAGAAATGCCATGCAACTGTCCGACTGTGTGCTGGTAGGTGCCTGTGGCCAGGAAGTGTAGTACAGACACCACCTTCAGTAGGGGTGGGATGGTGGTTGGGCTATCTATCATGCTGACAAGGTCAGCCTGTGTCATGTCCACAATGGCGGCTATGGTGTCCCGGTCCAGACGGTAGAGGGTGTGGATCTGCTCATCAGTGAGGTTGAACGGATGTGCTCGGAGGCGTGGGATTGCGGGCTGCCTGCGTGGTGGTAGTGGCTGTGCTGGCGGCCCTTGCTGGCCCTGCCTTGCCCTCCTCCTCCTCCTGCGTCTCCTCCGTGCGGCCGGTTGTAGTTGGTGTTCGTCTTCTTCTTGGAGTTGGAGTACTTGCAGTGCTATCAGGTCCCCCAGGGCCAACATCGCGAGTCCTGCCGGTAGCATTTCGGAGTGGGTGTGGTTGTGGGAGGAGACTGGGTGTGCAATTTATGTGTTTTCAGGCTGTATGGCCTCCACCTGTGGTGATTCATTCCACCTGTGCAAACTGCTCTCCCCTTTGGCCGAGCACGTTCCGCACACAACGCTGCAATTCGAGGAATGGCATCTTGCTATTGCAATCATGTATTTGTACCCGATGGCCGTGTAACATTGGTTGATATGTTCATTCTGCTGTGGTCCCATTGTTTCACATACTATCTGTGCAGTCGCGAACAGACTTGTGAAGGGTCAGTGGTACGTAGTACTCGAGTAACGGTGGGCCCTCATGCATCACTGTACCGAGTTGCAACGACGGGCGGGGCGTCCCATTTGTGGGTGAAGGCAGTTGCCATTTTCACACACAGCCGCACTAGATGGATTAATTTGTGATTTCAAACGGCCACAGATGCCTCTTCGACGTGATGTTGCAAATGAGGAATTCGAAGGGCGGTGCTTTCGGTTTTCAGCTAGCTGCGAGGAAATGCCCACAGGTCTGACTGCAAATATAACGTTCTATTGTTCAATGTCCTTGAGACAGGGGCCATGGCGAGGATGCAATGATTGATATGAATGGTTTGGGATGCGCAATTGCGACGTGGGCGATGAGGCCGGACGTTCCCAAATACATGTTACTTCACTACACTGGAATTACGGGCTGGGGCACTGTGGATTTTGCAGGCTGCATAACGCACAGACTCAATGGATATTTCTAATGTTATGTGAGTAAATATTCAGGCGTTTTAATCCCGGGATGAGGGAATGATGAATGGATGCATGGGCAGGTGATTTGATACAGAGTTTGCCATGTACAGGGCTTCTTGGAATCTATCCGCCTCCCCTGCGCTATGTGATGCAGGGCTGCCATAGTGGGACCATCGTCTATCTGGCCTTGTTGAGCCCTCCCTGTCTCGACGCGCCCTCAGACACTTGTGTCCATGCACGTTACCAATCCCATCTGATGGATTCTGTTTTGACAGACGCATGCACAGGTACACTCGTTTGTGATGGTGTTTACACCTCGATATAGATAGTTATGAGTCGCAAGTGGTTTTTGGGTGGTGATGATCCTTTGGAGTGGGCTAGCATGCATATGGCTGTGGATTTAGTGTGATCATTGAAGTGAGTTGTTCGAATGTAGTTCTGATGGCCATTCTATTCTTTTTCTTTTCTTTTGGTTGACAGGTATCTCCTCCCCTTTTGCCACTGCCATCTGTATGCCACTCCTGCAGATGGCTTTTACTCCCGACACCTGCTGCTTCGTGTTAATCAGTGGAGCAGCATTACGATCTTATGGGACGATCGCCAATGGGCCACATGCCCTTACGCAGTACTGGTGGCTCGGAGCAACATTTCGGCCTTTCAGCTGGACTAGTGCCTCCCCATTGGGACGGCCCTGCGGTTCTGTGCGCTTCCATGTTGCCTTTTCGTACGTGAATGTGGCTCTGTGTACCATGATGGAACAGGGCGTCACACAAGTAGTGGCTGGTCATTTCTTGCGGATGCAGCCCACAATGGTGAAATGTGTTTTGGAGTTCATGGCCTAATGGCTGTATGGGCTTGGTGATTTTGTTGTGCATTAAATTTCTATTCTGATTTGGCCCGTGTAGCGTTCTTCTTTGCAAGTGATGTGGCATATTCCTATTTGGGGAGCGATGTATTGTGAGGAGATCTGCATTGGGTTCCAGCTTCGGAGTTTAGTTGCGTGGTACTGTACTGGGCGCGTTTGCCTACGAAGCCCAGTGAGGTCAGGGATGGGGGCTGCCAATATGACTGTTTGAATGTTGTCATGCTCAGGGGCGGGGGATTGGGTTTTGTGTAACAGATGCCGGTCAGCCAGGTGGACTGGTGGCATGATGTGATTTTCGGAATATTGCTGGTCACAGGTGCCTGTGTTTGCGTGCGTTTCGGGGGGGTGGGGACTGTGGTCATGTCCATTGGATTGGCTTCTGTATTCGTGCCATCTGTGCCCTGCAGCTCCCATTGGCCCCTCTTGTGTTTCTTTTGTTCGTTGGCATGCATGGGTGACTTGTACATTTCACTGGTTGCATTGTGACTTCATTGCACCTACGGGGAGTTGTACTTTGTGGGCAGGGAGCGGTGTACAGGCACTCAGTGGGGCCGTTTACGGTTGATTCGCGATGCCGTACTTCTCACCATGGCGGAATGGTACATTCCGCCATGCTTGATGGCGTTAGGTACATGTCCGCTAGGGTCGGAATTAGCGTACCCTTGCGCCATGGTGGTGTTTACGGTTTGGCATGGCGCGCGCGCGCGTGCTTGGTGCAGTTAGCGTTGGCGTTCACTACGGTGTCGCTAATGGCTTCGTACTTTGCGGTGACGGGTCATAGTCGCACCGAGCGCTATTCGATGGCGGTATTGCATTTCCGCCATCGTTTTCCGAATTCCGCCAGGGTCGTAATGAGGGCCAGTGTTTCTTTATTATTTGGTGGTAGATACTACTCCCATCCTAGGTACAGGGCAAAGTAGGAGTTTTTCCAAACCCCGAAAAATTGAACAAAGGTTTTGAAATTGAATCTATTGTGTCAGTGACATACTTGTGATAATATGCTTCCCTTATAGTAGTTGTAGGAGAGAACCATCTGAGTGGGGCCTGAATATTGTTGACATTCAAACCAGAAAACTCTCTCCATTAATTTTATAGGTTTCAATGCAATCATCCTTGCTGATTGCCACCATCTTCCAAACAAATGAGAGATGCTCGAAAAAGTGGGAAATTAAGGTTTGTTCTTCACCTTAGCTCTAAGGAAATTGTGTGAGCATATTGAGATAACAACAGAGTGCAAAGATATCACCACATTTATAACACGCTTTGGCCTCAATCAATTTAATCATATTTATTTGGTCTAGATTCTGCAGAAACCCTGATGCTCCACGAATCGTGCTAAGACAGTGACAAGGTATTAACCACAAAACTGCCTGCAATAGTCTCATATAGGTACCAGCAGAGCCAAGTCACATGATTGCCCGGAACATTAAGGGACCATTTTATATTTACCAAAATAAATAAAATATTATGTGGGTATTATGGGGTACTTCATGCATTGGTCAGAACTCAAATGTAATGGTGAGTTTACAACTGCAGAGATTTTAGATTCCTCGCAGACTTAATTGCTATTGAAGGGGGACTACGCATCATTGTGACTAATCCTGGCACCCAACTAGTGTCCTAAGAAATTAAAGGCTTTTTAGGTGGACAGCATATTGAACAACCCATATTTAATTTTTTAATTAATTTATATCGTGCACCTGATGAAACCAATCGTATTTGGGCGCAGGTGGAACCTAACGGTCGACCGAAATCAGCCACCCAAAAAGGGTATTGACACTTGAGCACCTGCAAACCAACAGACTTGTGAAAAGTATCAACAGTATGATAAAGACACACATTCAAATCCTAATCATGGGTGAGTGTCCACTAATGGAGGGTGTAATGGAAACGTTGCGGTCAAATAGGGCACACAGCTAACCCACTACTAGTTGCTCCCAGTTCATGTAATGAATGCTAGAGAGCCACATGACTTTAGTTGTGTGCAAAGGTTGAGTGTAAGTGGAATGAAAGGAGTGTGAGTAAAATGTGATGTGTTATAGGGGTGCACTCGTAGTATGCCCCTGGCTTCAGAACATAATATATACAGTAATTCACAAAAAGGGATAACACACCAATTCTTTGAAGTAAACAGGCCACTTTTTATTACAGAATTTTTCACAGCACTTATGACGGGGACCCTTACCATAACCTCGACCCCCTAGCAGCCCTGCCGACCTGCCCGATGCCTGTTGGCCTTCTGGCTGGCTAAGCTGCCCTAGGGTTACTTGTATAAAATCCAATGTGCAATGTCTTTGCTGATCACTCCTGGAAAGGAGGACAACAGTGGTAAAGCAAGAGGAGGATTCTAGGGGTGGACCCACTTATATACCTGGTCTCCTCTGCCCTCACCAGATGCAGGTAAGGACTGCATTGGGAGCCCCTGTTGCTGAGACCCGTCCCCCCATCACCGCCAGCCAATCAGCAGCACCAGATGTGGGCTAATTTCCTCTTAAAAGCCAGCATCTATCTGCTGAGTGGTGCTTCCCTTACAGGCCCGTTGGTCGTATTGTTTCCTTACTTAATTCCCCTCCACACCAAAGCACCTACTCACTTGAGGCTCCGTGCCACACTGCACCTTTGCTTCGTCAGGCATCCTAGTTGCACAGTGTCATGCAAATGTAACACGAGCCCTGCTTGGAGCCCCGACTTTCATTTGCATGATGGGCATTCATTTAAATTTTTCTACTATGAATCCAGGCTTTCAATGACCTGTCCCTGATTTACAAACCGTTTTTCAATGAGATTCTCCCACTGAAGAACACTTCTGTAAATCAGGCCCTATGTTTTCATGTATTGTACTCTCCCTTAGTACATCATGCTATAAGCAAGTATATTCCCTAGATATGTGCTCATAATATATGTGAGCCACTGTGATGAAATAGGCCTAGAGTTGTAAAACCTGGTGGCATGCACTAATCACACAAGCACTTGCATTTTCATAGTGCCTTTCACTTTGATATAGTTATGCTCGATATTGACTAAGTGCCCTTCTAATGTCCATTTCCAAATCGAATTGGCTGATGTAAAAATAATGAATTGATAGCAGTCCACCACGCTGCAGCAGGTTTTATTACGGGTGCACGGAAATGTGATCAAAGCACCCCCCTCCTACGTGAACTACAGTGGCTTCTTCTCCAGACCAGGATACTGTTCATGACTGCACATATCATCTACAAAGCAGCCACGAGTAGCACACCATCGCACATGGCAGCTAAGCTCAACATATCTGGTGGCACACGCACCATGTGCAGTAAACCGACTGACCGACCAGCTCGATTAACAACCAGTCCACAAAGAGAGGACCCGCATCCAATCCTTCTCTTCAATTTCACAATTCTCTCAAAACGTGTTTTTTTTCAACAGCACATGAACATGGACTAATCACAAATGGACACACAGAACACATCTCACAGTACTGTGCTACTGTTAAAAGATGCCAGCCCAAACGCTGGCTACACAAACATTGTAAAGCGCTCTGCTGCTCTCGAGCTAGGCCAACACTTTAAACAATAAAATAAAACAAAAACAAACAAATTGAAAAGTTACACAAAAAATCATCTTTAACCTGTTCTTATTTGTCAAACACAAAACAAAACGTTGTGTTCAGCGAAGTTATGAAATATCAAATATCTGCTTTAATGCTTTTTCCTATGTACCATTTAGCAATTATGGGTAAATTGCAGGAACAATGGCTGCTTGGGTCATTCACAGGTGTGCATTAACACTTTATCACCTGCACCCTGGAATGTGCTTCCTGTATTCAATAGCAACCCCATTAGAGTGAAAGGTAAAACTGTCAAGTAAAGAAGAAAAGAGCAAGAAAACAAATTTAGGGAGGGGGCATGTCAGGGAAGCGGAGGGCAGAGACGAACACTTGCAAAGATTCATTGCATTAATATAACATGTTGCGGTAGGGTGTCTTGATGTAGCCGAAGGTGAGCACGCATTTGGCTATCTGTCGCCCTGGTTTGTAGGTTTAATCAGACATGATAACACTCAAGCAATAAGCAAAGGTTTAGATTTACTGAGAACATCTTGTACTGTTCTCCTGCAGAGATGAACTGTTCTCAAGGCAATAGGATGGCCGAGAATACTTGTGAATGTCTTGCGAACAAACAGTGCGCGCTTGTAAGCATCTGTGGTCATTTGTGGATTACGTCTGCACAAAAGGCAAAGATACACAGTCAGCCATGCCATTGCAGAGAAAAGGCAAGAAAATAGGTAGTGACAAATCAGACTTTACTTGCCAGCCAATACAATATCATTGAAATACTTAGGAGCCAAAGAGGTTTCCATGATAACTCTTACGTGACCTTGGCTTACTCTTAGACAGGGGTTTCCATTTTGCAAAGAATTTACTATCATGGGCTTTGACTTACTCCTAAATTGCTCATAGTATCTTCTTTGTGGGTTGCTCCATATGGTGGCAATATGAAATAAATGTTCCAGGCATAAGAGCAACTTAAACCTGCAATAAGTAGCAATGTATTCATGCATGATTTAAACAGGTGACTACTATGTGTGCAAGTGTAATTAGAATGTGCCTATATTAGATATCAATTTCTATAGCGACATTAACCACTGAACAGGATTTCCAGGGGAGTTTCAGGGATGGGCAAAATGGATCAATGCAAATGTTGGTGTATATCCTGCGCAGTTGTAACTTGGATTGTTATTCACAAATATTTTCCAATGGCTTTTCCACACTTATCTGTAGGACTAACTTTGACCAGATGATGTCAACGTAAATGTTGCTTTAAATGTGGGAAGGTTCAGATAATCGGTGCAACATTGTTCATTTAGAAAGTGTCAACAGTTGTGCGAACAATGTAGCCTCGAGCAAACATATCAGACGTTACACATGTTAAACAACTTTTTGTGCACCCTGCTATGCCATAAGTGTGTTTAATTGTGAATTGCAAGTGTATTTTCCAACATGAGTAAGTTGTGTATATGTTGCACATGGTTTTTAATACATAGCTCACCCGGTTATCATTTCCAACCAAAGATAGCCATAAGGTGCTGCAACAGATTCATGCCATTACTTACTTTTGTGAATTGGAACCCATTTCTTTACGCGAAGAAGATTTTCTGACTTATTATCAGTAGCAACCAATGAATACCTTTGATAAGATGGTTCGCTTTGTAATTCTGTGACCCGAAAAACTATTTTTGCAGTCCAGAAAAACAAGTTCTGTGCAGGCTTTTTTTTATATATCCCCCACAAATATGTTGAAAATGTGCACAACTACGTTCTCCTGAATGCTTCGATGTACATATGGTTCCAAGCGTGTACCCATCCAGGTAAAGGAGAGTCGTAGTGGCCAAAACTTCCAAGCCAGAGGTGCACTCATTCACAAAGGTCCAATGGCTGCAGGAGTCAATCATGCATTTTCTTTGTATCGGGTTCCTGTGGGAGGAGTTTTTATGTCCTAGCCCTACACATTTCTGTCCGTTTTTGACTACCCACAATCATCTACTACATTATAATTCGCACTTGGTTTCCCTCTGTCCCACTTATAACCTCTCCCCTCACTTTCAGGACCTCATACAGCGAGCCCTAAAACATGTAAGGTGTGCTCTATGCTGTACAAGAGCACTTTACATGACATTACATGATGAATTGTTGGAAACATCAATATATGAAACACTTTGTGTTATGTCTCTTCCACTCTTAGTTTGAATTTCCCTTCAGATTTAACCCACAGTCAATTAGAGGTTCAGAATACATGGTTTTGTTAGGAAAAAAAGGCGTGCACCTTTATATATTTACACTTCTTCTCTGATGTTATTCTGAAAGTATCTATGACATATTCATGGATTCCCTATTCTGCACTGCTGCAATGACTTTTTCACAAAGGAAAGTTCCCCAAGGCAACAGTGCATATATGACTATGCAAAATACATATTGGCTAAAGAGAAAGCACTTTTGAAAACACCACGTTGTAATTTGTCTTTAAGATTGTGGTGTGCAATTAACATTTGTTTTTTCTGAAAGCAACTATCAGACACGGCAACCCTATGTTCCAACCACCACTGAGTTTGTTTGTTTGTGCATTTATATAGCGCTACGAACCCTCAGGTGTCTGAGCACTGCTTATTTCCCACAGTGTGTGGTGCACATTTATCGACCTCGGAAGGATGAAAGGCTGAGTTTGGCCCTGCCGGGATTCGAACCTGTGTCAGCAGGCTCTGCACGGATGTCAAAGCAAGCGTTCTACTCACTGTGCTATCTGACCGGCTTGACAAACAGAGCAGCCAGTAACATTATTATGCACATTCAAGTAGAGGAGGCAGCTTTTGTTATGAGCAGGTCAAATGACTCCTGATAGAGCTGTCAAAAAAGGCTTCAAGGTTAGTGTTAACAGGTGAATATCTCAAGTACAAGGACGTTAACATTTCCCAAGAACTCACGCCAGCGACGAACCATGGCAAGAGATCATTTCTCGAAATGTTGCATTTTAAACCCCAGTTTTTGAGAAAAACTGATTAAAAACCCATCAAATGTACAATTGGTTCTCTGAGGTCATGCTTGAAATTATGCAGTAGATGCCATGTCACCAACAGAACACAGAAGTATTTGACAACATTATCGTGATACCTGAGTCCACAGGATGCTAGCATTGCCCTTGCACATAATGTATATGCAGCTGTGCCCGCGATATATGACAGCATCAACACTATAAATCATTTCATGAAGCAGAGTGTATAATACCTGCCAGCAACTGAAGTGTAAATCACTTGGAGTTTGCGGCCACAATATATGCCATTAATGTCACTGTAAATCACTTTTATGAAGCTACAGACACAATCTTATCTAGTATGGTCGCCCTAAATCGCTTTTGTGAAGCTGCGGCCACAATCTATGCCACTATGTTCACTCAATATAACATTCCTGAAACTGCAGCCACAATCTATGCCAGAATTCCCAATTTAGTACATTGCACAAGCACAGTAAGCCAGCATTGTCACTGCCAATTACTTCCATGATGCAGCCCTCTGAGGTCAAACAAATGGACTCTACTCAGATCAACATCTGCCCAGTTTCTCCCTATTCACCAGGTCTCTGCAATCACCATCTTCACTTTGTGTGGGGACCCCATCTCTTCCTTAGTGCCTACAATCTCTAGCAATGCATTCTGCACCCAACACGTCTACTTCTTCACACTTCCTAACCTTTATCTTTAACCTCACCACCTGCCATGAGCACATTCTGCAGACTTTTGCTGTCATTTACTTAGTTTGCAACCACAGGTGGTTAAGGGCCTTCATAACTATGTTTTTCAATATCTTTTGTAAGCCACATTAAAGAAAATATAGGCCTATCAACTAGACAGCCAAGCAGATCTCCTCGTATTTGCAGATATAAGAAAGAACTTCAATAAACTCTCCAGCCCTGCAACTGAGGGACAGCAACGTTTTAAGTCGAGGTGAAGAGACAGCTGGGAAGGTAAATGGCAAAAGAGGTAAAAAAGAAGGCAGGGCAAAAGTGGGTAAGGGCGGATCAAGTTCCAGAGGAGGGGGTCCTTTCTTCACCATAACAGGTACAAGGCAGATGATTTGGTGCGTTGTATGGATTTTTGTGTTTCTATTAAACTGTACAGTTCTGGGGTTATGTTCAATATTTGACATAATAATTATACACACACTTCATCCATTACCATAAGAGGCGGCAAGACCCCATAACACACTGCTACCTGGGGTCAGACAACACATAAACCTTAAACAAGAGCATGGCATCACGTGGGAATTGGTGGACATCACCAGGTTAACACATAGATTAGGGGTGAACCACCAGCAAGGAATCCTGGCACCCACACAAGTCCCCACTCAAAATGGCTCGAGTCTGAAATGTCCTCAAATATATACATTTGTGGAACTTTCAGACTCCAGACCTTTGAGTGGGGACTTGTGTGGGTGCCAGGATTCCTTGCCCGGTGGTTCACCCCTAATCTATGTGTTGAACCTCCTGCATTAGGCACATAAGGCACACAGACCCATGTACACACGTTGACATATCCATAGACAATTTGACACATTCAGAATGTTTTAGTCAGTCTCAGACATAGGTAGTGCAGATAGTAATGGGCATGTACATTGTGAGGGGAAAATGTCCCCAGGGAGTAATCCCACCAGCCCTGGTTGGAACACAGTGAAAGGATTTCAGTGGAATGGTGGGTGTCTGTGGCAGCATTGGGATTAGGGGGTTACGGAGTGCAGTGATCGGCTGCACCGCAGGGCAAGAGATTGAGCAATAAGCTTGCTGGTGGGCTGCACCCTTCTTCTCATGCTTTCAGGATGCATAAGCTGGCTCCTCTTTCTCTTTCCATGTAATCACAATCCTTGTGCACAACAGCCAATCCACCTCCCCTGGCTCGGTGCTATTGGATAGCCAGACATTAGAAGGCAGATACACGTAAAGCATCACTGCATACTAAAAGGGAATAGGTCAACAAGATCATGGTTCTAGGTTGCTTGCTGCTCTCTTACACATCCCTGGCTTTCACAGTCTGCCCTGCCAGTGCCTTAGTTGGTACAGTAAATTATCAGTTTTGCAGTCAAAGGGTGATCTCAGCAGGACCAATGTGGAGGTCGCTGCAGTGATGTTGAGTTCAGTCTTTGATTGACCATTAGTTATGACTGATCAAAGTCTGAGTGGTTCAGTGGTGGGGAGGCATATTATGACACTCTCTTCAGTAATATGGTTAATAAAAGAGCACACTAAAAATTCTATTCTCTCCATAATATCCAAAATAAGATAACCTTCACAGTAACATGAAATAAAAGCAGGCAGGTAGGGTTGAAAATGTCAAAGGGCACATCATTCCACAAACTGTGATCTAATACAGAAAAATGTCTATCACCTACGATACAGTACTTTAGGAGTGATCAACAAAATCAGATCGCCAGAACTGAGCACTCTGGACGAATGGTAGTGATGAGTCCTTTCAGGCAAGTACATGCGTACAAGGTGCAAGACCTCCTGGAACTGCGTGCAGGATTGTAAAGGTACAGGACCATAGAAGTACACAGTAAGCCCATGAGCTGAGGAAACAGATTGCTGCTATTTCAGCCGAAGACTCAGCCTATCTTTCTGGAACATTCATCATCCTCTGAAAGGAGGTCAGGATGACATGGAAGGAAATGTCATGAGAAAGATGCCTACTAGCAACATTCGCCACGTCAACAGCATTTTAAGATAAACACGTGTCTATGTGATGAGGGAATGGCAACGGCTTCAAGGTACCAGTCTTGTTACAGTCAGCTCCCCTACAAACATTTCTAATGATCAAAACACTGCCAATGAATGTCTGTGATGAGGAAGGCAGAGGCAATGTTATAGTAGGTTTTATAGACTGAGCGGCAGGGTCTATCCGGGCTATCTATTGGATAAACCAATGTATTAAATATTAACAGAAGAAATCAATGTAACAAAGAGATGCAATAGACAATTATCCATACAATAATAACGAAAAATATATTGGAGAAAAAAAAATAATAAAATAAAATAAAAAATAAAAGGGGGGCAGAAATGGTGTGATGCAAAAGTCAAAAAGCAATTGCAATTCAAAACATTGACCTGTTTATCTAAGACACACATGAAGCGACACAAACTGATAAAAAAGAAAACCATTTAACCAGTCTTTCCCTCTGCTTTCTGTCTGATATAAAGAGGACCACAACCATCACAGGGGTGGCACTGAGACCAGTCCACCTTAAGACAAATACACTTATCTCTAACTGAAGCATAAATGTCGGCATTGGAGCTAATTTGCATGCCCAAGATGCATTGCTCAGTGGTTCGGAGCTGCAGGTGAACCTCAAGAGATGGCAAGTAGGTGGCGCAGCAGCAGAAATGCTTGCTAGCTGATAATACCAACTCTACTGTCACATTTCAGGCAGTAGGGATATCTTCCTTACTTTTTTAAAAGCCATCATAACTTTGATGGTGATCAATAAACATGCCCAATCCTTCAGTCACAAGCAGGGGTATTGCTAGATCTGGAAAAGTTCTGGGGCTACGCCAATGTGGGGACTGTCGGGACCCGGGGCTTGCTAGTCTTCTGGTTGTAGCCCCTGAGCTTGTATCCGGGGCTACAAATAAAAGGCAATAGCCCCTTAAGTCTCCCCTCACCCAGCAATGCTTCTGTCAGATTTCACCATGCTGATGACCCGAAATAAAGGATCAAATGTGTATGATGCTAAATGTCTCTTTGAGAGCTGCCTGTCTTGGGTTGATAATGTCGTGTATATAAAAGCGCTGTCCTATAAGACAAACGTTTTATCTCACAATGATCAGAAATGTGGATATTGGAACTGTTTCGCATTGCCACCATGCATTGTTCAGAGGTTCTGAACTGAAGGTGATCTTTCAGGGATGACATTGTGGTGGGGCTGTGAAGGGTGTGCTTCTTAGCTTAAGTCCACTTATAATCAATCTGGTGGCTGAAAGATCTGAATGCGTAAGCATGGATATTGAGACAGAATTAGTCAGTTCTTATGCATCATCAAACGGAGCAATTAGAGCCGATTACGTGCCATTTCACAGTCTAATGCTTGAGTGTAGGCCACCCAGCACAGCAGACTTTCTACACTTGCTCCTGTAGATGGCCAGGTAAAATAACCCATCGCATGATCTTGGAGGCTCATGTAATTCCAGTAAACACTCTATGGTTGCCTAACTTCAGAGATGAGTGCACCACCATTGATTTCACAATGGCTTGATTATAGAATTGGAGGAGCCACTTCTTCATTTCTAGAAAATAATGTTTTCGAGGGGGTGAAAGATGGGGCACCAGATTAACCAAACCCTCGGGGAAAGAGACTTATATTCATGCTGACCCACCCAACCTCTTTGCTTAGCATTTGTTCTGTGAAATGCTCTGCTCAGGCAACCAACGTTTCATTGTCCAGATCCACTGGTTTCAATACTGGGAGAGGGTCCATTAGTAAAATCACTTAATCTAAATCCAGACCGATCATCCATGTCACTGCTGCTTGATTCTAGCATAGTTTGCCATCAGAATATGCGTCCTTGTATCTTGCCCTCTGACTTCAGTGTTGGGAGGATAGCTCGGGGGCAACGTGCTAACCTTGAAAGCAAGACGACATGGAGCAACACAGGTTCGACCCTTGGGTCTCCACTTAGAATCCTCTGGGTGTTAAGCGCTTTATAAATAACATATCGTACCATATCATGAAGTCATGGAAATATTTTGCAACTGTGGATGTGCATTTGTGCCGTCCAAGCCCTGGTAACAACAGTGAGAGGAAGAATTTAGAGGAGGATGGAAGAGAAGTGGCAAGGGACAAAAGGAGTGAAGGCTCCACCATAAGATGAGAGCAGATATATAATGCCAGCATTTCTATTCCGTAGCGACTACTATTGTAAAATGTGCTGTTGAACTCATAGGATCTGAGTGTGGGAAACCAGAAAGACCACACGATGTTGCAAAGCTTCTAACTCATTCAAATCACTTCAAAAAACATCCCCATCTCTCATAGCATCAGTCTTCGTGCAAGGGAAACAAACAGGTGCTTAATGAATGTTACTCAGGAGGTAAGTCACCAACCGCAGCGCAGCAGACGAGCAATCCACCTACCGGAGTCCATACAGCACGGTTCCATCTGGATGCAATCGTATCATTCGGTTCTTGACTGTGACCCCATGCAAGAATGACTTCTTGTCATTCAGAAAGTAGGTGTCTGGAAGCCAAAGCTGGTCAGCCACTCTGTTGTCGAGGGTAAGGTTCAGAGGAATGGCGGTGTAGGCAAGTCTCTTGTCACGCCAGCTCTGCTGAAAATACATGGTAATCGTATAATCCTACCACAGAGAAAAAACAAAAATACATATTGCTGTTAGATTACACAAATGTTAGGAAACAAATGATCAACACGTGTACTGCTCATTTTGGCACAGGAACTGCACTTGCATAAGAAAACAACCTAAGGCCAGATAAGTGCCAGACAGCCCATTACATCTTATGTTGTTGATCCTTTTGATTGATTATGGAGGCTGAAGACACCTTGGATGAAGAAAAGTTTTCTCCTAGAGGTCAAGTAACCAATATAATTTTCTAGACATGTCACACATCAGTCATACAGGAAACCAATTTGTGAGTACACATGTGAAAAGTTGCATGAAACCCGGAAGCATATGTGTCCTGAACTGTGATTGAGGGCCATGTGTTAAAGGTCAGTCTTTGTAAAGAGATTGTGAAGTGGGATTATGGGATATGACTCCCCATTAATCAGATGTTCAGCAGGAGTGATTTCTTTTCTTCTTTTCAGATCCCATTAATGGTGTAGGGTTAGGTCGAACATCGACACTGGTGATATCACTCCATACAATCTGTCTGCGCCTTATTGAATTCATATGGAGAGAGGTCTAAACAAACTGTTTTAAATAGTAGATATATGTATTTGATTTTTCATTCATTTTTATTTCTGAAGGGTTAAAGAAACTTAATAACATGCAACTTTGTAACAGTAGGTGTAGTAATTTGTCAGAAGAACAAAATGCTTATAGAAGAAGCATTGCATAGAATGTAATACTGGTGGCCTGATCAGTTCTATTGCTGGGCACTTAACAAAAGACATATTACAATGTTAATGCCAAACACTGGGTTGTGGAGGGGAAGAAGCTGACAACATCAGTTAGCGAGAGAACTGTTGGATGTTGAATACTTAAACGGAAATTACATTATTTTCAATTATATACACAAGTTAAGACTATGATCCAGATCATTGGGGAGGGATAATACCTCATAATTCCCCTGCCGAACACGCCAGTGAGAGAAGGTGGTTCTCAAGGGCTATATTGAAGCTTGCCACTTTATGATTGTTCTTAATTGTTGGGGACAGGGAGGTCCTCTAATAAGGAGCTAAGCGTGAGAATGAGAAAAAGTGGGAGGCAGCACAGGATGAGAGGGAACCAGTTAGGCTGGGAACGGCTTGGGTATGAAGCTTGGGTATAAAGCACAAGGTGGTAGATAGATAGAAGCAGAAACAGCCATCTAGGTTAGCTGTAAAACCAGCCAATTGATCGATTTAAAGATCAGGTGAAGGCGTTTACAATGGCAGCAATTATGCATGGAGGTCCACCCCCCTTTGATGCGATACACAGTGCTGAATGGGGCTCAAGGGAGGTTGTAGATGGAGCATTTGGCACAGGGAAGGGATTTAGAAGAGGGTGAAAGGAGTAGACATGGTAGGTCTTAACAAATGACATGTTACAATGTTGGTGCCAAACTCTGGGTGGTTGAATAATTAAACAGGAATGAAACTATTTACAAGTGAAGGCTATGATGTGGATCGTTGGGAATGGATCTCATCATATCCTTCAGCATTCATTGGCTGATAGCTTCATGAAGCCTACTGTATGCTAGTAAGCCATCACACATGGCCAATTATAAACAGCTGTTTTAGAAAAAAAAACAAGGTTGCCTTTTGGACACTTGATGCTGGTCTTACAATACTATTGAAATTATAATAATATTGCTGAGAGTGTTCTAAAACACCACTACAATTTGGCTAAAACATTATCGTGAAATGTTTAATGATTTCAACTATTGGTTTATTGTTATTTTTATTAATATAAGATGTTTTATACGGCACCATGAGACATCTTACACATACTTCACAGTGCTAAATAAAGACACACATGATAGCAGAATTGTAAAGATTACAGGTTGTCATAGTATAAAGCGAGGGCATCCAAACTGTGAGCTGCTCGGGAAGCAAAGGCCATTCATGAGAGTGCACTACGAGGAATCCCCTCACAGCACAGATTCATAGAAAGTGAGTAGATTAAACCCACCAGGCCCCTCCAGACAGACCCTTCCCGCCTTCAGTGTGTGACAGCTGTGACTGCATCTAGGACTTGGGTCACACACCCACCAAATATGAAATGGCCAATCGGGGTTTCAAAATAATTTAAAACATGCAAAAACGAATAATCTCAAAAGGCCGACAATATATGCACTTATGGTGCCTGAATGCATGAAACTATTTTGTTGGTCAATCTCACAAGGTGCACACTCCATAGGTCATGGTTTTGCCCCAACCGCGTGGGTCTCTTCGTTTATCAACAAATAATAAAAAATCAGATACTTTGTTGAGTAAACATGTGAATTCCCCTGATAGAGCAAAACGTTTCAGGGAGTCTTCTGATATTTTATTTTTGCTTTGATTTTTGGCGTGGAGGAGAAGGAATAAATAGCTCCAACCATTGCTGAAGATGACACAGAGTGTTGCATTTTGGGAACAGGGTTTTCCATTTTAAGGGATGGCATGCACAGAAAAATAACCAGAAAGGAGCAGGTCGCTTCCTACTTATATTAAAAGCCTACTCATATCATGTCGAAAGTAAATCAAGGGCCATACGAAGCGGGGTTGATTATTTCAGCAGTAGTGACCTGCGGAAAGGTACTCCCAGGTTGGTTTTGACATGTTAGCATCTCACAGTGCAATACCCATATCTAGAAAGTTAAAAGCTTCCAATACAAACCTTATAGTGCACAGATCGGGAGCTATGTAACAATTCACACAAATCACATTGCAATGTCAGTATTGTCTTGCACGCAGCAAATGGCTGCCAAAAGCAGTGCTACCGTTTGTGACTGCATAATACTGCAAGTGAACACATGATGGGGGGGTTGAATGTGCACATTTCCAGCTGTTCTGGACTGTGACTCCTATAATCCTTCATCATTGATTATGCAGGCTGGTGCTGATGCTGATCAGAGTTCTCGCCCACAGCATCTGGGAAGCAAAGGATGCAGAACCCTGGTCTGTAGAAATGGGATAGCAGTCACCTCTGGTAAAAACGTAGCTATAGCCTATAAGTCATAAATACATACAAGTCATTCAGTGTGGCATGATGGGCAGGCCACTCACTCACTCTAGGGTGCAGCGAACATCGACAATACAAATGCTCAGATATACCGTAAAGGTAATATGCATTGTGAATACATTGCAAATGTTATGTTATGTTGTTTTATACCTTGCTCACTATTCTTAGAGAGGCACAGCTTCACCCTACTGATGAGGTCTAACCAGACCGAAACACATGTCTGGGGTTGCTGTTGGTACTCTTGTTCAGAGGAGAATTGCCTAGCATTTCGGTGCTGGACTGCCCCAGGGCAGGACAAAGACTGATATGCTTTGGATATTTCTCCTCTGTGAAAGATAGTGAGCTAAATAATCTGGGTAAAACCTTTGTAACCAGGACTAATGTCTGGCAGAGAGACTCCCAGGACCCCCTGTGTTTTTTTTTGCACATTTTTTAGTAACTTTGGATCTCACCCTAAGTTACTAGGGGAATCCAGACGTGGATCCTTACTCACTATTCTTAGAGAGGCACAGCTCCATACTACTGATGAGGTCCAACCAGACCAAAACACGTCTCTGGGGTTGCTGTTGGTATTCTTGTTCAGAGGAGAATTGCCTAGCATTTCGGTGCTGGACTGCCCCCGGAAAGGACACAGACTGATATGCTTTGGATATTTCTCCTCTGTAAAAGATAGTGAGCTAAAGAATCTGGTTAAGGCCCTTGTAACCAGGACTAATGTCTGGCAGAGGAACTCCCAGGACCCCCCCCTTGTTTTTTGGCAAATGTTTACTGTGCACCAGTGCCATTTGCATGGTCTCAAGGAGCTCATAGCATGTACAATTGGTCAAAAGTCTTCACCTTAAGCAGTACTGGTGTCGCCCATTCACAAAGCTTCGATATGTCCACTTCTGTTAGGACAATGGTGCCTTCAATGATTCATTTATTTTCTGAGTTTCGGAGTTGGGTACGTCTTTTTTATATCATTTTGCAGACAAAAACATGATGTTTTCCAATAACCGTGATTGGCACTGTGTTTTGTAAACAAATGTATGCTGTAACACAATTAGAGCCTAAAGATGCCAAGGTAGATGCTGATTTGCTGGCATCCTGTGCACTTTAAAAACACTCTTCTAGTATTAGTTACAACCGGCCCGATTCATGGAATTATTTGCGTGTAAAATAGACTACTTGCATGCCAAACTGCGCGCAAATCCTCTTTCGTCGATTCACAGTACTTTTCCTGGACTTGCATGGAGTTCGCTTCTCGGCACGTACCTGCGAGCCATTGACAGCCTTGCGTGATTCTCCATGCAGAGCATGGGCATGGCTTGAGCAGAGGGCTGGGAAGGTGGCGGAACACCAAAAATGGGGAAGAACTTGCTAAAAAAGTGGTCGTTCTGAGGGACGGCCTTCACACCCACAATTGTGCGGCACGAGATGTATTCATGGATTTGATCGCGTAACCTCTCAGCTGGGAAATGGCCACGCAAGTCCTTCATACTATCTGCCACCCGAAGGCAGGTGTAAGTACATTTGCACATGGGATTTGCAACGCAGAGGTGGGTTTGTATGTCAGATTCAGGGTTGCGTGTACGCAACCGGGATTCTGATCTTACTCAGGTGGGCACGTAAGCAGTGTAGCGGGGTGCAGGAATGTTTTAAGGGTGTTCACACGCAGATTTTCTGAGTTTAGACTGAGTTACGATTATTCATACACATGTTGTCGGGTTTGCCGGCAACAGTTACGGGGGACCTTGCGCAGGGTCTCAGAGATAAGGCCTGGTTGCGGTGGACCCCACGCACTGTTAGAAAGGTGTGTTTATTCACGCCCAAGGGAACGCACAAAGGTAGCTGTTCTGGCTGTTTATGCTTTGCGTGTGGGCGTGTTGGGGGTATTCCAGCCGCGTCCTGCAAATATACTTTGCGCAGTGAATTCCATGAATAAGTAGGGTGCGCATTTTTCAATCTGCAGGCAGGCTCGCGCAGTGTCCTTCTCGGCACGCGGCCCTTGTGGGAGTGCTGCACACATTTGCATGAATCGGGCCCAATGAGCCTAATTCACAGATGCTTTTAATAATGGTAAAAATCATTGGAAAACACACTTTGAATACAGGCCAATGTGTCGGGTTAGAGTGGTGGACTCCGCAAGATGGATGTCAGTTTTTATGCAGTTAAAATTATGTTACTCACTGTAACAGGTGATTCTTTAATTAGTCCTAATTTAATATTAAGGGATACAAATTACCCACTTGCGTTAAACTGGCACCTAGATACACACGCTTGTGATGCGGGTGACATGATATGATATGTCATTTATAACGAGCCTGCACACAAGTGTTTCTAGGCGCGGTGTCGGTGGGAGATATGCCCAGCAAACCGCAGAGCAGGATTGTAGCAAGCATAAATACTTTAGCTTGCTATGGCAGCATTTCTATTTTTATACTATGCACTGGAGGCGTTTCCCACTTACAGGCTACCTCACCCCTTCTGGGTTTCAGAAAACATGACTTTAATAACAGAAACCTTTCCCATCTCAATTTCCCGCCGCAGTGCTTCCCCCGCTCGCTTCCCACTTCATCCCTGACGAATGATTGCGTGCCCGGCGAAGGAAGAAAGGAAGAAGCATGCAGTCATGCAATATTGATAGGTCGGAGTGCTCTTCGGCAGAGAAGGCGACACAGATGCATTAATGGACTCGAGCCTTTTGCTCAAAGCGCCGACATGGTCCACATTTCAGCCTCCAGCTTTGTACAACACCCGGCCTTGTTCATGCCTGCTGTCATGGCATGATATTCTAACACAGCGGAACAGGAGGCTTTCCTGGTTTCCAGAAGTAATGTATTCATGGGTTGGTCTGTAATGTGGCTGATACTTGCAGAAGTGTTACACTGTTCACTAGTGTCTATGCCCCCACCATTAACACACCTGCATGGTTAGCAGGTGGCAGCCAGCACCTCAGAGATGCAGGACATGGCTGCAGCCTTCATTTGTTCCAATTCCATATCAAACATGTTGTACAAGCCCAAGTACCGGACAAGGGGAGAATTGCAGTACTTATCCTGCACATGCCCCTTGTATCCCTCCTTAACCCTTTCTATTGCCCCGCTCTACCACTGAACTGCATTAATTACCAGTTGCCCATCTAAACAGGGCTGACCCCCACTCACCATTTCTTTAAGTTGCTAACTCACGTCTACAGGATTGTAGTTCTACCTTTGTTTCCTCTAATGTGCTCCCTTTTCGGACTTCAGTGCATGCTTGCCTGCTTGGATTGTCCATAACCTTTTAATCGTCGTCAGAATGTCTTTGAATTGATTGTCATTTTTTTACAAAAAAAAACATTACCAGTCTTTTCTCATCCCATAAGTTCTTCAACTTGTGTTTACGTGTTGCAGATGGCAACAATATTCCTCCATGAGGAGGGATGAGTTATGGTGGCACACGCCATTTTGATATGGCCATCCTTATCGTGAGTGTTGAGAACAAGGCCTGATCAAAGTAGTCCTATTTTTATGTTTGTGAATTAGGAACGGCTGAGAAACGTGGTTGGCAGTTGCCATTATGAATTGATTTACAGGCTAGCGACAATGCCTATCTTTGGGTAAGCAACTTAATGTGTTGACCCTCCCGGCTAGGACTTTCATACATAGAGATTTGGCAAAGAAGCACTAGAAGGTTCTTTGCCTGACAAGCATTAGTTACTCAACATTTGCCTATTAACAGTGCTCAAACATTATTTGCACACGGGATGTCATAGAGGATCCATTCAAACAGTAAAGGAAAGTTACTGTCCATCTAGTGATAGCCTGGAAAAAGGATGTCTGGGAACAGCATTTTCAGGTCACATGTATATATGGGCACTAGTGGATCTTGGAAAGTATTCATGTGGGGCTGCTCAGTGAATAGGGTCTGTGGGCCACCCAATGAGGATTGTGTCGATCACGCTGTGAGGGGTTACCATGCCTAAACCCAGAGTTGCTCTATTGAGGAAGGTAGTTGGATTATTTCCTTGGGATCGTTGAATGCCTTTCGTGGACTAGGTTGGCAAAGGAAACAACAATCCAAATCTAGACCTGTTCTTATTAATACACAGAGCTTTATTTGAGAATGAAAGGAGTGCAATGAGAAGCAGTGATCTTCGGCAGTGCCTGCCACTTCATTGGTACAACTGATTTTACGAACTTATTTTGATTCTATTCCTAGTCTATTCATTTTGCATTTTCCTGTTAGATGTATTTCGTACGTCTTTGAAGTCAAAACAGATTCCGGCATATGGCCCTACTATAGCAGCACACTATCCGCAAACGTGCGTCTTGTGCGCCTACCTGGTGGATTAATTGTGTTCTGTAAGTTGGTGCAGCGGTTCGCTTAAGACCTCCCCGTGATCAATGTAATAACACAGGCTACATAGCTCGGCAAGTTACTGCAACCTGCAACGCCTAATATTGTGTGTATGTCCATGCATGGAAGAAAAAACCGTGACGAGAATGAGCAATGCCATAAGATTCACCCATAAACGGTGCGTCCAGTGTCACTTGCCTTGTCAACCAGAAACACGAGAGCAATTTCTACAGAGTCTTTTGATAGGGTCAAGTACTCACCCTTATATATTAGTTTACTATTTCGGACTGGGCCCTGTCGGTTAGAAATGTGATATCAAACGGAGGATCAAAAAAAGTGATATTTACTTTAAAAGGTGTTCATGATCTGCACCGTAGAATCGCTGGTGTATTCTCACATGGATCGTATTTATTTATTTATTTAATGGAATTTATAATGCGTTTTTTGCCTACACAAAAAGCAGTAACAGTAAACTGGAAGCTGTTCGCAAGGTCATCCTTAATGGTTCTGAGAGGAATGAAGATGAGTTTTAAGATAAGAAAGAAAGGAAAAGAACTGGGGAGGAGTAAAGCGAGTGACAAAGAGAATTCCGGAGTTTAGGAGCAACAACTGAGAAGGAACCGAAACAAGACTGGGTATGAAGGAGTGGGGGGTCTGGAATGGCAAACAGAATCAGAGAGGATGAACAAAGAAGACAAAAAGGGGAGAATACACAGAGATAATAGGAGGAAGCTAAGCGGGTGCTACGCCCTGATTACATTTAAAAACACTAAAGTGGTGGATAACTGAAGAATTGAAGGCTAGCAGGAAAAAAACGCCAACCACGGAACGCTAGGGAAGGGTAAAGAGTAATGCAGGTTGGGATTGAAAAGAACGGATGAATAGCAGAATTGAAAATACAGTTCAGAGGATAAACGTCCTATGCTGGGAGGCGCAGAGCAAGTGAGGAGCAGTACTCAGTTTAGGAAAGTATTTGGCAAAGCAAAAAGTCTTAGGAGCTGAGACGATACGAGAGGGGTGTTTCTTGCCGATAGTATAAAGTTGATGATGGCAGGAGTGAGCAAGTGAAAAAAGTAGAAAGGAAAAAGTGAAGTGTAGAGGAGGAGCCAAGAACCCCCACTCCAGCTCCCTGCCTACATTACCTGAAAAGTATGAACCAAAGTATATGACATATACTGAACAGGTGAATCAGCAAAGAGAAGAGTGTGGACTCTGTGCATTACCCATAAGAATACCTGTACCTAAGAGAATATGGGAGGTAAAGTACCCATTGAGGAAACCATACCTGCATCCAAGACAATATGATGGCCATTTGAACGAGATTCCTGAAGAAGCCAAGAAACTAAATGACCAGGATGAATGTGACGTCATACAAAGTTGAATCAACACCTATATAGAAAGATAACCGGACAAGAGATGCAGACGATTTATAAGTTACAAAAAGATGCCAAGGATAAGTGACATCTTGAGTACATGCCAGGCTTGAGTAGCTGATAAACAGGTGGATGAGCTACTCCTGTCTGGCATGGCACAGCTATGGGTCTCTACAACAGTTGCTCTCTGGCACAAGTATGCCTAGAGAGTAGCTACATGGAACAAGAAATAGATATAGTGAAACATCGTTGACCTTTAACTGTGCGTACTTAGTGTTCTGGGGCTGTGGACCATTGCATGCATTCTTTTTGAACAGATTACTGAAAAACTAAACAACGAACATGGAACACAAGTGTAATTCGAACTGTGCTGGCAGCACGCTTAACACATCAAAGCTTGCGGCAACCCTTTCACCATTTTGCTAAATGAGACCTCCTGTAAACTGTGTGTTCTTGGCAGGAATCTGAGCAAACCAGCAGACGTGTTGCTATAAGTAAGCATGCCAACGATGAGGGAATGTGTAACACAACCACAAATAAACTTGTCATCCATTTAACCACATATCCATCCACTCAAGTACACAGCAATTCAAAGTGCCTCGTCGATCTAGCTGAGGCCCCTCTTCCTCAGCCATACAAGCACATTCCAAAAAGCCCATATATACGCTGAATAACATTTCAACACAAATAAAGACACACCCAACTTCGCCCATGAATACAGAAATACTTTCACCTATGTAAAAGGCATATATATTGGCTTTGCCAATGCTTGTTTTCTTTGGTGGAATGAAAAGGATTGGTAACGCTCAGTGAGTTTGAGTTTTATTTAAACGCATTGGGCCCCACTGTTCCTTTGTACACAGAAATGCTAATTCCCAATTCCAGGGTTACATACACATGGGGAGAATGTTATATGAAGGGGCGAGAGCGTAACATATGCTCCAATATTAGACTACACTAAAAGTCAGTGAGTGGCAAGCTATAGGATTGAACAAAATATGATGTGCAGAAAATCAGGGTGGGCAGTTCCTGTGAATGGGCAAAACGCCGGGCTGGCTATGGGGTTGTGTCCATGGACTGAAAAAAACTGAATGATAATGAACACAACTCTCTGGAAATCAAAAAAAGAATTTCAATAAAAAGATTTTTAAAAAAGGGGGCTAACAGAGGTAATTAGACATGGAAAGCTGGATAAAGAGGAGGTACAGGTTATGTGTGTCTCTATGAAAGTATAGTTAAGGTGCAATTTGGTAAAAGCCATTTTAGTGAAAAACAAATCAAACATGCGCATGGGTAAAAAAGAACCTAGGTCTACTGGTTGCAAATCAGTGGGAGAAAGGTATTAAAGTGGGCCACACATCAGACTAGACTAGATCTGGTATTGGAATGGGCGTAGCATCAAAATGAGCAGGTCATGGGAATCAGAGCGCAAAAACATTACGATGGGCAAAGCATCAGACGACGCGAAAGCTAAGAATGGGCAACACATCACAATGGGCAAGACCAAAAGTGAAAAATGTTGACTTGGGCACAAGTTACAGTGGGAAGAGCACTGAAGCGATCAGAACTTGATTGGCAGAGCTAAGCAAAGTGAAGTGGGGCTGGACAGGAATATATTCCAGGCATATATTCCACTGCCCTCATATATGAGGGCAGTGTCTCAGTAGGGGTGTCACAAGAGGAACACAGGAGGTGTTCAGCAGGAAACGCAGGGAAATCCCAAAGAAAAAACATGTTCTTCCCTTGAAACTCGGGTTTCAGTTTCTGCTTCACATTGAGTAGCACATGTCATTTCAGATGATTAACAGTATAACCGTCATTGGCTGTTTTTATCGTGAGGTGCTGGTTATATCGGTTATTTACATAAAATCAACGGAGACTGGCATTTATATGGTGAAGCCTATCGAAATACTGCCATCCTAGCAGCTCAGACGACTTGGCCCAGTCTTTACCTCACAAGTGCGGCTTTGTGGTGCTGTGTATGGGACTTTATAGAGGAGATCCGATATGCGACCACCGGCCTCTGTGCACCGTGACCTGTCCGTTACCCAACTACATGTTCCCAGAGGATCTAAAGATGGGGTTGAGACCTGTATATTTTAATTGGATGTGTTTTTTTACCAGGTGGAAACATCTGCCAAGTTAAGGGATAACGCTGTGGTCTTCTCAGCAACATCTGGGAGGAATGGCAACTGTGAGACCAAAATGCTCCCGATGCCCAGCGGTTCTGCGGTGAGGGCTTCTATAAGTGAGGGCGAGGCATTGGTTAGTTAGAAGCTGAGAGTAAGATGAATGTGGACTAGATTCTCAAGCAGAGAAGACAGGTTGAAGAAGAGTACCAAGGGAGAGAAGGCTAGAGAGGATAGTAGAGATGTATTAATGGGTGGGCAAAAGGCTCACATCTGAGGTGCTCGTGGACATCTCCTCATTTGTCCAGTGCAAATATGTTTGCCTTAGACAAAGTGGCCACTATTCACGGAGCGTTTTGCAATGGGGTTTTGCCATTATAAAACGCGTCTGTGAATTAGGCCCTCCGTATGTATTTATTTAGTTATTTTAAATTCCTATAGAATGCAAACTCTACCTGTATGGACATCAGATCAAGGTGCATAAAGTCACATGACATAAATCAAATCCCACTGTGCTCTCCAATTCAAGATGCACTGCAGCATTGCGTCAGAGCCAAGCAAATCTTGTAAGACCCACAGTGTTTCCACTTCACAACCACATTCCACAAAGGAAGACGTTGCAGCAAGATGAAATGGTACAACGTTCATTCATCGTCCATTTTTGTTTGTAGGGTGTTTGCTGAAAAATCTCGGTCGACAAAAACTCATAAATAAATATGGGGGTGGTAAGGGCATATAAGGGGTAGGGTTGGTGGGAGGATAGAGAATAAATAAAAGAGAAGGGGTGGTTTGGGGGGTAATCCCAAAAAAAGAAATTCAATGAGTTCATCTACAAGAGTTCAGAAAGTTATGTGACTGCCACCTTTACAGACCACAATAAGTACATAAGTTCCCAAAACTAGGAACTGCGACATACACAATCACAGCCCACATTGTCTCTCTCAGACCCGGCACGTGGTGAGGCTTTCCTTCTGTGCCTTGACTATACAATGTTGTGCGCTCCTGGCTGGTTTGAGTCACCTTGGGGTTTGTTAGACTGTGCCCTCCCAACTTTCATTACAGGGGGAGGTGACACACATGATCATTAAAGGACTTCATCTCTAATTTGTGGATTAGTGGCATTTTTTTCTCTTTAGAAGTGAAAATGCCTTCTCTACTGCACAGAATACCTACCGGGGCTTTATTACAGAAACGTTGCACCAAGGCATGTGCAATTTGCATGGCATTGGCAATGGAGCACGAATTGTTCTAGGACAAATAAATATTCTTTCAATGCATGTGTGCGCCATGGCAAAGTCTTCCCTACTGCTAATTCTGATCCGCATTAGCACTAGGTCAACATGCCCATAGTGCAAAAATGCATTGAAAGAATGTTTTTTGCACTACGGCAATTTTCAGACTAGTGCTAATACAAGGGAAAATTGAACTTGCACTTACACACAATTCCTGTACTAGGTACCTGGTGTATGACAGGTGCAGTGTTTCTGACAAAACATCTCGAGCTTGGAATTTGTCAAAGAGATGCATTATCATCATCTTGTGTGAGGGAATAGTTGCACTGCACCCCTAAACTCACACCAATCTACTTTACTACTGATCTGGCGGGCTCTCAGCAACACCTGTCTTTAAAACACTCAGTTCAGAATCTGCCGCATTTGTTTCCTCGCCATTTGGCATCACAGCAGTGTGATCTCTTTGACGGCTTGCGGGATAAGCACTTTTATCAAATGTACATTAGCTGCCATGACTTTCAAAGCCATATGAGGGTATTGTTCAGTCATTTTGATTTTTATCTTGCTTCAATATCAACTTTATGCTGATTTTTTTGGTGGTGCCACAGGAACTGTTTTTGTTATCATTGGCCATCACCACATCTTGTTGATGTGGTGATGGCAGCATTTCCCCACCACCTGCACCACACCTGGCACCCCCCCACTTGCCTGGTGGGAACATGTCTCTCAGTGTCTGATTCTTACATATTATTTTTTACAACCAAGGGGAGCCTGCTGCTGTCATTTCCTGGATGGAGTGCAGCTGCATGCTACATGAACTGCTGCATGCTACATGAACTGCTGCATGCTACATGAACTGCTGCATGCTACATGAACTGCTGCATGCTACACGAACTGCTGCATGCTACACGAACTGCTGCATGCTACATGAACTGCTGCATGCTACACGAACTGCTGCATGCTACATGAACGACTTTATGTTTGACGGTGGTAGAGTTCATTCAATCGTGTTCTTAATCATAAATCTTGAGCCAGGACCACAACTAGAGCAAAGTGGGGAGTCGGAGCGCCAATGCTTGAAATCGTGGACGAGAAGTTATAATCAGAGAATGTGTGGGGGTGCAGCAAACCTATGCTTGGAGCGTGTTCTCACCTATGGAATATTTGAGAAATGAATGTCAGGTTAGCAACTTATGGTGCAATGTATAGCATATCGGGCAACATGTATTGCTCATAAACATGACAGGCTTGAAGGACAAAATGCATACTTCTGTTGGTTCCTGCCAGCATTCTAATGCTGTGATTGGGATATGTGTGGTTGGCTTTGCCATCTGCTAAGTCATGGTGCATGCCCAGCTGCATTGTGATATAATCCCATTTCATCTAGAGTAATGCTAAAGTTTGAATGTCTTTGAGATGCCAGAGGGATACCCCAAGCAAGTAACTACAAGTTGTGCGACCTGAAGCTGTGCCATGTGTGAGACACCTAAGAGTATCCTTGCTCCTAATGCCCCTGGATAATCTTCTCAGGTGGTCCAGGGAAGGCCATCACTTTTGGATCCTGACCCTGAGGGTGGAGAAACGAGGGAGGATCACCTGGGTGGAGGGTCCTTGGGGTTTGGGAATGGAGCACCCAGAGGCGAGACATGGTAACTCCCTTTCCCTATTGAAGACCAACCTAACCCTCCCCCAGGCTTTATAGGCTATTGTACACCATCTCCCCTAATTTTCCCAAACTTTACCTATGATATTAGTGGCTGAGGGAGATGAGACTAGGAGTAATGAACACTAGTAACTCCTTTCACCACTATAGTACTGGGACGAGGAAGATGCCTGTGAAGGTCAGGCATGTCCCTTTAACTATGGTCAGGCAAGTCCAACTGGAGCTTACACCTACAACCTGTCAAGTGGTTGCAGGTATATTAGCAGAGACCAAGGGAGCAACAAAGAGACCAACAGGGAGGCTTGTGTGGGAGATACCAGCAGGAGACCCTTTCTGTGAGAAGACCGTTGTGGTGGGACCTGAGAGGAAGCCAGGATGCCTGCAGAAGTCCCAGCAGATGCATAGAGGCCAGAGCGAGGTAGGCGTTAGAATTCCACAGCTGTGGGAGCCTCATGATCGGGAGAAAACAGCTGGAGCTGTGGGAAAAAGGAAAGGACGCTGTCCGCGTCTGGGGCAGAGGAGCAGATACACCATAGTGCATTGGAAAGCAGCCGGAGTACGAGCGGAACTCATAGAGACCAGCCTATGAAGCAGAGATGAAGCATCAGAGCCATCAGAGAGGAACACTGAGGACCGGTGAGTGCAGGGGAATAGCACTCGATTCCGGGGCACTCCTAGGGCCCACGCGTGAGTAAAAAAGTGCCTATGAAGCAAAAGTGAATACCGAACTGAATGCAATTTGAAGCCAAGTTAAATTAAGCATATTGAATACCGAACTGAATGAAAACTTGTAAAAAATCTAAATAACGCACATTGAATACTGAGTGAAACTTTGTGGCCAAAGCTGTTAGCTGATGAAAGTCGAAAAGGCAAAGTGCCCATTTGAAAGCAACCTATGGAAAAGAGTACAAGTGTAAAAGAATGCGACAGAAAGGTGGGAAATTATTAAGACCACCACAAAGCGAGCTATATGAAAGGAGGCAGTGTGGCAAGGCAAAAGATTCGAAAAAGATGTGCTAGAAAATATGGCAAAGCCAAGAGGCTGTTTGGGAGAAGCCAGGAGAGTGTGAACCTGCACATAAAGCCAGAAGGCCGACAAAAAGAAGCGAAGTGAATGTTAACTGTGACACAGGGAAAATGCAGAAGAACATGTGTCGGCTGAAGAGCCAAGGGTTCCTGGTTGCACAACCTGTGATGGGGAGACCGTGTGGTCTGACAACTGCGCATAGACCAGGGAACCCTAATTTGTGAAAACCAAAGACATTGTGAAATGCACCAAGAAGGACAACTGTAAGTGAACTGTTGATAAAATCCAGAAGGAGGGTCAAGATGATCTGGAGTTATGTTGAACTTTGAAAACCAGATACAAGTACAAGTTGCTACATTGAAGTCTTGGGGAAGAGAACCCTGAAACTAGATGAATTGCAGATGATGTCTTGATGATGGAGTCTCAAGACCATATTCTTTTGAACTGTGTTGTCTTGAACTTGGTGAAGGGAACCCCATGGTTTGTGTGGAACTGTATTGATTTGAACTTGAGAAAGGTAATCTTGAGACTTTTGCAGAACTTTCTTGAACGTGGGGACGGGGAGCTGAAGAGGAAGCAAAGAGGTGGAAGAAGCTCAGAACCTTGTGTTATTCACCATTTCTTTTATTATTGACAGCCCTACACATTGTTTTGCTTTAGTTATGAGGGCAACTATAGGTTTTGGTTGAAGACAGACTTTTAAGTTGAACTTGCTGACTCAGACTTTCCGTAGTTTCGTTCAGTTAGGGAAAGCCCACCTTAGCATGAGGCAAGTTAGGCCTTCAATCATCCTGACATTTGGGCTAATACATTATTTCTGTTTGAACTTTGAAGCTGTTGTCTGTGTCATGCTTCGTGATGCCTTCACACATGGCATAGTGAAAGCTGACATGGCATGACTTAGCCTAACATCACATAATATAGCGCATCGTTGCATAAAGGTTGTGGAAAGAATGTTTTGTATGGATTTAACAAAATAAATGTGATCAACTGTGATTATGCCCCGGTATTGTTGGGTGGACTGCTGGGCAAGGTACAGTAAAAGAAAAAACACCTAAAAATCATTCTACCTCGACACATAACTCCAGCATTGAAACATCACAGAGTAGAACCATAGAATATGCACAACCCGAAGACCCATGTGTCTGCACTAGATGCTGCTACACACCCCAAAATGACCCACCACAGATATGTCAACACAACCCTACACACTCTTCATCCCTACTACTTTACCAGACAATATAGTTTACATTATCATCCTGGAATGCACAGTAACCACAGCTCCAGACAACTCGCAAAATATCTCAAATGTGCACACCGGGGAGAGCCTTATCTTTTCAAATCCGCACATGACATTGCAAAAAAAAAAACAATATTGGACTTCTCTCTCTGATCCTATGCTAGCTCCATACCCATCTTCTTGAAGATTCTGAGGCACTAAGAATCTCTACAATGACAGACGTTGTGCTGTGCAAGACTCAATAAGATGGCACAACACGGCATTGCAATGACCTTCATTCAATCTCCTGTGAGGAGGAGCTCTGGCCAGTTCAAGTAACTACAGTGTCAGGCAGCAAAACAGTAAATTAATATTGATGAACAATAAAGTACCCTGCGCACTGATGGGCTGTTGAGAATATATGCCAACTTGTCAAATCAAGAAATGTGGGACTGAATGAAGGCCAGTTTTACAATGACTCAATTATATGTATTAGCTTCAAGGGGCTGCCTTCAAAGGAGCATGGGCGAGCACCCATTTGTAAAAAAAAATCCGTAAAATCTACCAAACGTTAAAACATTTTTTTAATAATGTGAATCATTGGAAGGCCTCCAATATTTGCAGTTAAGGCACAGTGAAATTCTTGGTTAAGCAGTGAAGCAAGAATGTTAACCCACGCTGCAATTTATGCACCATATACCTTCCGACCGCTCGTTACTACAAATATTAGATTTTGCTATGAAGAAATACAATAATACAATCATATAGAGTTTACTTGCAAAGTACACAAAGCATCCGAATCAATGTGACAATATGAAAAGTCGCATAGCAACGTGTTAAGCCAAAGGGTATCAGTGTTGCTGTATTTTTCAGATCCTAAATGGAAGACTTCAAGTCCCAGAAAGCAACTCCCCCTTCCATGTTACATTAGTAGACCTCCTGGATATAAACTTAGATTTTAACAGTAACTTTATTGTGTGACTCACTTTATTGGCTGCTGTTTGCACTCACGACTCAATGTGGTGTTACCGTTTATAACCGGTTTCTACACATTCTAGTGAGAATCTTGTGTTGAAGCTTTATGCTGAAAGCTGCAATAACTCCCTCTTTTCCATACCAGGCACCTGGGAAGATGAGTTGCCTCCTGTCCATTTCTATTCTTGGCAGTCTCTCTCCTGCCATACAAGGGCTGGTATTCTGATTGCTTAAATAAGACATGACTTCTTGTAATCATGAATGTATTATGTGGTTTCTTTTATGTCACTCCTAATGTTTGTGCCCTTTGTTTATAAATAAACTACCTGTGGCTCACTTTGATTGTCTTGAAATTTCAGTTGGCAATGTCCCATTATGGTTTTGGTTCTTTAAATATTTCTGCAAAAGTAAGTTCTGCTGGGAACAATGAACCAGCGTCATTGTCAGGCCTTTGTTAACAGCGACCCCTAGCCACCGTTTATCAACTGCATCGTGCCCTGCCAGCAGCTCTGTAGGTGAGCGAGGTCAGATCATCCATTGCTAGGTGGGGGGGGGGCAGAGGGGACTATAGCCCCGGGTCTTTTGGTTGTAGCTCCTTATAAAAGCTCAGGGGCTACAACCAAAAGCCAAAAGCCCAACAGTCCTGACATTAGCGCAGCCCCAGATCTTTTCCAGACGTATCAACAACCCTGTGGAGGTGGTGGGGGGAGGTGAAAGGCCACAATAACCGAGCAGAATGGTGGTTGAGTGCCTGTCTGCTGCAGTCTCTAGAGATTCTGACTTTGTAAACGGTAACTCTACTGGATATAAGGCAATGTGCTGCCCCTTTGGTGTATGCCTTCTAATTCCAGCTGTGGCAAAAAAAGAGCACCACAGATGAGGGCGCGTGAGCCTGGCTTTATTTTGGAAGCATGACCATCTCTGGCATCGTCTGAGCATGTATAATGTCGCTTTACAAAACTCTAGCCCCTCGGAATAAATCTCTGCTTACCCAATTCGAACTCTTTGACCCCTGCAAAATCCCACACATCCTCACTTTGACCTTTTATGTCCCCCAATATTTCATATTTGCTGCAACCACAACAGCACAAAAACTACTTCTGCATTACATTTGTGTAAGATAGACGTGCCTGCATTTCTGAGTTACAACGTCCTAGACTTTTGGGTGCTTCGAAGTGGCTCAGCCGGCAACACCAAGATTCCTTCTCATCAATCTCATCCTTCCAATTGGTGTTTCTTCTTAAAAATGTAAACGATCCATGCTAAGGGTAATGGTCATGTCCTGGCTGCTTGCATATACCATGGGGCAAGGGATACAATATTCGCTTTGTTGGATTCTCAATTTTCGTGAGTTGAAGAATTGAAATCATGGTGACTTTGGTCAATTCTTTATTTCTAGTTATTGGATCTGCAACATTTCATCGGAAATGTTCTCTTCTCTTGACCTTCACTGTTTTTTAAAGGGTCCTTTCTTCATGAGACTGGCGTTAGCGGTACAGGGAGGTGACAGACTCAATACAAGTCAGCACCCAGTGAGCATGAACCTGGTTTCCCTTTGGCCACTTTGATGTTGTGACTAAGGTCAACATTGGGAGAAACGTGTACAGGGTTAGAATAAGTTTCATGTTTTAATGTACCCAGAGTGAGTATACAATGCACTGGCATTCAGCAATTTGCATACCCATAGTGCATTGCTGTGTTGGTCTGCTGTTCTGGAGGGTAAAATCCAGTGATGGCTACGAAATGCACTGTGGCTTTGTGCCTTTTTAGATTAATTTACCTATTCTACTCTCACATTACAGGTTGAACGGATTTGTCTTGCTTTTTGTAAAACTCATCACAACTTTGATAGTCAATGGTAAAAGTGCCTTTACAGAAGACAAGTACATTTGTTGTGAGTGCATTTCATTTGTGGAGAGCTAGCATTGAATATCATGCTTTTAGATTTTTCCCTTGTTTGTAGCTATACTCAGAGTCTATCCAACAGGTAAGTTGAGTTGTTTTAGTTATGTGAACTGGTTCAAAATCTGGATGGTGGTGGCACGACATGGCTTCTGCGGGTATCAGAAAAAGACTCATGTATGCTCTTGGGGAGAAATGTGTGTACTAAAAGAGATACCTTGAATGATGCAAGTCCATTCACAAACTGGTAACCTGCTAGACACCAGTGGCAAGTTAGCATTATTGTTCAAGCACAACGATAACGATAACCTAATGACACAGTGCATCCTGTGGTTGAAAATTCTATGCTTTTGGCATCACATAACAAAGTGATCTTCCCAAACTATTCTTCATGTAGTGGGATAATTGATACAATTGTTCTGAGACTTTGTTTTCCGGTTTTAATATTAATCAGTATTTTTATGATTTAATTGTGTCTTAATAGACCATCCAGTTGAGTAATACAGTTAGTGCATAATAACAAAAATGTAAACTCGTGATGAAATATATTATGACCCAGTAAGGTTCATTTAAGGTATGAGAAAAAAAATGTTCTGTGTAAGATTGTCTAAACCTGAGTTAGGAGTCCACAAGTGAATCGAGAACCTCCAACTGTAGGCACATGGTCAGATTGTGGGAATATCTGTGCATGCATGCACGATGCAAAATTCACATGCAAAATTCACATGCACCTCACACTGGCCATGTGCAGATGAGTCTTAGGGGGGTCGTTTGAGAGGCTTCAGTGGCCAGCTTTAGGTGCATCTGGCCTGCAGCCAACCTCCTCCTGAATGCATTAATGACGGGTGCGTGCCATCACTAACTCATTCACTGTTTGAGTGGATGCCTCCTCCACCGATGCCACAACCATAACTGCATGCACATCGATGTGCCTTAGTGGGCACATCACTGTAGATGCATCTTTCCCACTCCCAGCTTTGTTTGGAAGCTCAGAATGGAAACAATGAATAGAACATTTTTGGTGTTTCCATTGATACAATGAGCATGCTGTCAGGGGTCTCTGCAGACATCTGACACAATTACAATTTCCCCTCCAAAAATCGATCTCAGGCACAGGGAAATGAGGCACGTGGAAAGAGCACCTCGAAGGGCCTCCCATTGAGAACTCAATACGCTATCAAGTGCGCCTGTGACACCCTTGCTGCACGACCTCGGTTCTCATAAATGTGATAGGCACAAATTGCACAGGACAGTATGGGGTTTCAAAAAGAATCACACGTGTAGCAGATGCGCATTTCACCCACGTACCACACTTTTCAGCCCCACATGGACCTGGCACAAACACAAAAGCAAGCACAGGGCAATAGTAGTAAAAAAACAAAATGCTTTTGGAGAAAGCAAACTCATTTCAAGCAACAATGCTTCATAATGTTACATTTGTTTTTGCATAGCTGCGAATGCCCCTAATCTGATTGAAGCCTATCTGGAATAGGGTCAAGTTGCTAGAAGAGCAATGTTTACTTTAGTCAATTAGCTGTTGGCGTGTGTGTGTGTATATGTGTGCCCCTTATGTGACTTTCCGAGCATGGTGACTCCTCCCGACACGCCATTTTGCATGCACCGTGGATGTGTCTGCTGGTGCAGCAGCTTCCTCCCCATTAAGGAGCAGTCTGCTGTGTTAACGCAATAGGTGGCAGTTGGTTTCAGTCAGTTTGTGGCAGACACAATTTGTGTTTTTTGTGGCAGAGAAAATTATTTGTGAGTTGATCACCCCCCCCTCCCCCCAGTTTTCTTTTATTAGACTGGAAGTGATCTTCGTGCTTTAGCGTGTTATACATTCAGTGAACAAAATAATGAATATAATTAAAGTCACAAGAAACCACCTGAAGGAGTAGAAAAGGGGATGAAATATTTAAAATGCTGTGCATCAACATGTGGAACATTTGGTGTGTCCCCATCAATCCGGATGCAGGAATTCCGGCGGCATAAATGCGGGTTCTGCAAAGCGCCAGAGCAGAAGGAATTCCCCTTCTGGCTATGGCCATGGCCATGCTGCCTGGCCACAGTCACGGGGAGCTCCCAGTGTTCCCGCCACCCTCAAGATAGAAAGGTCTGAAGAAGACACTCTGCCTCTGCATCAATTATATTGCCTATTTAAAGGAAATATGTCAGAAAACGAAATACAAACTTACACATTGATACCCAGTTGTCTTTGGATACAACAGAGTTAAACCTAAATTAACTGGACAGACTTTAATCCAGATCAATTGCCACCAGCTGGTCAGACTATTTAAATCATAGTTTGTTCAATGGTTAACCCTTTGATGGCCGAATACACAGTGACACTAGACAGTGGAAGCCACAAAAAAATGGCTGTTGCTCATGATTCCTCAGGCTTGGAAGCACATTCTCTCCACCCCCGCCCCCCCCTTCAGTACATACGTATAAGTCTTCATAAAAATATATGTTCCCCCGGCACTCAAAAGGTGAAAGACTAGGTTTTATAGGAATTCACTCTCTTTGCAATTCGATGGCTAGCCTGTTAGTGGTTCCATTGCCATGCAAGCAACTTCTCAGCAGAGGGACTGATTGACACTAGGACTCGGCATGTCCTGAGCATGAGTTCTCTGGGTCTGATTCAGCGCCTTATTCGTCCTGCGTTATCATCTATTCCAAAAAAGGCTGGCAAAGAAATATGAAATCCGTCTCTTGGGTGTGAATAGTACATAGCACCATCTCCTTGGACTTTGCCACAGTTAATAAACAGAACAATTTGTCTCATAACCATTAATACCACTGTTCAACGTGTGTGTACTTGCTTTGGGAAATCAAGCACGTGAAACGACGTAGGGCCTGATTCATGGAATATTTGCCCCGGTTCCAAGTGAATTTGCAGTGCTGAAAAGTGACATTGTACTACCGACACAACCCTTAATTCATGGAACCATGCAAAGTGCATTTTTGCAGTGCAAAGTCCGGGCATAGTCAGTGCATAGTCATTTTTGCAGTACAAAATTACTTTGCACAGAATTTGCACGGCAGAAATACACTTTTCACGGTTCCATGAATCAGGGTTTGTGTCGGCAGTGCAAAGTCACTTTTCAGCAGTGCAAATTCACTTTGAACCGGTGAAATATTCCCTGAATCGAGCCCTTACAGTATAGGTGTCCTGAAGTTCTGAGGTGGAGACCGATCAGCTATGCCCTCCATCTTCCAAATGACTCCAATTACACTTCTAACATAATCAACTTCTCTAAACGATGCATGCATCAAAGATGCCCGCAGACTCCTGTCATCTCCAAGATGTGGCACTCTGCATTATATCTGTTTTCTGCAGTCTGTGGTCAGAACAGTGATGTTCATCTCGTATATTAGAGTTTGCACATTTCATTTGACTTTCTCTCCAAAAATTGCCTCGCACACCTACTATTTCTTCTGACCATTTTCTCTACTACTGGCTTCTCAGACCTCTCTGCACCCATGATGGTTGATTTCTATTCAGCTGAAAGTGTTATCAAGGGGGTAGAAAGATGGTTTCAATGGGCCTCATTACGAGTTTGGAGGCAGCCATGGTGCTATTAGCACCACAGCTGCCTCCAAACCGGGCTCCATTACCGGGTTCCTTCAATGAGGAATAACCGGGTCATTCCAACATTGGAGGACCCGGTAATTCCTCCTTGAAGGAACCATTCCGCATTCCCATTTGAGCCCCCATAGGGCTCAATGGGAATGGGGAGGGAGGTAATAACGGGCACCTTACGAATGGCCCATTATTACCTCCCTCTTCCCCTCGCGGGACCCTGAAAAGACGTCTGGTTTTACCAGACGTCTGGTCCGGGTCCCGCAAAGGGAACCTCGTAATCGGTGTTCCCATAATAAAGGGTGCCGGTCCCGTACCGGCATCCTTCATTACGGGAGCGCCACCCTTGTAATGAGGCCCAATGTCTCCTTTACTAACATAGTTACGCCGGCTTAAATATACTGACCAAAATGCTCCAATTCTTAAGTAATCAGCCTGGAATGCCCTTTCTAGTTAAAAGATAAGCCATAATCGTTAGAAGGTGTGGGGTTTTGGTTGTTGTGTTTTTTTTTTTTTTTACGAGGATGGGCGGTTACTTGCTGGCTTTGCCCCCTGCCTTGTGGCCCTCGGTCTTCTTGGGCAGCAGCACGGCCTGGATGCCGGTCAAGTGGCACAGCGAGTAGAGCGCCCGCTTTGACACCCGTGCAGAGCCTGTTAACGCAGGTTCGAATCCCGGCGGGGCCAAACTCAGCCTTTCATCCTTCCGAGGTCGATAAATGAGCACCACACACCGTGGGTAATAATAAGCAGCGCTCAGATACCTGAGGGTTTGTAGCGCTATATAAAAGCCTAATTATTATTATTATTATTATTATTATATATTACTCAGCAAACAGACACTCCTTTTGGAAAGCTACAAGCCACAATTAGACCCTTACATCCAATGGCCGTCGCGTTTGATAGAGCGGTCCATTCAACGTACGTTTCACCAGTTTGATGACATTATTTAGAGAACCTTGAAAACTTTTTTTTTTCTCAACTCTCTTCAACTCTTATAACTTATTGTTGAACTGAATTGTGGGCGCACCTATTTGGGTCATTGTAGGCTTGTATTTCAATGCAGGAGTGTAGAGTGGGAGGTTTTGCTTCCTGGATTACATTGTTTCAATGGTTCTTTTTGTGGCTTGACATGGCCCTTTTCTGTGCACCTGTACCGAAACAATGTATTTATGTAAAGCTCTCTATTACCCTTGATAACTTTGATGTGTGGTATATTAAATTACAGAATAACGTACAATTACGACGAGGGGGCTAGTGATACTTTCTGCCTTTCTGGAGGGGGGGCGGGCGATATGTCCAATACAGTGCATGTACTTCCATGACTGTGTTAAAGGCGATTGGAAACCCTTTTATTTTATGGATAGCATCTGCCTTTGTGTAAACCCTTAATACAATGAGCTTTTCTTCTGCATCTTATTTTTATCTGCACTTTGAGAGGAAGCCTATCTTTCTTTCATGGTCCTGTGGCCAAGGTTAGGCCTGGGGGTGACCATCTGCCTTTGATCCCTCCTCTCTCCTGGTGCACACACCCAGCTGCCCTCTGGGCTTGCGCTGCTGTTACTGATTCATTAATAAAAAGGAAAATGTTCTTGGGAGCGAATTGCTAAGTGGGCCCTGCAGCACTGGATTTCACATTGTTAGGCATCACAGAGGCTGTTCTGTGCTTCCAATGTATCCCTGCTTCCTTTCCTGGTCCAGCAGCATGATGAGGAGTCTTGCTGCTGCTGATTCCTGCTGGACCAGAGAGCATTCTTCCTGAAGCAGCACGTGAAGATAGGTCAAAAAGTGGTTACATGCAAGCATGCTTTTATTTAGTGGTATGCACTGTGTGTGATTTTGTACGAGTTTGAATGAAGGTGCACATTTGAGAGCGATTGTGCATGCATGTTTCTGTGAGTGAGCATTTGTGTAAGTCGGTGTGAATGTGAGTGTGAGCTAAGGTATGTATGTTAAATTGTGAAAGGTGGTTATGTATTATGAAAGTTAAAGATTGTGATGATGCTGGCCTGTGTTGACAGCATGACATCATCAAAGTAAGTTTATAGCATGATTTCCGGTATTTATTGTGGGCACACCTTCATAAAAATGATTCACATTGGCATTGATAACATACATTGTTGAGACAGATTCATGATAATGATTTACTTTACTTTACTTTAATCAAATAATAATGCGCACTATGGACCGGGAGGCTTAAGGGTGCAGACAAATAACACAAAACAAAGAAAACAACACAAGATGGACACACAAATGAGACATTCTGATTCCAATGGGGGAAGAGGGGGTTCATTTAGCAAAAAGAGCAAATAAAGATGTAAACTGAAGAGTGTTCAGTTTCTTTCTCAGTTGCTCAGTTGATGCCAGGGTTCTAATGTCTTGGGGTAGAGCATTCCATGCCTTTCGGGCAGCAAGGGAGAAAGCTCTGTTCGTGGCCTGGGTTAATTTATGAGCTGGATTTACCAGCTGATTGGTATGATTGGACCTCAAGGATCTTGCACATGACTTGTAAATCAGCAGCTCCCTCAAATATAAATGGTACACACAAGTCAAACATTCATGGGCCACCATTAGTAAGCAAAAATGTAGTCTTGCTTCGATGGGTAGACAATGCAGACTGTGCCTCGCATCTGAGACGTGATCTCATTTTTATTTAAGCCAGTAATCACCCTGATGCCATTCTTTTGTTTGGTTTGTAATCTTGCACATTCAGATTTTGCTACACACAACAGAAGGCTCCTGCAATAATTTATTTTTGAGCCCACAATAGCCCTGCCTAATGTCTCACAGTTGACACGCAATACGTAATGACAAATCTGTGCCAACAATTTAATGTAGTACGACGTAGAGGAGACTAGGCTACTATCCTGGGCTTTCATGTCCAGTTTCTGATCCAGATAGACACCAACAGTTTTTACTTTTTTTGTGTTTTATTACTACAACCTGTCACAGAGAAATACTGGTATTCCCTACTCAGTTTCCATATTTTATTTTCAGTGCCTACTATCAGCAATTCTGTTTTGTCTTTGTTGAGTGCCAGGCCATTAGTCACCATCCATGTTTAAATAAGTTCATAAGTTTTATTTACAGTGTATTCATATTCAGCAAGGTTAACAGACAGTGTGATGACACATTGCCTGTCACCAGCATAGTTGGATAAGGCAACATGATGAACTTCTAGAAGATGAAAAAATGGAACGGTGAAAATATGAAATAGTGAGAGAGAGAGAGACAAGCCCCTTGAGGCACGCCAGACTTGAGACAAGATGGTTGGGCTTCAGCCTCTTTACTGCAAACTCCACATAATCGATTGCTAAGGAAGGAGCCAATCCACAGTGCAGCATTATCTGAAAAATGGGCTGCTTATTTTAGTCTGGACACCAGCAATGAGTGGCGACCAGTTCAAAAGCTGCGGATAAGTCCAACAGCATGAGTAAAGCAAATTGACCCTTATCTATTGTCTGTAGCAGTCTCGATTTTAAATCAAGAAGCACAGTCTCAGTGACATGCCCCGGCCTGAAACCAGATTGCCATTTATTTAAAATCACATGTGCTTTCAAATAGTCTGAAATTTGAAGGTAGGCTACCCAATCTAACATTTTAAAAAGAAATGGCGTATTAGCGATGGGCCTCTAATTAGTCAGTATATCAGGAGATAAACCAGGTTTTTTTAACAAGCAGGTGATCCAAGCATTCTTCAGGACATCTGGGATGTAATTTTCCATAAAGGATGCATTTATACATGATATGATATGGCATTTGTAACGCGCCTATACACAAGAGTTTCATCTACAGAGAGCCCTGATCAGCAAAGGAGCACAGGCCTTAATAATCACTGCCGGACATATATCCCCTTTACAGCTAGATGGCTTGAGATTAGCAATAATCACTGCTAGTTTAGACTCTGACACGGGTTTGAATTTAAACTGCTGAACATGAGGTCTGCAGTCCCTCTGGTCTGGGGTATTCACAAGCAGCCCCATACATTTCTTAGAATAATCAATTGTCTCTTTTATCTTGTCAGGCTAACCTAGCATTGCTTCCTGAATCATATTGCACCAGGCTGCGTCTTTTACTGGGAGATCAACTTTATCAACACAGGGATTTTCAAGGTCCCTCAATATTTTAAAAAGTTCTTTGGAGTCAGAGCAAGCATTCCTAATCCTATTATCAAACATATTTTTTTCCGCTACTATGATGGCTGCCTTATACTTTTAGCAGCCTCCATGTAAAGCTCCTTATCAGATGTAATCTACTGAGATCTCCATACATAAAAGCATTTCGTTTTTTTAGCTTTAAGTTCCTGGAGGTCTGAGGAAAACCAGTCTTTCCCTTTTTGATCAACAACACATTTATTGGTAAGTGGTGCAAGAGTATTAATGGCTTGCTGTATAGACGGAATATACTTGTTGACAATAACTTCATCCAATTCCAGCTGCTCATCAATCCTCTTAACCAAGGACACAAGCAGAGGCCCCATAGCAATTGGCGTGAGTTTTTTCCGATTTCTGGCTGTGACAGTAATCTTTTTTTATAGCTTTTGGCCTTATCACAAATGACTGTAAAATGAATAAAAAGGTGGTCAGACCATGGGCAGGGAAAGACTACCAGGCCTGTTGTATTAACGTTATGTACAGCTACCCAGTCCAGAGGGTTGCCCAAAATGTGTGTGGGAACCTATATCAATTGCTCAAAGGCCATATTGTCAAATGCCTCTTTGAGGTTACTTGCTGTATGGCCAGTACTATTGCCCAGCCAAAAATTCTAATCACCAAAGCCTTAGTATTACATTTGAGGCTTGTTAGTAGAATATTAGATATGGAGGCCGGAAAGTCAGGCTTTGACATAGGAGATCTGTCTACCAACACAAAATTGAAAGTTGTTTCTGCATCAGTCCTGATTTTCATCTGCAGAATTTCACTTCCCTCAATAGCTGGTACTGCAACTTCCCAAACCTCAAATTTCGATTTTTAAAAAAAAAGCAACACCCCCACCCCTATCCTCCTGTACATCCTGACGCAGAATGTTAAAACCATGTGGAATAGCTAGAGATAACGTAGGGCCTAGAGCAGCATGACACCATGTCTCAACCAGAGCACATTTGTCAACATCTTGTTCTGCAATATAAGCGGCAACATCCACTGCAAGCATTAAAAGTGGTTTAGTGTTGAAAAGTAGTATGTTAAGGCCTGTATCATAGATCCTTTTGGTAAGACATTCAGAGGGAGCCGGCAAACTGGGCCTTTGCAGTCCAGTGTCTAGAATATTTGCCTGTGATGGCTCTCGGGCCTGGCTAGTAATTATCTCATTATGACCGGAACGCGGCGTGTTCCATTCTAAATTGGCCTCAATAGAAGAACATGGTCCTAAAACTGAATCCCAGGCCGTTTCATGCACTCATGGATGTCCCCGGGCACTGTCCACAGGCTCCGTTTCATCTAGTGTTTCCAGTGTGTTACCACCTGCCGCAGAGGATACTGTCTCTGTGCAATAGCGATTTACCATTTCCAATCTACGTTTACTTGCCTCCAACAACATAGTCTTGGAAGTTTCCTTAATCAATGCCATTACTTGCATAATAGTGTTCTTACCCAGCTCCAGCAGAGTAGTGAGCATCCTAAAGCCCGGAGCACCACGGATGGTCACAACAAACTACAAGGGTGCTGGGAGAGGTAGTTCCCAGACACAAAGCAAACGAAGGTGAAGAGTCAGTTCTAGGCAGGATTTTGACACAAGCAGCTGGTAAGCCAAACAAGCTGAGCTAAGTGAGGATTGCAAATAGTTTTTTTCAAAAGCACAGTCAATGCGACAGAGATTACAAACAATTCGTAAGAACCTAAAAAGCACGTTTTGAAAATAGAACATAAGCTAAAGAACCTAAAGGCACGTTGTTGAAATAAAACGTAAGCTGAAAGAACAATAAAATCAACTTAAAAACCGGCAGCACTTTTCCTTTTAACAATTATAATGGCATAATGTAGGCACAGCTTCAGGAACGGATTTACAGGGTCAGTGCTTGCAGAGACTATGGTGACGCGTCATGAAAATGATTTACAGTAACAATGCTGACTTATATTGTAAGTGCGGCAACATGCACATTATGTACAATGGAAATGTTGGCATGTATTGTGGACACAGGCATCAGGGAAATATATAAAATACTCCTATGTATTGATGGTGACATGGCATCCATAGGATATTTCATTCATGGCCCTAGAGAACACATTGTGAATTGTGTTGGTTTTACGAAATCTTTCATAATAATTGTGGTGTAAATTGCAGCATTTAAACCCATTCTTGGAAAACTTTCTCAGGGGAACCCCTCTAAACCCATTCACATTATTTTGGGCTCCCTCACTATGCTCAGTCACTTGTCCTTACTCCGGCATACGTATATGCCCCTCACTGAAAACAGTCACCAGCTGCAACCAAGCCTGAATCATTTAGAATGCTGATTACTCCTCAGGATCTGCACCGTCTCCACACCAAACGGCACCAAAAGCTTCCTCTGCCACTAGCCCTGTTTTTATTTTACTTAGACAACAATTCTTCACCCTGGTGCGGTCTCACTGAAAAAATGTGTAGCATCACTATATTCAGACATCTACAGCTGTTCAATGAGATGTCATTATATTTAAAGTCTTCTGTGAAAAACAACACTTTGATTGTATCCTTAACCCCTGGGTGGCCCTGTTCCATTTTTAGGAGCACAGATGGGACGATTTTGTTTTTAAATTTCATGTCTAGAGATGCTGCCCTGCTGCTGGGTCCTGCCAGCATATGGACACTTGATTCCTAAAGGCTTTGTGTTTGATGAACCTCAATTTGAAAATTGAAATTACTTTAGATTTGCAAGACTTTGCCTTCAAGTCATATTCTATATATGGATTACTCCAGTTGTTCAAAACACAAATCCTTACCTGGGATTATTTGGACCATACTTAATCTCTGTAGAAGTTTCACACTTGCACTTAGCTCAGTAAATCAAAGTAGAATTGTTTTTTCCTTGTTCAAACCTGAAAAATATTCTGGTTCTACGCCCATCAACGTGAATCATCTCATTCCTCTGAATCATCTCTGAGTTACACTTTCTTCTTGCAAGGAGATTGCGGAGAAAGTGGAAGGCAGAGCTTTCCGTGAAGTTAACGTGTGTGCCATCTTGGTATTGGAGGGAAGAAGAAAGGTTGACTTTGGCTGCCCCAAGCCAAAACTCTTAAGAGTTGGCAGTGCCACAATGCAATGGCATTACTAACCCTTCACTTTCAATCTCATTTGAAAAAGATGGGAGGAGTGTATCTCCGTAACTTTTGTGAGTCCCCCAACTAACGGCTTTCTGCAAGATCTAAGTCACCCAGCTTTCCGACTGACTCTTAGTCTAGCTTTGTCGGATCACTTAATGAGATTGTATACACAGCGCGCACTGTTTTCCAGCCGCGCAGTGCAGACCCGATCTCTACAAGGTGAAAAAGCAATCAAGTAAGAGAGAGGAGCAGGATTCACAGCAGGCATGATCTTAACATGCCTTGCTGGTGAATTCCTGCTCTATGAAGCCAAAGTGAACTAACATGTTAACCAAATTAACTTGCAGCAAAGAAATTACCACGCTAACCCTCCTTCCAGATCCTGACACAATAATTTTGATTGTGCCTACGTACTATAAATTGCCACAAACATAGTGCCACCCTGCTTTTGGAATGAGTGCTGCCTGTGCCATATATTCGGTAAGCTCAGCAACCTTTAGGGGACATATTTTCCAGAAACATTTGGATAACATTAGTAAATGCACCTTTGGTGTCGTCCTTACCTTTCTGTCTTCCCATACAGGCACAGCCGCAATTCTTACCTAAACCAGATAGCAGATGCACTGATGCTCATCAACTCATGTAGCATCCAAGGTCCTGAAGAAAATGGCCATACCAACATGAGTCACTGAAACCGGTTGGCCAATATCATTTAGGGTTTTGCCAACAATAATGGGATACCCCATTTCAAAAATGTGAAATTTAAGATATATGCACTATTTGAGTTCATATTCTTAGGAGTAAAGAGTGTTTTTAAAACAGCAGAAGTTCATATAACAGGACGATTAAAGAAATTGAGGTCCTTGCAATAACTTGGTATATTGGGCACATCACAAAGTGTCCCCTAGTTCTTTTCAAATATACTTTTGAGCAATAAAGTCAGCCTCTTACTGTCCCCTCACTCTAAATAGGTGACACACCACCGCCACCTAGTGGTAGTATTAAAAGAATAGCCTCCCTGCCGCCCTCCGTCTTGAGCATGACCTCCTTAGGTTTTGGAAACTCCTCAAGACCTTCCTTTTCTCCTCTTCCTTCGTTCTTTCTCTACCCTGCTAACCTAGCACACTGGACTCTCGATCTCTCCTTCCTCTTTCTTACAGCTTGCTGACTGGCCGCATGCCACACCTCAGAGTCTCACCAGTCCCAGGCACCCCCGCCAGTCCTCTCTAGCACTTGCCTCAGGGCCCTACCCCCATTCACCTACACTGCACTTATCGTAACCCAAGAGAGTGGCTCTCTCTGCACTTACTGCAGTCTCCGCCGACTGGGTGCACTTGGACCTCCCCCTCTCTGTGACCTTCCATGCACTTGTACGACCCAAATGCAACGTGCCTAATGATTGTCTGTCCTTTCTCTCTTATCTTCTCCCCTTAATTACACAGAATCGCCGTCAGGCCTATTTGCTGTGCCTAAACTGTTGAATGTAGTTCACGCACGTTCTCTGCCAGTGCAGACTATTATCGTCTCCGAATTTCAAGGGCTCTGAGCGACTGTTGTTATTCCCCTTGGTCCCATCCTCCTCGAGTGCTTTGAAACACTCTCATATGTATAGGCGCTATATAAATAAACAATACAATACAAACAGTACAACAGAGGGTTCAGTTTAGTGACACAAATATCACGATTGCCTAAAATAATGGTGTAGACAATTCAGCACGGCATGACTGAATTCTTTGTATTTCTGTTCTTAATAGACCAATGACTGCCACAGATGAATGGAGTAAACAGTCCGCATGACAGACTGGTCCATACCAGAATTTATTCACAAATAACCAAAGATAATAATAGAATCCTTGTAAGTATATCTTTCTTTTCAAAGTCAGCTAGCAAACTCCCTAAATACGTGTCATTTTAGAGCTTATATTTCTTTGCTTTTCTCATTTTTGTTTACAGCTTTAACAATATACCAGCTATGAATGCAACACGTCTAATAAACAACTAGTCAATTTAACTAGCCACCTCGAAAAAAACCTGATGAACCGTCTCACTTAAGACAGGGAAACACGTGTCGGGATAAAGGGAGAGGCAAAACAAATAATTTTGGGAACCACAGACAGTAAGTGTGGGAAAACTGTTTTGAATGACTTTAATTCAACAACTAGCCAAGAACTATAATGAACAGTAAAATATAAAATTGCTGGTTAACAATGAGAACAGTTTTTGAGTGATCTATATTCATGTTATGACTTACAAGTGAGCACAAGAATCATTGGGTTCATCAGTGTCTTTATTTCTGAGTATTAACCGAACGAAGATAAAAGTAACATGTGAATTGGAACTAATCATGTCTCCTTAAACTCTGCTTTCCAGAGAGGGCTCCAAGTAAACCAAATGTTGAGAGCCCAGTTTGATGTGTTTTGTGGGGAGATCTACTGGGATTAAAAAGATCACAGTAATTCAAGGGAAGAATCCATTTAAGATGGAAAATATGATTAATTAGCTGATGCAAATACAAAGGTGGTGGGATGCCCGAGGTCACGTTACTTCACTTTGGTAAGCAAGAAAGGAAGTAAATCAATAGAAGACTCTAGGAGGCCAGGAATAGATACAGGCATGAAAAAGAGAAGGTTAGTAAGAGGAAGGAAGTAGAATGGAGAGGGAGGGGTGGGTTGGGTGATGTGGGCCCTTGAAAAGGAGAACTGCCTAGCTTCTAGGAATAATAAGAATCAGGAATTGTTAAACATGGAGTTTAGCACTACCTGAAGGTATGCTGTGATGTGCTTTATATATGGCCTTTCTTCACTGCCTGCATGCATGAGGTAAGCCTCTGTCATGTTATGTGAGTACGCTGCTGAATATTCTATGTGTCAAAGCTAGTGTCAGGCTGCCTTGTAGAGAGGGTGTACAGGTGGATGTTCTCAGGATTCCTTTTTTTCTACTTACCTGCTTAGGGTCCTGTCCTATTCCTGCCACTGAAACTGCACAAATACAATCTTCCTTTTGTTCCCATGGATCCTGGCGCTCCTTACAGCAACTTATATTAGCACGGTACAATGTAATTGAACGTCTCAGAGATAAAGCAGTGGGATTGAACAGGGGACAAAAATAATGGGAACAGCATGACAACAAGGTAGCCTTGAAGGATGCCTAATTATGCTAGTACCTCCCCTTTCCCAAAGTTGCAGTTATGTGAGAAAACACCTGGTTGGAGGTTCAGCAAACAGCACTGTTCCAATTATCCCTCACTTGCACCAGTGCTACACATTTAGCGAATGCACTTAGAACCAGTTTTGCTGATTGTGTGCTATGGAATAGAGTAAACGGGTTTTGCCCCAATCCACATTATATAATTGTTTTTGCAATGCTGTGGAATTGGTTTGGCCATTTATTGTATCACTGTGATCAAGAATGATGCAAATACAATGTTGTTAATATTTTAACTAAGAATCTGTTAGATACCATTTTGAACCAAGGCAATACAACTGAGCACAAACACATCATTTTCATGTTTGCTCCACTTATGAAATAAGGAACACAAAAAGATGCTTCACTGTTCCAATGTTAAATATGGAACTGTGAGGTAACATCTGTTCCATTTAATGTCATGGAGAAACCATAGTTAAGCAATCTGACTGCATCATATTTACCACATTGCAAAAATGCTTAAGCACTATTATTAGGGAAACATATGTTTGCTAAATTCTTCGCTACACAAGCAGCAAAATAGCAATAGAGCAAACGCAAGATAATCTGGCCACAGGTGTGTATGGTGAGTGGAATTATCTAGGATAATCTGATGTAGACAATTTGGAGATTTGGACAGAAGAGGTTGATATTTTTGTCATCTGACATCATTTCCACCAACCAGATGCTTCAACCATAGTTCATAGAAGTCCCTTTTGATTGACACAAATAAAACGTGCCTATCAGATAAATACACCATGCTTGCGTGTGAATCTGTTTGGGCTAAGATTTTGGATCAAAGCCAAGGTTTGAATGAACCTCCATCCTCCTATGTCAAGACCTGATAGGACAGTCTTCTGCACTCTGATCTTCCTGCAATCTTTGGCCGCACAATTTACAGCCCGCTCTTCACGTTCATTGGAGTGCTTTTGGCACTTGGTTTTGTAGAACCATGGACTAGAATTTCAGGGAAAGAACCCAGCAGCAAGGATGCTACAAATATCGGAGAGACCGTGTATGTTACCACTATACTGATGGCTAAACTGCCTCTTTTACCGTTGCCCCGCCACTGCCACAAAAGTTAGCGATTGGATGCCGTTGTCAGCAGGTTGGCATTTCAGACAGTTGTGCTTTGAGTTAACTGTGGATCTGTTGAATGCGGACCAGTGGCCCTTTTAAAGACTGGCTTATTCAGAAATTTGGCCTTTTACTTCCTGTGATGATTTTTGGGCAGGGCTGGGATGTCCCATGTCTCCAGGAGACATTCTCACTGCAGAGTAATTCGTTTGAGGTTTTTTAGAAATACATGCATAGGAGTTGGCATAAAGCTGTACGTACACTGGAATCCTAGGACACAAGTAGGGTTCATTATATGAAGTTCTGAAAGAGAAAGAAAAACAAAAAAATAACAAATGGATGCCTCAGTCCAAGGGATACGGGAGTAACTCCTAGTCCCTTCTTCCTGTCCATGGCAGCCAGAAGGTAGTTGTTGGGTTGAGGGTCTGGAGCGGGATAAGGGGAGCGATGATGATGGTATGAACCTGAAGCAGGCAACAGGTACATTTGCTTTGGGTAGAGGAGTGGGAAGGGCCATGGGGAAGAGCGGCAGTGTCTGGCGGCAGGTGAGGAAGCCACCCAGGGGGTAAGATCGCAGTCTTACGCTCATAAGGGGGACCCGAGTATTCACACAGCCAGAGTCCACATGAAACAGCCGCAAGGTATTATGGCAAGTTCTCAGTTTAGGCCCCTCCCCTTAGAACCACCAGGGTTTGCGGTAACATGGAGTGTTGTACAGTACAAATCAGAATATTAATTGTTATGGAAATTTAGAGGGAAAAGAGAGATGGCGTTTCCCCTCTTGAGAATGCCTGGCTCCGAAGACCTTTAACCACAGAAAACAGCACCAGTAAATGCTTGTTACACAAAATGCATTTGCATCGTCAGAGCTCCAATATTTGTTGTATGATACTGTGTGGCTATTATTTGTGGATAATTGTAAAGGAATTGTGTTTCAATTCGCCATACTTGTAAAATGAGTACTGCAGATGTGCTCGGGCATTCACCAGTCAGAGCTGCAATCTGCTGATTGTGCAGTTAAATTTGAAAGCATACCTTTCTAAATGATGTCTCAAATACATTTTAAAACTATGTATATTGCTTCCTCTTGCTGTCTCTTTCAGATAATGTATTTATTTGCCTAATGCTTCTCCCCTTGTTACCTGAAGGTTGTTGGGCTGGAGGTAATGGGGTTTAATCTTTTATGCAGTCGCCTTCGCGGGACGGAGAGCATCCTTTCGTTTGCAACCAACATTAGTGGGAACACTAAAGGCCGAATTCACAGAAGCGTTTTATAATGGCAAAAGCTCATTGGAAAACGCTCTGTGAATCAGGGACCTTCAGAATGTCTTAACCCACTCGAGGATCGCTTCGCCTATTTCAGTGACAGCTTTTACAATCATAAGCTCTCTAGTCTTAGACTTGATGACCAGAGCTAGGAATAGGACTTGCACGAATTATTACTTTGTTTCCCTGTAGCTGAAAATACAAGACCCTGTTGCTCCCAATTTAAGTCAATGAAATCATTCAAAAATGAAATAATGTCTTTCAACTGTTTCATCCGATCAAATCCTTTCTTTGTGGCAAATCAGGAATCACAATACTCTCTAGTAGAACCACGAACTCCGGTATACCGTGTCTTAAGAAGATGCAAACTGATGCAGGGATCGCAACACTCTCCAGTAGAACCACAAACTCTGGTATACCGTGTCTTAAGAAGATGCAAACTGATGCAGGGATCGCAACACTCTCCAGTAGAACCACAAACTCTGGTATACCGTGTCTTAAGAAGATGCAAACTGATGCAGGGATCGCAACACTCTCCAGTAGAACCACGAACTCCGGTATACCGTGTCTTAAGAAGATGCAAACTGATGCAGGGATCACAACACTCTCCAGTAGAACCACGAACTCCGGTATACCGTGTCTTAAGAAGATGCAAACTGATGCAGGGATCGCAACACTCTCCAGTAGAACCACGAACTCCGGTATACCGTGTCTTAAGAAGATGCAAACTGATGCAAGGGATCACAACACTCTCCAGTAGAACCACGAACTCCGGTATACCGTGTCTTAAGAAGATGCAAACTGATGCACGGATCGCAACACTCTCCAGTAGAACCACGAACTCCGGTATACCGTGTCTTAAGAAGATGCAAACTGATGCAAGGGATCACAACACTCTCCAGTAGAACCACGAACTCCGGTATACCGTGTCTTAAGAAGATGCAAACTGATGCAAGGGATCACAACACTCTCCAGTAGAACCACAAACTCTGGTATATCGTGTTTTAAGAAGATGCAAACTGATCAGATTTCACCCATCAGGAGTATCCAGCAACACCTCAGCTCAGTCCTTCCAAGTTTACTCTCGCGATTCAGTCCTAGAGTCACATTTTAAATCCAGTCCTAGAGTCACATTTTAAATCCGTTGCTTTGTCATAATACATTTTAGGCGTTCACCTTCATCGCACAATATTTGAAAAAACCAAAATCATACATTCTGACACTTCTGGAGAGATCATCCTCCGCCCTCCAAATCTTGGGCTGGTATAGTGATGACCTGGAGTTCACACTCTTCAATGCGCCACCTGTATTCATCAAATCAATCTCCAATCTGATAATTCGGGAAACGATTAGAACTATGCTCACTGACATTTCCATTCTAGTAACCAAGACCTATTTCTTAGTCAAGTGTTCATAATCCAGAAGAGAGAGCGAGGGGGAGAGAGACAGAGAGAGAGAGAGAGAGGTGGATAGAGAGAGAGAGAGAGAGAGAGAGAGAGAGAGAGGGGAGGGAGAAAGAAAGAGAGGGGGAGAGAGAGACAGAGAGGGGGATAGAGGGAGAGGGAGAGAGAGAGAAAAAGAGAGAGAGACAGAGAGAGAGAGGTGTTTACAGCGGGAGAGAGAGAGGGAGAGAGGGAGAATGAAAGAGAGGGGGAAGAGACAGAGCAAGAGAGAGAGAGGGAAAGGGAGAGAGAGGGTAAGAAAAAGGGAGAGAGAAAGAGAAAGAGGGAGACAGAGAAAAAGTGAGAGCGGCTGAGACAGAGAGAGAGAGAGAGAGAGAGAGAGAGAGAGGGGGAGAGAGAGAGAGAGTGGGCGGAAGAGAGGGGAGAGACAGAGAGAGCGAGACAGAGGTGGGGAGAGAGAGAGAGAGAGAGAGAGAGAGAGAGAGAGGAAAAGAGAAAAAGAGAGAGAGAGAGAGAGAGAGAGACTGTAAAGCACAGTCTGTGGAGGAGACAGTGGAGAAGATGGAAGGCAAAATGTCATTAGAGACTTTAGCTGGGATAGCACATTTAAGAGAGGAAAGGGGCTCAAATGTAGGAATAGAGGAAGATAAGTGGGGAGAAGACAACGAGTGGCAGTCACACAGTGAAGTAACATCCATATTGCCACATGCAATTAGAAAGCCTTCTATATATGCACTGCATGTTTTCAGAAGACTAACATAATGTGGAAGACAACCATGGGATGGGCAAACCCAAGTGGTTGCGTTTAACCACAAGTGTAATTATGATAGACTCAAGAATCAAGTTATATAAAAGTAGAACCAATATAGAGCGGGGATGAGAGGATGCATTGACAAATCTGCCTAGAAGAAGCACGTATTTTCAGATGGAAGTGTGATTTGGGGGGGGGGGGAGTTCCATGCCTAATCAGACAGATCTATGACAACCCACGGCACCTGCCATTTCACCACATTTTGCCACCATGTTTTTAATGGCAACCAGCCCCCAAACCCTTAATCCATTTCCAAGCTACCCCCTTCTTATAAACCCCAACCACCAGTTTACCCTCTACCTTCCCCCAATATACTGCTTCTACCATGGTGAAATGCAGTGTGATGCTTCATTGAAGTGGGAGGTACCTAAAGAGCCACCAACAAGGCACACAACATGGCACTAAGGAATCAGGAGTCGATCAGCAGTGAACTTTGCTGAGCATGAAACATGCCTCATGCCTAACAAATGATACAATGTTTCACAAATCAAATCCTCAACAAAAGTGAAGCCAAAATGTCTTGGGGTTATTCAACACACAATTCGTACCTGTTTCTCTCTGACAGGCAATAATCTTAGATTCTGCTCCGCAGCCCAGTCAATGCCATAGGCACCTAAACCCAGGCCCAGCTCCTCCCTTACCAGTCCCCATCAAGTGGGTAGGTTTGACCGCTAGATCAGCTGCAACAGCCACCAGCACGATCGAACCGTAGGTCCAACAGCCATGGAGAAAGCAGCTTGAACGCAGTATTGTCAATCTAGTCTACATGATCATGGGATACATCAATCAACACGTAGCTAGGTCCAATATGGGTAAATAGGCAGGCACACCACCAGCTAACAGATTTTGCAGAGTTTCTCTAGAAATGCTGATCCAATGGCACACAGGGTCACTCGCCATGTATATCATCTATGTTCCCAATGCATCTTAAGACTTTCTGAGTATGGCCTTCTGTACACTAGGGTCTTTTGCTTCCATGATTAGGATGCTGGCACCGTCCTGCCTCTAGCCCACTGTTACTATTCACCCGCATTAGACGTCCTTCTCGCAGCAGGGTGTTGTGGGATAGGACTTCAAAGTTGGGGTGGGAGAGAGAGCCAAGAGGCCTCTGCACAGTAGAGTGGCGACATAGTTATAGCAATAAAGGGGCAGAGCATGTAAAGTTTGCCATTTTACTGCTTTTATGTGGTTGTAATGCTCTCCTTAAAAGGTGAAATTATTACACTGTTCAATGGTACAATATACCAACTTCCACGTATGAGAGGCTCTGTGGACCTTGCCTGGATTAGTACCTGAGACATACAGGCTAAGCAAATCTGTTATTTATTTATTTATTTATTATTTATTGTGCATTTGTAAGGCGCTTATATATCAAGAGCTTGTGTTCGAAGCGCCCACATGGCAAAGGGGAGGGAACAAGGGAACACGAAAATTGAATAAAAATGATGAGCAAAGGGCAGAGGCGGTCTTACTAGGCCTTGTGATATGATATGATATGGCATTTATAACGCGCCTATACACAGGTGTTTCAAGGTGCGACGAGGCAAGGGAGGGGAACAGAGGGAAGACAGACAGCGATCCTACTTGGCCAGGCGTCATTCAGATCGCGAAAGTGCATGGGAAGGGGAGGGGGGAGAAGTGCAGGGTGGGAAGGGAAGAGGACAGTGCAGTACTTGGGGTAAGAAAATAATAACAATAGGTAAAGTACGGCCAGCAGGTGGCAAGTGCAAAGGTAAGTGCACACAACAGGTGTCAAGTGCTGGTAGTGGGACAATAGGGATACAGAAACAGTCCCCAAGTGCGGGGTTGCCAGGAGGGCAGTGCAGGAGTGCGACTGGCGGGAGAGGGGACTGGGGCCTGAGATCAGAGCGCGGCCAGGCAACCAGTGCAAAGTCAGTGTCATCCAGGAAGTCAGCAAGGGAGAGGAGGAGAAAAAGCAGAAGCAAAGAGAAAGGTTTTGAGGTGCTTCTGGAACCGAAGATGATTCTCCTCAAGTTTCAGGGAGGCAGGGAGGCTGTTCCAGAGGGAGGCCCCAGCCGAAGAAAGAGATCTACCACCAACTCTTTACTTGGAGAAGCGACTGACCCTAAGGGAGTTTGAGGCAGATGAGCGAAGAACTCCAGAAGGCCTTGTGGATGATGCAGAGGGTTTTTAACTTAATCCTCGCAGCCACAGGGAGCCAGTGTAGAGATTTCAGTCCTGGAGAGATACGATCCCTGGGCTTGAGACCAAGGACAAGTCCTGTTCTGGATAAATTGCAGAGGGCAGAGAGTAGAAGCAGGAAGATTTAGAAAGAGGCTGTTGCAGTAGTCCAGCCTAGAGAGAACCAGAGCTCTGGAGACAGAGAGTTTCTGGGGGAAGGAGAGGAAAGGAAGAATACCTCTGAGGAGGTGCAGTTGGTAGTGTGACTTCTTAGAGACGTCAGAGATGTGAGGAGAGAAGGAGAGTGTAGAGTCGAAGATGACCCCGAGGTTTTTATCCACATAGGTGGGAGCAGGAAGAGGGCCAAGAGGGGCCGGCCAGAGAACATTCAGAACGTACAAGTGCAGAGAGAGAGAAGGGGCAGGGGAGGTAGGTAAGTGCTAGAGCTTTCACGGCAGGGGAAGTGCTAGAGAGCAAGTTGCAGGGCAGCTGGTAAGTGCCAGGGAGTGACCACCTGGTGTCAACCCATTACAGTCAGTTTATGAGCTGGCATGGAAATGGGACTAAACCATCCAAAGTCTTAATATGAAATGAAAATTGTAAAAAGTACTCTGTGTGATAGGAGAAACTCTGTTCAACTGTGTTCCCTCTTCCCGGTTACCAGAGAGTCAATTATAATATTTGCAAAAATATGCGACATGGAGAGCTGAGAGTAGAATTCTTATTAGCCCTTGCAAGCATTTGGACCATATGATGTGTGTATTGTCTGTTGAAAGACGGCAGTGGCATTACCTGTACAATAATATTGTCCTTATGAAGAAGAGAACCATGTGAGGATCATCTGCCTCTTTAGAGTTCACTGAATTCTGTTCCCAAAGCAGGAACAATGACCCTCGAATTTCAATGAGTTCTTCACTGTCAAAGTACACAAATAGTTGTCAAGGTTCCAGTAAATTAAGTTTGAGTGATTTCACCCTCAAGCTGCTATTCACTCTGTTCCGGGTGTTTGGTGATGGGGGAGACTGCATTAGTGTAGCTTGTGTACGTGGGGGGCAAGGGGGAGAACTTTATTAAGGATAAAGACCAATTAGAAAGAGAGATACAGCAGGTCAGAGCAGGAGTCGAATGTGTATTGGTGGAGTGAAACTAGGGATAGAAGAATAAGGGTTCAATATTAGTATATATCATTTTCAGGAGCGAACACAGCCACGGAGCTGGGCTCACAAACACACACATTGGCCCATGGTTTTTTGGCCACAGGAGTGAAGAAAATGCACAGGTTGACGGGCGATTGCATTGGGCACAGTAGAGGGGATATTACATCACACACAATGAAGTGTGATTTTTATGGACACAGGAGAGGATAAATGAAATAGCACACATTAACACTTGATGAGCAGTAGCAAAATCATCACACGTTTACCCATGATTATTTAGTGCACAGGAAGGGAGAAACTAATTTACACAAATTGACACTTGGTTATTTGGGCATAGGAGTGGAGAAATCACACAGATTAACATAGGATTTTTTGGGAGGAGGAATAGAGCAATCATACACATTGACCCATGATGCTTTGCTTTGGGGCGCTGGAGTGGAGAAAACAAATCACACACCCTGAGATGTGACTGGGTAGAGGAGAGGAGCAGTAACCCAGGCTGACGCTTTATTATGATGGGTACAGAGAAGGAGCAACCTTCTTTGGGCGCAAGAGAGGATAAATCACACAGACACGCATACACACACACACATACATAGATTCATGGTGTTTATCAGGAGTGGAGAAACAAAATCACATACATTGACATGTGAACGCTTTGGGTGCAGGAGAGGAGAAATCACACAAACCTGCACTTGTGGCAGCTGACAATGCTCATACCATTTTGACAGCTGTAAGAATGTGTCATGCCATGCATGGCACAGTCTCACTTTTCATCACCCACATTCCAGGGAGACCTGCACGCTATTACAAGGAACAGTAATATCAAGAAGCACCTGCCATAATTCCTCAGATTGCACCTTAAATTCAAGGTGGCAAATCTTCCCCAACATTTGAGTGAGGACGCCTGGGGCGGGGAGGGAGGCTCAGAGGGAAATGTGCTCAAAATGTGCAAGGATTCACCGTTGAATCACTTAGCTGAACAAATGCAGCAAGAGTGGAGGCAACAGGATCTAGAGGCATCGCCTGCGTATCTCAGGCAGCAAACACAGCGAATAACATTAAGGAATACTTGCCCTTTCCTATCTACAACCGAACCCAGTTTATGGGAACCAAGGGCATACCCCAGGTGGCTATGGAAAGACATCTCTGACCCAACTTTCAAGACAACACACTGGTCACGTGACCAGGTCACAGAATTCGAATTTGCCTAGTAAGAATCCGATGGAAACACGTGGAGTAGCTGTGATGCAAAATGGTTGTCATAATACTGAGACTTAAAACAGTGGTTGTTCTGGTGGTGGAGGAGTATGAGAAGAAGGACCAAAGGCTTAAGACCTTTGCCATTCACCGCTGGGGTAATTGGGTAACACATATTCTAGTCAAGTCTTGCTAGAAGCCCAAGCATGCGGTTGTACCATGGACACAATTTCCAACTTGGCAACAATGCAGGACTATGCCTGGACATTTTGAGGCTCTACCAGAGGTGGGACTACTCCTGAATTCTTAAATCTTCATCACATGCCAGAACTACTCCTAGATTATTTAATTCTTCAATACAGGGTGCAGCTACTCCTGCAATATTTGAGACCTCACCACAGAGTGTAACCTTGCCAGAGCGTGCGGCTACTCCTTCAATGTTAAGGGTTTGCAACAGGGTGAGGCTAATGCTGAAATGTGTAAGGCTTCATCACAGGGAATGACTCCTACAATTTTTGAGGTATTGCCACAGAGTGTAACTACACCAGAAATGGCTAAGGATTTGCCACAGGGCCGGGCTACACCTGCAACTTCTAACTCTCCACCACAAAGCAGGTCTACTTCTGTAGTTTTCAAAGCTTCACTACAGAGTAAGATCTGCTCCTGCACATGCTGAGGGTTTGCCATGGAGTATAAGTAGTTCTGAAATGTTACTGGCTCAACCACAACGATGAGCCGCTCCCTCAAACCTCATATTTATGGCTCTCATTCAGAGGACAGCTGCCACCCTATTTTCAACTTTTCCCTTCCATCTTGCTCTACCACCTTCAAGAGGGGAGGATGATGCTGGAGCACCTGCCACACAATCCCATCATCTGTTGTCATGTGCTCCAACCCGAAGTCGGGCAAACTCCCTAGCTGTCGGCAGGGACTGCGTGGGGTGTCCCTGGCAGGCCCTGCACTGAATGACCATAACCAGGAGTCGCCTGGCATGTCCCTGGAAGGTCCTGCACTGAATGACCATACCCAGGAGTCACGTGGCGTGTCCCTGGAAGGTTCTGCACTGAATGACCATAACCAGGAGTCACGTGGTGTGTCCCTGGAAGGTCCTGCACTGAATGACCATACCCAGGAGTCACAAACGCACCTGTCATCTGTGCTCAATCTGCCTCTCCTGTACTGCTGGTGCCCTTTGTGCCTGGCTGCCTCTTCAGTTCAGTGCTCTGCGCCTCCCCCTGTTCGACGTCGGCGTGGTTGGTCATGCCCCCTGTCTTGCCCACCACTTCCCTGGAAGATTATATCAGCACTTCTGGGCCAAAGTCCGGCACTGTCGGCGGCTGTCAGCAGATAGAAGCAGTCTTTCCTGACTGGCTCTAGCATTTCATCTCTTACTATCATGCTATCTTTCTTAATTCTTCCGTGTTCTTCCTCAGCACCATTCCAACTGGATTTATTTCATCCTCCAGACTCCCGCCTCACTTTGCGCCTACACCCTCTGCACTACAGGATGTTCAGCATTTTTCCATATTGGTGCTGATATATCATTTCTCTTTCGTTTTGCTCACTTGCCTTTGTGTATATCATTTCATTATTGCTTATTATGTCTTTTCCTATTTTGTCACATTATACCCACCATTTTGTCTCCCCTCATATTTCGCATCACAACCCTCTTAATCTAATCTATCCTCCAGACTCTAATTATCCTAACCTCATTAATCTTGCACTTTCTGTTGTGATGATCTTGATACTCTTCTGTCTTTCCTTCTTCCTTTAGATTTTCTGCTGCGTCTACTCAGTGATTTTAACCTCCATGTTTTCTCTACCCATTCTTCTGTTCCTCTCTTATCCCTTCTTGATTCTTACCAGCTTGTCTCTGTTTCTTCTCCCCCTTTTCACATATATGGTTCCTGTTTGGACCTAATTTCTGCCTCTTGTTTATCTCTGACTTAAGTGTCTGCTTCTCCAATTCTTTCTTCAGACCATGCACTGCTATCCTTTTTGGTTATTCCTCCTATAACTACTTCTCCTACCATATCCCACCCAACACTTTTCTTCATCATGATCGACGTAACTTCCCTTTTTAATTCTGATATCTCCTCTTCCCTCTCGACTTTCCATGATCTTGCTCTCTCCTCTGTGAACACTACTTTCTCTTTGTTTTCTACTGTTATCTCAGATACTCTTGACTCTTTATATCCCGCTTCTCCCTTTACTCTTACACATAAACCCCCTCAACCTTGGATTACTACCTTACTCCGCTCACTGCGTTGGTCTTTGCATCATGCAGAAAACCTCTGGTGAAAGGCACAGTCTTCTGCGCATTTGCTTTTGTTTTCTTCTCTACATACTTCCTATGACACTGCTCTACTTTCAGCTAAGCAGCATTATTACTCTAATCTTTTGGATTCCTATTTTTCACATCCTTGTTGTCTTTTTGAGACACTGCCTCGTATCCTATCGCCTCCTCTTCCCGACCCTACAGTTTCCTCCTCGCTCTCGGCCTCTGACTTGGCAACCTATTTCTCTACTAAAGAATCCCTTCTTCACTCCATTTCTACCTCCACATATTCATCTGATCCCACCTCTTTTTCCCCTGCATCCTTTTCTCTGTCCTGGGTACACCCTCTCTCTGATACGGATACTGCTTCCTTTGTTTCCAAAGCCTATCCGACTTCTGCCCCCACTGATCCTCTTCCTTTTCTTGTAATACCTACATTCTATCCTTCTCTCCTTGTTCTTCTAAGCTCCCTTTTCAATGCTTCTCTTCACTCCTTGGTTTTACCTACTTTTTTCAAACATGCCACTATTCTTCCTATTCTAAAAACAAAAAAAAACCTCACTTGACCCCTCGTTGCCTTCTAATTTGTGACCTATCTCTCTTCTTCCTTTTCTTTCCAAGCTCTTGGAACGAGTTCTCTATACTCAGGCCTCTTCATATAATCATACAATAACTCTAACTCTCTCCTTCCACATTTCCATTTTGACTTTTGACCTAGTTACTCTACTGTGAATGCCCTTCTTTCCATCACTAGCTCCCTTTTCACCACTCGTTATTCTAAACTCTCTTCTTTACTGGTACTGTAAGTTCTTTTGGCAGCATTTGGCACTGTCAATAACTCCCTTCTGCTTCTTTCTCTTGAATCTATTGGCTTTAAAAATTCTATTCTGCAGTGGTTTTGCTCCTATCTCTTCAACCGTACTTATTCTGTTTCTTGAGCGGGCGATTCCTCATCTACCCTTGTCCCAGGGTTTAGTTTTGGGTCCCCTTCTCTTTTCTTTATATACTTTTCTCCTTGTCTCTAATCTTTCTTCCTTTGGTCTCTCTCATCATTTTTATGCTGATGACTTTCAGCTCTTTCTTTCCTTCTCTTTGTTTACCCCTATTATCCATGATACCATCTCTTTCTTTCTTCTAGCTATCCATTAATGGATGTCTAACCACTGTCTTCACTAGAATTACACTAAGACTGAGGTCCTTTTCTTTCCTGCTACTATTATCCCTCTACTGCCACCTCCTAAATACTTGTTGTTTCCCCCAAAATCGCTCCCTATGTCTTTATCTGCGCATAATCTTGGTGTTTATTTTGATCCCTCCCTCACTTTCGCTTCTCAGATTTCTTCCCTCACCCATTCCTCTCATTTTCATCTTTACAACATCCAGAAAGTGAGACCCTTTCCTTCTTTCTATGCCACCAAGCTTCTTATTTCTTCTTTCTTTCCTCTCGTCTCTTCTCCTTCTCTTTGTTCTCCCTATTTCTCATCTCTCTCCACTACGTTCAAGCTACAACTGTTCTGTGTGCCTCCTTTTTTCTCTTTCCACGCATGATTCTATTTCCCCAGCTCCAGTCTCTTTTAGTTTGCTCCCCTTTCACTTTCGTCTTCATTTTAATTTTCTCTGCCTGGTCTTTAAATTTCTCCATAATCTGACCTCTCACTATCTTTTCTCGCGTATTGCATTCTATTCTCCTCTATGTCTATGTCTATGTCTATGTGTTTATAACGCGCCGACAGCCCGCAGGCATCAGGGCGCGGAGAACATCTGAGAAAGGAGTCTTGTCGAACGCCGGAAGGGTCGAGATACCAGTGAGAGGTTCTGAAATCACTGGGGGTTATTGGAAGAGGTATGTTTTTAGAAGTTTCCTGAAATTGCCGTAATTTCCTTCTACTCTAAGATTCCCTGGGAGGTTGTTCCAAAATTTGGCTGCCATAAATGGGAAGGCTCGGCCCCCCCCTGCTGCTCGTTTCACCCTGGGGATGGCCAAGAGGCCTGTGTCGGCTGATCTCAGGTTTCTTTTAGGTGTATAAGGTGCGAATTTCTTTTTTAGGTATCCTGGCACCGTGCCAAATAGGCATCTATGCACGATCATCATGGCCTTAAAGTGGACTCTTTCTTCGATTCTGAGCCAGTGAAGATCTTTCCTTGCCTCCGAAATATGGTTTCCAAATTTGATTTCCTTAACAATACGGACTGCCTCATTTTGGATGACCTGACAACGATGCAACTCTTTCTTGGTGGCCCCCACTAATAGTGCATTTCCATAGTCAAGACGGGATAGAATGACCGCTCTTGCGATGTTAGCCGCATTTGCTTCACTTAAGTAGGGTCTGATGGCTCTCAGCAGGCGCAAGTAATAAGAATTATTTTTGTGTAGATAGTTGACTTGCGATTCGGCCCCTACTGAGGCTTCTACCACCATCCCAAGTGTTTTAACTTGGGGTAGTACTGGAATTTTGGCATCTTTTATGCTGAAAGCCTCGTATTGATCGCCTAGTTTGATTCTGGCATGCTGAGCTCCAAAAATCATGAGCTCAGTCTTGCTGTTGTTGAGGCACATCCAATGCTTCTGCATCCAGATATCAATGGTTTTATATACCTCTTCTACTTTTGCACTGTCTAGTGTGTAGTCTCCCGTCATTTCAAAGACCAGCTGCGTATCATCGGCGTAGTTGGTGAAGAACACACCAATGTTTTCCAATAACTCACACAAACTGCGCATGTAAATATTAAAAAGCAGAGGGGACAGACTGGCTCCCTGCGGTACTCCAAATAGGATGAGAGCTGCTTCTGAGAAAGTGTCTCCCCAGTGAATGCGTGCTCTCCTATCACTTAAGAAGGAAGCTATCCAGGCCAATGCTGTTGGAGAGCAGCCGATGGTTTTGTCTAGGGCCTTTTGTAGTAGTTGATGGTCCACTAGGTCGAAAGCAGCACTAAGATCTAGTAGCATGAGCATCCCAGACTTGCCCCGTTCTATCAGCTCTAGCATGTGGGTTTGTAGGTCAAGCATAGCTGATTCTGTGCTGTGGGCTGTTCTAAAGCCCGATTGCTGTATGTGTAGCAACCCCTGTGCTTCAACATGTTGTTGTAGCTGATTAGTGGCAATTTTGTCTAGAATCTTCAAAACAAAATTGGAGTTTGTTATTGGCCGTAAATTGCTAGGGTCCTTCGGATCTAGGCCCGGTTTTTTGACCAGCGGGGTTATTGTAACTTTTTTAATGCAACTCTATGCTCCGTACATTCAGAATCACAGTTTATTCTCACTGTCCCATTTCCTGTTTCTGTTCCTTTCCTTTACTTTGTCTCTTTGTTCCACTTCTACCTATTCTATGTTTCATTCTGGTTTAAGGGATTATCTTTCTCTCTTTGACCCCCTTCATTTTTGCATTTTGAATTCAAATCCAAATAAATTCAAATACAAACCCTCTTACCTCACTAATCGAAATAGAAGCAATGCCATTCAATGCCTGAATACCTTATCAGCTGATCCTATCTAACCTGTCCATACATGTTACCCAATGTGGGTTGTACCAGCAATACATGCCTACCTTAGATCCATGTTACTGCTACATGTGGCTTTATTTTGGCAGTCGTGGAGGGCTGTGGATCTAAGAGCTGCTTGTGGCAGCATAACTAGCAACGTGCTGCTGCATCCCAGGATTTGCTTGCACATACATCCTCTGCACTACTGGATGGTGCTGCTATGATTGCAAGATCAGAGGTTGAATCTATGCTGCTTGATAGCAAATTCAGGCAGCACACTGTAGAATGACATATGCAAATAGGGTTGTGCATGGTCGTTGGATTTCGATCCATGAGCAACCATTCTTTCTAAAAACCCTCTTTAATTACTTCTTGCAGAGGGTGCACACAACCTACTGCACATCCATCTATATTGGCAGTTGTAAGTTCTGATATACCCAAGCGCAGGTCGGAAGTGTGACCAGTGAGGATGTCTTCTGTCTCTGCTCGAACTTAATGGAAAACTACCCTGCTTGCCTTGCCCCATCTGCTTTGTTGTTTGTATTAATTGAAGAAAGGTTTAGTGCTTTGAGCAGAAATTCTGTAAATTAGAACAAGAAAAGGAATGTCCATGATTTAATCGATTCCGAAATGACAGAGGCAGAAAAAAACAAAAGTTATTTGTTCCAAAATAACTTTTGGTTATTCATCCAGCGTCCATTTCAGACAACCCACTCCCACTCACCCCCTTACTTACTCATCGTTGGCACACTTCGCTGTGTGGCGCTGACTTGCTGTGTCCCTACAACGCCTATTCCCTTCCATGATCGGGAACCGGCGCTGTAGGGTCCTCTTTTTTTCCATTTTTTTTTGGGAAGCAGGGGACTATATAATCGATCGAATGAAAAAAAAAACAAAGGGGAAATTGTATTGAATTTCGGCTTTCTGAAAATTTCGAATGCCTGACAATGTCAGTCAAGTCTCCGATTTGGTGTCATTACAGTGAACAAGGGGAGCGGTTTGTGGGGGTGTCCCCTGCACCCTTGTTCACTGTAATGGCTTCGGAGGTAGCCGCCGCTCCCCTTGTTCACTGTAATGGCACGAAACGGGAGACTTGATCGAAATCTTCGGCCATTCGAAATTTTGGGACAGACGAAATTTGATCAAATCTCCAATTTGTTTTTTTAATTCGATCAATTATATGGATTTCCCCAAAATGTGCCTACGACAATCCCTTCTCAGGATGATTTACACAAGCAATGACTGATACATACAGATTTTATGGTTCAGCTGGTGTAAGGGAAAGATCGGAAAGAAAATAAGTTTAGTGTTACATATAGTGGCAGTCAGATAGTTAAAGGCATTTGAAATACAACATTTGTACAACAGGGGAAAGGAGGACATCAATGCATTGAAACTAAATACTGGGTAAGGTTAGTGTCTGGCCAATTTGTATACAGGGATAGTGGCTATGTATTGATCAGAGGCGAGAGTGAGTTCTTGTGGAAGGGGGAAGAAGGCATAAGAAGTGGAAGTGGAAGGCAGCATAAGGGAATTAGGGAACATAGAGAATGGCTATAGTGCTTGAGGGAAGGCTATGAGTAGGGGAGTAGTGAGTGATAGAGTTGGCTAAAGATCTACACAGCCACACCAGAGCCTTTGATGCAGTAGATCACAGGATCCTATTTGAAAGCTGCATAAAGGAATGGCACTATCGAGACTGATCATGAATTGCAGTCAATCATTCACAAGCCAAAATATTGTAAAAGGAGTCTTTCCACCCACCGGTAGAGTATCATTGTGTGTGATTACCAAGGGTTCTTCAATCCCATTACTGCATTTGACTGCTTGATCATACTAATCCCATGCAACATCAATGAGAAGGTTGAAAATTATTACCTGATGCAGTGAAATCGCTGAATTCCTGTTGGGTCAGTCAGGTGCAGTATACTATCATTTTGAATTCATAACCACTGCAAGAACATGTTGCGACTGATAACAATTTACTTTGTCCCATATCCATTTCAACATTCATTCAAAATTCTCCAGTAGCTGATCGCCACCTTATCCCTTAATTGCCAATCACAAGATGAGGGCACCCAGTTGGAGGTAATCATAGAGGATCAGTCTGATCAATATGATGCATTAAGCTGTGGCTAGTGGCTCTCCACAGGTGGATCCAGGAAAGTTGGCTTGGTTGTCATGGTGGGATATAGCTGCTTCCACAAAAATATGTCTTAAGAGATTATCTTCCTGTTGCTCAAACAAGAAAAACACACACGCACACACACACTAATGCTCCCTTGCAGTAAAAAACAGAATCCACTTTAACGTTGTGAGTATCTTGAAACAAGGACTGCACTGACATTTTTATGTAAATTTCAATTTAAGACATGTAATACATCCTGATAGCTTTGCGATGATCAACCAAGCCTTAGCTCCTACCAGTATTTCTGCTTACGTTCGCTGTGTACAGGAACAGTGCCATCTTACAGGACCTCACCCGACTCGTGATTATCTTTTGGAAGAAATGTTCCACTGGCATATGTAGGACCTGATACCATACCGGTTTGACTGATTATCCCTTACCTTCTAAATGTAGACCTCATCGTGCTGGCTATATAAACAGTGCCCGCGGTGTTCCATGTTTAGGCGTCCTCACTCACTCCATTTCCCATTCGTCAAAAAGTATAGTGCAGAAGTTAACTCATTCCCAAAATTACATTGTGTGTTAATGCTTTATAATGAATCCTACCTAATTCATTCAGAATTTATAGAGCAAAGAAAACCAAAGAGTGATCTCATAGCAGTCAACTGGTGTTCGCAATGACACGTTCTCAGTGGATTTGAAACTGATTCAGAAAACAGCGCCACTAAGACAGATTTTCAGTGTATGTGAGAGATAGTCATGCCTGTTGTAATACAGATTTTAGCATGATAAGAATCATTTGTAAAACAAGGAATCCATGTACTTCAATGTATGAACTATTTGTACGTGAACACTCCTATTGCCTATTTTTGGAATTATTTCACACGTCCCTTAATCTATTCAGAGGGGTATCTGGGACAGGCCAAATAACATCACTGTTGCTTCTAATTATGAGGGAGGAATGCCTCTGTCTTATCCTTCCCTCCCATCCCTAAAAGCATAGATATGATTTTTCCAGAAAATGATTCTGTATTAAATGGGTGGGATCTGATCTTTGCCTTTACTTTGCCTCCCCTTTCTTTGGGACAGTACACCTTTGAAAGGTATGCCTGTTATCTCTAGGCTTCACTCGTTTTCTGCTAAAAGCAGGTTTGGCAAAACCTTTTGTACAACAAGATATTGAGGGCCTGATTTGCAAAAAAACTTCGATGGGACTTTCCCATTTTAAAAGTGTACACGAAGGTCTGCAATTTTTCAATGGAAGAAAAACAATGGCCAAGGACATCATTGCTATAAGTAACCGCTGCAGGTGCAAAAATGCAGGGAAGAAGGAATCAAATTGAAAGGAAAGGATGGTGACAGTGCCAGTGAGCCACGGTGCATGGTCTGTGCGGCATCGTCTGTGCCTACACCAAGGCGGGGTGGCAGGCAATGGTGCGCAGGTAGGTCAGTGTGGGAGCTGAACTTGGCAGGCAACGGGGAAGACGCATCTTGTTGAGCGGGACGCAGAGATGTGTCCCAAAAGAATAGGTCAGGGATCTGGACAATGGTGCTAGGGAGGCAGCAGCAAATTAATGTGGAGAACACTACAACATGGCCACTTCACTGCACTGAACCAGGGTGCAAATAGGTCAAATGAAGTTGCAGCCTGACAGTAAGTGTCGGCAAACAAGTCAATATGAACTGGAAAGAGAACAGACTCTTGACCTTGTTGAATACGAGTTTGACCCTTGTACTCCTACAGCACCAAGGCATACATTATTGGTTCAGCTTGGCCCCTACAGGTCCATACCAAGGGGAGCACTAGGTCCTTGTATTGCTTTTTATTATGTTTAAATTGAAACGCCCAAGGTAAAAAACAAGCAAAAAAGAACCAAGGAGCATGTGAAGGGTGCTATAATGTGCTGTGCACCTCTTGATGTTGTGCTTCGGGTATGATTTGTATTGGCTTAAAGCTGGATTGGACAGTGTAAGGACAATCCATTCACTGCCAGATGCAAGGGGACGCAAACACAGAGTGGGCCTGCAGTTCAAGGACTTTTTTGTAATGAAGTGTCTTACACCACACAAAGATTTGCGGCAGCAAGCGCCCAGTATTCAGAGCCTTCTTGACCCACCTATCATTAGTGTCACACTTTTGTGTGGATGCACTGTTCGCTGAGAGGAACTTGTGCAGCCCTTATGCACCAATGACCCTTTGTGTGCGGCCCGGGCTCCCGCGCGCCCGTCCGCTGTGAAAAGATGGCACCTGCCGCTTGCAGAATGGCTTCCTGCTGTCCCCTCTCACAGGAAGTCTCCACTGAGAGATGCAGCGGCACGCTCCACTGCACATGGCTGCTGCCGGTCCGTCAGCCCATAGACTCTCTTCTGAAATGGTCCCCGGCCCTCCCTCGCTTTATGCTCCTTGCGATGTGCGTGTCACCACTTTCTATTGCTGGGAAGGAAAGCACGGAGACTTCGGTGACAAAGGCCATCTGAGGTGTCTCCGATTTAAAAGAAATCGGAACATGAAGCTTTTTATCCAGAAAAATAATTCCTCCTACATTGTTCTTTCAGAAATAGGCGGGACTCATCAACTGAAGGAACTTGCGATTGCTGTGACTATCGTTCAACTTAGTTCAACGATTAATTTCTGAAATAAAATCTCTTTTCAGCTTGGTACAGATGGAACTAACTGATGTTATAATAACGAAACATGGACCCATTGTCACAGGCGACTTTGCCAAAAGTGGCACAACCTATTTCCTCATTGCAATCACCTCTCTGTTACCCCACCTCCATCACCCAAACTTTGTTGACAAGTTTCAGTTTTATGCCATTGTAAGGTTGCTCAAAGCATATCATACAGATCAAGCAAGCATACTCTAGTGTGTTTTTTTGTATTTAAATAAAACTTGACCAGTTGTAAAGTTTATTTTTTTCTACTGTCTAAACATGAAAACAAAAACAATGTTGTTCTGGCCTATGATGTCTGCAAATTCTTTCAGCTTTTATGTGCTATTGCTATGAACAAAACATGTATGGATTGATTGATTGATTGATAGCAAGAGTACTCATCTACACGTGCCTTTATTTTGGAGTGATTTTATTTTTAAGATGCTTCTGTACCTCTTCTCTTTTTTCAGACTGTTTCCTTCCTGTACCTCTTGCCTTTTGCTTTCCTCATTAGATTCTGTGAAAGCCCATCAGAGTGTCAGGACCCATTTTTGGATTTGGCTTTACTAGTTTACAGCAGCTGCATTTCAAGACAATCCAGACTATTTCTGAGATTAACCAGTGCAAAGGAAAAAAATATGTATTTGATATTAAGCCTGTCAGTATGTGCCTTGCGGCATAGCCCCTCGGGCACACAATGAATCCTACTAATATGGTGTTCTTACCAAAGTCAAGTACCACAGCAACCTTATTAGTACACCTCATATGTCTGTTTTTCTTATTTCCTCTCATATCCGTATGTCACCCCCAGAGAACACCAGAGGTGGGATGCCACTTTAGTCTAAAAAAAACAACTCTACGACGGCTGGCCTAAATATCACAGACATACAAAAACACACATGAATTCGTCCTAGCAGGTTGTCTAAACTGGTTGAGTAGTGAACTTGCCAAAAAAATTAATCCCTTGCAGGGTACCACATTTGGAGAAACTACCATTGAAATCCAAATACAATGTATGGCACTTCACACACAGCACAAAGTGAGAAGCCTGTAGATTATTGGGGCATCAACAGCTGGAACACACGTTGATGTGAATTCTCATCCCCACAGTTAAGAAAAAGGAATGTATGTCTCTCTTAGAAAGCATCATCACACCGTTGCATTAGTGAACTGACTTTTACTGAGAGGCCGAGTAAGCACGGCTCTTCGGGAGCTGGTACACCCCTTCTTCCGTATTCTGGCTCTTTCTTTGTGTTCACCGCATTCACCTATACACAGACAATTCTTGGCTCCGTCCCTGGTGTAATTGGTTATCGACTCTCCCGTCTTGGTTAACCAAGCACCTGGTGACGTCTAGCAATAAGCACAGCGCAGGTGTGAATGCAAACTGAGTGTCCTCTGCATACAGCTGTAGTCAATGACTATAACACGCATGTGAGTGGTTTCATGTAACAGTTAAATAGAAGCAGTGCAAGGACAGAGCCTTGGCAAACACCAGTGGTTAAGGAGGACAGATCAGAGTGGACCTGATTGAACGCATGACACTCTATCCTGAAAGGAAGACTTCACTCATTGTAAAGCCATGGCCTGCGTGCCTAGGAGCTCTGAATCTTAGCAGCAAGGTATCATAGTTGACAAAGGCAGTGGAAAGATCAAATAGAAAGAGAACTTCAGGACAGTTTGCATCCACCATGTATATCAGAGTCTCCTTTATGTGCAGCAAAGTAGCTTGCATTCTATAACCTGTGTGGAACCTTGATGGGAAGTAATAGGATATTAGTGTTCACAGTATTCCATCTGCTGGGCTGTTACCTTTTTATTCAAGGTGTTACCCATGAAGGGGTTGTTTGTGATCAGTCTGAAGTTTGCCATCACAATCCATCCATTGTTCTTCTCCAGAAGTTGAAGTCTGGTGGCTTTCTTGATGTCTTTGTGCATAGAGAAGCACTTTATGAGGGTGATCAGGGCTGGAGCAAAGGTGGCAATGTTATCTTTCATAGTGATCGCTGGCCATAAGTGACATTGCAGGGAGAAGGCATTCATTTTGGAAACACTTGGCGATCGGGTGAAAAGAACTGGAGGACATTGCGCAGGGGACAGTGGCTTGTTGAGGCATATCTGACCTGACATGGTTATGGATATTGTGCAAGACAGCCTTGACCTTGTTTTTGAAGAAGGTCGCAAAGTCCTTTGATGAGGCGATTGTGGCACCGCAGCCATGAATGTTTCTATGTTTTCAGCAGATTTTGAAGACTACAGCAGATTTGTTGTGAGCTTGTTTGAGACAGTGGTGGATAAATAACTTTCGGTTTATGGCATTGTAGTAGCCTTGCAAAAAGCCCGACTCTCTTTGTCCTGAGATTTACATAGTTTTTGCTTCTAGCCTCCACCCACTTCTCCATTCCTCTCACCTTTTCCCTCTTCCTTTTCTCTTCTGGCTGTGGTCTTGTTGTCCCATGTGTGGGCACAATACGCCACTTTCCAGACAAGCCCCAGTGCTCTAACAGTACTATGGTGGTAATAGTGCATAAACGCTTATTCAAATTCCATAAAACCAACACATTTTCTCCATGAAAAGAGGTAACCACAAAATGTAATATGAAAACATCAAAGACCTGGCTCTCTGATCTCTGATTTTAACCTCGAAAATGTCTCACCTGAGCTGACAACCTGCACCAATTTCCTTGGGTTCTACGCCAACAGGCACCTCTCCTTCAAGAAGCACATAGCAAGGAAGACACACATGGCTTGGTACCAACTTTCTCTCCTGTGGCAAATGAAGCCCTTCATCCCATTAAACAGCTTCAGGTCTACTGTTAATGCCTTCTATAATAAATTAGTACCCAGTGAGGGTCAATGAGCTTGTAACAACCAAGTTCATTGGCCCTCTCCAGGGCATTATTTGCCCGACAAGGACTTACCTGACGAGGGACGTGGCACGCGTTCCTCGCAGTTCCTTTTCATTCTCCTGTCAGGCAGCCATTGAACAGGGGGGAAAGGACTACACATAGGGGGTCATTACGACCTGGGCGCAAAGGGATACCGGGCACCGGTAATGACACTGGTGCAAGTAATCCCTTTGCGCCCTATTTCGAGGTCCTTTTGCGGATCCTTCCCTTAACGCCTGGTTTTACCAGGCGTTATGGACGGGACCTGCAAAGGGATACCGGGGTAAATAATGGTACCGCAATTTGCGGTACCGTTATTGACGCCTTCCCATTGAGCCCTATGGGGGCACAAATAGGAATGGGGAATGGCATTTCAAATGGGGACTTACCAGTCCCGCAATGGTCAGAATAGACCGGTAAGTCCCCATACCACCAAGTCGGTGGCGGTACTGGTATTGGTGCTAGTCATGGCGCTTATAGCGCCATGACTACCACCAACCTCGGAATGAGGGCCATAGTCCCTTCTCCCTATTACATGACGGACATTATTTTCATTTATTTTTTTCTCATTCATTGTAATGGCCTCCATGTAAAGGGAGAAGGGACTATGTGTAGTCCCTCCTCCCTTTCCATGGTGGCCATCTTCTTTGTTTACTATAGCATCCACAGAAAGGCAGAATGGACTATATTTCCCAATCTGCAGCAGCCATTTTTTTTCAGTTGCGAGACACGAAGCTAAAGGAGGAGCATATCCATCTTCCTCAGCTTACAGTCTCCAACTGAACTCCCCCTCCTCATTCTACCCCTCTTAACATTCCTAAGCTTGGATAATAGCAAGTCCATATGAAACAAACCATGTAAGGTTCTACAATGGAGCTCTAAAATACATGGTGCTAATAACAGGGTAAACTAAATAACACATTCGTCCTCTTCCAACTGGATGGTGGCAATTCCCTTCAAGATGCCCTTCTGGCAACCAACATGGAAACCTTGGGATGTGTTCTTCATGGTGCAACATGAATCATTGAAGGACTCCACTAATTCGCCCACATCACTCTCATCAAACTGAACTGGCTCCTGCTGCAGGCATGTATCACCTTCAAATCTTGATCTTCCCTCTACAATGCTGTGACACTGATGTCCTCATGCTACCTTGCTTAGAAGCACAGCATCGAGAGGCCTACGATCCACCAGATTCCAGTACATGTGCATGCTTGAATTCCGCTGCAGCAGGAAGGAAAACACAAGAACACAGGCCAAACTCTGGAACCTCCTCCACATCAACACCAGACTCATCCCTCACTTCTACATTTCAGGAAGGAGCTCCAGACCCTTCACTTCCAGCAATGTCTCCTCCTTAACACCTACATCCACACCTCTTCCAGTCACCACCTAGCCTGAGACTGTACAATCTGTGCCCCCTTTGAGCCAAATGTGCACGCCCTACCCTCCCCCACTGTTGGTTCCCTGCTCCCTTGTATTGAGCCCTATACGTCTCCCGATGATTTGTAATGCACTTTGATGCTTCCTGCATCTATGCCTGTGCTTCATATTAATAATAATAATAATAATAATAATAATAATAATAATAATAATAATAATAATTATTATTATTATTTAAATAACCATCATCATCATAGAAAAGCAAGAGAATACAATATTGATTCTAAAATATAGAGGTGGCCTTCTAAACCTAGGCTTATTCAAAAGCAATTGAGTGCACTAAGCTAGGAAAAATACACTTTGCACAGTTCCATGAATCAGAGTTTGTGGCAGTGCAAAGTCACTTTTCAGCAGGGCAAAGCCACTTTGAACCGTGGAAAGAAATTCCATGAATCGGGCGCACAGTCGTTTCCTAGATTTTGCTCAACTATACTTTCTCAACACTCAGGGCCTGATTCATGGAACGTCTAGCCTGGTGCAAAGGGACTTTTCACTGCCAACAAACACCCTGATACACAGAGGGGTGCAGCGTGACTTCACACTGACTCTGCACCGTTGCAAAGTGACTTTGCACTGCAAAAATACACTTTGCACCGCTCTGTGAATCAGGTTTGTTGGCAGTGCAAAGTCATTTTACACCAGTGCAAAGTCACTTTGCACTGCGCTAAAAGTTCCATGAATCAGGCCCTCAGTGTGCACCAAGGTTTTTGTTTCAAATGTTAGCTTTTTACTTTCCAATTCACTTGGAAAGCAAGCTAACTATCACAACCCTTGTGTCTCCATGAGGAGCCTTCGTTTACAATGGCACTTCAAAGATATTATTTCGGACTGTTTACAGAGCACATGTGTCTTTTGGCGCATAATAATAGATTGGCACACAATGTATCGACCATGGGCAAATTAAGGGCTGAATCGGACCTGCCGGGATTCATGCTAGTCACTGCAGGCTGTACATAGATGTCAGCAGCAGGTGCACAGTTCAATGAGCTGCTTTCCAACATACAGATATGAGATACCAAACTGCGCAGAAAAGTATGTTATAATTGTTCCAGGACGTGGTGACTATGCCGTTCATTTTTTTGTGGAACACAGGTCCATATAGCATGGCCATAATGTCCTGACTTTTTGGCCTCAAACATCAAACTGCGCAGAAAAGTATGTTATAATTGGTCCAAGATGGGGTGACCACTCTGTTTATTTTCTTGTGGAACACAGGTCCATATAGCATAGCCATAATGTCCTGACTTTTTGGACTCAGACATCAGTACAGGGGGAAACTTGAACGGTTATGAAATATCAAAATGAAACATTTAAGAACGCACCTTCATTTTAAAAGAGGATGCGTTTGGAGAGTAGTGCATTTATGACCGTGTATTTGCCCAGAGACAGTGAAGATACAAAGGTACAAAGATACTAATTAACGCAATTAATGTGATTTCTGCATAGAATACAAAGAATAAAAACAGTTGTTATGCATAATTCCTGACAAATGTGTGTTGCTCTTTGGGGAGACACTTGTCCTATGTCTTATAACAGACATATAACATCTTTGCAACATAATAGCTTATAGGCAGGTTGATCTACTAGAGTGACACCAGCAGCACTTGCTGACGGTTTTATTCAAGGACACTTGCACTGTGTGCCATGCAGCACGCCTCCCAGCCAATCCGCTTGCTTGAATATTCAGAATCACACACTCAGGCCTTAATTACATTTAATGCAGAGTGCCTTTCAAATAAAAAGCAAGCAAGCAAATTAACTATGGCAGCTCTTCCGTGGCTACGGGCAAAACAGGTGCCCCCCCATGCCCTCTGGTAGCAAGGGTAGCAAGGAGCATGCCAGGGTGCCAAGATGAAGCACAGTGGTAGCAGCTGCCACCTGCAGCTATGCCTAACTGACAGCCCTGCCCCCCGTTTGTGGGAAGGGCACAGAAGTGAGTTGCCTTTGGAGCTACACAAAGTTTTGTATGGCCCTGCCAACGATGTAACTTTAAGCTGCTGCTTTCAGAATCATCAAGGTGCCAATCGCCCTCCAGTCAACGACGACGCGCAGATCATTTTCTGCATCCAGGAGAATGGGGTTACATTCACAGATTGAGAAACATGCCTAGCATCAAAACTCAGAGTCTAACTGTGTTTTAAAAATGTACATTTCTTTTTCTTTGCCTAAAACCAGTGACATAGATGTTCATGGGTGCCCTGGGGTGTTGGCATTCAGATATGTGGCAAGTTTGTTAGGTTTGGGAGGTTTGTTTCAAGAGTAAAGTCCTAGTATTTTCCTTGTAGTTCCCGACCCCCAAATCTATGTCCACCTCCTGAGCACCGGTGCTGAAATCTCTGCAGTTACAAGCTTTACCTAAACATGACCTGTGAGTCTGCACTAGATGAGTCCCTGGGGACACTCAGACCTTCTTCTAGTTTATCTTGCAGTGGCACTTCCCAAATCGGAACCAAGAGGCGCCCTCTTTAACCTTATTACTGTGAAATGAAGCCAGTCGCTCCTCAAGGGTAAACATGTACCTTTGCCTTCCAGAGGGCTGCTCACTGGAAACCACATTTTGGAGTGTCTGCGTTTTGATGAGGATATGACTATAGTTAGACTATGAATGAATTCATGAAAGCTGAGTTGAGAAAATGTATATTTCTACGAGAATGGGTCTGAGTGATTAGCTAATGGCATATCCAAAAGTAAGATACTTCATTTGCAAACACGGTTTTCAGTCATGTGTGTGGGTGGAAGAGCATGCAAGAATAGAGCGCCTTCTTAAATAATATGCATTGACAAAAACGGGTTCTTCCTGTGCACATATTTTCCCATACGCATACATCATTAGAAAAGTTGTCCCAAATGTTATATCGGAGCCAAAATGTGATAGTAAAATGACAGTCCCTTCTGCAAAGTTGAGATTCATGAATTCAATGTACGGCCATTACTGATAGACTTGAGCCCTGCCTACATGAAATGATGAGTAGAGGGCTCCGCCCACAGGCACAGTGGTGAAGAACCAAGGTGGATTCCGCACCACCTCCTAGCTTCAGCATGCAGTGCACAGAGACGCAGTCTAGGAAAAGCATGGATGTCGATCAGCCGGAAATTGAATGCATTTTGGGATGTGAAAGTGGCCCGAACATTGTCACCAGTACAATCAGCCGATAAGCAGGGTGGCTTTGGCCATTTAAGGTTGGCCAAGCATTCTTTCATCCTAATGTTCTCGGCTTTCTGATTGGAGAGAAAGTTGTGGTCTCTTTCAGTAGATGAAAACCTGGTCATTCCATCCAATCCAATCTATGGGGCGGGACCAATGCCACTATGGTACCGCTGTTTCGGAAATGTATCTAGCATAGAAAACCAAATTGTTCCGCAATTCCACTTTTTTATACTGAAGGTGGATGTGTTGCCCACCGCCCCACTAGGATACATTATTATTTTGATTTAACATCTTTACATGTGTTTCAAGCCAAAACAAATCACATTACTACATAGAGGTTCATACCCTGTCCCCACACGCCGCCTGACTCGCGCATGCCGGGCGCAGCGCGGCCTGAAACCGAGGCTGAGCCTCGTTAACATCAGCTGTAACCGCCGGCAGGCGGATCGCGCCGGCGGCCAGCTCCAAGGCCACTCTAAGGCCTGTTGGGTGCCTGCTCACCCCCTCACTCCACTCTTCCTCATCGTGGGGCGAGGGCAGGAGCCCCCCCAGCACCCCAGCCCAGCAGAGGAACCACGAGGAACACGGACAGGGGCCTGCCTGACCCTGTCCCCACACGCCGCCTGACTCGCGCATGCCGGGCGCAGCGCGGCCTGAAACCGAGGCTGAGCCTCGTTAACATCAGCTGTAACCGCCGGCAGGCGGATCGCGCCGGCGGCCAGCTCCAAGGCCACTCTAAGGCCTGTTGGGTGCCTGTTCGGAGCCACAGGAGCCAGGGGCCACAAACTCTGCCCGTGCTGCTCCAGGCATCACAAACACCGTGTGTAATCACCTTGTTTGCCTCCGGAGCCTCGGAGCCAGTGTCTACTCGGACCTTTAATCTTTTGTGAGTAAAGGGGATACCCTCAGTTTACACTATTGTGCTTTCTGGTATGTCTTCTGCTATTCCGCATTCATAAACATTTGAACTCAGTTTCTTTCACCCTCGATAACTGTTTGCTACATACGCTTATGCTTCCAACTCCGCCGCCTCTTTGCGTTACTGCTGCCACCTCTTTAATAGCTCAGTCATTTTCAGCCCCTAGTGCTTTATGCCTCATGACTGCTATTGGCCGTGCCCTTTGGTCGCTAACTGACCACTGCACTGTATTGTGCCTTATGGTCGCCCAGAGACCACTGTATTATCGTGTAGTGCCTTGTGGTCGCCCAGAGACCACTGTATTATTGTGTAGTGCCTTATGGTCGCCCAGAGGCCACTGTATTATTGTGTAGTGCCTTGTGGTCGCCCAGAGACCACTGTATTATTGTGTAGTGCCTCATGGTCGCCCAGAGACCACTGTATTATTGTGTAGTGCCTTGTGGTCGCCCAGAGACCACTGTATTATTGTGTAGTGCCTTATGGTCGCCCAGAGACCACTGTATTATTGTGTAGTGCCTTGTGGTCGCCCAGAGACCACTGTATTATTGTGTAGTGCCTTATGGTCGCCCAGAGACCACTGTATTATTGTGCAGTGCCTTATGGTCGCCCAGAGACCACTGTATTACTGTGTAGTGCCTTGTCGCCCAGAGACCACTGTATTATTGTGTAGTGCCTTATGGTCGCCCAGAGACCACTGTATTATTGTGTAGTGCCTTATGGTCGCCCAGAGACCACTGTACCATCACTCTCAGCCCAGTATCTGACCTCGGTTTTTAGACCTACATCTGACCGTCGCACTTAGCCCAATATCTGACTGCTACTCTCAGACTAGTACGTCACTGCCGCATTAATCTCGCTAAGTATTTGTGAACTGTACTCTGCCAACTCTGCCCCGTATCCATCCACGGCAACTAATTCCAGCCCACCTAGCTCAGCTAGTAGTAACAGTATGTACTTCCACATGCCCAACCCAGTTCACCTTGCACAATTCTCCAAACTGACAATTATCCTTACCATCATCTACACGACCATGCCTACAGTTCTGCCTACAGAGGGCCTTGGTGCCCACATACAACTCATCTCTAAACCCTGCAACTTAGAACAAAGGAAGCTTAGACTCCGGGCTCGACTACCTAAAATATTCGAACCTATTACTAAATATAACATTAACCTAGAACACCTCCGACCCAAAATATGCCGACCACTGGTAATCACCGCCCCTCTCAGACACCAACCACACCATAAAATCAATAAACATATAGCCAAACCTCCGCTCACAGCACAGCTAGAACCTGAACTAAAAGCTGCTCTAATCAATGCCAGATCATTAGTCGCCCATGCCACTGACATAGCAGATATCATACGGGATAATAGCCTTGACTTCATTGCCATTACAGAATCCTGGCTCCACGATGCAGCAGGTCCGGCTCTCACTCTGGCAGTCCCAGAGAATTATACCATTCTCAGAGCTGACAGACCAGACTCGCGCGGTGGAGGAATTGCAATTATCGCCAAATCTAATCTCTCTATGAGAATCACACCCACACCCTCCCTCAAATCCTGCGAGCTTCTCTCTATCAAATTACCGACTGCAAACTCCCAAACATTAAATATCCACCTTATCTATAGACCCCCTGGCCCCGTCAGCACCTTCACTGAAGACATCACCACTGTTATCTCAGAGAAGCTAAAAGAATCCTCCCAAACACTAGTACTAGGAGATTTCAATCTAGGGCTCAACGATATCAACGACCATCATGCTACTGCCACAGGCAATACTCTGTCAGTGCTAGGCTTCACGCAGTTCGTGAATACTTCCACACATATCAAGGGAAGAACACTAGACTGGATTGCCAGTCACAACTGCTACCCCTCTATAACAGCCATCACCCCCCAAATATGGTCTGACCATTACCTTATCTCTTTCACCCTCAACACCAAAAGACCCACAGTCTTAACACCCACGCCAGCCACACCCACCTTAACGAGAAACAAGAAAAACATTACAGCCGACAATATTCTGCCCCACATCCTACCCAAACTAAATTCCCTACCTGACCACTCTGACCCAGGCATCCTAGTGGATGCATTCAACGCAGCCATGTGCTCTGCTCTTGACAGTATTGCTCCATTTAAACTTCGGATCAGTAAACCCAAAAAGCATTTGAACTCATGGTTTACACCCCACCTAAAAAACCTAAGACTACAGAAGAGAAAATGCGAAACAGCTTGGAACCGACATCCGACCGTTGAAAATAAAACTAACCTAATTAACATCTCCTCGCAATACAAAAGAGACATCATCCTGGCCAAACAAGAAACCTATAATAATAGGATCTCCCAATCCAACTCCAGCATGAAGGAGCTATTCTCCATCCTAAAGGAATTGGAAACTCCTATCACAGTACAGGATGACTCCATCAAAGACAAAACTTGGTGCACAGACATACAACTGGCACTAACCAACAAAGTATCCAACCTCCAAACAAAAATTGCCCTAAAGAAAGCCTCTCTGCCAACTCAACCTCTGATAGTCAAAATTCCCTCATCCAACAACCCAGAATCCACCCAATTCCGTTTCTCCAAGGTCTCAGTAATTGAGGTAGAGAAGACCATTTTGACCCTCAAACCTTCTAATTGCAAAGGCGACCAATGCCCCGCACAACTGATCAAGGATGCGGCTAGGGATTTAGCCCCCTTTATCACAAAACTTATCAATGCCTCCTTTACTACGGGCACCATCCCCCGCAATCTAAAGGAATCTTGGGTACTCCCCCTCCTAAAAAAGCAAACATTGGACCCCAACATTCCTACTAACTACAGGCCCATCACCACGGTTCCCTTCCTACTAAAAATATTAGACAAGGTAGCATACACCCAAATCCAGAACTTCCTTGAGATGAACCATCTCCTCGGCACCCGCCAATCCGGTTTCCGTCCGCAACACGGCACAGAGACTGCCCTTATCGACCTAAAAGCCCAAATAGATTCACTCAGAGACGAGGGAAAACTAGCTCTCCTCCTCCTTCTAGACCTCTCAGCCGCCTTTGATCTGGTGAACCATAAAGTCCTATGTAATCACTTGGACTCGGCTGCCCACTTCTCAGAGGAGGCTATAGTCTGGATTCAATCATTTCTTAGTGACAGGACCATGAGGGTGTTCTCCCCCGCAGCGGCAGCAGACCCTATCCCAATCACTTGCGGAGTGCCCCAGGGATCCTGCGTCTCGCCGACACTCTATAACATCTTCACCAAGCCACTCTTTGACGATCTTGACAATCTGGGTATCACCTACACTAACTATGCAGATGATACTCAGATTCTCTTACCACTTACTGGGGATTACGTCGAAGATCTGGCTCTGGTGAATAGAGTCTACAGCATCGTTCAGGCATGGATGGCCAACCATGGCCTATGCTTGAACGATGACAAAACAGAGCTCATCATCCTGGGCACGGCAGCCCGTATCTCCAAACTTAACCAAAACTACTCCGCCTTCATCATCGATGGCAACACTATCAAGGTCGCCAGAGAAGTAAAAACCCTAGGTTTTTACCTTGATGCGACACTATCTTTCACCAAACAGGTGAACTCACTGTCATCATCCACTGCCTATACATGCAAGTTAATACGAGCTGGGAAACCATTCCTTTCAGAGGACAGCTGTCTTATTCTAGCTAGAGCCCTCATTTTATCGAAACTAGATTATTGCAACGCCCTCTACATAGGGACTACCAAACAAATCATCCACAGAATCCAAGTGCTCCAAAACAATGCACTTAGAGCGGCCCTAAGTATCCCCAGAAGTGCACACATTTCAGAAATAAGACGAAAACACAAATGGCTTTCCACCCAAGAAAAAATCAACCTTAAATCTGCGTCCCTTATCCACAAATGCCTAAACAACAAAGCTCCCCGATACCTCTCAGAACGCTTCAACAGGAAAAATCCAACGAGACTCACAAGGACAGCCAGCCCCAACTGCCTCCTAGTGCCCAGATTCAAACTAGCCACCATTGGAGGTTCCAGCTTCCCAGTTAAGGCAGCACAGTTATGGAATTCCCTACCCCTTGCACTCAGATCTGACCAAACCTTCAATAACTTTAGAAAGAACACCATAAAATGGCTTATTGAGAATGCGACATAGCGTATGTCACTTTATACGTAACGTCTTCTTATAATGTTTGTACTAACCTGCTTTTACTGTTTGATCGCCATAGATTTGACTGTTTAGCTACGCCTCATCTGCACTTGCACTTGCCCTACCCTGCAGATTCGAAATGTCCACTATGCCTGTAACCTGTAACGTTAACTAATCTGTAACCTGCAAACGTTAACTAAGCTGTAAACCTCCTTGTTCTCTTGCGCCCTGCTACCCTAGGGTCTGGTGCGCACAATAAATAAATAAACAAACAAACAAACAAACACATGTTTACCGGTCTAAAATTAAGGTAATAACGTATACAGCACCTTTCTGGACCGGCAAAACGACAAATCTGCCGGTAGGGGCACTGATCTACCGGCAGGCCTGACCTGCCAGTAAGATCAGGCCTCTACTGAGAGAAACATGCCTCAATCACCAACACCGTTACTAGCAGTGCCAGTGATTCAGGCAACCCCATCCCATGGAGTCCTATGGGGCTCCATGGGATGGGGAGTTACCGGCATCTACGCCGCCCGTAATATCTCGGTAAAACCAGGATATCGGGCAGCAGTAACAATATGGTAGTTCCCCAGTATCCCGCCAGAATTTCCATCGGGATAACGGGAAACTCGTAATGAACCCCATAGTTTTAGAAAAAGCTTCAAACGTTGCTATGATATCATGGTAAAATGGGAAAATAGCAAAAACAAACACAGAAAGGTACATTTGTATAGAAAAATATATGTTTTTTCTTGAAGAAACAAGAATACTTCAGCAAGAAAACAGCTCATTCATAACTCCCAGATAAAGTGAAAGGGAGAAGAAGAAATTGTAGCAATCTGGAACAAGCACACAACATTAGCTCACAATGGAGCAACAAAACAATAAACGCGAGTGGCAAGGTGCCTCATAGTGGAAGAGGGACGTGGAGGTAATTCTGGGCCAAGGAGGAAATTTGGGGGTCTGGGGCAGGCGGTCGGAGGGAGAGGGGATGTGTGGGGTGTGGGGTGTTGTGAGGATTGTGTGATAAATTCTAATGGTCATCCATTGCGAGGCTAAGTACGCATGATATGTGGTATTAGTGGCTAGAGAGGCATTTTGGTGCAGACAGGATAGTCATTTCTTAGTTTTCCATTACTTTTTTTAAACTGAGCATATCTTATAAAGCAGTCCTGTTAAGTGTAATTACCTGGCTAGACAGGCATATGAGTGCTGCCAGTCTAGCTGTTTCTGACTGTGGCATTGTATATTATTCTGGGCATTTGTGATAAAATAACCATGATAAGTGTTATTGCTTCAACTGACATTTTGGTGCAACCAATCTAGGTGTGTCTAAATGTGGCCTGGCATGCTTTACTGTAATATGTTATTACGTGTCTAGACTGGTCTACGTTGTGCAGCCAGTTGGACATGTTATCATTGTGGCATGGAATTTTTAATAGCAAAGCATTACATTTATTAACACATCAATGTTCCTGTGCACTGTTGTCAACTTGCATGTATTGGATTTTCTGATTGGTGTTACCCTACAAAACAAATTGCAAATGTTCTGGCTTTTTAGACAATTTATCTCAGTAAGTGTGCTGTATAATGCATTAAAACAAATATTTATATCTTTCGCGTAGTGCAGTGTGCGCTCTACCCCTGCAGCAGCACGTTTGTGCATATTGTGCAAGTGTGGTAATCTAGGCCGGCCCAGATTGTGGTACAACCTTTTATCTGTTTCTGAGCTGGGGGCAGTGTTGCCCCCTCTATATGGCTCGCAGAGGGCCAACCAAATTTTGTGCCACGCCACTGCATCAAGCTCCTGGGTACTCCACACCTGAAACAAACAGACACACACTTTAAGCTGTAACCCACTGTGAATCTTACAACTATTCATTACCAAACTCACCTACAACAAAGGCAACATCATACAGCTGGTACTCTACATGTCTACAATCCTCCAGTCACTACATACTGGACCCCTTCTTTGGACATACCATGGCATCATTCATAACCATCGTCATCACATCTTACCCACCTATCCCTGCCAACCAAATCCTATGAAGACACTACACACTGTTCCCTCAAGCAATATCTAGCTTAAAACACTCAAATCCACATATTCTCCCTGGAAACCATCCTTGATCCCTCAAATACATAAATAACCTGCTTAGTACACTCAACCCACACTGAAAGACATAGTTAACACCCATGCCACACTGGAACAATGACACAGCTGACTATAGACCTCTGCACAATGGTTCTCACAAGGGCTCCCTGACAGAAAACATGTACTTCGTCAGCAAGCAAAGGCCTGGTGGAAGTCTCTTCTAGAGGACGACCATACCATCCTGATATTCATCTACTCAGAGTGCAGGAAACGTACTGTCACAGGCAAGGCCAGCTCTTACACATCCACCATTGCCAACGCATCAAACAAAAGGGTTCCATGCGATAATGTCGCTGCAAAAATGCCATCTGACAAAAATGGCCATGGTTTGCAGGGACATTATCACATTGAACATATGGGGGATACCCCTGCAACCCCCAAAATCTTTTTTTTTCAAGGGAAGCGGGGGACACCCTTCAACCCCTGCTTCCCTTGACCCCATATATAAAGTCACCACAGCCTTTTCCCGGTGACCATATGTATGGCGACCATATATATGGGGATAATATTGCCGGATACCAATAGAAGCAGAGGCTGTTTAATAATTTCAGACATCACCTCAACCCTGTACCAGAACCCACAATCCTGAATACACAGACAGGTGCAACGCTATAAAGTACTTCTTCATGGACAAACTAGAGAGAATCAAGCAGCACATTCATAGCTCCAACTTTACATTGAATGTCCCACCAATAAATATACCCTGCACCTGGATAAGGACCAACTTCAGAACTATCAGATAGGCGACCTGTCCATCACCCTAACTGCCATAAACACCAGCACATACAAAGACAAACTGCTCAATTCCTCCTTAAGACAACCTCCTTAAGACAAGCCTTTAAAAGAGATGCACTCACACCACTCTTTCGTGAAATCAATCGCTCTATCTCGCAATGAGCCAACACTGACACATTGAAGACTGTCCTGATTATTCAACTGCTAAAGAAGTCCACACTTGACCCGGAAGAGCCACCTCCGCCCCATCATGCAACTCTTTCCCTCCAGCTGGGTGATAGAACCGCAGAACACAACCCCCTTTAACAATATCATTCTGGATTCTGTGTCAGTTGCAGAACGGAGAAAGCCAAAATCTGTCATCAACAAGCACCCTTTCCATTCTTGATAAGAGGGACTGCTAACACCTGGTAGTATTCAGTCGGTCTGCCGCCTTCGATCACAAAGAACTCCTTAACATCCTGGACTCTTGCATGGGCTTTGGCGGAGTCGTCCTTCTCGGGCTGATATCCTTCCAGGCAAGCAGACAATAACCGTTTCAGGTGGGAACCAACGTATCCCTCTGACATCCTGTATCCTGCACTGGCCCGCAGGAATTTATCTTCTCCCCAGGCATGTCCATGGAGCCACTGGGCGACCTCATGATGAGTCATGAGGCCCCAACACACCAATATGTTAAAGAACACACCTGTAACTCAAAGGTCAACGGTGTCGATGACATGCACCAGCTGAAAGCCGGCCTCCCACTCACTTAGACCTGGATATCCAGAATCGCTTGAAAATAGTACTCATCCTCATTGGTGGAACCACTTTTTACACTTTTTCGTATAGACAGAGTGCAGAAAAAAAAAATGCTTTGTAATCATCTAATTCCCACACCCAATGTCACTGATTAGCAAGACAGTTAACCACTCGCAATCCACAGTACAACAGATTGGGACAGTAGCACCTGTGGCCTTATTACTGTACATAGGTGCAAGGGCAAAAGGTGCCTGTGCATGCACAATTGGATAATGATTTTGAGAGGCATTTTAACTAGAACTGCTATAACCAGGTGCGTTCAAATTGCATTTGCGATTGCGCCGATGCCTTGTTATTGACTCCGTTATTGACTCCGTTCTGATGTCTACTTGCAACAACAACAGGCTGGCATTAAGTACGCCAAGGCTTGTTACGGCCTGGACTAATCTGATGGCTTGAGCTTGACTACAGTTCTGAGCAAATGACTGACCAAAACATGGGCTCAGCCCCGGATGCTGACTAGACGTAAAGTTTGGAATTACAAATTATTTGGAATAAAAACCTTGCCTACCAGTGGGCTGGCATTGTCTACCTGCCTGACCTATTGCACCTCCTCTCACACAACTTACGATTGGATGGGAACAGGGCAGGGAGTCTACCAATCAGCATTAGAGAGGCTGACAAGGGAGGATTTGGCCCTTTTCCCATTAGCTGCTTAAGGCTGATTGTATCCTGTTGGAGGTTTGGTGACTGGGAAGGGAGGATGGCAGGATTCCCTACAAGGCGAGGCTCAGGCAGGTGAGTGTGCCCTCACAGACTCAGTTATCACCCTTACACACACAACCAGCCAATATGCATATGGACACCTACATCTTTGCATGCCCGCCAAAGAAAAACACCTGCTCTGCCATAGTAATTTACATACCCCGAAACAATGTTTCCCTTGTGTTTTTTGTGTTTCTTTTTCCTCTGCCAGTGTTGACATGAATCCAAGGCTTGCAGATGCCTTCATTGATGCCTGCCCCTAAAGAAAGGAACCCGCAATAATTTTTCGCCCCATTCCCTTCCGTCTCCACACCTGGAATAATGCTACCGCTCCCATGTTAAGATTATGATCTGGGGTAGGCAGGTGCCTCCATCGCCTCTTCCCCTAATTAAGATGGCCTGGTGACCTTATGGGTCCAGTCGTAGTCCCACCCCCTGGTGGTTCAAATCAAGGCTGTTGCATATGGGCCCCTCCACCTGCCACTCAATGCAATGTATATGGAGCACTACCTGTCAAGGGGCGGGATTTCTAGAGCATTTGTGGCCGAGTGGTTGGCATTTAGTGCGCGCAAGACTTTGCCTTACATTCCATGGGTAAACTCTACATATGTGGAGATAACTGGCATGGGATGGCAATACTGGGGAATGTGAATCTGTGATGGCTGGTTTATTATCTGTCTGGGTCTGTGCCTTATATATGGAGACTATGCCTTGCCTTTGAAGCAGTAACGGGTGAGGGGTGACATTAGCAGGACATTGGAGGCTGAACTACTTGACATCTCTTTAGCGCTATGTTATGTTATGTTATTTGGCATTTATATTGCGCTCTATATATCATTGGTATGACCTCAAAGCACTGGTATGACCTCAAAGCACTACTTAAAAAATCACTTGCAAAATGGTCAATTCCAGGGTTTACATGGCAATTATTTTAGCAACATTGCTCGTCTGTGGTTCTGAGAGCCAATATGGACCCCTTGGCTCAGACTTTGGATACGGTCTACCCATGGATTATCTGGCTCGCCTACCTCTGTAACAAAAGCTGTTTAATGGCCCCTTTAGCAATGCCAAAATGCACCCCTTGTGGGGCAAATGCCAAGGGCAGATGCCTCTTTAGAAGATACAAGATTACATTGGAAATGATTTCCAAAATGAGCACCTTGTAAGACATCCCACCTACAGTCCAAGCTAAAGATACCCTGGCATACTGCAAAACTGAAAGGAAATGGCAGCAGCAGGAGGAGTGCTACGCATGTTATGTTATGTTATCTTGCATTTGTATGGCGCATCCTGACATAGCATTTGGCGTCAAAGCACTTTGCCTGTCAGAGAGACACAGGAAGAGTATCATGGAACAAACAGCAGTAGTAGGGAGCACAAAAGTGGGATGATGGCAGATGGTAGATATAATGCTCAAGAAGACAGAGGAGCTATGTGTACAATTGGACCAAAGTTATCGTGCGACTGTATTCTATGGGGTGTGGCGCTAAATGGAGAGATGGCTAACCGACTCCTGCACATTACAGTAACTTCGAGGATGAACAATTTAACTTGAAAGTACCACGAGAGCTTCTATGGCAACGCTTTTTTTACTGTAATGCTGTCACGTTTCCTTCCCTTCTCGTGTCCCATTTTTGGCCCCCCCCCCCCATCCCTCACTGAGCAGTATTCCAGGAAAGGGAGGCAGACGGCATTGAGCAAGGCTGTGCAGCTGCCAGTGACTAGGCAGCTCTGCCGTCTGTCTTTATCACAGCGTGGACGGAGGTTTATTTTTTATTTTTCGGGGAACTAAAAGCTTTACTTCTGTGTGTTTCTTTAGGTAATCACCCAATTGTCATGCTATGTTTTCCTCTTTGCAGAGACTCTAAACTCTAAAGGTGGAACTGTGTGTTCTGCCTCTCGCTCAGCAGTCCTGATGTGTTCTCTTGCTGTTAGGATAGCCCAGTGCGTACATGTGCCCTCTGCAGAGATCTGTGTGTTCCCGAAAATTCATAGGATTGAAGGCACCAGGGCCTGCATTTACTTCAATTTTTCTGATATCAATAAAGTGCAACCACTTCTATTAGGTGCAAGGTGTTCTGATGAATATTGTGCAAAGCGCTGAGCCATTCCAAGGGGGGCGTTGTGTGCTACATAAATACAGCTATCAATATTTAAATAATGACTTGAAAAGGAATACAATGTAATTGATGAATATTTTCGTAATAGCGTATTTCACATATAGCAGTGGTATGCAACCTGCAGCTTTTCAGATGTGTGGGACTACATTTCCTATGAATTCTCGCCAGTCACCATCCCGGCTAGGGCAGATGGGTGTTGTAGTCCAAAACATCTGGAGAACCAAAGGTTGCAGACCCCTGACATATAAGGTCTACCTGAGCAGGCATAAAATGGTAGCTGCAGAGATTTGACAATATCAAAGTAGGAGAACGCGCCACTGGGATTTGTGCCGTCTTGATTTCTTTCTCATTTCTATGTACCATTAACCACAATCAAACATTCCCAAAGACATCCATGGGGCAACGTTGCTCGTTCTTGGTGTGCCACGAGCTTTACATTTGCGAATTAAGACTATAGCACAGGAAAACATGGGAGAAGAAAGGGGTTGGTCTGGGAAATGTTACAGTGCTCCAGGACTTGCTCCAGCCAACTGGATCCTCCACACAAGGAAGAATGTGAATTTTAAGCAAGTATTAGCAAATAATCCCAAGCTTTTGGTACATGTACTTGTAAAATGTGCCTGCTAAAAATCCTGCTTTTATTTGATCTATAACATGACGTACGGCACAGTGCCTTCTCTGACTCAGGGGTCGGCAACTTGCAGAGGTCAAGGTGTTTGGGATTTTTTCTCTCATGATCAGGGCCATCATTTGGGGGTCGCCCCTTGCTGTCTCCCTTGCTACCCCGGATGTCTCCCTTGCTACCCCCGGCCGTTTTTCCTGTGCCAATGAAGGGGTGACCCCTGGTGCCACCCATAAAGGCCATCTTCAGATTTATTCTGCATGTCATATGATGTCCTTCTTTGGTGTTTGGACAGATACAGAATTATATTGGTCAATTTCACAAAATAATCAGCTAAGACTTTAATTTTGAGGGTTTTTTTGTGTTGTTTTCTGCACAGAGGTGACCTCTTGTAGAACTTGATAAAACCAGATCATGGCTTCTCTCAGGTTTCATAGGCCACAGTAAAGCCTCTCCTCGCTCTTCCTTTTATACTCCATAACCATGTCTGGTCCTTCTGATTTGGGTAAGCCCAAAAAGAAGACAGATTGCCTTGCACACTTTTCCCTTCCTAATGGGCAATGTACTGGCCGAAGATACGGTTCCTTTCGAGCTTCTTCTGTTATGAACCCTTTTTCCTTTTTGCATTTTTTTCCTCATTGACTTCAATTGCATCCCCAGCATATCTACTTATGTTGACCCGTACTCACCTTTTGGGGGAAGTGAGGCCTAATTAATCTGTTCAACTGACATCTTCGAGTTGTACTGGTCAGCCCCTGTGGTTACCACTGCGCGGAGAGAATATCATAGTCCCCCCACCCCACATTGTGCCCTCTTTGCTGAAAGTTCCATTTCTGTTACTGATTTCTGTGCACCCTGAACAGGCTGGTTGCGCTTAAAAGATATATTTAAAAAAAAGAATGGTTAATGGTGCCATACTGTGCACAATTATTTTTGTCACAATGATGCCTTTTGAGTTATCATGTATCATATACTGAAAATGACTGTTTGTTGTGCTGGTACCCTTGTTTTTGCTGTATATCCTTTCTTGCTCTCTCCGGTCGAAAAGGGCCATATAAGATCTGTCAGTGATGTTTGTGCACTGAACTGGCTAGAAACGAGGAGAGGGGCTGCTTCACCCAAATTCACGTTCCCACCATAGTAATTTCTTGTTGCTGGGCAGATGTTGGTACCTGGCTGAGTATTGCAGGTTCCTTCCATTGCAGGCTGGGCTCTCACAGCCTCAATTTGGGAAAAGAATGAAGAAGATCTGGAGGAACTCAGCACATCAAACCCTGGAATTATTTATTTATTTGTGTATGTATTTATTTGAGACTCTAGAGAGAAAGAGTAAAGTGACCGAGCTCAGTGAAAGCTCCTCAGTAAACAGTCCCAAGGAGAACACAATAGGGGTGTAATCTCCTACGTTCACACTCAACAAACAGTTGGGACCCTACGCATTTTGATTATGCATTTCAAAGAGGATTTTGTCCACGCAGCATTCGACCTTTGATGAATTGGGCTGCTGAAATGTTGGGATAGCGGTCACGATTAAAGATAGGCTTTGCGCTGTCACTTTAGCATAGATGTGAGCTTCATGAAGTGAGGTTGGAGACAAATTGATGGTCTCTGTGCTCGGCAAGCACCGCTAGTACTTAATCAGGAAGACTGTTGTCCATCAAAGACCTCTACTAAATAAAGAACAGTCCAGAACATGCACAATTGATCCCCCTGTCCTGATGAAGGCTGTGGAATTTTGTGTTGGGGACACTAGGGATGGGTACATCCTGGGCATCTATAGGCCAACACACCTGTGTCAACATGTTTTTGTATATAATAATGAGTAACAGATTTAAGACAAAGGGCCCTGCAGCCATGAATGACAGAATAAAACCTGAGGTGGGTGCAGGGATGTCATTTGAGGGATGCTATGCATAGCAGCTGCTACCCCTGGCTCTCCATCTGTTACCCCTAGACCTGTTCTTTCGACTCCTGGCCCACTGGACAAAGAAGCAGTGCCAAGAGCAGAGTCCTTTGTTGCACTGGAAAAAGGTGGTTGTAAATGCAGCTAAATGTGCCACAGCTCTTTTCACCTGGGATCTAGATCTCTTTAGCTGGAGAAATAACATGGATGCAGGAAAAAACATGAAGCCGCCATCACTAAGAAGTTGACGGTCCATTAGTGTCCAATGCCTGAATGCCTGGGGATGTCTGTGCAACTCATACCCAGTACTGTATCAACATGAATGGTATGGGGGCTAGATCTAGCTAGCAGGGAACGGGTAAGAGCAGCTTGCAGTACTCAATATCAGCACAGCAGTAATGCAAATCTCATCTGTGTTTCTCATTGTCTGCTTTGCACATCCAGTGAGCCACTGAGCCTGTAATGAGAGGGGTGTGCCCCAGTGGCTTCTACCACCAATCCTGCCTGAGCACAGTGTGACCTGACCCAGGAGTTTAGACCTCTTCCAGATGCTCTCTCAGTTTACAGATTAGCTCCAGTGATGTACAATAGTCCAGGTTGTTGTGTTGGACGTCTGCTTACATTCACAGTAATTTGGTAATAAAGGCCTATACACACTGATATTAACACTACATATGGTAATACATTCTTGTATGAAATGCATATCATATTACAGTGATATTGTAACCATATTTTTCTTAGAGCACTGAGGAACAATGCTATGTGATGTCACTTCCAGTTTTGTCAAGGGGTGCAAGGTCGTGTGCCATCACTCCTGGTGATGTCACTTGGGGGGCAGTGTCAAATTACATCACTTCTTGTGATGTCATCAGAGGTCAAGAGTCATTTGTCACTTCTGCTACCCCTGGCATTTTGGTGACATGACGTCCCTGTACATGATGAATCATAACTGACTATGCTGGCTAGGGCTGATGGGAGTTGTAGTGCAACCCATGTGGAGAGCCAAAGGTTGCAGACCCTGCACCACATGCATCCAAAATTAGCTACAAAGGCATCATGAAGAGTAACATTGAGGAGAAGCATTGAGGGTGATGAACATCCCTCTTTGGTGCCCCAACGAAGAATTAAGAACAAAGAAAGCAACTGTTTGACACATACACCCCTCCACTGTGTACTGCATAGGCATTTTTAAATCAAATGAAGAACTCACAATGCCATTTAAAATACCTCATCATATGCTATCATACTATTCCGGCCTTGTTGCACCAAATGTAGGTGTAATCTGTATATTGCCACCTTTCTATATATGAGTCAAACATTGCAATTAAGCATTGGTTTAGGTAATCACACCCTGTTTCTCCATATCTAATTAGTTTGGAGGCAGACCCTGAAGACCGCCCAGCCCGGCGGTGAGGACTTTAGCAACTACTCTTCACTCAACAGTCAGAAAGGAAAAAAGGCAGTAACACAGTGGCATTGCCACGTTTGCGTGGGCTGGAGGCCAAATTGGACCTTATCTTCTAGGAAGGAACCGGTTGTCGCCACATTCATATTAGATTCCTAAGTAATGTTCCCAATTTAGGCGAGAAGAGCTCTCAAAAGCCAATACGAATCCAGCCGAATTTCTGTTATCGTTTCTTTCAGGTCTGCTGAAAAGATGCTATAATTTCCATTAAAGCTGCCTGGGGCTGGATGAAGAAATGTTTTACACCGGGGGTGCCGGAAATAAAGAGCAATGGCCGCAAGACCCTGCTAAGTGAAGCAGTGTGCCAGCAAATGTCCATAATGTCCTAATTGCAAACCTCAGCACACCTCCATGTTGCTACGTATTTACAATGCACCTTTCTTTGTGTTTAGTTCTGCAAAGTAAGTGCACATCATAAGCGTTACAACTCATCACCAACATAAAATGTACATGTTGCTGAGAATAATACGTAAAGGGTTAACTATTATTGGAAGCCTTAACCTGTACAATGAGGAGGCGAGGAGCACGGGTTACCTTTACCAGGCCATGCCTGCATTACCCACTTTCAACTCGTCCACCATGTCACCCTGCTCTGCCCCTCGCCTCATCCTCTATTCTCTGCCCAGCTCCTTCTCAAGCCTGCTGCCGCATCTCCACGTTTGCCTGGCCTACTCTCCCATCACCTTGTATCTCTCCTTTGCCCACCTGGCCCCGCTGTCACACGGCTCCTCCTGCGCCACAATTGCCCAGGTCACTTCTCTAACAGCGATGCCATTCACACGGCACAGGACACTCCTTTTGCGTTCAGCACAAACCTCTTTTTTTCAATGTGATACTTTTTCATTTCCCCTAACTTTTTTGGATCCTTATGACTGATAATGGCTATTCTGGTCTTAGAGGTGGGCAGTACCATGTGATAATGGCCCGCTGCCTTCTGTAATGCCCTCACTTCGACTCAGGTCATTGCATCAGGATAGGCGTCTGTGAAAACATCTAACAACCATCCCCAATGCATTACAGCCTAAATATCCCTAATAAAACAAATATGCCAACCCTACGTGTTCGGACGGGCACTCAAATATGATAAGCAGATCCAAAGGGTGTTGGGAACACTGTGGAACTCACTCTCTACATAACAGCTCCACCTGGTAGCAGACGTGCAGGCGTTGTGGGGTGCACTGATCCTGTTCTCCTCTCCCCCTAGACTCCAGTGGGTTTGTCCATCCCCCATGTCCTGTTTGCTGACATTCTCCCCTTCTCTTACTTCCTTTCCTGACGCCTACCCTTTGCGCAAACATTCTGAGGGGAAATAGGGGCAGCGTGAGAGCTTTGTGAAACTTTGTATCTACATGCAAACATATCTCGATGAAGATGCAAGTACCACAACACGTAAAGACATATGCAACCTGGCAGCACTGCATATCTATAGGAGCTGTAACCCAAAGCATCTCTATGCTTCAAGAGTATTGCCACCCCATGACTCTTCTGGAATATTCCGCTGTTTCCTGTGGTGAACGCCGTCTCACAGACAACACAGCATAAAAACCCTGTTTTCTTTAAGACCACCTAAAACAGTACATGGAAACATATCACCTCAGCAGGGTTCCATGTGTTAAAATCGTGGCAAAAATGGCAGTGGTTATAAAATATTGCTGCGAAAAGGCTGTGGTTTTGCCAACGCAATGCATGTAGAGAATGCGGGGAACACCCCCGCAACTCCTGGACCCATTAGAGCATTTAAAGGGAGCGGGTGACACCCCCGCCTCCCCCGCTCTCCTTGAATTCTATAGTAGGGTACACCTTTTACCGGGTCAAACACATATTTATTGCAGCAATTTTGTCACTGCATACCCTCAGCAGCTGTGACATATTTACCATATTGAATGATATCCAGTGCTGGCTCGTGTACAGCGAGTTGTACACGCCATTATAGTGTTGTCCATTGCCCTCATGCCATCACGAATGAACTACCGGCAAGATATGAGGCACGTGGGAAGGGAGTGCCTTTAGAAAATACCTGTTGATTGTAAAAGTAGCGAAGGCTTGCATTATCACATTATCGTTCAAAACCAAACGGTGGATGGAAAAAAGTGAGTTAATGAAAGCGATGTATGTGAAAACTTCAACAGGCGATTGACACTGTGCAGCCATGAGTTAATCAAGTTGCACCTGTATGGCATCGATAGACAAGGGCTGGCCACTCTGCCCTTAAACACAACAATAATAAGAAAAAGAATAACAATAGTGAAAATGTTGGAGAAAGAGTCATATTCCGAGACAGTTGCTTGAATTGTTAGATTTTTAGAAACATGGGGCCTCATTACACAGTAGGCGGTAAGGGTTAACGGTCACCGGTAATGGTACCGGTGACCGTTAACCCTTACCGCCTTAGTACGAGGTCCCTTAGCTGGTTGGTACTTTAACGCCTGCTTTTAGCAGTCGTTAAAAACCAACCCGCTAAGGGACCTTGGTGCTAATTACGGCACCGCAAATTTGCAGTACCGTAATTAGCACCTTCCCCATTCCCATTATGCCCTATGGGGCAAAAATGGGAATGGGGAAGGGCAATGGTGGAAGGGGGAATTACCGCCCCATCAACCTTGGAATAGGGCGGTAATTCCCATTTCCACCAAGGCGGTGCCGGTATTTTACCGGCATGGACCAAGGTGCTATTAGCACCTTGGTCCACCGCCTACCGTGTAATGAGGCCCATGGACTTTTTATCCATTCAGAACTCCCCTGCCCCCCGCACCACTTTGCACAAGTGTGCGGGCATGCCCACATTTCACACTGTGAGATTTCTGTCACCTAGCCCAGCCAGCAGAGGGAGTGACAGCTTTGAAGAAATTGAATTAACTAATCGACTTTTTGCTTCCTTCATGTCAGTCCCCTACTTCGGGTGACCTGTGTGCTGGGCTTTGCACTCAGCTGCAAGGCCAGCTGTGCTGCCAACTAGTAGGCCCACTTGAAAAGGCAGGTGCTGTGTATGCGTGCATGGGTGGCAGACAATTTGTGTGTTGAGGGTGGCAATGTCGAGCTATTGGAGCCTTGCTTTGTAATGGGGAAACACAATGTAATCAGTGTTTCTGGTCTGCGCATCCCAAGTTCTCTTTGTTCAGGTCTGAACTGGAAATTTGAGTTAAGAAACTTTACTTGAGTCTAAAGTGGCACCACGTGGAAGAACGGCTCCCCTCTCTCACTGGTCTACTTTCCACACACCAATGACAGGGCCATCCCTAAAGGGCTAGTTTGAGTCCTGCTTCTTAATTCCCCTTACTATAAGTTAGGTTCTAGAAGGACAATGTTGCTCTCTGTTCCTGAGCATTGAAACCTTTAAGGCCTTTGAAGATCTTCCCCTGAATGAAGTACCTTTGTTGAAGGAGCTCAGCAGACCTATTGCGTTTGTCTCCGAGGAGACATTTTCAAGGCAACTAAGAAAACATGATGTCACCTAGGGGTAGACCCGGGCATGAGACACTTATGTGAAATACGGGTTATTTCCCTGGACAATGCTTTGTCAGCTACTTTCCAAGTCCTGCTGCGAAGCATGGATTGCCAGAGACATGGGAAAGGGATTAATGCCTCGGTGCCAAAGCAAGGTGTGGTCCATGTGGGTTGGCCTTTGATGCATTGCTGCTGCGGCCCTGGAAGAGTTGTTTTTAGAGGCACTGCAAGAAAAACGTGGGTGGGCTAAAATACCAAACAAGTCTACTGCTGCTGAGAACATTGGCTGCAGGATCGATAAGTGTGGCTACTTGCCAGCGGCGACAATCCTCTGAGTAGTCCATCGCGTGGATTGATCGAGTCAGTTCAAATTCATAGATTTTACTAATGATTGGCCCACATATGCATTTACTTGGCAGGTATTTGGAAATAATGATGACTCTGAACATGTATATAATATTCCTAACATACTGATCCCCATTAATTGAATGACACTCCTACCAAATACTGGTGACATGTGTTAATTGTGCTTCAAACGTCAAGAATCGCAAGTAAGTCATTGGCCAGCAGTTAATAAGTGTGATGTTCGACTCAGTCCAGTGTACAGACATTTTCGGGCAGATGCTCTCTTCCAGTGCTAAGGTCCAAGAGAACATTTTAGCCCAGCAGGTACAGTTATGGACTAGCAATTCACCATCCTTACACATGGTGCCGCCTATACATTCGTGGCACAAATAGTGAACACCTATCAGAGTGCAGCCTCTTCTGGGGCATGTATTGTACTTCAGACAAAAAGATGCGCCGGACCTATAGGCCATTTATTTTGCCAAAACCTCTTCATGGAGCAGCCTGATCACCCAGGGCACCTGCTTAGTGGAAAGTGGCGGGGGAGGGTATACTATGTCTCACTTATGTGCATCAAGAGAGGGCTTCAGCCCAGATGCCAGAGCGCATGCTTGGCTTTTCACTTTCTTTTGGAGATAACTCCAGGGATAGGCTGGTCATTTGGTAGAACCGTGCAAGGGAGGATGCCCATCTTGCTGGAAGATGCACCGCGTAGGTTTCTGGAGACTTTGCTCTGTACCCTGCCCCTATCAGGCTTGAGCCGGATCTCCTTAAGTTCTGGAAGCCCCTCAAGACCCTCCTTTTCTCTTATCCCTTCCCTCGCCCCCCCCCCCTGCGAACACTCCATCTGGTACAGTGGCTGGCTGCCTAGTTCCCGCTGAGTGCTACAGGGCACCAACCCCCACCTTCCATTCAAACCCCCCCTCCTCACACTCTGCAAGTGGACCCACACCAGCTGCACCCCATGCAATTCACTGGCACTTGGCCTCCTGGCCTCCCCTTATCACTCACCTAGTCCTGTTGCCCTTCCCCACCTCCTCCATCCCCTCCCCTTCAGTTGCACTCTCTCCTCTTTATCCTGCACTCCCTTTCCCACCCCAGCACTTCGACTCGTGCAGACTGGCACTTCTTGTTACTGCACTTGCATGATCCGAATGTCACAAGACCTAGTAGGACTGTTATTGTTATCTTTATCCCCTGCCCCCCCCGTTTCTTTGTCTTGTGGCCCATTGAAACATCCTTTGTTGTATATGCGCCTTACAAATAACCAAAATAATAAAGTAAATAAATACAGCATTAAGCTGACTCCAAGTGGGATTCCTCTGCAGCTGACCTACCCAAGATTTATTTTAAATGACTTCAGGGGTTTACAATAGCAAACTATTTAAATTCTTAATTAATGATGTTGTGTTACACTGAAGCCAATTTTAGACTTTATTTGATGGTGTCCACTTTCCTTTCCACATGTTCTTACTGTTGCAGTCTCTTTTATGTATTCTAAGAACTGTTGGATTGGTAAATGGGTGGGTTATGCATCTTTTCTTTTCAGGTACTGAAGTGAACACATTCTTGCATGCACTTTTAATAAGCACTCTTTCAGATCCCTTTAATGTCTGCCTAATTAGACTGCTTTGCTTTAATCAACAATCTCATGGTTCTCCTAAGCATAAGTCTTCTGCTTTGCCAAAACTCAATAGCCTGTTGGGTTTAAGAGACACTGTTAACTCACTGTGTTGATTGTTTCAAGCTATTTGGATTGCACAATCAGACCTCAAGTGATTTACCCTCAAGGGCTGTAATACCTGCCCCTGAATTCTGTCTTCTTTGAACAGCTCAGATTTTGATATCCTCCAATCAGTAAACCCAATGTCTAGCAGAGACATTCATCAATCAATGCCTTTCCCTCCCTCTCTCCTAGCCATCAGGCACATAGAACTATGGCCAATGACAACAGTTTACTAGAGTTTCAGGCCATTATGACCTCACCTAGCAAGACTACAAGTAGTCAAGGACTCTCTTTTTCCCCCTGCATAGGAAATTTGTGTCATTGTATTTCGTAGCAATGTGTTATTTCATTTGCGGGGGGCCCAATGTTAAAGTGCTATGGTGATTTCTGTAACTCTCATGAAGACAGACTGTCTCTAAGTGAAGTTACTATGGTAGTACCCATACTGATTGTTTCCAGTTGATCGTATGGTAAATCTGGCGGAATTCTGCCAGTACCGTCCGATCATTTGGAAATGATCAGATTGGGTAATCACTACCAAACATGGGGAGAGGAGGTTGAAGGGGTGTCCCCCGCTCCCCATGTTTGGTAGTGATGGCCATTGGGGGTAGCAGCGGTGTGTGTCGCTTATGGAGGTTTTGAGGCAGGGGAAAAAAAACAAAGAAAAAAAAGCTGACCCTCTGGCATCTGATCCGACCCGCGTAGGAGGGACAGATCTGATGCTGCAGGGTCAGAAGAGGAGCGGACGCCACAAAGGTAAGTAGCCAGGGAAGTAGTGGGTGGGGGAATGTATTGGGGGTTTTAAGTTTGGCTGGATCTGGCCACAGCAAAATTGTCTTCACGCCCGAAATTGACCACAGTCAATTCAGCCGCAAACAATTGTGCGGCGGCCAAATCATATAAATCCATTACTATTACTATACATGCACTGTACTCCATTTATCAACCTCCGAACGATGAAGGGATGAATCAGCCTCATCATCCCATTCCTGAGACGAGCTCATTGCATCAGAGCTATCCATCCAGCCACATGTCCCTTTTTAGTTTTGCCTATTATGTGGTGCTTAAGTAGGACCTAGAAACCAAAACTATTGCAGCTAGGAGGGACATGACAGAGATTGTGGGTGTTGCTTGTTTACATACCCACAATTGACTTCCATGGCCATGATAATCTTCATGGCGATTTCCAACCACTGCTTGCTTCTCCCTGCCCAAAACAAATCCTCCGGAGAACACTTTGAGGTAGCTCTATCAAGCAGTAACATCAAATGCTTGCCTGCCGCTGTTATTTCTAAATCGTCTGCTGAGAGTTAATGGTTTAATTGAACTATAAATGCACTACTGGTGTAATGAAAAAGTGGTAGTCACTTGATTTATTTCTGTTCCTTGCACTGACGTCCAGTTAGAAGCAAGCATAGAGAAAGCCAACCGTTTTGGCTTGTTTATAGTTATAAGATATGCATTTGCCAGGCATTATTACCACATTCCAAATGATCACACCATTTTTCAGCAGTTGCCCTCTCATGGCCAGCTAGTACCGTTATGTCAGTGCGTGGCACCTGCCTTTCCTATGCCTACACAAAAACCCAAACTGTTGGCTTTTGCAAAGGGACCTAAAATGTGAGTTTTACCTGTCTTCCTGCGTGTGCGTTTCCCAGCCTTTACTGGCGGTCCACCTGTGGTGCCGTTGGCAACACGTTCTTTGTGTATTTTATTTAATAGTCTTCCAGTGCTTTCAATCCTCCAGAGAGGCCTGCGAGACACGCCACGGAATACAGAACATTCCCTGCCCTCGGGAAGCTATACATCACGGGCCTGTGTGGATTACACTGTCAGTAGCTGCTTGCAGAGAACAGGTAGCAGCACACAGCGCACTGCAACCGGTGCCAGAGGCCACCAGCAAGCGTTACCCAAGCATCGCTCCTCTCTGCGACACACGCGTGCAGTAGTGGCCAAGGAGAGAGACATGAACCGACCGGATGTCAAACTGACCTTAATCTCGAACGGGTGACGGGTAACGATCTTGTAAGAAGTGTAGCGACCATGATGGGTTGAAAACAGGTATTTGCATTTGAGACTATGAAAAGCATAATACTGTAACAAATGGCCATTGCATTTATTATGTTTGGGAGCAAATGCCTCAAACAGGGCCTATCACGCAGTAGGCTGGACAGTCCTGCAGTCAGGAGCCTTACAATAGAAAATATGGCTGTTTGGTACAGGGCTGGGTGGTGAAGGGTACAGTGCAGTATGCAAAATGGGTACACATATGGGGAAGCACATGTACTCATCATCATGTCTGTGTTTATACTTGCATGTGTGCATACGATTGCATGGCATTCAGCATACCGTGTTTCAGAATGACAACTACGCACCAGAGAACTCGGCACCAAGGGCCTAATTCACAGAAGCGTTTTATAATGACAAAACCCCATTGGAAAAAGTTCAGTGAATAAGAGCCCGAATGTCGTCCGTGGTCTGGTAGACATGCGACTTGGAACATCACTGAGTTGCTCTTTTTCTAGACTCTGCACGGATCTGCTCCTTTATTAGCTATTCATCTGGTATTTGCCAAGATGCCACTTTAAACATGCACACAGTGCCCATGTTCATACATTATTAAAGAAAACAAAACATTACTTCCCTAGATTATGCCCTGTGAGATAATTGATTTTATTTATCATCTGTGGTCTTCCAATAGCCCAGGTACAAATATTTTAGTGTGTTGAGTCTCGAAAGGATAGCTCAGGGGCAACACGCTCCTCTTGGAAGCAAGACAACACAGAGCAACACAAGTTCAAACCCTGGATCTGCATAAATAACCGATTAGACAATTAATTTCACATTGAGTATCAAGTTACATAGGAAGCCTGAACATTGAACTGCTAATGACCTTTGACTTGCATGACGGATTTAGGTGATGTTTTGCAAACAAAATATTTGTCACGGCCCCCTGACTGGAAATTTTGGTAAAGATTAATTACAAAATGTAAAAGTTATTAAGCACGGAAAAAGAAATCTGTTTTCAGCCTACGCCCATTCATTTTCCCATAGAGAAAGATCCAGATTTCTGCGCAGCGTACAGAAAAAACTGCAGGACCGAATTGGACCAGGTACAAAATAACTTGGGCACAAAGAGTTGACTCGATTTCTGTGTGTGGTCTGGGGTTATTCCATTCATTAGTTGTTAAAATATTTGACGAAGAAGGGGGTGCCCCCCTCTCTCAAAATGATAGCTACATTTTTCCCATGGTGCTTTGCAGCAGAGGCATTTCAGAAATAAATTGCCGCCTTTTTATATTGCCCGGTGCTAGAGATAACCACAGTTATAACGGGTATAGCGGGATGTTAGCGGAAAAACGTAAAGTTGAAAAAAGTAATTTGGAGGAGGAAAAAGGATGAAATGGCATCAGGCTAGAGGTGGGGAGGGGGAGAAGGAGAATACCAGGTAAAATTGGAGATTGGGGTTTGGGGGGTGGGAACCAAAATCAGTGCTCAAACATTTTCACGTAACTTCAGTAATCGCGCAAGATAACCCTGGTTATAATAGTGCATGTGATTGGGAATGAAAGTGCGACACATGAAACAACGAGTGTTGAGGAAATTGTTGAGGGCTAGGGAGTGAAAAAGGACTTGAGGGTAGTGGGGATAGCATGGCTAGAGGAGGGGGCACTTGTTGAGTGCATGGGAGGTCACGGAAGAGTTTTGGATTCTGCATGCTTTTTATTGATAACCGTGGTTATTTGTGAGAGTTTACAGATAACCAGGGTTATTTGTAGTGCATTGCTATTATTGGGTGTATACCAACCGCGGTTATGGAAATAAATGAGTTATAAAAATGAGATGAATACAAAAAAAAGTGGAATTTTAGAGCTACAGTGAGGTGACAGGTAATGGGTGTGGGCGTAGTCTATGGCCACTTGCTTACTTTAAGGCACCAAATAGCCCTGAAAGCCATGGCCACTGACCACATGGCCAATGGACTTGATTGAAATGTGATTGCTGAATTTCAGGGGGTTTGTTGAGTTAAATCTGATCACCTTAAGGCTCTCTCAACAAATGGTTTTTCAGTGAAGTTCAAGGGTTTTGTCATAGCTTGGTTTCCTCAGGGCCCACTACCCATTGCCTTCTGCCCCGTGGCCACTGTACATGTTGTAGCAATATTTTTATTTTGGGCCCACAAGCCATAGCCTTCAGCCATGGTCATTGGCCATGGACGAACATGTTGCATAGTTGCTTGAGGTCTCACTAGCTATGCCCATCAGCCGTGGCCTCTGCATGAGTTGCACCAATATCTTTCTTGAGGGCCCACTCGCCATAGCCACTGGACATATCACACCATTAATTTGTTATTAAACCCTCATTGCACCCTGCCCAGTAGATGTAGGAACTGCAGATGCTAAATCTTTTTTTGTAACTCCTTATTCCCAAGATAATTTCACAGTAATCATTTCCAATAACAGAAATTCATGTGGTAGAGTGGCGGTTCGCCGATTCCCATGATAACAGGAAAAATTTGCTCAGAATTAAAAAGTCTTCCATGTCCTCACAGGCACTCAACTTGTGGCCAATTTCTTTTTTCTAGGTCCCCTCACTCCATTCACTTGTTTTTTCCCCCCCTAACCTTCTCCCATAAGCCCATATCACTCATCACTTCGCATGATGCACATTTTTGTTCTGAGCGACATCTTGCATCGTTGTTGCTGTAACCTTCGTGAGAATCACGCAGTCTTAAGCTGCTAAACCGAAAAAAATTCTACCCATATCAGGCTCCCCAACCCACCCCCAAATCCCCAACTTCACATGATGTCATCTTTCCCACTCCCGAAGTTTAGCCTGATGTGATTGATATTGCTTTTTATGTAGCGCCTACGGCCAGGACATCTAAGCACTGTTGTTCAAAACAATCATTGTTCCTCTATGAGTAACTATATAGACATAAGAGTTGTGCGTCTCTTTCTGATATCAAGAACATTAATAGACTCTGTAAGGTTGTGGGGGAGTTCATTCCAAAGTTTTGTCTCAATCTGCCCAGCGGATTTAGCGGTACAGCTGTTCAAAGAAATGTACCCTTTCTCTATGGGAAAATGAATGGGAGTAGGCTTAAAACTGCATTTTTATGTTTTTAATTTTTTAACAATATATTCTCAACATTTCCAGTTTGGTGGGGGGCTTTGAAAAACTTTTTGTTTAAAAAATATCATCCAAATCCATTGATCAAGTCAAAAGTTATTAGCCTTGCACTGCAAAAAAAACCTAGACCGATATAAATGTGTTAAGGATCAAGGGGCACCCTGTTCTCAGTTGAATATTTTAGAAACTACTGGATGGATCTACCCCAAAACAGTCAAAGAAATTAAGTCAACACTTTGTGCCCACATAGTTTCTTATTTGGTTCAAATCTGCCAAGCATTTTTCCTGCGATAGCTGCTCAAAAACAGCACGTATTCTCAATGGGGAAACAAATGGGGGTAGGCTGAAACTGTGTCTTAATGTTTTCATTAAAACTGTTTCATTTTTTTATGAAATGTTCCCAAAATGTCCATTTTGTTGCTGCCCTTGATAATCTTTTGGTTTGCAAAATGTCCTACAATCCATCCAACAAGTCAAAAGTTATCAGCCTCGCTCAGCCTCTCTGCTGCAAAGCACCAAGGCCAATATATAGGTTTTGAGGAGCAGGGTGCACCCCCTTCTGCGTAGAATATTTTAAAAAACTAAATGGATGGATTTATCCAAAATCAGTCAAGGAAATTACATCAACGCTTTGTGCCCAAGTTGTTTCATATTTGGTCCAAATCTACCCAGTGGTTTTCACTCTATGACTGTTCAAAAACTGCACTTTTTCTCTCTGCAAAAATGAACGTGCTGAAAACTGTGTTTTTTTGTTTTCTGAATAACTTTTTAGTATTTAACTTTTTTAGTATTTTCACACCAGTTTGGCGTGAAAGGGCGGGGGTGGAGGGAGGGGCTTGCTTGACAAACCTTTTGTTTTCTAAATTTCATCCAAATCCATCCAGCAAGTCAAAAGTTATTAGCAAAAGAACTTTGGGAGAAAATAGCTACTTTTTCATTTCAGTCTCTACTGCTGCAAAGCACCATGAGAGATATAGCTATAATTTTGGGATAAGGGGGCACCCTTTCCCTGTCAAATATGTTTTAGATGACTGGATGGAATAACTTCGGAACCCTCCTGGAAATCTATTCAACATTTCGTGCCCAAGTTGTTTCTTATTTGGACCAATTCTGTCCAGCGGTTTTAGCCCTGCAAATACATTTTAACTTTTCTCTATGGGAAAATCAATGGAAACAGGCTGAAAGTGTTTTTTCGCTTTCTTAATACCTTTTCATTTTATAACAAATACTGCCCAAAATGTCCAGTCTGGGGCAAGGGGGAGGTCAAAATATATCACATAAATCAGTCTTACAAGTCAAAAGTTATTAACAATTCCTATGGATCCTGCTACTCATTGTAACTATCTTGCGGTAACCACTGCACTAAAATACACTAACAATTTAGCTTTGTGGTCGCACATCCTCCTTTGTAGGGAGTGCCTCCACGTGTGGGCACAGGTAATCCACATAAACCAAAGACTAACAACACAAATACAGTTTTAGCCAAGCCAGCAAAAAATGCACACATTAAAAGAACATCCTGGGTACTCATTCTAAGTGCAAAGTGCAAGAAAGTGCTTTTATTACACATATCAACCAATTTGAATATTCAACAATGGCAAAGAGTTATGTCCTTAAAACAGCATGATGCCAGGTGTTCTGTGTTAGCACTTCCTCAGGCAAATGCAATGTGTAGCCGATGCCTCTCTATTCATAACATTTCTGTTTTCACACGGCCATTCAAAAGAATCTCAACACCCAACAAGAGTGACAAAAAAATATAATTTTTATGAGGCTGCTACCAAAATCTCTGTTTGCCAGCAATGGACATTGTAAATAGGGTAGCCCAGGGGCAATGCGTTTGTCTTGGAGGCAAGACAACGCAGAGCAACACAAGTTTGAATCCTGGTCCTGTCCCTAAAGACTGGTCTCTGGTTTGAAGCGTGTTTTAAAGATTAATGAATTAAATCACATGCCAGGATCCGATGCTGCAATATCTTTTTACCAGTAATGATTACTGTAAAACACATGCACGAAGCTGCTGCTGCACAAGCTCTCCAGGTTATGATCACTTTAAACCGTATTTATGAAGTTGCTGCTGCCACAATCTCTGTTTGCTTGTGATGTTCATTGTAAATCACATGGAGCTGCTTCCACAATCTCTGTTTGACAGTAATGTTCACTGTAAATCACATGCATGATTCAAGCTGATTCAAGCTGTTATGCTTGCCACAACCTATCCATGCCAGTAATGGCATGAAAACGGACAGTAATTAGCATTATCTACACGCCCTCTCTTCATCGTCCCACTACTTACCTGTCTGAAGGTGTTCCAACTTCCATCCAGTCTCGGCATCTTTATCCTGATTTCTGCCCTGCAGCAACAGCCATCTTCCAGCATAAGGCCCTCCCTTACCTGAACCACCTCCTATTTCGATTTGTGGTCCTTGTAAGTGGATAATCCCTTGGTGTGTACCTGATGGATTTGTCAGTGAGGTAAACAAAGCATGATCCCCCTACTGGTCTTGGGCCACGGTAGCAGGTCCATCGATGTCCCGGATCAGTAGTCGGGTGGCAAACCTGAGCGGGTCCAGGTCCGGCTGTTCTAGCAGGTCAATCAGAAGGGTCCCTATGGGCTGCTAGGCTGCTCCAGAGGACTCTGGACAGGTGACAATTCACCTACCAGCTAAGGAGGAGAAAAGGCTTACGCATGAAAAAATAAAAACTCTGCCAAGATCAGAGTAAGGCACGGCTCAAGTTATTTATGTGCAGTTAGTATGTGAGAGCCTGACACACATACACGCTAGAGAACTGTGAGTCATCATGGGCAAATGTACACAGACGAGGCACCACAGGGAGCCCAAAAGTATCTCTACATACTCTCACTACCCCCCTCAGAAAAAGAAGAAGAGAAGGTTTAGGGGTTGTCAGATGACATGCACCTAACCATATTAATTAGAAAGGTCCTGCAGGAGAAGAAGGCCAAGCGAATGTCCAAGAACAGTTGCAGGAATCTGTCATCCTCCTCTTCAACCTCATCCTCATCTACCAGCTTGGATACAGAGGATAAGGATAATGAGCCAACTGGCAAATACCTTGATACATAGGAAGTGGGGGATATATTAACCAGGGTGATTGGGAGAATGCATTTCAAGAAGCCGGCATTTGCAAAAGATGGCAGCTCTACATCCAGGAGGTTTGGATCATGGCCTGGCATTAAAGCAAAGTTGTTCAGAGAAAGGGAGGACCCTGAGCGATAGTGAGTACTCAGATCAATAAAAAGAAGCTTCCATGCCATCTTCACTAAAGGTAGATTCTCAACTCTACAGATGGACAGGGAACCCAGCCATAATGGAAGAAAGGGTGGCAGTAAGAGACCTGTTGGACAAGATGGAAGACGCTGACTTCCGAAATAATTATGCAGCACACACTTGGGGGTGAGAAACAATGTTAATGGGTGCTACAAGACACAGAATCTTCTGGATGACCTCCAGGACCTTCTCCAAACACTGTTGTTGGGAAAGGTCTGCGAGGAGCTTGTAGAAAGAATGCAGCTACAGAGTTTCTCTCAGATATCTCTTCTGATGGGGTGAGAGAAAATGCTCTAACCATGGGAACAACAGTAGCAGCGAGACGGCACACCCATGTGAGACATTGGACAATGGATTTGGAACAGAAGATGGACGCCCTTCAACTACTGTTTAAGGGAGCCAAGCTATTTGAGGAGGACCTGGAGGAGAAGGACCATAAGGTCCAAAAACAGGCTAATAAGTCGTCTGATACCTTGAGAAAGAGGTGAATAGCACACCCCTCTACAACAAGAACATCACACTTCAGTGAAGAGCATTTGAGCAGAGGAGAACAAGAGATCTGTCTGCGAGACGCAAGGGATGGCCCTCGTTCCAGGGAACATGGGCATAATTACCACCCACTGTGTCAAAAACTCGATGGGGTGACCCCGCATCTAGCAACAAGAATAGGCGGAGGCTGACATGGTTCAGACACCAGTGGATTTAGGAAGTCTCAGACCAGGTCATTTCTAGGGGTTATGCCATTGAATTCACAGTTCAACCACTGGAAACTGGTGTTATTTAAACGATGTGGCCTCGGGATCTGCGTTTGTTGGCCAAGATCTAGAAACTAAAGCAAAAGTGCAACATATGCTGCATTGTGATGGCACAAAAAGGAGAGGCTGTTATTTGATTGCCTTTCTAGTTCCTAGAACGTCTGCAGGGTCTGGGATGTTGTTAAACCTAAATACAGTACATTTGGTTCATCACTGGATGAGTTTCAAAATTGAGACATTGAAGCAGATAGTTATGCTGCAGAATACTGGAGACTGGTTGGAGGCCTGGAGCCTCCAGGATGCTTACCTGCACATTCCCATTCGCAGGGCCAACTAGCAGTTCCTGCGCTTCGGGGTCCAATGCCAGCACTTTCAGTAAATGTCACTTCCATTTGTCCTTACTTCATCCCATAGGGTCTTTTTGAAGATATGGATCCTGCAATTGGGAAAGCTGCACAAGGAGGGAGTGGTAGTACTTTATCTGCTGCTGGAAGACCCAGAACACCAGGAAGTGGACAAAGGAGTAGAAGAACCATAGCCATTTTGACTTGGATGGGGTAGGTGGTTAACATGAAAGAAATCTCACCTTTCCTCTGCCAATGAGTTGAGGTTTATAGGAACTAAGTATCCTATTCATCCTGACACGGTTCCATTGCCAGAAGACAGGGCCAGAACATTCTGAAGGAAGCTCGGTTGCTCAGAAGGACGCAGATGGCGTCTGTTAACGGTTGGGTCAGGCCTCAAGACTTAATGGGAGCAACAGTATTTGTGACACCCTGGGCATGCCTTCTTCTCAGATCATTGGTGTCTCACCTCCTTAGACACTAGGCCCAAGCCAGCGTGAGGCTCAATGACCTGGATCTGTTATCCCTGGAAGCGAGAAGCTCTAATATAGAAAGTAATGGATGGAATTGGATAACCTCTGAAGGGTCATCCCTCTATCCTCCCCCGCAGCTGATCATCATCATTATGAGTGCCAGCACCACAGAGTGGGGAGCAGTGTTGAAGGACTTCACCTGTCCAGTGTGGTGATCTCACGCTGAGGCCTGTTGGAGTTCCATCTGGAAGAAGTTGGAGGCAGTGAGGCAAGCTCTCAGAGTTTGTCAGCAATGCATGGAGGGTCGCCCAGTCCTCATTCAGTTAGACAACACATTCACCGTAGTATGTATACAGAAGTAGGGGGAATGCACTCATAGGCACAAGGGTAGGTGGCAAAGGGAATAGGGTGTGGGCGGAATATCATTTCCTGTCCGTCAAGGCTCAGTACATCAGGGAGTGGGAAATGTTACAGCAGACACCCTGAGCCAAAGGTTCCCAGTTTCTCAGGAAATGCATTTGTCCAGAAGGGCTTTCCGAGAGATCACCTGAATGCTCAGAATGCTAAGTATGGATTTTGTTTGCCTACAGGAACAATGGCCTGTTGCCAGTTTATCTTTCCAGGGATCCCAAGCTGTTATTAGCAGGGACAGATGCTCTGACAAGTCCTCAGGGCATGTTTTATGCCTTCCCTCCCATTCTGTTGATTTCCAAAGTCGGTGGAAAGGCCCGGAGATAGATTTCTGGTTCCCTGTTGGGATTTGCCATTAGTACTAAAGTCTTTGCAGGCTTCCCCTTACCAACACTTTGAGGAAGCAGACTACAAGTGTCTTACTCTCAAAATGGTTTTCCTAGTGGCCATAGTATCAGCCAGAAGGATAGAGAAAATGAGTGCATTGTTGGGTGTGGTAACACCGGTTTCAGTATCGTTGAGATTCGGCAAATCCTTTAAGCCTAAGGTATCCTTGCCATTCCATTTGGCACAGGAAATAGGCATTCAACATTCCAGGTGTTCTTGGGGTTCTCGAGAAGGGCAAGTCAGAGGATATGAAGGGATTAAATATCCGACGGGCGTTATTGACGTATGTGGACAGAGCAATATGTTTTTTGGAGGAGGAGTAGTCTTATTGTGACACTACTGCTGCGGGGAGGGAGAGGTCACAAAGCATCCACAGTATCCATCAGTAGATGGCGAAAAGAGACAATTTCTGTGATGTGTTCAGTCACTGGACTACCGATGCCTGTCATTATCCATAGGCATTCAACAAGGTCTATGGCCATGTCATGGACCGAGGCAAAAGTGCTTTCAGTTCCTTATATCTGCAGAGCAAACCATCTGGGCAACCCTTGTAATGTTTATGGTACACTAAAGACTGCACTCTCAGGTTGCGCAGATCAGGAATTTGGACAGGCTGTGTTGAGGGCAGTTTTGTCTAACTAATGGCAGAATTACTCGACGACCAATACATCGCACAGGGGTGGTTGCATTTCTCCATGGCTCTGTGTTCTTTTTTTGCAAAAGGTGCAGATCAATCTCTGATTGCAAACAGGTAAGTACTGGGATGAGGAAGAGGGTGCTTGGGGGTAGTGCTAATATTACTTACATGTTAGCTTAATTACTCCCAGTCCTCCTCTTCCTCGTCATAATACATATACCTGCTGCACCCTCCCCTGGAAAGGGGAAACATCTGTTTACAGTGGGTATAGGACAGGAAGCGACATAGGCTGTGAAGGGCCTTATGACAGAAGAGGGTCATGGCTACAGGGCAGGAAGTTGGGAAAAAGAAAAGATGACGATAAGTCTGGAGGGAAGTCGGGCCCCTTCAGATAGGTGAGTAGTGTGACGAGGAAGATCAGGACTAGGGGAAGGGGAAATTACAAGTAAGCATTAGAAGCATTACACTACCCCACCCTAAAACCCCACCAAACAGGCACGCATGCACGCACACACAGACACACAAAATATGATGGTAATATGTGTTGGGGGTCTCTCTGTGACCCATACGGCAGTTCCCGTGTGCCCTCAACCCCACAGACTCAGGCACACACGTCTGTTCAGCTCAGGCTCCCTGGTCGCACTGTCGCGGCTGGTTATGCCCCCTTTATTTATAATGTACACGGCTGCGGGCAACGTCATTCTGCCGCGTGCGCGTCCCTTAAGGGGGCAGCACCACACTCCTCCTTTTCCATGAGGACAAACAAATGTGTATCAACAGTTCCAAACAACAACAACAACAAACAGTGCGATTAATAACAATTCCCCGCAGCTCCTCTTTATTCACAACTGCCCTGGATCCCCGTGACCATTACACATGGCCCACGGGCCATTTAGGAAACTTGCCCCAGCACGTAATCGTCGAGGTAAGCGGGTTTCCCTCGCCCAGCCTTCTGGGGGTACCTCCCGCTCACCTCCGGCACGGACAGTCCATCCGGCGGCAATCCCTGGGCTGGGGATGCAGGTAGTGGGGCTGTGCCTCCACCCTCATCAGGTACTTCCCTACTGTCTGGTTTGTGAGGGGGTTCAGCTCTCGGGTCCCCTAGTTTCTTAAAGAAACTCACATTCCGGGTGACAGCCGACCTCCCGTCCGAGGCCCTCACCATGGACCCTTTGACAGCCACCACATCTAGTGGTTCAGGTTCATATGGAAGAGAGAGCTTCCTGTGGGGATGTCTATTCCTTATGAGCACCTCATCTCCAGGTTCTAGGTGTTGTGGGAGGAGTCCTCTCCTCGCGTTCTCTTGCTCCGTCTGTAGTCTGCAATCCAGATCCACCTGCTGGTCGTTGATCACTCTAGGCTCCTTCTCCCCAACATCGGGCAGCAGCCTTCGGTGGCACCGTTTGAATAGGGCCTCGGCCGGGGCGACTCTCGTGGAGGCGTGGGGGGTGGTGCGGTAGACTCGCAGGAACTGATATAGCGCCCTCTGCAGGCATTGTCCCTGGCCTAGCGCTATCCGAAATGTCTTATTCAGAGTTCTCATCAGCCTTTCTGCCCCACCTTTGGCCCGGGGTCAGAGCGGGGTGAACTTTCGAAGTTGAACCCCATACCCCTCCATTAGATCTGAGAAGCGCTCGCTCTGAAACGGCGCCCCATTGTCCGAACACAGAGTATGAGGGAAACCATGGGAGGCAAAGACTTTCTCAATGGCGACCACCACGTTCTCAAAAGCCACTGAGTCAACGAACTCCACCTCCGGGTAGCGGGAGTACTTGTCCACCACCACCAGGAAATGTTGTTAAGTGACTTCAATTCAGCACTCCAACTAAGTCAATGCCGAGTCTGGGATGCCCAAGGGAAGCCCTTAATTATATATTTTTATGATCTGGATGATAAACCCTTGTATAACGCCCCTCTCTTTGAATCCCCCTGACCTCACTAAGCCAAGAAGTGGGTTTGTTTTGCAAATTAAAAGATTTATTGAAAAATTAAACAAGATATATATCACACTTTTATAAATAAATTAATATTTGATAGCACACTTATGAATATGACAGTGATCAACAATGGATAATATTACACTAGCACACTTTTTTAATTACTTATGAGTTGGTATAGAGAGGATAAAGTAGCTGAGAATGCTTTTATGGGTTCAAGGAAAGGCAATGATGGAAAAGAATGCAGCATAGAAATAACTGAGATGGTTTCCACAAGAGATAATATGATCACTTTTTCTTTTGACGATTCACTCCCCCCCTATGCAATATAAGGAGATGGAAGGAGAGCACACAATTTTCAGGAATACAATCAAATGCAATACCAATTCAGTTTCCCCCTAGCAAGCTTAGAGCACAGGGATGATTTTAAAACACAGGCAAAATACTTTAAATGTGATTTGCAAAGAAGTGAAAATATGCTAAAAATGATTTAATTCCCTATAGGAGATTCAGGGTAGGTGATAGCTTCTTAAGATTGGTTCAGGTCAACTCTATCAGTGATTCATGAGGGATTACCAGGTTGAAAACGGATTTCAGCAATGGAAGCAAAAGCAGCTATTTTTTTTACAAGTGGTGAAATGAGCTAGTTGCAATTTGCGGCACTTTTTCCGAGTACGTCGAGCACGATTACGGAAAAACTATAAGGAGGGCTTGTTGGAAAGCTGAGTATCCTAGCTTTCAAATGAAAGTTAAATCTCGTTCCTAGCACACGCGGTTCAAAAGATACGGACGATTTTGTAGAGGTAGATTTTCAAAAATGAAATAATGATTCAGAATGGCAAATGACACTTTCACAGGTTTGAAATCACAGAATGAACACACGATTTATATGATGCAGTTCTAAATTGGTGGGAATGGTTTGAATTAGATTATTTTAGACTAAGAGATTGGTTCTGCACAGTTCTGGCTGAGTACTCATACTATAAATTTGAAACAGGCTGTCAAGGTCTGGTCAGGTTTGGTCTGGTCTCGGTTCTGGATCTCTGGTTCCGGTCTTGGCACTGCACAGCGGTCTGGTCTGGCCTGGTCTGGTCTCTGGTTCTGGCAAAAGTTCTTGGCACTACACGGCGGTCTGGATGCAGCTCTGCTTTCTGGGTTTTTCTGGCACAGGGTTCTAGGCCAGAATCAAAAAGTTCGCCCGGCTGTTGAATAGTTTGGCTAGGTTGCTGGATTCTGAGGCCTCTGAAGGATTCAGCTAGTGGACTAGGCCTCTCTGCTTCAAGTTCTGAAGTCTGGATTCTAAGTTCTGGATATGGTCCTTCTGGATATTGTCTAGTCCGGCAAAATGCAAGAAATCAGTTTGAATTGGAAAGTGAATGTCCCTTCCTGGGTCTCAGTGGCTCTTTTTATGTGTTTTGAAAATGGATGTGTGCGTGGGCATAACTAAGCCTACCCCTCACAACCTATCATTGACCCAGTTCTCCTCTCTCCCTTGATTGGGGGAAGGAAATGGAGTGTCATCAGGCATCAATTTTATGGCATACAGAAAGAACACTCCCCTTGTCACTTTGCACACAAATCTATTTTTGATCCAAATGCATATTTATCTATGTGCAATTTTTCTAATACTATATGTCCAGTTAACATATTTTCTGTAGCACTAAACCATCCGATCCCTGTCTTTGTAAGATGTTGTGTCCAATTCTGACAGAATTCTGCCCTTTTCATCAAAAACACAACCTCTAAACCTTTCCAGAATTTACACAAATGTGTGCAAGGAATATGGGCATCAGATGATGAAGTGTCAGATTTTTAACATACAGACATTTGGAGTAATACCCTATTTTCCGCTTCTACCCCCCAGAACATACCACAGAGTCTAACGCCTCTTAAAATGTGCACAGAAAAATCACCGGAATGATGATATTATTTATATAATTTTGACAGTTATGTACTATGAATTATCCATCTTTTTAAAATTATGCTCTGGCCCAGATGGGTGTGGTTTAGGTTCCAAAGCACATGGGGAATTTCTGTCTGTCCCCGCCTCCAGCTCCCAGAGGCAGCGCCCCTCCCATTTCCTTCCAAGAGGAAGCCATTTACGACCCCTGATTTAGCATTTGCCTGAGCCAAGGAAAGTTCATTGTTCTGTTTTCCTGCAGTCACCTCTCTGATTCAATCAGAGAGGTGTGATCTCCTTTTGGTGGGGGCAGCAGAATGCAGCCAGGCCTGTGAACAGTAGGTGTTAAGAATTCTCATTAACCAGCAAGGCTTTGAAGTTTCCAGCTAACTCAGGTTCATTGTCAGCTCCTGAAAGACAGGCCTCCTGTCAGAGTTTAGACCGCTAGCGCCGGTTAGTGTCGAGCGCCGGTACTCCACCCCTTCTTGGGAGCTGTCTTGAATTAATACATTTCAAAAACAGGGATTTTACTTGATAGCATTTACCAACAGTGTATTGCTATAGATTCTGCAGTAGAGTAATTTTGTGGCCATGATTTTAGCAATTTTTGACATCAATTCAAACAGATTTTAACAGCACCATATTCCTTTGCACTGATTTCGCTCATGGTGCTCACACTCGCACTGGTGGGTGGCAGGTCAGGCGACCATTTCGGTGTGCGCAAAACTGCGCGGTTTTCCTGGATTCTGGCGCAAATGTGGGCTTTTCAGCCATCTTGGATTTTCTAAGCCCACAGCACCAAATGTTGTAGCATAATAGTTCAAACGTGGGTCAAGACACCTGACAATGTGTACCTAGTGTGGTGGACCAAACGTCTGCATGGACCACCTCCCATGGCCGCGTCCCCCGAGGCATAGTTTCAATTGCCGGCTCTCGTTGTAACGGGGATGCCGCCTGGCACCAGACGCATGCAGCCACAAAGTCATCGACCCTCCGTTCCAGCTCAGCGAACCACACTTTGAGGCATAGCCGGGCCTTGGTTGTCGTGACCCCTTGGTGTCCATGGTGGGCCAGACTTATTACATCCTTAATCTTGGCTTGTGGCACGACTGTCCAGTCACCCCTTAAGAGGAGACCCATCGTCGAGAACGATAGTTCCTCCCTCACCTTCCACAGTTGTTCGAGCCCCACCTTGGCTTCTTGAGTGCGTCCGGCCAATGACTCAAGCACGGTCTTCCGAGACCCCTGCTGCATTGTGGTCTTCAGGATCTGAAAGCATTCGCCCTGGGCTGCTGCCGCCTCTAGGTCCTCAAGGGGCATGACATTCGGGGTGGCCGCTTCTACCACCATCCGAACGTGGTCATCCGCCTCCTCAGCACAAGTGTCCAGCTCCTCCTTGCTGCCATCACCGGGATGCCTCGACAGGTAGTCTGCAGCGTTGTTCACGCCCGGCCTGTATATGAGGGTGACACCATACTCAAGGAGAGCGAGCATCCACCGTTCAATCCTCGCTGGTGGTTTAGACGAGGAGCCCGCCAGTAATGGCAGCAAGGGCTTGTGGTCCGTCACGACCGTCACTGGCTGGCCCAGGACGTAGAGTCTGAAGTGCCTGCACCCCCACAGTACAGCCAGAGCCTCTTGTTCGATCTGGGAGTAGCGCTGCTCGGTGTCAGACAGCGCCTTGCTGGCATATGCTACGGGGCGGACGCCACCATCCTGCCTATTTCTGTCAGTACAGCCCCCAGGCCAAACAGGCTGGCGTCAACAATGATTTCTGACGGGAGGGTCAGGTCGAAGAAGGCCATGATGTCTTCGGCTGTGAGGGTGCTCTTGATATCCTCGAACACCGCCTGTTCGAGAGGGCCCCAGTGCAATGTTGTTTCCTTTTTTGTGAGGGGCCCTCAGGGGCTCCGACCTGGATGCTAGGTTCTGGATGAACCGACCACAGTATGTCACCATACCAAGAAAACTCTGCACATCCGACACAGATTCAGGTGGTCGGGCCTCTTTGATGTCTTTCACTTTTCTCGGATCTGGCGACACACACCCTTCCTTGAACACAAAACCAAAGAATTCGATGGTCAGTCACAAGAACTCGCACTTGTCCCTGTGAAGCATGAGGCCTAGTGACTGCAGCCTCTCGAATGTCCTGGCCAGCATGTGTAAATGGTCCACCTCGGTTTTGCGAACACCAGGATGTCGTCTCTGATGTTTAGGACTCCATCCAGGTCAGTGAGGGCACCTCTAATGATGTTTTGAAACACCTCCGCTGCCGATGATACGCCAAAACTGATTCTCGTGTACCTATAGAGGCCACGGTGAGTTGTGAAGGTCGTTATGTACCTTGACTCCGGGTGCAGGACGACCTGGTGGTAGCCGGCTCGAAGGTCCAACTTGGAAAAGAAACAAGCCCATTGTACCTCCGCGATGGTCGGGGTTAAATGTCTTTCCCTTTTGATGGCCTTGTGGGATAGCCTCATGTCGGTGCATATCTGGACAGAGTCAGGTTGTTTCGGTTTCCTTGCCACCACGATTGGTGACACCCATGATGTGGGACCCTCGACTTTCTCAATGATGTCTAAATTTACCAGATTGTCCAGTTCCTTGTCTACCTGCTCCTGGAGATATGATATGATATGATATGGTATTTGTAACGCGCCTATACACAAGTGTTTCAAGGCGCGACGAGGCAGGGAGGGGGGGAAACAAGGGGAAGACAGACAAACGATCCTACTAGGCCAGGTGTCATTCAGATCGCGCAAGTGCAGAGGTAAGGGGAAAAGGAGAAAGTGCAGGGGGAGGAGGTGGGGGGGAAAGTGCAGTACAAGGTGGAACAGCACCCTCCGATATTTCAGAGCTATGGGCTGCATAGACTCATCAATGTGCAGCCTCACTGGGTCACCGGCCATCTGACCAATTCCTTGAAATAGGGCGGAGTATTTATACAGCAGGTCATGTATGTCCTTGAGAGTAGGCAAAACTGACAATGCCTAATGCCTCCGCCACAGCACAACTCAGGAGTGTATTCGTGCTCACCGGTGTAACATAGAATCGGGCAGTGATCTTCGATCCATCATGCTCCACCTTTGGCACGAATGTGCAATCCAGGGGAATTGGTTCCAACCCACCGAAAGCGAAGATGTGGGCCTTCGGACTAACCAGCTTTGGGGGTGTTTCCATTGCATCGTAGTGTCCACGGGCCATCACGTTGACCGATGCCCCCATGTCTATGAGCACTGGGACGGGCGACTTGTTCACTGCTACCACACATCTCGGTTGACGTCTGCTCTTTAATTTTAGAGCCCCCACACTGGACACGAAGAAGATGTTCTCTTCCTCTTCTTCCTCTTCCTCCTCTGCTGGGGCACCATCTTCACCTTGATCGACCTGAGCCACGTTCGGGGGGTGATTTTGACGCAGGACCCCGACCGAACTGGACCCCTGGGTACCATCACAGGCAGGGCCGCCTTGCACACACGGGAACAGTGATCTGCAAGTCCACATCTTCCGCAAGTTCTTCCCGCTGCTGGGCACTCACCAGGGTGGGGCAGGTCATAGCCACACTTCTGGCACAACTCGCCAGCTCTCCCGCCCCAGTCGCGGATGCTGGTACCTGGCCTCCTGACACCTGTGCCACCCCGCCACATGGCACATACCTCTTCTGTCTTCACCGGGCATGACCCAGCTTCCATCTTGGACACCCGGGCCTCCGACACCTTGTGACAGCGCCCGAGTTCAAGGATGCGGGCAAGCGTAGTGCCTGGTTCTCTCAGTACCTGCCGTCTCAGTTTTCCCGACAAACAGGCCTGTATTAGCATAGTTCTGATCATGTCCTCTGAATCACCCCAGGCACACGCCAAGGAGAGGCATCTGAGACGGCCATAAAAAGTGTCCAGCATCTCATCTTCCTTCTGTCGAGTTGACAGCATGATGAATCTCTCATAATCAGCATTGGCGAGCGGCAAGAAATGGTTTAGTAAGAGGCATCAGCGGGCTGAAGGGACTCAAATATTTCCTGCACTGCAGGCCCATCCGCATACAGTAGGGTCGCCAGCTTACTGTCCTCATTTGTCTCCATGGTGGCCCTGAAGTACATGTCCAAACGGTCTACCCACCGTTTTCATCTGGGCCCCATGCTGGATGGGGGGCCTGAGACGTCAAATTCTGGAATGGGCTGTAGCGCCGCAGGGGCCCGCATTTGCACCATGACTTGGGGAACCGGCTGCACGACTGGTTGTGCCACAGGCTGGGGCAGGGCCTGAGGCTGCTGTTGGTCCGCGGGCTGCCCTCTGTCTTGGTTGCCAGGCACACTCATGGGCTAGAGCGCACAGGCACCCCCAAAATGAACTGGGGGCCGCAACTCACCCAACCAGCACAGGTCCACCAGGGGCCGTGGAGTGCACCAGCCCAAACACACACAGGAAACACAAGTCCAGACCTGATGATGATGATGATGATGGTGGGTAGCAGGATGTTGCCAGTCCAAATAGTGTCTTTACACACAGCAGCTGGGCATGATGATGAAGGTGACAATGAAGATGGGGATCCTCAGCTGCAGGATGTCGTGTAGCAGCTGTAATCCAGCATGAATGTCCTAAAAATTGAGCCAGGGAGGTATGGGAGTTAAGCAGGCCTTGGCATCTTTCCCCCTTTCCTTGCATTCACTCAACGTAACTCGCCCAAAAATAAAAAAACAAACAAAATTAGGGCATGTGTGGGCAGCTGCCCGCCATCAATGATTCCAAAGAATAGGCATGGATGCCCTGCACGGGCCCTACCGGAGCCCCGTGAGTATCCCCTGCCAGGATTGCAAAATGGCCGCTTGCCGCGTGGCGTCTGCTCGGCCTACGGCATGGAACGAATTTTCAAATGTAATCTGCTCCAGATCAAAAATTTAAAGTTTCTTCACCGCTGAGCCCGGGCAACGGACCAACCTCGTTGCCACTGTTGGGAGTCTCTCTGTGACCCATACAGCAGTTCTCGTGGCCCCCAACTGCACAGACTCAGGCACACACGTCTGTTTAGCTCGAGCTCCCGGGTCGCACTGTCGCGGCCGGGAACGCCCACTTTATTTATAATGCACGCAGCGGCGTGCAACGTCATGCTGCCGCGTGCGCGTCCCTTAAGGAGGCAGCACCACAATATGCATGCACAGCTACAGACTCACTCAACTAGTCTAACAGGCAGGCGCACTCCCAGCACACATTACATTCAAACGCACATGCAAGCATACATACACATCATACAAAAAATACACTTTCCGTAGTTCTTCTCTCTTCATGCAGCAGGGACCTAGGAGAACAACCATGGCGCCATAACGCGCATGTCAATGCGTGCCAATTATTTTCGTCAAATTGAATATTTAAAAAAATCAGGCTGGTTCTCAGAGTGCTAACAAAAGAGGGTACATTTGGCACCCGGGAGGAGCAAGTGGGGAATCGACCCCCATCTCCCCTTCTGGCTCCGTCACTGCACATGCAATACCTAGCGGGGTTATTGGTGTTGAGAAATGAAAGTGTCGATGGGAAGCATCCAATTCGTTTATAATGTGCATTGCTGTATTTCTGCACATGTATGACTCCCATATGAAGGTACCAAACATGAAAGCAAAGAATGTTCTATATATCACGTGTGTGAAGACGGCCACTGAACTTTGAGTTTTGGGAACTCTGCTTCCATAACTGCACAATAGATGTCAAGAGAAAGGTATCCGGCATCTGAGAGCAATAACCCAGTTTAAGAGCCTCGGTTCCTCTCGCCCTGCGGCACAGTAGCTATCAGCGTGCACTCTCAGCTATGCACAGCACAAAAGATGGGTTGTGCAGGGTTTTTAGGTATTTAAAGAGAAAGCGGTCCCGGGGATGTTCATTTGAAAGAAAATGCAAACATGTTATTTTCAGCTAGCACTATGGGGACCCTATTTTAGGAGTTAAGGAGGGGTTGGCGGGCAGGTTGACGTCACATTGCTGAGGGCGCAGTCGTCCTACTTTATAGGTCCGTGATTGGAAGATTGATGCAAGTGTACGGTTGGTAGAAAAGAGGAAGGGATTTACTTCTTCTTTTACATTGGTTTAGTAGAGACTTTGGTGACAATTAATGTTGTACTTGTGGGAATGGATACATTACTGATAACATTAGTATTTTCTATCATACAGACAAATTCCAAATGTAATGAAGAAAACCGGAACACCCTATAGTCCACCTTCCCCCTTCAAGGTCAGACACTGACATGGCATGAGCCTGCAATCCAGGTGACAAGCAGAGGCTGTCACTGTGCCATCTGCACCGTAAATATTAGGCCGAGTACCTGTGGAAGGCTCAGTCATAGTCTGCAGGTCGTACTCCCTGCCTAGCAGGTCTGGATAGCTTAGTCGTATTCTGCAGGTTGCTATTGCCTGTCTGGTGAAAAACTCACCCATAGTCCTGGCAGGTGAGGAAGTAACTCGGCAGGTTTCTGTTTGCTGTTTTGCACGCCTGGAAGGCTCAGCCATATTCGGCAAGCTGCTATTGCATGTCTGGCAGGTCTGGAAATCTCAGCCATAGTGTGCAGGCTGTAATTGCCTGCCAGGCGTGTCTACAATTCGAAGCCGCAGTCCCCAGGTCACTACTGTCTGCCTAGTAGGTCTGGAAAGTATAGCCATATTCCGCAGGTTGCTATTGCCTGCCTGGCAGGTCTGGAAAGCTCAGTTATAGTCCGCACAGCACTATAACCTGCCTGACAGTCCTGGACATAACAACCATAGTCCACAGGTTGCTATTCTTCATTAAAGGTCTGGAAAACAAAACCAAGCCATAGTCAGAGGCACCACCAAGGGATGGCCAAGGGGGGCCACAGCCACCCTTACAAAAATGCTACTCCTCCCACCCCCCACCTGCACCTTGTTATTTGACGATCAAGTTTTGATGTTTGCACATTAACTCCCGTGCAAACTGATTTTATTTTTGCACTGGGCAATTGAACATTGCAAAACATCTTTTGTGAATCTGGCTGACCTAGATTATTCATCCATATCTCTCTGAGCTTGTTAACCTCTCTCTCTCACTCTGCTGGATTCTTCCCTGTCACTTTCAAATCTGCACTGTCTTACCCCTATTTAAGAAACCCTTGGCGGAATCAAATCTCCCAGCAAATTATCACCCAGTTTCTCTCCTTCCCCATTATTAAAAAGTCCTTGAACAGGTGGTCTTCAACCAAACCACTAAGCACCTTCAGGATGGCCTTGGACATCCTCTTCAATCTGTCTTCTGTAATAAACACTGCACTGAGACTGCACTCATGCATGTCTCCAACTTCCTCTATAATGCTCACGCACTACAAACTCTCTTCTATACTCATCCACGTGGATCTTTCTGCCGTTTCGACACTGTCAACCACTCCTCTGCCCTCCTCACTCTCCTGGACCTCGGTTGTGCATGGATCGCCTCCTACCTGGAAGTTTAATCTTTCAAAATCTCTTGGAGCTCACAAGCCTTTGAATCCACCCATCTCTCTGTCGGCACCCCCAAGGATCAGTCCTTGGACCTCTGCTCTCCACCCTCTATACCGCTGCCCCATGGAGACTTATCTCATTCTTTGGATTTCACTATCACCTTTTTGCTGATGTTAATGAAATACTTTTCTCCATTCCCTGCTTCACCCCAGCCATCTCGGAACAGATTAGGAACTGTCTCACTGCAATTCATCCTGGATGGCTCTCTGCTGCCTCATGCTGAACTGTTCAATAGTGGAAGTCATCTTTCTCTCAGCCTCCATTGCCATCACTACCCACCTTTCCTATATCCTTCCCGCCTGACCTAATTCTTGAAACCTTTAGTAATAATTGTATTTGCTCCAACTTGTATGCCTTGCAACATTTTCTTGGATTGTGTTCTTCGTATTTTTCTCTGAAAAATCTTTTCACTTGTGTGCCTATTTTCTTCGCTACATACATTGTTGTGCATCTTAATGTAACTGTATGATGTTTGACTGTTATCTTCATATCTTCATGTGCAAGCACATGTAACTGTCATTAAGACTGACACAGTTGAAATACATTTAAGATGAATGCACAAATTAGGAAAGTTTTCATCACTACACACCTTTTATAAAATATTCACTTTAAAAAAAAAAATTAGTATTGCATAATGTAAGATGTTATGCCAGGGAATGCTATTTAATGGTATATTATTCCATGTTACAAATCATGTATCCTGTGTCAAATCACTTTTGTCTCAGAGCAATGAGGCTTGATGGAAGTTGATACATTGTTCCCCATTGAGGGTTATCCAGACCATACCCTACAAAGGAAGAGATACAAGCATTGAGACGTAAGGATAGAAGGAAAGATACAAAAAACAGGTATTCAAGAGGAGGCTAAGGGGAGAGATATGATGTTTGTTATAGTATTGGTGTATGGTGATACAGTCAAGCATGGATCATGGATCCAGAGTGTAGAAAATGTGGAGGGTACATTTAAAGGTTCCTGTGGGATCAGGGAGTGTTTACAGAAAAGTGGTTTTATTGTTTTATGGAGGATACATACGTATAAATAACTATAGTGTGTGGCTGTGTGATTTACATTGGATGTGCTGAAGCAAACCCCTGGAAGCATGGAGGCTTTTTCTTGTCAGGGAATCTGACCGAACTAACTCCACGAGGGAGCACTTTGTGAAAAGACCTGTTGACAAGTTAAGATATGGTAAGGTAAAGTGGCCTTCTGCCATTAATGTCCACCTTGCTACTTGTGGCTCTGTAAAGAAAGCAGGAGGAGGGATCATGTTAGTGGGTTGGTGAGGAGTGGAAAGGCTGGCGTGTTGGTGAATTCAGGTCGGAAGCATCCATTACCTGTGTGTTGAGTATGGGTTCTGCTGGTTTATGGAGGAGAAAATGCCCTGGCGCATGCTAGCAATGGGGGCAGTCCCAGGATTAAGAGCATAGTCATGAATTCATTTAGGTGCAGTGGGGAGAAGTGGTGATAGGTTAAGGGCAGGGTCTGAATCTGGATATCGTGTGCCAGTCCTCAAGGATCATCTGATGGTGGTAGATGTGGTGTGAAAGGTTGGAAGATTAGAGGTGAGTAATTAGTAAGTGGGTCAGGATTAGAAAGGAGGAATGGACTCTGGGCCTCATTAGGACCCAGGCGGTAAGGGGTTTACGGCGGCGTAAACAGCACCGACCCTTACCGCCTGATTCCGAGGTCCCTTAGCGCCATGGAGGATTTAACACCTGCTTTTAGCAGGTGTTAAAATCCATGGCGCTAAGGGACCTTGTTGTTAATTACGCCACCGTAATTTACGGTGGCGTAATTAACGCCTTCCCCACTCCCATTATGCCCTATGGGGCAAAAATGGGAATGGGGAAGGGTAAATGGGGATTGGCGACTTACCGCCCCGCCAACCTCGGAATGGGGCGGTAAGTCCGCCAACCACCATGGCGTAAACGTAGTTTACGCCATGGTGGTAAAGGTACGACCCAGGCGGTAACTTACCGCCTGGGTCATAATGAGGCCCTCTGTGTTTAGTGATTTCTTCGGGAGTGGCCCATTTGTTTTGTTTGAGCATACTCTGCTTATTTGTCAAAGTGTTAAGTTGAATTGGCCATTTACTTAATGTCCCGGGAAGATAGCTCAGCGGGAACGTGCTCCCTTGGAAACAAGATGACACAAAGCAACACAGGTTCGATCCCCGGGTCCGCACTTAGAAACCTCTGGGTATTAAGCACGTTATAAATGCGCAACTAAGTCAAACTCCTGTAACAGCGCCCCGATGCCCCCGAGCTGTGTGAGCACTTTAAAAATGAAAAAAAATAACAATGTAAATGTGAGTGCTTCTAAGCTTTATGAATCGAGATGTATGAAAAACAGCAATTCCCATTGGGTTAATCTGAGTATGTTTTTATATATCCATTTCTCTTTAATTGAAGAGCCTTGTTTTCAGTTATTTCCTGAATATCTGGTGGTTACCTTCCATGCAGAGATGTTCCAGTAGGAAATTTCAAAGTTTGGTGGTCAATAAGGAGTGAGACCATCCTCTTTGTCTTTTGATTTTGAAGTTGGGAATAAGGACTAGAGCAACTTTACTTGTTCAGAAAGTCCTGGTGATTATGCAGTGCTGAAAAATCCCTGTGAAGTAAGCTGAGCCCTTTCCATGGTAATCACCGTGGGTGATGCAGAGGTTTTTAAAGTGTATTATTTTTTTCACTGGGGAGCCAATGAATCATGAGGAGAGCAGGAAAGATGTGTCCAAACCTATCTATCCTAACAAGTAGTCTGGAGCTATGCTTTGTGTTCTTTGTAGTTTTCCCATTATATATTCCAAGAGTCCAAGTGATATAACAGCAATGGTACTGTGTGTGAACAAAAGCTATGGTAATATGCGTCATAGGGTGCAGAGTAGCTAGAAACCGCTTCTAACGATTGCTGTTGCATATTCTAGAGTGCAGATACTGTCCATTGTGTTCTATATTTTTCAAGAGGGGGCTGGAAATGGGCCCAACTCAATGGGCCAAGGTACTAACAAGGTATTTGAAGGAGTTGCACTGCAAAGCATGAGTTCATTTTGGGTTGGTTGTTTTCCCATCATCCATGCATTTATAGGTTGCAGACATTTTTGTAGGTCTGGTGAGTTAGTTGAAGGGTTATTTGCTAGTATGTAGATGATTTTAGTTGTCATCTGCCTAGTTGTAGCAGGTGCGGCTCGAGAAACTGATCAGTTCCAGTAGCGTAGGCATGTAAAGTTGAATGGGGGAACCTTGGGGTACTCCACATTTCAGATGGGATCTGATCTGTTATGAGATCATACTAGTGGTTTTGGTTATGTTGGTAAGGAAGCCGGTAATCCAGTCTAGTGCCAGTTAATGTATTCCAATATCTCACAGTTGTTTTAGAAGAAGCGTGTGGCTGATGGTATCAAAGGCTGTTCAGACGTCCAGCAGGATAAGAGGACTCTCTGTTTTGTCATCTGTATTGTTCTTTGGTGTCTCCCATACTGAGCACAAGGCTTATTTTGTGCCCCTTCTAGATCTGAAAATAAGCTGTGCCTCTTGAAGCGGCCCACACTAGGCCCTCTGAGGAATGCCTGCGCTTTCTTTCCTTCTCATCACATCGAGGCTGTCAGCAGCAGCACCATTAAGCCTCCACTTGAGGAGGCTCCTCTGTTCTTTCCACAATGGATGCCGCAACGCAGCAAAGTAGCTAAGCCCAGAGGGGCTTGGGATTTATTTTGAAGGTGCCCATCTTTCGTTTTGCAAAACAATTTTAAAAAGCATATTTAACCCTTCCATTTGGGGGCTGACTTCGGATAACCTTGCTGGGGAGATTTTCATTTGATTTTGGCTGCTTTGCAACCTCTGCCACCTCATTAGCCCGACTGGGCTTCAGATCCCTGCCTGGGACCCCACCCCATCATGGCCGACATCTTTCCCACACAGGAGTTCCGCGGCAGCCCGGCCACCAGCAACTGTGATTGGTCAGACTGGACCTCTTTGGACCAATCACGCTAGCCAGGAGGCGAACGCTGGCCCCCTCCAAGGCCAACACTAAGGCCTCTGTCTGAGCCTGTCCAGGCTGTGAGTGCTCGCCTCCCCCCACAGTTCCTCATGCTCCACCACCTGCAACCTCATGGAACAGCTACCCAGCATGCAGCCAGCCCACTATCTTGTGCCTCTGGAGCTTTCTCCCCTCCAAACGTACCTGTGAGTGATGTTCTGGACTTTGTTATGCCTTCTTACTGACTCACACAACTGTTGAATCTAGGTGTGCCTTTACCATTCTGTCTTTTCCATGCCTTACTATATCACTTCTCCTTAATCCATGTATGTGCTTTTGGTGAAATTCGAATCCTGGTGCTTTTTTAATAACTCTTCACCCCAATTGTGCATTTCATTACTGTGCTTTTGGTGAAATTCGAATTCTGGAGTGTTTTTAAGAACTCTTCACCCCAATTGTGCATTTCATTACTGTGCTTTTGGTGAAATTCGAATTCTGAAGTGTTTTTAAGAACTCTTCACCCCATTGTGCATTGCATGTCTGTGCCTTTGGTGAAATTCGAATCCTGGTGTGTTTTTAACAAATCCGGGTGTGTTTTTCACAACCCTACACCCTCATTCTTTGGGCTCAAGTGTTTCTATTGCATCTGTTGTCTCACTTTTGACTACTAGGCCACCTGGTGAGTTCATTGTTGCTGCGCAGTCCCTCTAGCTTCTATCCTTATCCCTCCACCACCCCTATGGAACTCACCATCTCCCCTATCTATTTTAATTGCTATGCTATCACCTATCCTGGCCTACCCATTACAGACACCTACGTCAGTGCAACTTCAGACACTGATATCATCTTTTATGTCCCCTCTCCAGATCTTTGGACTCCTCATCTTATCTCTACTCTCTCTCCTCACAAATCTTCACACATCTTCACCCATTCATGGCGGGCTTCTCACAAAAGAGTTGATGGCTGGAAGGTTTAGAATTAATCTCAACCTCTGGCACTGCTCTGGGCAACCCTCCAGACCATCCAACAACGCCAAAACATGTCTAGGGATGCTTGTGGTCTCATGCAGAAGGGATGTCACCTATAATTTTGGGCTGGACTGCCCCTTTTTGGGATGGGACAAAGCCTGATTTGCATATGGTCTTTACCCTTCTGTAAGGGTTTAGCAGGCTGAAAAACAATGGTCTAGAGGGTTGCTCAGAGCTATGCCTGTGGTTATGATTAATTCAAAACCATCCAGTCACCACCTTTTTGTTTTTCTGAAGGTATTTTGTATGTCATGCTATGTCATGTGACAATATCTAGTGCCTAAATGTCATTTTTATTGCTTTGAAGACTTTCGGGGCATTTTGTAGACCATAGTGTGGCGAGTACTTGACAAGCGTGCTCATTCCATTCCATGCAAATAACAATCATTGTTCACAGATCATTGTACTATCAAATTACCTTTAATGGCTAATTGTATTGGGTGGGAGTACTATGTGCTTAACTGTGTCCTGGAGCAACTGATTGCAGATTAGTTCACAGCTGTAATTGGTATCACTTCACAGTACTGCCGTCCTGCCTGAGAGCGCAGTCACTTCACACCTTAGGGTTTCTGTATTCGGACCTCAGAGTGTAACATGACTGACATGACTGTTGCTTGTTATGTTTTATGATAAAGATGTTATACGGCACCAACTCATTTCCAGTGTAGCGATCTCAGAATACTGAGGCTTGTCTGGAAGTTAGCTTATTGGGCCCCTGCATGTAGCATCAAGACTATAGAGATCAGCAAGATCATGCACAGCTGTTTAAAATCCTACCTTCCTAATCGCCAACAGTTTGTACAAATGGATTTTTCCAGATCACCAACTCGACCCATCACCTGTAGAGTACTGCAAGGGTCCATCCTAGCCTCTGTGATGTTCAATTTTTACATTGAATCACTAGGAACCCTCCTCCCTCCACACAACATCCAACAATATGCAGATGACACACAGATCTTTCTCAAGTTATTCTACATCGAAGACATCTACAGGCTCAAGGCCTACCTCACATTGATCCTGCCCTGGAAGTCCAGTGCTTACCTGAAACAAAACTCCCCCAAAACGGAATTCCTACGGCTGACCAATAACACTGAACACCCTGACTTCCAAACCTGGCTCTCTCCTATGAATCTTGAAGGCTTCATACCCCTACTGCCCACCTGTGCCACGTCTGTTGGGTTCAACATCGACAGGCACCTCTCATTCATACAGCACATAGCAAGCTAGACACAAACGGCTTGGTACCAACCTTTTCTCCTGTGGAAAATCAAACCCTTCATCCCAGAAAACAATTGAAAATTTGCTGTCCAAGAATCGGTCCTCTCCTACCTGGATGGTGGCAATGCCCTATTGGAAGGCCTTCCGGTGACTACCCTGGCACCCCTGAGATGTGTCCTTCATACCGCAGCAAAACTCATCAAAGGACTTTGCAAAATCAACCACATCACTCCAACCCCCATCCAACTGCACTGACTCCCGCTGCAAGCCTGTATCATCTTCAAATTCTATTGCATCATCTACAAGGATGTCACCTTGAAGTCACCAAGCTACCTCACTGAGAAACTCAGCATCTCTGGAGGCCTGTGATCCACCAGAAGTAAGGATATTTGCAGACAAACTCCCATTGTGCATGTAGGAAAGATCCAGAAGACAGGCCTTTGCTGTCTACACTCCAAGATTCTGGAAGCTTCTCCCCGTGAGCATCAGACTTGCACCATCACTTCTACAGTTCAGGAAAGAACTTAACACCATCCTCTTCAAGGAAGGGCTCTTCTCTTACACCAAGGTCCACACACCATGCACTCCCCAACCAACCTGAAACTCAATGAATCTTCTCCCCACTAACCCCTCCCATTGCTTGCAGATCCCTTGCTGCCAATTGCCCACCCTCACCCTTCATTGTTAGCTTCCCACTCCCTTTTTCTCCGCTTCCCTCTGTGATTTTAAAGTTGCTCCATTGCTTCCAGAAGCTTTGTCTGCATGGAATAAATACCCTAATAATAATAATAATAACAATAATAATAAAGGTGCTTTATGAATATAGACTGTGGAGAAGGAAAAGGGATAGAGCAATAGGGATAGAAGGAAGCGAGGAAAGATAAAATAAACATGGATTCACGCTATGACATTTGCCATAGTTTGGGTGCATGTTGATCCAACAAAACATGGCTCATGGATTCAGAGTGAAGAAGATATAGATGGTAAATTCATAGGTGTCTGTGGGGAGCAGGTGTGCTTATTTAAAGGCAGTTTTCAAGAAGATTCCTAAGTATAAATACATGTTGTGTGTGTCTGTGTGATGAACTCGAGATATTCTCAAGCAAACCCCTTGAAGTGCTGTGACTTTTCCGTTGTCAAGGAATGCATCTCATTTCTCTGACCAAACCAACTCCTCAATAGTAGTGCTAGGGCTGGCAAGCCTGGAGGTCAAGAGTGACCAGGTCAAGATTAAACTGTGTGATATGTGAAGGTTAATGTAAACACAGAGGGAAAAAGTGAGGTATCATGTGGGTGTCCATCCTTTTTATGCTGCACCCTATTAAGCGTCATTTTTCATTGGTTAACATTTATTTACTTTTGTATTTATTTTAGCATTTGTAAAGTGCCTAAACTTGAAGGCATCTGGGTGCTGCTGAGAAACCAGTTACACCCAAAAAAGAAAATAGCACCCCACAGTGGGACACACTGTTATGGTACATTGCATTATGTGAGGGAGGTGGGCCATGGCTTCCAACCTCTGCTTTAACTTAGGGAAGTCAGGGCGGGTAGGAGGGCTAGGTGAAAGTGTCAGGGATTAGGCAAACAGCAATGTTTTTAGGGCCTACCAGAAAGGCAGTATGATTCCTCTGCCCTTGGGGTGCGGGAGGGAGTTCCATTGGCTTGCGGATACTGTAGGGGAGCTGAATCCTCCTCTAGCTCTTTTGAATTTAGGCAAAGCCGGGCGGTGCACGTGGACTCTTCTTACCGATCTGCAGGTTTGAGTTCTCATCATTTATTGAGACAGGTGTTCCGGGGCCATCTTCGAGAGACATTTATGCATTATGGACAATGTCTTAAAGATAATCCTTTCGGGAATGGGCAGCCAGTGGACTTCCTTTCTTGCTGCTGATATGTGCTCTCATTTTGGGATGTTGAGAGCTCAACATAGAGCATTGTTTTGGACTACTCGCATTTTGAGGATGTTCTGCTTGGACATCCCTGCAAAGAGTGCTTTGCAATAGTCCAATCTTGCCTCAATGATGGCCCGGAATTGACATTTAGGCAAATAAATATAAATGAACAAAGAAAACCTAGTAGAATGAAGGAACAGATGAATGGGGTGAAGATACGTAGTCTAAACCTTCTCACTTGTAGGGCAAGGATTAGGATGTGGCAAGAATAATTTGATATTACAGAAGGGGCACCACTAACTCCTTTTATTATACCAAATGGTGACAGTTTTGCAGTGGTTAACAGAGCTCACTTATTTGGCACAGAGCTTGATGTCTTCCAAATCGGGGCCAGCCCTGTAGTGCTTTATTTCCCATTTCATTGTCTGGCCCTAACCTTTGTGGGGTGCAATTTGTAAACTATTTCTCAACGAGGAGAAATAGCTCAGGAACCTGAGCTACTCTTCATCTAATCCTGCCTCAGACATATCAGCCACCAACTCCCCAGCCCTCAATGCCTGCTGCTGTCTGGAAGGTGCAGTGAACACCGCCACCAGCTCCCCAGCCCTCAATGCCTGCCACTTCCTGGAAGGTGCAGTGAACACCACTACTCAGAAATATCAGCCACCAACTCCCCAGCCCTCAATGGCTGCCGCTGTCTGGAAGGTGCAGTGAACACCACTACTCAGACATATCAGCCACCAACTCCCTAGGCCTCAATGCCTGCTGCTGTCTCGAAGGTGCAGTGAGCATCACTACTCTGGAGAAAGAATATGAAAAGAAAAGCTCAGGACCCAACATCTATCGTGTTGTCCATGGAAAACCTCTTGGACACATTGGGGAGCAATACTTAAAGTGTAAAAAAATAAAAATGCCATGATCATTTTGTATTTATTTTCCTTTTGTTCACACACGCTGTAGCCAGCAATTAATACATTATGTGTGTGAAATATTGCCACCTGCTTAACTGTTGTTCTATTTTTAGTTTAGATTTGTATTGCACATGTCCAGGCTACATGCCATAGGTGGATTAGTTCAACATAAATAATAGAAATATTGGAATCATTAGGTTGATTCATGAAACATGACAACCAATAGCTGTGCAGCATAGGAAATGCTAATTTCATCCAAATTAACCAGCAGCTATAAAAGATTTAAACGTGACACACAAGGACCACTTGAAATTCAGCTTCACGAACGGAAGCAGTTTGTGAGGGACGCCGACAGTCTGGATGCTGAGAGACCATAATGCACTTACACGGAATGAGGAAACGGTGTCCTTACTCAAACCTAAGCAAGTGCACCATAACAGAACCGCGTGTATGGTCATACATGTGACTGCCCACAGTATAGACTGATTGCTGTGGAGCTCAGGGCTCCATCCAGAGGTTTGGTGCCAAGGTTTAAACCCCTGGTCTGATTCATCACGTGCTGAGGAACGGGTGGTCAAATGGCCCCAATTGGATCTACAGGCCCATCCTGGTGGCCTCCTTGTGGTGTTTTGCCATTCGGTGCACCTTGTAAACAGCCACTGGCTTCTCATTCCCAAACTGTTGCACAGAAACACCAGGAACAAAGTGAATCTAGCCCTTTTGTCGCCTCTGATTTTGAAAGTGGCCAATAAACGTGCATGGATTCTTCCAAGGACTATCTTGAGCGCCTCCCCTGGGAGAGACAGGTAAGGTACTCACCCAGCGCTGCACTCCTGTAATGGGCACCGGCATCAGGCACAGAAGGATACCTCACATAAGAGGGTAGAGTCAGACATGATAACCGCATGTACCTCATGATGGCAATTTCGCAATCTAAGCACAATTCATGGAAATGGAACTCACAGAAGTAAACATACATAAACGTATTAGTCAGTGGAAATAAATCACAGTTTCGAGCCGAATCCATCAGATTAAGACCCTGAAGCCACCAGTCATAGGCTAACATTGAATCCAATTAATGACCTACATGCATGGTGACATTTTCGATTATCGCCCAAGCCTCCCTTCCATGCTGCGCACGTGCGGACCCATTACAAGTCTCATGGTTTAAGCCCTCATAGCTACAGACACAACCCGCCCCTTGTTTCACGCTGCCCTCTGGATTAATCTGAAGCCACGATCAGGTCTGCTACCTCATGCTTCTCATTGGTATATTATCTTAACACACTGTTTTCCCAATTAATCGAATAGTATTCGCATTTCTATCAATTGTCTTCAATTTCTGTCGTGCGTTGCCAGATTACCTCTTCCTCCATTCAATATTGCCCGAAGCAGAGTGAACCGTTCCTAAGCGGGGCGCTCAATGTTGCAGCTATTGTTCAGTAGGCCACACGCATCAATTACCTCTTCCGGGCATTCAAAGTGAACGTCATCCCAAGAATATATCAATTTGCTATCAAAGTGCTTATTCACTGTCTCATTTCCACAGGGACAGAAAATGGCCTAGAATGCCCTGAAACATGGTAAGACAAAGGGCCTTATTATGAGTCTGGCTGTAGCCGTGCCGGTAAAACCTGCAGACTGCCACTGGACTCCTGAGGAATTACCACCGCCTGACTTGCCGGAACAACCGGGGCATTACAGTCCATGCAATCCGGTATGTCAGGCAGCGGGAATTGTTACTCCCCATTTCTACTGAGTCCCATAGGACTCAATGGCAATGGGGAGGACGGAAGCACCGGCTCTGTGCACATCAGGTCCGGTGCTTCCATCAAAGTCTGCTGGCGGGTGCCGCTCCGCCCTCCAGGGTCAGACCTGGTGGGCGAAACCACACCCGCCAGCAGACTAGTAGTTTGCCGATCTTGAAACAATGGTGCTGGTAAGCTTACCGGCACTGTTGTTTCCGGACCGGCAAACATGTAATGAGGCCCAAATTCTCTGTAAATTTCTGTACTATTTGTCTATTTTGCAATGTTACCCCAAATGGAGCTGGGCAAAGAGCCGGAAATCTGCTCCCTAAATGTCTCCCCTCTATGCTGGGAAACTAACAGTGTCTCTGCCTACATCAGATTTTGTCACAGGTGGAAAGCCGGTGCTACCTGCAAATTCTGCCTGATTTTTCAACATAAAAATCCCTAGGAGTTCCGTTTAATGATGGTCCCAATGTTTTTATATGGTCGCCACCATAACTGATGATCGAAATGATGCATGCATGCACACACATCAGTGATAAAAGTGAATTTTTTCACCAAGGGCAGAAAATCGCACAGGGACCAGGAGATGTGAAAACCATTAACATCTGGTGAAGAAGAAAATGGAGAGATTTGTTGACAAGGCCCACTACCCTGGATACACAGGGACATGCTGAAGAAACAAATCTGTGTTAAAACGCTCAGACAGTAATCTCAGCTTTCCAATTACATACGTAATCTTTGCAGAGTGGATTGCCGAGCCCTTAGATCATCGTAACACTTTGTTTTGGTATGCCGAAGTGACAAACTGGACGGGTTGAGCTCCTCTGAAGTGCCTTCCTCTTTAACACCTGTTGGAGTTCTTCTTCTCTTGTCTGACCAATTCTGATGGCACTGAGGGGACATATCCACACCTGCTCTAAAGATGAGAAGGATTCCTGGCTGTCTTTCTGTGCCCAGCCCAGGTAGCAGGAGGGCACAACAGCGGCAGTCCACATAGTATTTGGAGTTAGAAAGTCAACTCCGATATCAGCCCTGCGTCGATCTCGCCACTGCCTGACAGTGGAAGATTGAATTAAATTTAAAACAGGATGCATAATATTTAAATGCCTGAACAAGTTAACACCAAGCTATCTGGTGGAAAAAGATAAAGGGTTACCAACCAACTATATCAAGTGATAAGCACTTGCTAATGGTTCCTCCCACCAAAATTGTGACTAGTGGAGACTGTAGATTTTCTGTTTTGGTCCACAGTTTTGTAACAGTGGCCCTCTTGATCTGAGAAGTATGGAGTCCATGTCAGCTTTTCGGAAGAAATTAAAAACTCACTTGTTTAAATAGAGAACCACTACCGATAGAAAAAAACTACTGATAATCAATGGATACATCATTGGAGCTAAGCACTTAGACTTAACATCTGCGCTGTGATTCGATTCAGTTTGTGATACAAGCGCTTTACAAATACCTTACATCAAATGAAATCAAACAGCACAAGTAGTTTGGCATCCACACCTGGACTATCTGTATCTAACCTTTTCAAACAGAGAGCTCTGGAATGAGGCTTTTCAGAGTTAGCATGTTTGATAAAGATGCTAACTTCATATGAAAACGTGAAGTTGTAAGGAAAAGTGGCAGTCAGCTCTTAACAAATAAGCACAGCTGTGTGATTTTAAATCATTTATGAATCAGAAATAAGTTCTCTAAAGTTAATGCCTTCATGAATTCAATGCTATGCTCAATTTCTATGTGTGTCAGCTCTACTGCCTACTTTTTGTAGATGTTCCCAGTGCTCAATCCTTTAAAGTGCGTAGTGTCACAATTGACAATCCTTGGGTCATTTTAGAGTGGATAGTATGTTTTAAACATGCATGGGATATCACTAATTGTCCGTGGAGCTTGTCAACTTTCACTACTTTCTTAATGCATTTCATCGGCATAAAGTCTAATTTCTCTTCCTTGGGTCTACAATCTTCACTTTCAGAACTGTGCAGTGGGTTGGTACAACGGAAGAGTATCACTACACATGCCTTGTAGTGCATCAGGCACCCTAAAATGGTGCTCTCACCTGCATGTCCTCGGGGACAACCTTGAAATCAGAACTACTCTGAGCAATGGTAGATCATGCAGTTACAGTATGCAATTTACTATCAGTATGATCCATCTACATGTATTTCCACCTACCCTATACATCCAGGACGGATATCAGCCACCTACTAACTTACCTTCGAGGACCGCTGCGCTCAGAAAGGTGCTGTAAGCACAACTACTCTAGAGAGATCGCATGAAAAGTAAAGTTCAGAACTCAACAACTACTGAGGAACTACACTTAAATTATGAATACAATGTGATGCGATCTTTATATTTTCTATATTTTTTTATTTATTTTGTATTTATTTTGTTATTATGTAGAATGTTTTTACATTTCAAATGCCCATAATTACAAAGACATGCACAAATTATACAGCAATCAACAAATTAGGTGTTCTTGTGAAACATTGCCAACTAACATATTGTGTAATATTTCAGTTCGCATGTTTATTGCTTCTTTTCAGGATACAAATCATATATGAATTAGTTAAAAATAAATAATAGAAATATTGTTAGCATAAGTTTGACTCAAGTAAGATGACAATCAACAGCTGTACAGCAAAACAAACTAGATGAAAGATGGAAGGTTTAGAAATAATCTTTACCTCTGACATTGCTCTGGGCAACCCTCCAGACCATCGTCCTTCTCCCTGCCAAGCCATTACAGGAAGGGGCAAACGCAAATCATGCTTGGTCCCACCCCGAATGGGACAGTGCAGCCACAACTGCCTGGCCAGACCCCTTATACATGAGAACACAAGCAACCCCAGGTATGGTTCACCGTAAACATGTCTCGGGTTAATTACAGTCTTGTGCAGAAGAAATGTCACCAAGCAGTTCGGGCTGACCTATCCCTTTTCGGGTGGGACCAAGCCTGATTTGCATTTGGTCTTTCCCCTTTCTGCAATGGCTTGGCAGACTGAAAAGCAATGATCTGGAGGGTTGCCCAGGGCAATGCCAGACAATAGGATTAATTCAAAATGTTCCAGCCATCACCTCCTTTGTTTTTCTATAGTCAGCCTGAGTGTGACGGGTATGCCCAGACGTGGCTCCCGTACCTGCTGGGCTTAGATACCCAAGCTACTCCTCATTGATGATGACCAATGAGGAAGAAACATGTCAGGGATGCTGGTGGCCTCGTGCATAAGGGATGTGACCAAGCAGTTCGGGTCTGATTGCCCCTTTTGGGGTGGGCCCAAGCCTGAGTTGCATATGTCCTTTCCCTTTCTGTAATGACTTGGCAGGCTGAAGAATGATGGTCCAGAGAGCTGCCCACGTTATTGGCAGATTTCCAGATAAATTCCATACCTTCGAGCCATATTACCTCTTGTTTTGCTGTACTGAAGAGCTGCACAGCATAGGAAATACTCATTTCATCTAAGGTAAACAGCAACTTTAAAAGATGTAAAAGTGTAAGGACGCATGGGGATGAGTATATAGGTGGCAGGGGAAGGATGCAAACTTCGTACAATCCCAAATAGCTTTAAAGTTATAACAAATCAAAAGGGAACATACAATGTGATACAACTGATATAAAGTTCTTATAAACATATGATCACTAAGTCCTGCATCCTGATAGCCTTGTGCAGTAGTTCACATTGGCAAAAGCGACGACTCTGTCAGTAGGATACGGCCAATCCAGGTCAACAACAACGTATGATTCATTTGGGACTCCACTTTCCAGTTAGTAAATACCCTTTTCAGAACTGTCATGAAAGGAAAATCCATTATAATGTATTTCGAATGACTCCTTATCGGGAAGATAAAGGCAGCAACATTGTGCAGAATGTGACGGTACTAACCATTATATTTTGTTGAATTGTATATCTCTTGACAAAATGGAAGACTTCCTGGGCAAAATTGCACCATGTGATCTAGCGTATCAAGGCCCTTCACTCACGGAGAGCAGTATCTCTCTTCATTGATGCCAACCACGTGCGTGGCAAATACATTGATTCATTCTGCACAAAAGCAAAGGTTGGACAGCCCTAGCACCACACGACGCAGAATTATGTAACTTTAATATAAGCTGTGATTGCTTAATTAATAGCACTTAATGGCGATTGGAAACTTTACATTCTCTAACATTATGTTTAGATCAATTGGCATACAAAAGATCAAATACATTGAATAGTAATAATTTAAAAATCATGCATGGAGCTAGTTCATACAATCATCAACGGTTAAGCATAGATATCAGCATTATTGAGAAACAGGGCCTCATTACACGGATGGCGGTAAGGATTTATCGTTACCGGTATTTTACCGGTAACGGTAAATCCTTACCGCCTTACTACGAGGTCCCTTTGCGGGTTGGGGAATTTAACGCCTGCTTCTTGCAGGCGTTAAAAACCAACCCGCAAAGGGACCCAGGGAGCTAATTATGGTACCGCAATTTGTGGTACCGTAATTAGCGCCTTCCCCATTCCCATTTTGCCCTATGGGGCAAAAATGGGAATGGGGAAGGGCAATGGTGGAAGGGGGAATTACCGCCCCGCCGACCTTGGAATGGGGCGGTAATTCCCCTTTCCACCAAGGCGGTGCCGGTATTTTACTGGCATGAACCATGGCGCTAATAGCGCCACGGTTCTCCGCCATCCGTGTAATGAGGCCCACAGACTTCTGAGAAGAAAGCAAATTTAGTTTTTGCTTACAATGCAGTTTCTGATTCTGGTTGAGAACCAATAGGTCTACGTCTTTCATAAGTAGATTAACCACTATCTATTATGGTATCCCTGTCACTATAGATCTGTTTTAATGCCGTTCCACCTGATAATGGTTTACCTTTGCAAGGCAACCTTACCAGGGTTAGTTTGCCATTACCAGATGGTATGGCCCACTTTGAGGGGCATTTTTGTTATTGGCACCCCACAGACTTACTATGGAGTGCTAATCGTTTTTTTTCCAAAGGAAATGGGCACAGAGCAAATTGAAAATGCCTAGTGTCATTTAAAATAAAATGTTAGAAACCAGATGGCCAATGAAAGAAGTAGAAAATGGATCGATGTCCATTTTCTATTTCTACTACTTATTGATGCAGCAAGGTAGCAGAGAATGATGCAGGAGACAGGTGAATGGGTTGGGGTGTGTGGTGAAGGGGGGTGGGAGAATGGCAACAGAGGGTGGTAGGGGAGGTTACAGGGGGCAAGATGAGGTTTAATTGGTTGACATGGTGGCTTTGGGAAGTGACACAGGAGAGAGAATGGAATACAGTTTTAATTCAACAGATATAGCTTGCATTCTTTGCCTCCGATTGGACAGCACAATTTCCCTGGGTGCTGTTTTTTTAATAATCCACTTGCTTGAAAATATCATAATATATCATCTTCCCCCAAGATGAAGATGGCAGCCCAAAAGTGACCCATTCAATATTTGGACCCACCAAAACATTTGAAGTGGTCACCCATGAATATTCATAGTCCTGTGGGGAGTTCACTGGGGTTCAAATTAGTAGTCTGTATCCTGCTAAAACAGCTTGTTAAAATAAATATTTTCTTTGCATCATGCTAAAGCAGGGGTCTTCAACCTTTGTCTCTCAAGATGTTTCAGACTACCTCTTTCCATGATGTCTGGCTATTGACTATGGAGGTTTGAGATGATGGAAGTTGTAGTCCACAACTTCTGGAAAGCCAAAGGTTGCAGACCTATGTGCTAAAGGGTCTGGTCACAGCTTGATGGTCTCTGTGGTGGTGTGGAGGGGTATTAGCTCTCCCCAAGTCATAAAGATGTATTTCCCAAGGTAAATGTATTCCCTCTATTGTTTAAGTGTGCACTGTAGCATGTAAAGTAAACATGAATCATTGCACCAATGCCTCTAAATTTGTAACATTCAGAAAGGCTTAATTCATCTCCCTGGGTATCACGTTTTGCAAGGTTGATGCAATGCCCTTTTTCCAGACAACTGCAGCTCCACAGCACCCCTAAATGCCCTCTGCACCTTTCCCTGCTGCCACTTTTCACCATCCATTTCTCATCTATCCCATTTACCTATGGTGGCCCACTCCTCGAGAAATCCTTCCCTTCACTTCTGAAGGCCATGTCATGGAAATGGAGAAGGGCCTAGGTTAACGGTATTTGCCATTTCCGTAGTAGTCCTGTTGATAGTAATTTTCTTCTTGTGAACAAAGAATAAGCTCTCGTTCCCTACAAAGGCTGTTTCATTTGCCCAAAACACCCCTTTGCATGTCCAAATATTTTGTTGGTGGTGCGAATGGCAATAATAGTGAGCTTTGAGGGCCAAACCATCTCTTAATAGCCCTCAAAGCCAGCCCTTGTAATCTCAATAATGTTGCATCTAATTTCCTTACACAGTCGGAAGGAGCATTGCTAGAACATGCAAGTATCGCAGGGACACCATCATAATTGATTCCTCAAGCCTACCGATTTTGCCATTTTTAAAAGTAACATTATTTTGTTGAACCATGGTTCTTCATGCCTTTTTTTTCTGTTAAGATTTGTACTCAAAAACAATTATTGTGGGACGAGAAAGATTTAGTCCAGGTGGCTAACAGTTATCCAAATGTATGCTGTAACCTGATAGGCTGAAGTAAAATGTTATTACTTGCAACAGATCTTTCAAAAGATCAGGAACTTTAGCATTTAGGAAGATATTGATTGCATACTAAGAGAATTTCATTTTGTCCTGTCTTTGTCTGAAATGTGTTTCTCTTTGACACTGAGCAGATCTAGGGACAGGATAAAAACAAAAGCAAAGCAAACTGTCCCATCGCATGCAAATAATTGTGGTACCATCTTTCCTAACATTACCCAGACTATAACAGAGCAAGCTCTCATTATTAGCTGAAAGCTATTATGAAGTAAAACCAAATTCCAGAAAATTGATTACACAAGGAATCAATCACCTGAGATAATCCGGCAGCAGAATATAATGAACAATATTGCAATCAGAATATCATGGTGGGTTCCAGGACTCGGGGATCTGTGTTTGGTTTAGTAGGTAGTACCATCAACACATCAGTATTTGAACCTTTAGCCTGGCTTGTTTCAACAAAGTAATCAAAGAAAAAGGGGATGAATGGTCCTAGTTGATGGTTAAAGTGATGGTACAGCTCAACAAATAAACCAACGCAACGTGGCATTTCCCCTTTTATGAGGCACTAACTATCTCTTAACCAAATGCGCATGCATCCACAATTTAAGATGTCGTGGCTATCCGTAGGCCACCGACACTTTGAGCAGACTTTCCCAGTTGTGCATCCGATCGATTCAACTCCAAGCAATATCATTAGTGATAGATAATATTTATTTAACATATTAATTCTTTTCTTACCATTAAATGGCAGCTTATCTTCTTTATTACGCTTCAACTCTCTACTATTATCAAGTCGCATACTATTGCTTGCAAGGTTCAACATTTTCATTAAAATGATTTCTTAAATGTATGTTCAACGTAAAATTATGTCCTTCTTTTAAATACACTGGTCTCCTGTCTCTTATGTTGACTTTATGCGAGAATGTGAGTCATTTGGTGCGTAAGTGTGTTTATTTTGGGGCTGTTTTTGGTCATTTGCCAACAATGTAGACGTTATTCGCCAGCTATTCCTTGTATGACATGTTAATACCACACTTGGTGAGTGCATCCACCAATCAGATTCCTCCAACCCCAGGGTGAATCTTACGATCCAGACCTGGGTGCGGAGCAACCCAACCATTGTTGACTTCTCCCGACTATCTCCCCTCCCACTACCCATTATCCCCATCTGCCAGCCCCTGCCCCGTATTGCGATAGCCTCACTCGCCTGATGTACCAGCGTCTCTGCACTGTGCTGCGCCAGACCTCACCATCCACCGGTGGCTGCTATAGAAATGGAAGAGGAGCTCTGCATGGAGCCCACCTCCATTTCCACAGTGGCCATGTTGGGTGTGGATGCCTTTGTGTGAAACAACCGATCATGTGCTTTCTTCAATCTGCTGATTCACACAGATGTATTGTTGCTTGCACTCGGCGGGTTAGCTTTGGTGTTCTAATAGCAATAAGCATCCATTCTGGGGGCTTCACACGGGGCTAACAGCACCAGGGCCCAGCGTGAAGAACCTCACTTTGCTTGGGCCTATAACTTAGTCACCGGGGCGTTACCACATGGTAAAGCCCCCAGAATGGGTGCATATTGCTATATTCAGATCCAAAGTTTCTTCACCACCGAAAACTGCTCGAAGCAATGTATACAAATCCAGTTTGTCATAAAATGTGCTATTCAGTCACATGAAGTAGTGAGGGAGAATTTTGAAGAAAGAAACATCCATCACTGTGGAGGAACATACTTCAGAAGTAATGAAGGTTAGCGAGATGTGTATACAAAGACCGGTCTGAATGACCTGCCATATTTGTTATTCAATTATTGATCAACTATTAGAACACATGGAAGATCATAAGGATCACTCAGAATGGATCTCTCCACAGTATGTTCTGTGCTCAGTTCCATGAAAGCTACATTTGAGGCAAAGCATGTAAGAAATAGATTTGATTTGATTCCATTAGCAGCTAGCTCAGTGGAAACCCCATGTGCATTCTGTAGAGTTCTCATGGAGTATGTGTTAACATTTATTCAGGTTAAGACTACAATGTTTTGTTAATGGTAAGCAATGCCAGCAAAGCTGCCAATCTTTCAATGTTTACCCAAATCAGTGGATGATAGGTATTTGTCCTGTAAGAACAGAACTACGTATGTGCTGCTTTATTGTGCATTGGGTATTGTGGACTACATGGCCACAAGGATTGCAGGTGCTGCTGTTGTGAGTTGTACACTGTATCCCACTGCAAGCCATCAGATGATATGGGGTCCAGTCTTAGGACTATGTGCTCACTTCCTCGAGTGCATGCATGAACTCCAAAATGCACCAAAAAGTGGGTGTGTCTGAGCCACAGCTCACCTAGTGTGGACTCAAGGTGCATGTAGAGTTAAGGGAACCTGGATGCCAAAACACATGTGGATGCAGTGGATGAGTTCTCCACCCCTTAGGCTGGATACAGTCCTTCAGCCTCAGCCCCCCAGGGAATGGATGAATGCAGGAGTTCATTGAGAAAGGTGCAAGCTGTGTGACTCTGCTTTTGCTATCTGGCACTGTGTGACGCAACGTCCATTTCAGCTGTAGAAGCAAGTGCAAGCATACAATGGCCATTTGGTGGGAGATAGAGAGGGTCTGTGCCTCTGCTCAATTATGTCTATCTAAACACATCACAACTTAGCCCCCCCTTCGCAACTGCTCCGAGGATTATCCCATGGAATATGTCCGACCACAGATGCTGCAACTTTTCTCCTTGCCGGCCACGTGATGGGTTGAACATGTATTACTGTCATTGGATTATCTCACCAATCTGCTCATCGTTATCATTGTTGCTCCTGCTTATGATTCTCTGAACGTTCATTTTCTTATTAGTTTGTACAACCGAGCGTCCATTTGGGTTTCGTTTGCCTTTTGTTTCGATGTACCTTGTCTGATCACTTTAAAGCACACTTAATTACTGTTTCAATTTATGTTTACTGTTTTTATAAATAGTTATGGTGTTAATTATGGTCTTGAGATTGGTGGTATTAATGTAATTAATTGGTGGAAAATTATGTTTCACACCACTTTTATGGAATACCATTTGTATAGCTCGAAATAACATTTTGAGCCAACAACCTTGAACCCAGACAAATCCCTTCATCTGCAAATGAGTTCGCACTTGCAGGCCAGGCTTATGTGAAAATGTGTGTTCCAGGACGTCTTAGCGGGTGTGGCCTGCACTGACCTGAACGATAAAGGGATGTCCTACCCTGCACAGTGGCCAGATCTGCCAAGTCACAGACCAAGCAATGGGAGCACTGAAGAGTAGAAAGGGCTCTTTTTAGTCCTACGCTCTCTGGTGAGGTTTCGTACCGCTGCATAAGCCTTTGTAAAAAACACAACTCACCACTGACTTACATTCCCCAATGTTGTTTTTAGAAGAAGTCCTTCAGCAGCCCACGTGGTTAGATGTGGTCTTCAATTCAATGTTAGGATGACCCCTCTAACCAATGCCAGGTCATTCAAGGGTTCTACGTTATTATTTCGATTTGTGTAGGTCGCCTAACCAAAAGAACGATTTCTTTGGCCACTTTTAGGCGGCCCAAAAAATTTGAAATAATGTCATGTCTTCACCCCGCACCCTGTCTTCTTGGTTCTAGCCCCCTCCCTCAGCCACAGCCGTCTCCCTCCCCTCCCAAGACCCAATGAAACACACATAAACACATATACAAAGATATACACAGAAAACACACAAACACACACGCATAAACTTTCCTTTCTCAGTCGAGGCCACTTCTGGGTCCTGGCGTGCCTATCAGCCCCTGCGTGCACTCGTATGCATCGCAGGGGCTGATAGTTCAATTTAGAAAGACCACTCTGTGCTGTCACAGAGCAGTCTTTCTAAAACCGTATTTTTTTTTTAAACTATTTTTTGAAAAATGTATATTGCCCTAAAACCCATTCAAGTTGTCAAATTGCATTTGTAGCTATTATATAGTGAAATATATATCTGTGCTCAAATACACCAACTATGACAACGCAATGGAATTGATAACATTAAACGGAATGCCTTTTTGAGTTAAAATATAGCTGGTTTGCATTTAATCCATAAGACAGTTCGTTGAAATAAACTCTTTCTTCAGTGATCTGTGTGCAACCTGCAATCACAGGTTGAATCCAAGCAGAGCTGCCCTTCATCCTTATTAGGTCGCTAAGTTGACTAGCATTAATGGCACTGAGAAATGATAACACCTATCGATATAGCACTGGTAAGTATGAGGAGCCCTTCATGATGTGCGATACAACAATCACATTTTATTACTATTAATACTTTAAAATATGTTCTGCATAAAGGGTGTATGATTCAGATATCATATAGCCAGCATTGTTTGCAAGCTCCCTCTGTCTGGCGCTTTTAATAATAGAAATCTTTGTCATTCCGGTTTAGGCAAAATACTTCAACAGTTTTTGTCAATGTCAGACATGCAATTTTAGATGTACACTTATCAGGCTAACCAGAAAACACCATTTTATGTGCAGTTCTGAAAATGCTTCCTGTATTAACATGGGCTAATGTTCCCTCGTGTTCATTAACTCGGGCCTCAGCCCATTACTACCCAGTATAACTCTTGGACCCGGTTATTAATGCTATTAGCGCCCCGGGTTCATGCCCTGGGGAGCTAGTAGCAATGCATTTGGTTGATTTGTTGGGTCACATGCTCGCCGCGACCTGTTGATTCAACCAACTACTCACCCAAGATGCTCCTAGACATTGAAGGCCAACTTCACACAACAGTGTCAGAGCCCATTGTTAAGGCCATCACTTTGCTCGGGCCTATAACTTGGGCCCCGGACTATTACGACCCGATACGGATCGCCAGACTGGATGTTATTGCCACAATAATGAATTCCTTGGTATACGAGCGCTGCCCTTCCAGAAATCAGCCGCAGTACTTCCGGTCCTGCTCGGGTACCTGGCGCATAGGATCTTCATTTCATTTATCCACAGCACCCTCATCTAGCTCATCACTCAATTTAGTTTCTTGAAACATGATGTACAGCCGAAACATTAGTCATGTCTCAGATCCTTGGCTCTACAAAGTATCGAGCATTGCATTTTCAAGGGCTCATCCGGTGTCAAATGTTTCCATTCATAACTACACATCCCTGTCCTGACGACATTGGAAATCAACATTTGCCAACACAATAGTGACCAGGACTGGAGTTAGTTTAGTTGAAGTAGAAACTTTTTTATTTGATATAATGGGGGTCATTCCGAGTCGGGCGGTAAGGGTTAACGGTCACCGTTAACGAGACCGGAGCCGTTAAACCCTTACCGCCCTACTCCGAGTTCCCTTTGCAGGTTGGTACTTAACGCCTGCTTTTTGCAGGCGTTAAAAAACCAACCCGCAAAGGGACCTAGGAGCTAATTACGGCACCGTAATTTACGGTGCCGTAATTAGCGCCTTCCCCATTCCCATTGAGCCCTATAGGGCAAAAATGGGAATGGGGAAGGGCCCTTGGTGAATGGGGAATTACCAACCCCGCCACCCTTGGAATGGGGTGGTAATTCCGCCATTCACCATGGCGGAGTCGGAAAAATAACGGCGTCAACCAAGGCGCTAATAGCGCCTTGGTTAACGCCAGGGTCGGAATGAGGCCCAATGTATCATTTATAATTGTTTTTTTATAACACTTTTCGAACACTAATTTATATGTATTTATCAAGAGTCTGGCTTAGTACTTCATGTGCCTTGGTCAAATACTCATAAAGCAGCGCTTCTAAAGAACCTCACAAATAATAGGTATTTAATGTGGTAGTATTTGGAAGAATGTGATCCAAAGTAGCATGGAATTACTCATATCACTCATTTAAGGTCAGCAAGAAGAATGCAGATAAGCAAAATATAAATCAGGCAAAATTACACAGCATACTAAACAGTTAAAATAAATGTAAGCCGCAAATGAAAAACATGTCTTCCAGTAGTACACTTCTCGGTCACATGTGCAGATTAAGCCCTCATGGACAAGCTCACATTTTTTTATTTGTATTTGTAGAGCGCACAAACAGCCCGCAGACATCGAGGCGCTGAATAAGAGCTTAAGGAGGCCTACTTAAGGGTTGCAAAGAAGCCGCCCTAGAAAGAACTTATTTACATTCAGGTGGTTACATGTTACAGTATGTTGCAGGTTCTAACATATCAAGCAAAGAGGTTAGTCTTGATGGCTTTACATAACCTGGCAGTAGCACACTATACCAACTTGCACAAGACTCAGCACTGTTATACCACTGTGGTGATGACTGGTGCAGTACAAAAGCAGATTAACATGAAATATAATACACAAATGTACCCTGTTGGCTGTAGCCCTACCCGCATCTCTTCCTGTCGCCTTCCCCCCTTTTTTCAGTTTTACACCTTGTTTCTAACCCACATAAAAGGCATCTTTTAAGCAGCAAGTGCATTTTAGTTCATTCTTTCATTCATACATTCAAAATCGTTCTAAATAGGTGTTTGTGTGTGTGTGCAAGAGTTTTTGCGTGTACTTGTGTGTGTGCTGTGTGCTGCCACCAGTGAGATAGACAAAGGCACTGAGGCAGAGAAAAGTTTCTACTTCTCGCCCTCCTCTTCACCATTTCAAATCCCATAAATCCCCAATTAGTTTATATTGAATTGTGGTGCTATATTATATTTAAGTAGGTACATGATGATGGGGGTGTACATGTGTTAACACTAACAAAGACAGATTGCTTACTATATTCAAATATTATGCAGTTTGAAGCCGCTAAATCTGAGAAGACCTCTGAGAAGTAAGAGGTTTACTTTGATTGCACTGGAAAGTTTGCCATTCTAGATGAATAAACCAGGCAGAGCGTGCAGGTCTCTTGCTAGGCAGGTATATTCATACCAGACATAAATGCTGCTGTTATTAGACAAATGTTGGGGCATTGGAGGTAGATCTGTTGGAGTTTTGGCATAGAAATATGGGTACAGTAATGAAGAATGGGGGTGGTATGGAGGAAAAGTAGTTATGGGCGAACATGGAGGGTTGACGATGGATCATTCTGCCTCCCCCACCTCAAAAGGAGGAAAAGGCAACACAAAATACAGGTGGAAGGACCCAGGGCCTGAACCCTTACTCAGACAACAAGTAAGCATGCACCGACATGTATTTTCTCCCTCCGTCCCCAGAGGCCATCCCCACCATCACCAGGCAACGCTAACGTCAACGGCCTTACCCATCCTCTAAGGGATGGACTCTGCAATGCAGCAACCTCACCCACATCAGCTTCAAGCCCATCAGCACCTCATCACCATCAACATCACAGAGGTTGATGCTTGTTGATGCTCGTCAACGTCCGCTCAGCTATCGCCCATGCAGGAGACATCACCAACCTCATCACTACACATGACCTTGATGCCTTCTTCATCCCTGAAAATTGGCTGACAACCACCTCCACCCACATCCTAGATGTCCTTGCCCCTGACGGCTACATCATCCAGCACAGATACCAGCCGAACAAGACAGTTGGAGGCCGTGAAGTCATCCTTAACACTTTGTGGTCCTGCACCAGACTTGACGTCAACAACATTGGCTCCTTCGAAGTCCTCTCCTGCGACTTCCCGCTCTCCCTGACAGACTCAGTCACCTTCCATCTCATCTATATACCAGACAAACCCAACACTGCCTTCATCAGAGACTTCACCAACATGGTCACCACCATGTCCCTCGCACATTCCGACAACATCTTCCTAGGCGACTTCAACCTCTCAGGCAACAAGGCCACCAAACCAATGAAGGAAGCCCTCCTCAGCCTTCCCGACACCCTTAGCCTCACACAGCCCATGAAAGACCCAACGCAAGAGAAAGGTAACATCCTCAACCTAATCATAACAGAACAGGCTTCCCTCCACTACATCTCTCCTCTCCCACTTGACTGGTCTGACCACCTGACCATGCCTTTCAACATTCTGCATAGCACCCCAGTCAAGCACTCCAAGCAGAAACCTAGTAGTATTACCTTCAGGTCCTTCAAGAACTTCCCGGTGGATGCACTCACTGAAAACCTCGCCAGGCTCCACCTCACAAGGACCGAACACCCCCAAACGAAATGCGACTCTCTACTGGAAGCACTCAATGCCACTCACTCAGCCTCCATTTAACCGGCACGTGCCTCTGAAACAAAGCACCTGAAAACCAAAACCGTCAGCACCCTGGTACATGCAAGAACTCAAGCTCAGCAAAAGAGTCATCAGGAAACAAGAGAAAACCTGGCACGGTGACAAGACCGCATCTCACCTGGTGCTCATCAAGGAACTCTGAGACAACTAATCAACACAGCCAAGGCCTTCTACCATCAGACCACCATAGCAGAAGCCGACAACAAAAGCAGAACCCTCTTCAATGCAGTCAAGCATTCCATCAACCCGCTACTCGAACCGGCAATACCACATTCCATTGAAAAATCTACCACCAACAACACCTTCTTCATTGACAAAATTAGCACGATTCGCCAGCATATATACACCAGCTCTGCATCCACAGACTACCTCACGTCCCTCCATGCAAAATCTCCACATCCTGCACAACATTCAAGACACTCTCCACATAGGACCTGGCAAAAACCCTGGCTGCCCTCAAAGCTATATCGTATACAGATGCCATCCTTCCAGCATCCATCCTCAAGACCCTCCTTGCAGAAATTCTCCTTCCCTTCCTGGACATCATCCACAGCTCCCTAACTCATGGCACCTTCCCATTGACCCTTAAAACAGTGCAAATCCTCCCTCTACTAAAGAAACCCACTCTGGATCCCTACAACCTAGGTAACTATCGCCCTATCATAAATCTTCCCTTTATAGGTAAGATCATCGAGAAAGTGGTAGCCGTGCAACTGCAGCAACATATCGACACCAGCAATATCTTCCAAACCTACCAATCTGAGTTTAGACCCAGAAGCAGCATGGAGACGGCAACCATACAGGTGGTCAACAATGCCCTCAAGATCCTTGATGACGATCACCCCATGCCTCCAGTTTCTACTTAACCTCTCGGCAGCTTTCAACACATTAGACCACCAGGTGCTCATAGACATCCTACAAAGGTGCATGGGGATCAGTGATCATGTCCTACGCTGGTCCAAATCCTACCTCGCCAACAGCCAGCAGTTTGTTCAAATGGACTCCGCTAGATTGCCAATACTACCCGTCACCTGTGGAGTCCCATAGGGTTCCATTCTCTGCCCAGTGATCTTCAATCTATACATGGAGCTGCTGGGAGCCCTCCTAGCCACACACAAAGTCCACATCCACCAATATGCAGATGACACACAGCTATACCCCAAGATCAACTTCATCAAAGACATCCACAGGCTCAAAACCTGCCTCTCCCTGATGCAGTCTTGGATTACCAGTGCATACTTGAAGCTCAACCACTCCAATTCCTACTCTTCACCAACAACACCGAATACTCAGACCTACAGACTTGGCTATCAACCATGCACTCTGAGGGCTTCACAACCAATCTCACTTCCTGCACCAAGTCCCTCAAGTTCCACATCAACAAACACCTCTCCTTCAAGACACACATAGCTAAGAAAACTCAGGCAGCTTGGTATCAGATGTCCCTGCTGTGGAAAGTCAAGCCCTTTCTCCACCCTGTGGACAGCTTTAGATCCACTATTCAAGCACTTGTCCTTTCCCATCTGAATTGGGGCAGTTCCCTCCTGAAAGGCCTCCTGTCACACCCCCTTGTGTCCCTGAGAAGTGTCCTACACACAGCTGCATGCCTCATCTATGGTCTACTAAGATATGACCACATCACCCCAGGCCTCGTCAGCTTTTACTGGCTCCCACTGCAAGCAGGAATCACATTCAAGTCTTGATGTATCATCTATAAGGCAGCCGCCCTCAAGTCACTAAGCTACCTCGCAGAGAAACTCAGCATCTCCGGTCGACAGTGCACCACCAGAGGCCAGGACATGTGCAGACTAGAAATATGCCGCTGCAAAAAGGAAAGCCTTCTCTGCCTATGCCCCAAGGCTATGGAACCTCCTCCCCATCAGCATCTGACTCGCCCACACGATTGTGCAATCGCTCCTACAATTTAGAAATAAATTCAAGACCCACCTCTTTAAGGAGTCTTTCCTCCTCAACGCCTAGGCCATCCCATCACCCACCGCACCATATGACTTGGTAGACGCCATTCACCCCTCTGCTCCCCGCCACCCTGTAAAACTGTACCCCTCTGTATCCTACCCCCTGCTGCAGATCTGTTCTGCTGTCACCTCTGAAAAGCGCTCTGTTATGCATCTGTACTGTTGTATACCTCTGTAAAGTGCTCTGTTGTGTATCTGTATTGTTGTATACCTTCGTAAAGCGCTCCATGGCATCTTGAAGCTTGGTACACGCTCAATAAATACCATAATAATGATAATAATAATAATAATAATAAAGAAAAGGTGGCATAAAGACTCACCGACATTTGAAACCAAGGTCTAGGTCAATGGTCTGAAAACTTTGGCTCTCCAGAAGTTTGTTACTACAACTCCCATAATCCCTAGCCAGTATAGTCATTGAGGCGGGATCATGGGAATTGTAGTCTAAAACATATGTAGAGCTGAAGGGTGCCGGTCCCTGATCTAGGGGAAATAGGTGGGGTGGCAGAACTGAGACCGACAAAATGACACTGTCATAAGGCAAGAGTCTTTGTTGTTCAAATTGCTAAATGATGTAGATCTAACCTGCTTATGACCGCTTGGGCTGAGTGTTTGGATTTCCATATTACCGCGAGAGGCATGTTGGTGGTGGACGTGCATCGTATATTTTATCTGGGCATGTTGGTTATATTCAGGAAGAAAGCTGCACATCCTTTGCATGTATCTTCAAAGCGGGGGCCATACGTTGTTTGTAATTAATTGATGGAAAAAGTAGAACTCTACCATTGCTGAGAATTTTTTATTATTTTGGATGTGTTTATGCATTGTTATTAAGAAAGCCCTTTCATCCAAAGTAGTAAGCACAGACAATTTTTATAAACACTTAATATTCCCTATTGGTAAGCAAGCTCATTTTATAAAACCAACTTCATAGTGCACCAAGCCTGAGCAGCAAGGACTCAGCTCACTGAGTCATCAACCAGCACTCCTCCTTGAATAATTTTGTTTGGCATTCAAAATACTTTTTTTAAGAAAAGGAAAGAAAACGAATGTAAGCTATACGCTGTATGCACACACTGCTAGGTTATTTAAACACATATGCACACATATGCACACATATACACACATTCACGCAGAAAATAATGCAGCATCAGTGCACTGTGTGCATGTATGGCGGTTTGCAGTGAGGTCCTCTGCATACCAAGTGCTAGAAGGTGGGCGATTTGAATTTTTTGAGAAATGGTGGGGCAAGGAGTCGGTCACTTCAGCAATGCTGCCATTGTGTTGCTGTGTGAGGTCATCAGTGTCATGCTGACGGGATGCAGAAGGGATTGTGGGTGCTAGGTACAAAGCATCCTTTTATCATGCAAACTGTTGTTGGCCTTGAATAAACACGGTGGCGATTTGGGTGTAGGTAAGCTAATTCCACAGCTGTGCTCCACTTCTTATGAAACTGGCTTCCTTTGTTTAACATTGCACAGCCCACATCAACCGGATCATATTTAATAAAGGCAATAACTGCTTGATCCGACAGGGATCCTGTGGCTTAAAATTTAAATTGAGGACCAGACATAGCAGAATTGTCTGTCTGCTGATCTAAGCTAATTGGGAGAAGCCGGACTGTGGAGTTCAGAAGACTACTGCCAGTCTCCTCTATGAGCAAAGGTCCTTCTTCTGGGGGAGTTTTAAATGACCCCTCCCAAATTGTAAGCAAGGTGAGGATGCTGCCACAGCATAGATGCCGGTGTATGGGTCCCAAAAGCTTGCGGCTCTGCGGTTATTTTATTTTGGCAGTGGCTGTCTAAACTTCGAACATCACTAGCATGCCTTTTTGGAGGTAGTTCACTTAAATCGCTCAGGATAGTTCCACTAGAACAGGCAAAGGAAATAAAAGTTCCCCTAGCTGCCTGGCCACATACAGGAAGGTGGCGAGAAACTGAATGTGGTGATTGTAATAGACATCATTGTCCTCACCTGCCCTGTCTCTGGGTGAATTAGGATAGCTCTCGTTGTTGAATGCCTGCAAAGCATAGCAGTAGCCCGAGTGACCCAAGTGCTATGTACAATTTGGGTCATCATGAGCTGACTTTCACATAACAGTAGCACTGTGTCACTGGAAACAGCAATTGTCTGTGCCAATAAAAGCGACGGTGCTACTGCTAGTTCTGGATATCATACATTCAGGGAATTGAATGGCAATAAATGTATTCACCCAGATAGCTTCTGATTCAATTGCATAATCTTGTAATTGTTTTGCAAATGTCATTGAGCTGAAACAGAACTTTGTGCAAGAGAATAAATTCAATTGTGCTAAATGGGCATGTTGATCCCTGGCGCACATCCACGGAGCAAGGAAGGAATGCAACACACTATCCCGCCTTGTAGATTATTTAAGCAAGGACTTAACTATCCTGAATGCAAGCACCAGTGTTCCAGGTAAAGCGCATGAAAATACAGACTGGCACTCCACGAAAACATGCAAAGGACATATCTTCCAGGTCTTCTCATCCAGTTGGAAACGAATGGCTTGATTAACAAGCACTTTTACAGGCATACATCTAACCCTATATCGAGGGGACATCATGGTGGAAGCAGCACCAAGTATAGGGGTCCCTCCGCCCAGGCCACTGCTCCAACCCTCCCCTCACTGCAAAGAACTCTTTCAGCAGTCTTAAAGGTGCTCATTGGACCAGCAGTCAATCTTATGTTCACAGTTCCTTTGTTTGCTGAGCCTGTTCTTTTTTCTGGCATGAAGCGAACACCAAGGAATTCACAGGCCATGAATATCATCTGGGTGAGGGCCATCTATGTTAAAAACAGGTTTCCCACACTAATGTTTTTTAAATATGCAGTTTACAATGTCATAAACAGAACAAAAAGGCATGTCCAAAGTGAAACATAACATGCTCCTTAAACTTATATCCACCAGTTGTCTTCAACTGTAGTTTTTAAAAAACTGTTTTCAGTTTTTTGTTGGACTATCCCCACCAATACCCTGTGATTTATGTGCCCATTACTCAGAGTTTTATCATAGGGTATACTTCTAAAGATGTTATTTGCTTGTCAAACTGCTCAGTCAAAAACAAATGCATCCATCATACTGAGAGCAGTTATTAGGAAAGTGTGTTCATGAGTGCTACTTTTTGACTTTCACTATGAGGACGGAAATTCCCCCACCTTCCTTTGAATATGGGCAAACAGCCAGCACAACCCATCCTCTTGCCAAGACAGGCATTTTACAGCACCTATTTTTTATAAGCAATAGCAAAAAGCCATTGCGATTTATAGCCAGGAGCACAAAACTGCCCTCTCAAGCCCCCTTGCATACATTAGTGTCAGGAGAGCCCTCCCTAATATAGTGATGAGAAGCTCCCAGCAATCATATGCATTTCCCAAAGACGGACCCTGAAAGGACCCGTTTCTGTGAAAAGATTGGGGTAAAAAAACATTTCCATCCCTGTTTGCGGGGGGAGGAATACAAGTGTGACAGAAACGGTTTGCACTGCGGATCCGGCGGTAGCATGGAGGATCAGAGAAAAGAGAGAAGGACACCGGAAGGCCCACACCAAGAGTGACGGAACAGTTGCAACCAAAACAGGGATGGAAGGACCGTGTCATCTGGTGGCATGACCATGCTGCAGCCGTGGTGGGTATGGGGCCTGCGAACAGATGTCGAAACTAGAGGTATACAGAAGAATGAGTCCTCCACACTGCCTATGAGAAGGAAAACTTCCGAGATGGGCAGATAATAGAAAGCATATGCTGACATACCGGTGAAGCCAGATAGAGGTACGAGCGGAAATCGCCACACTGGAGCAGATCCGACGTGGTAGAAGGTACCAGGGTTGCCTAGGGCAGAGGGAGGTGTGCAGAGCAACAAGAGCAGGACTTCAAGGTGGGTTTTGAGAGTCACAAAAACTCAAGCCTTGAACATTGGCTAGGGCCAAATATACCACACAAGCAAGAAGAATTCAACGGTTGCAGGAGCCAGAGAATCCTTAGCAACAGGAGAGCCCTAAACCCATATCAGGTTCAAAGAGGCCAGAGAGAAAGAAGTAAGGGGATCAGGAGAACAGTTACAGGTGCCTAAGAAACTCAAGTATTATGAACTTCCAGAGGGATCTCAGAGACCCACAAGAGCTAAGAGAGCCACCTAAAAAGAGGGATTACCAATATCCCAGATGGATAAATATGACATTGGAACAGAGGAACACAAGGGAGACTGAGTGGCCCAATACACAAAGTGAAAAGCAGATCCCAAGAGAGTACCAAGATAACCAAGCCGTGAACCCAGTAGGGAAAGACCCACCCAAGTGGTGGAGGAGGAACATGGAAATAGCCTTCCATCTTCCATCTCAAGAAACCTGGACATTTTGTGCTTACAGGGAATTGCTACTTTCTTGATTGCAGCTTGGGAAACATTGGAGGAGCTTTATGATAGACTGACACAAACTGTTGTTTTCTTTGAGAGGAACTTTAGTTAATTTCTAACATTTTGATTAATCTTGAAGAAACCTTTTCATGGATTGACAAGAATTGATTTACCTTTGAAAATAACTGTTATTAACTTCTAAAACCATTGGAATCAGACCCAGGAGGGATTCCTGAGAGAAGCATAGACACTTCTGGAGAGAACCAAACCAGAAACACTTTTGGGGAGAACCAAGAGTGCAGGATGATCTACTTATATTCATTGGCATTTTATTGAGTGGTAGGGCAAGTTTAGTACACAGATTTGGCCAGAGGATTACTTTTGATGTATGCTATTGACAAGCCCCTTAGTTTAGTTTTGTTAGGAAAGGGACTCCCTTTAGCAATAAGGTGCCATTTTTTTTTATCGTGGTTAACAATTTTTACAAACTTGCTGCAGTTTTTCTTTTGTTGTAACATTTCCTTTCCTTGCTAAAAATGTGTCCTCAAGCTGCTGTGTCCTCTCCATATAGGTTTTGGTCTGCGGCCTTTCCGTCTAGGTCCAGACAATGCAAAAATGTTGCTGTTGCTAGTGTCAGAGATGTAGAATCACCGCTCATCACCTGGTTCCACCAGACTTCATCAGTTGTCATCTGATGTTTGAGTCTGTGTGGTCGGAGATAGATTGTTCCTGAGCAGAGAAGAAGGAGGTGTCGAACTGTCTCAGTGTTTTGTGTAACTGAGCAATAACGACAGGTGATGTTTTTGGATTGCTTTCGGAAATGTAAGACTTTGTTTGTCTTTAGAACGTTCAGGTGTGTTCTTAAAAAGATTGTTTGCAGATGTTTATTCAGAGATTTCTTTAGATAAGTTCTCACCTGGTCTATTTTTTGGGTGTTGAATGTCAGGTATGACGAGGATGTGTATTCACTTGCTTTGTCAAGTGTTTCGATCCAATCTTGAGTTTTCAGTCTATCCTTGATTTTTTCTGGGATTCTTTCGATGTCCCATTACGAACACCGATTTTTTCTGCCAGTTCAAGTTGTTTTTTGTACCAGACTGTCAACATCTGGGTCTTTTCACTTGCCAGTTCTCTGTAGATGATGTCTACGATTTGTGGACGAGGTGTTCTCAGTATTTTCCCCAAGAATAGGAGACTGTTTCTCTCGATCGCATATTTCATTGATGACAGACTTAGCTCACATCTGATTACTGCTATTGGTGTCGAGTTAGGCAGCTTTAGTACTTTACGCCAAAATAGACCTTCGAGTCTGTCCCACAGTGTGGCAGGAAGTTGTATCATCGCCTCGGCTCTGTATGTTATCGCTGGCAGTTTACTTTTAAGTTAAATAAAACTACTTCTAAATATGTCCTCCAGTCTGGGTTCTTCTTCTGGCTCACCACAACACCCATTATAGAGATTCTAGCACCAGTGAGATCCATTGTGTTTCCTCAAGACTACGAATAATGTGTTTATTTTTTGACTTTTCGGCTGGAAGTCCAGGAAGGGTGGATTTTCCTGATCAAGCCGGGTTGGTGATTGACAAATCTAAAAACGACCTTTCATGTTAGGTTTACATGCTAGATTAGTCTAAAGATGATTCCTAGTTTCAAAAATCAGTGGTATTCAAATTTGTATGTAGAGACATTTGGCTGAGATAGTAAGCATATCGTAGATAGAGCACCAATGCTAACCAACACTGATTAGAAGTATCTCTATGAATAACATTTAGTATCCTGCTTTCTGCCTATTGGCCCAAGGGGGCCAGATGGCATCTTCTCACCTAAAATTCAATGCAATACAAAGAAAAGCATCACCACACAAGCCTCCCAAGCAAAAACGGGCTGGCACTCCCACACTTGACTGAAACTTAAACTTCACCAGCCACATTTTAAATATATGTAAATATGCTCAATGCTAACTCAGCGTACTTTTAGAAAGCAAGCTGTACATCTCAATATCTGAAGGCAGAACAGTTGTTCAATCACTCCAACTTTGATAACAAAAGGGCAGCTTGATGCCACTGAAGCCAAATCACACACATCTCACCCTCGTCAGTGCATGAATTCTAAACAATATGCATATCCTGGGGCCTCATCTGTGCTTGTGAGAGCCCAGGGAACAGCTTTGTTTAAGACAGGCATCACAGTGTGCTTAGAATGACAGAGGAATAAATACTGTCTCAAAATGGGTCTGTGTGTTGCCTTTGAGATATGCTTCAGCAGCACAGGCGTGTCCTTGTCGGCAATGTTGCAGATTGCAGTACAGCATGTAACAATAGGAACACGATGTGGATGTTACTACAAGAGCTAAGTGGGGCAATAGTAATTTATTTATCATAGATCTAAAGCATATCAAGTCCTAGGAGGAACATTTGTTGAACAACCATGGGCAGTTTACCACCATCGGTACTGACAAGCTGGCAAGGCACCTTAGGAAATTGATGGTGACTGGAAAGAAGAGCATGCACAGTCCCCAATGGACACTAGGTGACACAATGTCAGAAACCTTCTGAACATGAGAAATTGCAACAGCTCTGATGTAAACATCCAAACCATGCTTAGTTTGAGTTCGAATGTTCCTCAAAAACCACTGATTTTCAAACAAAGAGAATTTAACTTTCAAGAAGTAAGGAAGGGTTGGATTCAGTATCTCACTGGACAACTGAAATCCAATACAGTCTTTTTTCTGGCAAATTCCAGATAAGTCGGGAGGGAGGTATGGACGGAGGGAAAGGTTGAGGAAGGTGGTTGCAGTGCAAGGGAAGCGGTTTCTTGAAGAGGCTTGTGTTCAGTACATTGCTGAATTGTAGGAATGATGAGGTGACCCTGATTTGTGAGGGTTGCTGTAAAGATTCTGACTTCATAGGGTCATAGGTAGAGAAGCTCATCCTCGATTTTATTTTGGGCCTTTTGTTGAATTGTTTAGTTTCTCTGCCAGGTATGCTGTTGTTTTGTTGGTAATGTTTTTGAAGAGGACACAGGCCTGGAGAAGCAACACATTTAGGTCCATGATTGAAGAGTTGATGTGATTAAAGTGGTTGTGTCTAGCGCACTGCTCAATGTCCTCAGTGTCGAGTCAGGATTCTGCCAAGTAGGGAGTTGCCGCCTTCCAGATGAGGGGCAGATAGTTGAGCCTACCCAGGAAGGTAGGGATTTATTGTACTCGAAAGGCAGAGCTGAAACCAGAATATTTCAGTTACCTGAGCTACATGGACAGTTTATTGTGTAGCAAATATATAATTGAGTAATTTATTCGTCAGGAAAATATACTAGTACATACAAAAATATGAACACCAGAGTTGAGCTTCATTGTGCCAAGCACACAATAGTGTATCATCTTGTACTAATTCTTGTAATAATTTGTGTACCATTTGACGTGTAAAATTGATGTAGGTATAGGGTGGCAATACCATTGTATTTATTAATTGTATAATAAAATTGAGTTTTTTAATGAAGTAAAAGCTTGATACTTTGAGGTTGGCCAATATTTGTTACAAGGTATGTCCCATCCATGCATCTCCTGTTGACCAATGGTAACTCAATTCAAGAGCTTTATGTTTTGTTGTAGTATAAACTTTTTCTGGTATTAAGTGAAAAGATCTTTTTTTTTTTACCGAAGGAAAAAAAAGATTGTTTTAGAAAGACCACTCTCTGACCGCGGTCTTTCTAAATCGAACTGTCAGCTTCTGTGACACACACGTGACTGCGGGCAGGGGCTGACAGACACAGCAAGACCCAGGGGAGCAGTCGTGGGAGTGTCAGGTGAGTGTGTGTGTGTGTGTGGTTGTTTGTGAGAAAAGGAACGTTTGACAAGGGGAGGGGCAGGGAGGAAATTAAACTGGATGTGTGTTTGTTTGTGTAATCTGTGGAGTGGGATAGCAAGTGGGAAAGGGGGGCTTGAGGAGGTTTCACCCCCCGAATTTTAAAAAATAACTCTCAGCCGTGTGCTTTTTCAGCTTTTTGAGGGCTGCACAAAATCGACCGAAATAAATCGGTATTTTTTACATGCGGGCTTCAAAAAACAGTAAAATCACATAGAACCTCTTTCCCATCCCCTTTTGGCTCAAGGCAATCTTTCCTTTACCAAAATAAATGGCACACTAAGTGTATGCCGTGGCGTGACATGTAATACTGCAACTGGTGGGCATAGACGACAGAAGGCTGAGGGCTTAGCCTCGCAAAGTTAGATCTGGCTATATTGCCCTTTATCCCCCCCCTTCCAGAGCCTGAGAAAAACCTTGAATTCCCTGAGCCCAGATAAAGGGTGCAAGAGTATACAAGCACCTGGCATTTCATGTGGAATTGAAAATGTTGTCTCTCTTGCTATGGCACACACTGTACATGGATAAGGAGAGTCACAGGGCTTTTCAAAGGTTTTCTGGGATTCCCTTAATATAACACTTCCTAGCAGAGGGGGTTCTACATGGAGGCTATCCTGGGGATCCAACACTTTGTTGTTGCACAGTTATTCTGGCCTGGCCTGAATGGCTGAACAAAATGTAACACAGCAGAACCACCCTTACTTACTTTGCAATGCTTCCGCCTAATGCATCATAATTTAAAATTCACATGTCGGAATAGGCATCATCTTATTTCTTAACACTGTTTTGTTTTTTAAAACATTGCTCCGTCTTCCTCCATAACTCTTTGAGGACGCATTGTGCTTCACACGCTACTGAAAATTGAGCATTATTGGCTTTAGGAAGCCAGTGTTATTTGACAGTGAGGTCTGATTCTGGCATTGGTTCTGGTACATGGCCCACCAAGGTACATTCCCATCCTCCCACTGACAGGAGTCAAGAACATTCATCACCTAAACCAAAAGATGGAGCGTTTCAGAAGGATGCTGTCAGTAGAACAATGAGACGATATACAAGCACATGTCAGCTCCGTCATTGACTTTGTGGCGCAATTACACCACTGGGCTTGAAATAAACTCCAGACCTCTTGGTTGGTTATCGAGCAGGATGGCTTGATTTCTTGCTCAAATTCAACCCAAAGTGGATCCATAGCTAGCATCACCGGCTCCCCTCTTCAACAAAGTCAGGTTTATGTCACAACTGCCTAGTTTTGGTGAATGCCAAAGACTTCAGAATTAAAATCTGTGTTGGTGGAAGTATGTCCCTTTAGATCAGTGGCCTTCAAACTGGGTGGCTGGTCCCCTTGGGGATCCAGAAGGATGTCCATGGGGGCCCCAGAGTCTCTTTATAAAGGGAGTAAGGTGACTGTTTTTAATATAAAATATAAGCAGATTTGCTTCTGCCTATATTTTCTAAAAGCAGTCACCTTAATCCTTTTTTCTCAGACCAGGGTGTGCATCCAGATAAGTTCAAGGCCATACAAAAAGCCCCCCACCCAGCAGATGTGCCAGACCTCAGATCGTTCCTGGGGCTCGCAAGCTACTGCTCCTGCTATTTAGAAAACTTTCCAACAGTGAGCGCCCCCCCCCCTCTGGAAGCTAACCAAAAACAATCAGGACTTTGTCTGGACATGGGAATGTGAGACCACTTTCGCAGGAATCCGTGCATGCATTGCCTCAGCCTCAGACATGGCATACTTCAGCTCTGCCAAAGACACATAAGTGACAGTGTATGCAAGCCTGGTGGGACTGGGAGCAATACTTGCGCAATATGATCCCAGGACCCCACATATGAAGAAAGTTGTGTCATATGCAAGCCGCAGTCTGACCACCACCGAGCAGAAATACTCACAAGCAGAAAATGACAGCATGGCAGTCGTCTGGGCTTGCAAACATTTCTATCTGTTTCTATTCGGAAAAGCCTTTACAGTGGTCACCGACCACTAAGCCCTTCTTACCATCTATGGTAACCCCCAAGCCCTGATGTCACCATGAATAGAGAGATGGTTACTTTGTCTCCAAGACTACAAATTCACCATCTGCCATAGACTGGGCAAGGATAGGAATCTGGCCGACTTCTTGTGACGCGACCCCACTGGACCCCCACAACCGAAACATTCAATTGCTGACGCATACCTATAATACATCATCCACCAATTGAAACTGTTCCCCATAGCGTGGGAGATGCTTCAACAGGAGTCATTGAGCGACCCAGTACTGGCGATTGTCTCACAGTGCAACAGCCAAGGAAAGATGAAACATGCGAGGGAGAAGGCCCGACACCTGGACAAGACGTTGCAGGGCGACATCAAAGCAATGTCACTAGTTCAGAACAAACGTACCTCCATCGAGGACCAAATCACCATGAAGGGCTGCCGAATTGCTCTGCCTCGGTCACTACATCAGCAAGTGGTTGACCTGGCCCATGAGTGAGACCGGGGTCTAGTCTCAATAAAGAAGCTACTGCAGCAGAAGATCTGGTTCCCAGGATTGGACAAACAAGTTGAGGGCACTCTAAAGAATTGTGCCGTCTTCAGTGCAATAGCTCTGCTTCCATGCCCTAATCCATTGCAGACGTCTTCACTCCCAGGCGGGGTATGGGAAGAACTGTCAGTTTACTTTTTTGGATCCCTGCGGGGCGGCACCTATGCCTGAGTCGTATTGTACTCGACAAATGCTCTAGGTACCCGGAGGTACAGATTGTGCCATCCCCAGCGGCAATAGCAGTTATTCCGGTTCTGGATCGAATACTCAGGGACTATGGCATTCCCCAGATCATTAAGTCTGACAATGGTCCACCCTTCACCGGCGTGGACTTTGCAAATTTCACCCAATACATAGGGTTCAATTTCAGAAAATTATGCCTCTCGGCCCCAGACCAACTGCATGGTTGAGCACTTCATGTGGAACCTCAAGAGGGTGCTACAAGTGGCTGAGCTGTCCCACAAACCTTTCGAACAGACGCTATACCAGCTCATGTGAGATTATCGCCACACTCCTCACAGCAACACAGGTCAATGTCGAGTGGACCTCCTATTTAGCTGCAGCCTAAGGGCACTATTACTGCATGGACCCCCGGAGGGCAACACCATTCCGGAAGACGAGATCCGAAGCAGAGATGCTGAAGAAAAGTGGAAAATGAAGGTTGCGGCGGATGAGCGGAGAGGGGCTAAAGAGCACAGTTTTGAAGAAGCTGATAGATTAATAATACGCCAGACTCAATGGAGGAAGGAGGACTCCCGTTTAGCACCTGGTCCTCTCACAGTCACAAAGGTGAAAGATACCATGATCACGACAGTGTATTAAGGACGGGAGGTCACAAGAAATATATCCTACTTCAAAGAATGTTGGGGTGATGTGACTGATGCTGGAAATGCATCGGAGGGACAGGGCCTCCGTATACTTGTCCTTTACTGCTTTTTATTGTGTGTTCTGTCGTGTTTTCCACATAGGAGTTCATGTGGGACTCCTGGCGGTGCAGCTCTCTCTTTTAGTTTGGTGAACAGACCCATGGGATACCCTTATGGCACCCATGTGTGGGGGTACAACCCTGTGCCCCTAGTGTATGTTTTTTGGGCACCTGTGGGTGGCCCACAGAGCAGTGTATGGGCTGGTGGCAAATCCATGCTGAATTTGACAAGTGCGCGGAGTATCATCCATTTGGGACACCCAGGCCCTGCCATTGGAATCAGTTGATTCCTGATAGGAAACAAGCTGGCCCCTGTGGCCTCTTGCTTTCTATTGCCTATTACCTTGTTTTCCCAAAGTCCTGAGAAGCCCTGACTCTGTCCCTTCCCCCTGACCGGCTGTTGAGTGGAAGTTCCATATATGGTGTTGTTGTGAAGTCCAGGTCAGACTGGCTGGAGCCTTCCCAGTGACTGCATGTTGTGGGTACACCCTGTGGGTGGGACCTGGGGAATGAAGTGTGTGACAAATATGCATTCTGTGTTGTGGGTGTCTAGTATCTGGTGGTTGACACAATACCTGAGACAGGCCTGCCCGAAACTGGTATGAATGCAGTGTGGAGTGTTGAATAGCTGGGTACTTGTCCCAATACAAATAACTTGTTGTGAGTGTCTGGAGAGGAATGAATGGCCTGAATGCACTATGCACCTGATTGGATGCCTGCCTGCATGAATGCCCTTCTGACCGATTGGTTGCCTGAGTGTGACCCAGCAGAATGAATGGGAGATCAACTAGTATATCTGGGGGCCTCTCACTGCTAGAATTCGTGTTCAGAAGCTGAAGAGAAACTGGAGTTGAAACTGAAGCTTAACCTTGAAGCCCTGCTGGAAGAGAAGAATTGCTGTTGCCCTCCTTCATCAATCTGAAAGCTGCTTTGTCTCCAAGGACTGACCCAGAGAGGACCTGGTAAGGCGCCCTCTTATCGAGCTACGAGAGACCATTGTGCACCAGCTGATCTTTGCCAAAGCTCCCTGGTAGACAGACCTATGACAGGCTGCCGACCGGAGATGGGGACTTCTGCGGAATCCCAAAGAGAAGCGCCCGGACTGTTGTCCGCCACTGTCGACGACCGCTGTCGCCGACTGGAGCCGCCATGCTCCCGTTTGCCAAAGAACTTAATGTGAGCTAAGGACGCTCTCGTCTGCATCGCTGCCCGCTTTATCCCGCTGGAGAAGGCCCGACCATCGACGTACCGAGGAGCATCCGCCGGTGGGTTTCCTGCCACCTCAAGACCACAGAGACGCCGACGAATCGACGCCCTTTCTGGGCCACAGTTCTTCAACATTTCTTTGCGGTCCAGAACTACCATCACCGAGCACCCCGCACGCCTCTTCCTTGCAGGACGCCAATGCTCCGTCGTCGACGAGCACCGCTAGGAACAAAGCTGCCACTTCACTATCGTAATTCACCCTGTTCTCCGTCAGACGTTCGACGACCAGTGACTCCTGCCTTAAAGGGAGGGCACTCAAGAAGGGCCGTCGATTCCCCAAAGACGAACGCTACAATTCCAGGTACATTGGGGCTGTAGAACTATTGTAGAGGGAAATAAGACTTGTAGAACAATATACGGACTGGGCTTGTGATACCTCTTTGATTTACAGGTTGCCCAGGTGGGGGGATCTCCAAACAGAATTGTGCCTAGTTGGTAAAGGCCAGTATTCTCCCAATTGTTCACACATCTTGCTTTCCTTCCCCTCTCTACTGCTGGTTTCCTCTTTATTGATCTGTGTGGCATTTTGACAGTATAGTTGATGCACTTTAATGAGATCTGATCATATTTGTGGTACCACTGTAGAACTGTATATATTTACTATTGTTGATTTTCTGAGCACAAAGTGAGTTATTGTGATAGTGTACATAACCTTGAATATTAATGATATAAAGACTGTGTTTTAACCGATACAGTGCGCAGACATTCCTTTGTGGGTGCTTGGGGACTACACTGTACTTAAGGACCAGCCTGCATCACCTCCTGAGAAGCTAGGCCTTGATTGCTTGACTACGTTACCAATAATAGAGAATCTTGGCTGGGGTCCTCTGTGCCTCTCTTCTACCATATAGAGAGTGGAAGTACAGACACCCCCTACCAGTATTTACAGTGACATCCCGGGAGACCTTGTGGGAGGACCCTGAGGACTGGGAGTACACATGTGTCAGGGAAGAAGCTGATGACGCATATTAGGGAGATAAGGAAGCCTCAGGAGGGGAGGCCTCATATGACGACGGTGAGAGAAGATCGGTCAGGCCCTCTCCTCGCAATCGTGAGCCGACTAAAGAAAGCCGCCCAGTGCAAGCAAAGACTAAGCCCAGAAGACTCATTGAAGATATGGCTAATATCTGACTAAGTATTTAAAAAGGGGGAAGGTTGTCATGTTCTTATACAGCCCACATCCTTATGTGGAAGGCAGGGTTAGAGCAGCGGCGGGACTCAGGGGTAAAGGGATGTGACGGGGTGCAGGGAGGAAGTTAGGGGGAAGGGGCAGAAAATAAAGAACAGAGTTGAGACCAGCAGTGACTGTGTGGGCCTCCCTTATTGTGCGCAGCGTGTCTGAAGCAGCACTGCTGCACCGAGAGTGGGTGACTCCGCTATAGAACACCGGGTAGTGCAGCATTAAGTGTGTAGGGCAATACTTTGGCAAATACTGTATTTATGTGTGCAGTATCCATAATTGTATTACCTGTTGACCAGAAGCTCATGTCTTGGAAAGAAAAGTTCTCTAAAGATGCTCAGGATCTCTGACACAGGAAGGTAATATTTGGTTTGGTCACAACATGACCTTTAAAGGGAGGAGATATATTTTCGCAACGCAGACAGGACATTACACATAAACTAGTTCATTCTTTTAAGGCCACAGAACGCGGGCGAATGATCCTGACAGCTGGACTCTTGTATTTCTGGATGGCAGGGACCCGGGGTGAGTAGGAGAAGCAGTCCCTACAGGAACCCTGGGCACCTATATCAATGCCCAGCCTGTCAGTAATTCAGAGATGGTAGGACAGTGTACATTACGATCATCGGATTGTGAAGTTAACCCAAGAAAGTGATTGTCAAGACCAAGGGATGCATTATACATCTAGAAATGTCATATAACATATATATTCAATATCAAAATAGCTAAGTTTCTGTCTTTTCCATTCCGACTGTAAGCTGACACTTGATTTGTCAAATAAAAAGTACATCCCCATACAGTCTGCTTATCCAGGTGTGGTCTGCTGAGCGCCATAAGAAATACTAGGCTTCGCAGCACACGTCTACTGGCGACATTCATAAAACAAATGAGGAAATATAAAACAGCAGAAATGTACACATCTGAATAACATTTTTCCTTTTTTTCCTGAACATGAATCAATGCAACAGGGGCATTCAAATAAACGAATTGCAACATGTAGTCTATTCTCATAATAGCCACGTTAAATAACGTGGACGTCCTTAAGAGCAAAGTGTCCAGTGACCTTGCCAGGGTGGTCATGGTAAGGCGTTGTGAATGGAAGCAGTGCTGCAAATGGAAAAGTGTGACCCCCACCAATGGTGGGGCGGGGGGTGCAGGACATTTTTCTCAGCGCCCAACAATAAATAAACATGACCATTTCACGTGATTCATTACATTAATTAATCAATTTTTAACAACTGGAAAATAACTCATGAAAGGATGAGCGTTTCCTATAATGTTGCAAGCAACGTATATAAATGGGGCACTACATAGCTGTACTTAAATGTCTCCTCAGAGTACAAGGCTGATGAGCAATTTCAGAAGGGTTCTCATGTTCTCATCAGACATTCCAGTGGGCCAGTGGGTAAGACTCTCCACTCTGCGCCTAAGAGCATGGGGTTCGAATCCCGGTGGCAACAAAAGCAAATCGAAAACATTAAATAAGCAGTTCCGTGGAGAAATCTTTTGCCAGATTCGGGAAAATCCGGCTCAATGACGAGCACTAAATGGAAGGACAATGGGGTTCCGTTATTAGGGGTTTAGATATGGCACTTGACCTCTCCATGTGCGATAAACCTATAAGACCTGAAAACTTGTGAAACTAGAAAAAAAAGCCACGTGGTCGCTGCTTGAGGAAAGATAAAGAAAACGCTATCACAAGCCCAAAGGGATTCCCGCGCTTGCTGGCATCGGGGATAACCCAACGGAAGACTTGGGGGAGGAAAAGGCGATGCTTCAGCATTAAAGTAAGGACCATGACACACACACACACAAAACTATGCGTCTTAGAAAATATCCTGCTCCCAGGCACACATGCTGGAAACTTCCTCAAGATGGATTCAGGGCACTGTGGCATAAGCGCGGGCCGTTTGCGCGGCTTAGCAGCTGCAAGACAGTGACTGATGTTTTGCAATTAGCCTCCTTTTACAGGTAGCATGATAAGGCACGTGCTATATAGATGTGAGCCGCAGCAAGGCGGGGACGAGTAAGCTCTTGGAGGAGGACGCCGGCGGTTTGCACTGACTCCTGGGCAGGGGCCCTGCGGGGTGATGTTGTCAAGGCGTTCCCGTGATGAGAGGTCTGCTCACTTCATTTACCTCAGTCGGCTCGCGAGTGAGAGTGACGCAACAGGAGGACTGCCGCCTAAGGTGTAATTGGAGTGTATTCCTATTTTTAACCATTAATCTCACAATAGAAACGGCTCCAAGCTGCTCCTTACTAGCCCACGCGTTGGATGGTATGGCCGAATTCGACCAAGTGCAGAACCAAACACCAAACACGAGGCTTGGTTTCAATTTCCACATCAATATTTGACGCAATTGGCGCATGATGATGTAGTTCTTCATTGGATCCCATGCATAAACAAATGAAACAATTAGCTAAACGCACATGCATAAAGTCAACAACTGCTGTCAATGACCTAAAAGGGCTGAGCGGGAGGTTCAGCCATTTTGTATTACAAAAAGTCTTGTAAAGGTCCTTCAGGTGGTTTCGAGACTCCCATTCTTTTCCACAGCAATCAAAACCACCTTCTCGTATCTATGTTCCTCTGCCTGATATGGAGACCAGTATACACGCTTTGATAACGCGGTACACGCCTCGATATCAGGGGGCAGGCCTTGCAGCAACTAAAGAGAAAAGGCACATTCTCCCAGAGAGAATTTCGACATTAGAGATTGCCCCAAAACATTATGACTGGACAGATAGAGTAACATGTACATTGTAATTTTAGAAATCTTAACTGCAACTTCATTCCAAAACGGAATCAGTAAGTGTTCTCTCTCTCTCTCTCTCTCTCTCTCTCTCTCTCTCTCTCTCTCTCTCTCTCTCTCTATGCCTCTCTCTCTCTCTCTCTCTCTCTGCCCCTCTCTCTCTCTCTAGCTGAAGTCTGTAAGGTATACATTCCTCGAATGGAAATAACGGTTCTACGTTAGAGCAATGCATTTGTTTAACACAAAGTAATAGATAAAATATAGTTTTCTCAATTTTTTGCAACAAAATGCAAGGGGAGAGCACTGCCTCACACATACGCACAACCCCTCCTTACAACATGCTTACCCCAAACCCACTATCTATAGATGAGTGGAAATAAAATTGGCAAAATACATATGGCAACAACATTTTGAGCATTTTACTAGCGATCAAATATTGAAATAAAATGCTTCCTGGTCTGTGTTCTGCAAACTTTCGTTTTTGCAATGTGTCTCTATTAACTTCAATGGAGTCCTCCAGCATCCCTGCTTGTTGTCTGGATTCCAGCTGATTTTGGGAGGGGGTGAGGAAGGCCCATTTCCTCACTCACCTGCTTCATTTATTTTGTTTAGGGTTATCTAGCCAGTCCCTATGCCTACCGGTGTAGGGAATGTCTCTCCCTTTATTTTTGCCCTTTATTTTTACATGGCACCTTCAGTGGAGTGCTACAAGGACAATTTGAGTCCCTTTAACTAAGTAACATCCAAGTAACTTTTGTCATGTGTGCTGAACATGCAGCTTGCAGTATACCATGTATATCTTTTTCTCAGTGCATGGCTATGCACCCTTGTGTTTTACCATGATAATGCCCTTTTGAGCATTATCCAGTGAAAAAGACTGCTCTTTGTGGTAAAAGCCGTGTTCTTTGTACCAACTTTTTTTTACAGGCAATCTTCCTTACTCTCCAATCAGACATTACTTTATAAAGGCATGCATGAACCCAAGCACTGCACTCCCGGTCAGTGCTTTATGTGAGTGAACTGGTTGAAACTTGGTTTTGGGACAGTCTGACCGCATTAAGCCCAGCAAAGGGACATATCCTCGCTGAAGTGTGCTTCAGCGAGGATATGTCCCTTTGCTGGGCTTAATGTGATGTGGCAGGCTGTCCCTAAATGGGCAGCCTCCACCTTTTAGAATGTTGTAGGTCCCTTCCATGGGTGGGCTTGCACAGCCCTGAGCACGGATTGTGGATAAAAGAAGAGGCCGTGGAGAAATGTGTGATTGTCAACCACAAGCTCCTGGGGTATGTGGCTCCAGTCCCCATATTCAAAACACAGTGGGGTTGAAGTTACCTGGGAGAATCCATGTTGCCTGGGAGAGTCTCCCTTTCCATGTTTATTTTCTTGTCCTAGTCCACTCCTTCTTTCTTGCCTTCCTTTCCAGACACAAGCCGAACCCTTTCTTCTCCGTTCGTGAGTAGGGAAACAGTATTTTTCCTGTCAATCAGGGCTTCATTTAAGCTCAGCCTATGGTGTCGCTTAACATAGTGTTGGATGTGAAGCAGCTTTTAGTAGCTTCTAGAGGATGATGGGAAACACAACCTCCTGGATGATGATGGTTGAGTTCTGTAGCCATTTGTTGGCAAGATTGTTGATTCCATAGGACAACTGCTGTGGTCTCTTACCCTGTTGTTTTTAAGGTTCTCAAAAAATGTGACCATTGGTTTCTTCATTGTGTCCCAACCATTCAAACATTGCCTTATTGGTGCCGGCATAGGGGGGTATTGTGTTGGGATGTGTTGCTTGATACTCTGTCTGCATAATTCCTCTTAGCAAGCAAGACACATAGGTCCCCCATTTTTCTGGGGCTCATTGTGTATTTTGGGAAACCTGCTCACAATTTGTAAAGAAATACCCCAGGTCCTATCCTGGCATATATTTCTGTAATACTGATGTGGGGATATTGGGATGTGCGCAGGTATATCCCACAACCTCGGTTAGTTGAATCAATGCCTCTTGGTGCTTCTCTTGTACTATTTATCTGTAGGTTGCCCTGAAGTTGAATCACTGGATGAAAGGCTTGCCTATTCGCCTGGGTATTTTGATTTTGTATCTGCAGCAGGTGCTGTAGCTGTTGTTGACCTTCAGTCAGTGACCTTAGAAGGACCTCCATGGTGGTTTGTTTACAGATCCCACCCCTGCCACCAGTGTGAGAGAAGCCGTAGGATACAGTGACCATTCAAGGTGACTTGAGATTGATCACTTAATTCAATTCTTTTTCCCTCGCAGACCTACATAAAGCTCAAGGGGTCTTCCCTTCTTTCTTTTTTTTCTCTTGAGAGTTTTGTGTTGAGGTCCCTGGCATACTGCAGGAAGTGGTTACCAGCACAGCCGTGGAGTATCCTTTCTCTCTGCTGATCCTCAGTGGACTAGGTGTACTCATACTAATACTCATTTTAGCTTTCTGTGTCCCAGAGAAAGAATGATGTTGGACCCTATTAGGCTGTTTGTGTTCTCCTTTTAATGACTCGCCCTTTGGGCTTATCAACATCTGGAAGGTGTCCATGGCTGTCCGTAGCCCAACCGTGAAACAACAGAGTAACTACGTTTGAAAAGAATAATAAAGTGGGGGGTGATTAAAACACATTGACATCTCTATTATTTAAATGGGGGTACTGCCTTGCCTTCGTTTCTTTGTGAGAGCTTCCTTTTTTCCTAGGAATTACTGCAACCAGACCCGCCCGCCCTCAACTTTCTCATAGGCATTCCATTTTTCTGCAATTAGAGACTTGAATCTGTAGGTTGCGTCTAATGGCTGCACAGGTATGCTTTTGCCTACTATTCGGAGAATGGCATAGCCGCTACCTAGTTTCATGTTATACCGAGCTGTCTGCGCATGTTGATCATTACATGTGGAATGCTTTTTTTTTTGTAATTACAACAACCTGATAAAGTGGAAGTACATGCTGGTCAGGTGTGCAAACTCTTTTAAGGCATCCTGTTTAGGCACAGGCATTTTTATATTCTCACAGATCAGTGTGACACATTTTATTTTAATATTACCTAAGCAATTAAGCAATAACACCCCATCCGGAGAGTTGTATCAGATGGTTACAGCCCAGAGCACACGTTAATGATGGGCCCCTGTGGTATTACTACCCGATCCGGCGTTGTTTTTGCTATTCTTACACCGGTTTTCAATCTGGAAACCCGGGGCACTGTCAAGGGTTTTGACCCATGTTGAATCAATAGACTGGGTAGATGTGGGGATGAGCTGTCGCCGCCCATTATTCTATCCCAGAACAAACTAAATCAATAGACTGGGTGGATGTGGGGATGAGCTATCGCCGCCCACATTCACGCCAGAATAGGAGAACTGCGCAGTTGGCACGAGACCACTCCAAAGATACAACCTTCTTGTGGGGGGTTCCACATCACCACTCTACTGTAAGGATGCCATCAAAACAATGTTAATCAAGGGTCCAGAGTAATTCAATTCCAACCCTAAAATATCCCACATATAGTCTCTAAAATATTATGATTTGGAAAAAAAAAATGTCTTATAATTGTATCTTGTTTTTTGTTAAAATAAGAACGCAAATGTTTTGACTATAACATGTATATGCCACCCCACTATATCAATGGTGGGGAAGAAATGTCTACGGATAGGTATTGCCGCTTTCCTTTGTCGTCCTATGAGAAAGAAAACCTGGAGACTGGCCAAGGAGGACGATCCGGGGACCGGGAGCAGAGACCCGAGGGGCCCGGGGTACCGCCCAATATTCCCATCAGGACCGGCGAGGAGAACCGATCGATCCAACTGGGTGGAGGAAAAGATGTTGAACTGTGCCATCCACAGAATTGGAAGAAGCCTGCTGGAGCCACACAAAAGGCTCTTTCTGTTGAATGGGGTATGTTAATTTTGAGTGTTTCCTGTCAACAGCCCTCTGCCAGCAAGGAGAGACATGTGATCACTGTCCCACCCAGACTCCTGGAGGCGGACCCAAACACTTTGGGGAGTTGAATTGCAACAAATATATAGTTTATAGAAACAGTGATAATTTATTGTAAGCAAATGACAGGAATGTACAACTTTGAGAGTCTTAGTTTGAAAAATGCCCTCACGATTTGAGTCCAAACTCCAATTTGTACCATGTTCTGGGGCAAAACCCCACTAATTATGATTATTGTAGACAATGTGTATAAGCTAGAGACATGGAAAGTTACTGGGATATATGTGGAAGGGAAATGTACCTTTGTATAATTTTTGATGAAAAACCAATGTTGCAAAACCCACTAAAATCGAAAATAAGTTGCCATTTTTGAATGCAAGCTCCTAGAAACGCCAGAGTCGGGACATGGACTATCTTTAGTAATATATGATGTGTGTATGTGATGTCAAACAACTGTGTAGCTGGGAAATATGTATTTGGATCAGGAATAGATTTGTGTGCACATTGACCAGGTGAGTGTCATTTCTGCAGGTCATAAAAATGACATCACTCTGACAGACTATCCCTTCCCAAATCAGGGACCAAAGAATCTATTGACCCATCAAATCAAGAGAGGGGCAGGCTTAGGGATGCTAGCCTCTCCACCCACTTTTTAAAACACATAAAAAGAGACTGCTGGGACAGGTAGAGACATTCAATTCCATTTTCTGCGGGACGCTCTGCCGGGAGACTCCAGACTTCACATCCATCAATCTCCAAAGACCAGAACTTTACTTCAGAACTTAAAGCAAGGGCCTAAACCCACAAACTGAGAACTCTTCTCAGCAGGCCTCAGCATCCTTAAAATCATTTGCAAACTATTCCACAGCCGGGCGAGCTGTTTGAATTCTTTGCCAAGAACAATTGCCAGAGACCAGACCAGAGATCCAGAGAGACCCAGACCGCTGTGAGCAGAACCGGTGCCTGATTGACCCGCCGAGCAGAGAGAACCGAAGTCCAGTTCAGTTGACCAGATCCGTGACGAGGCCCATTCATTTCAATAATAGGAGTGAGTATCCGCCAGAACTGCGCAGAACCCAATCTCTTAGTTAAAATAACCTAATTCAAGCTATTTTAACCTAATTAGAACAGCCTCCTAGAAATCGTGTCATCTGTCATTTTTAAAGCTGCACAACTGTCACCTGTCAATTCTGCAGCTGCAAGCTGTCACCTGTCATTTTGAGTTTTACTTTAAATCCGAAAATCTACCTTTATTAAATCATCCGTATCTCCGGAACCGTTTGTGCTAGGAACAAGATTTAACTTTCATCTGAAAGCTTAGGATCTAGGATTTCCAACAAACCTAGAACCGACTTCCTACTCCCTATACATTTTCCGTAATCGTGAGACACGCACTCGCGAAATTTACCGCGATTTGCAATTTGGCCTGATTTCTTCATCTGTAGAAATCAGCAGCTTTTTGCTTCTCTTTGCTAAAATTCGTTTGCAATCTGCTAATCATTCATAGAGTATTGTTAAAGTGAGCCTGAACTAATATAAAGTAGCCATCACCTACCCTGATCCTCTAGAGGGAATTAAAAGCAATTTTAGCACCTTTTCACTTCCTTGCAAACCACATTAAAGTAATTCGCCTGTGTTTAAAACTCATCCCTGTTTTCCCTAAGCTTGCTGGGAGAACTGGAACTGTGTATTGCATTATGAAGTGTGATTTGTTGGGATTCTTGAAGACTGCGTGCTCTCCTTCCATTTCTTGTATTGCATAGGGGGGGAGTGAATTGTCAAAAGAAAAAGTGATCATATTACCTTTTGCTAAAATCATAACAAGTTATTTCTGTACTGCATTTTATTCCACCTTGCATTTCCTTGAACCATATAAAGCATTCTTTCCCACCTTATTCTTCTGTTCTTATTCATAAGTTACCTCTTGCTGACTACTGCTCATATTCACAAGTGTAATATCCATTATCAATTTATTTATAGAAGTGTGATATATATATATATATATATATATATATTGTTTAAATTTTCAAATAAACCTTTTAATTTGCAAAACAAACCTACTTCTTGGCTCAGTGGGGTCAGGGGGATTCTAAGAGGGGGTTGTTATACATGGGTTGTCATCCAGAGTACTGAACTGGATATAAAAATACATCAATAAGGGTTTTCCTCAGCATCCCAGACTAGGCATTGACTTAGCTGTAGTGTTGATTGAATATCGCTTACAAAAGTGGGGGCTCGGAGCTGGGATATTCTGGGTTAGATTTACCACTTGTGCAGATTAATACAGTGTGCCAACTGACCAGATACACATATCCGGTTAGATCACCACGCTGTTTTACACTGTGAAAGCATCCCTCAAAGGAATGCTCTAAGGAAACGTTCTGTTTTGCAAAATAAAATACAAACTTCTGTAAGTCAGGAAGGAACTCAAATTCCAGAATGACGACCTTGGTAGATATGAAAATAGCCAGAGAGCACTTCTTACATAAGCTATTTGTGAGAGGTGAGTGGACTCATCAGGACCAAACGGTCTGGTTGCAGGCAATCGCGCAACAGGTCACTGAAACAGGGTCAGATATATGGAGAGATCAGGGTCCATTACATTTGGCCCTGAGTGAATTATATATGGCTTCTAAGGCCAAAGATGCACACAATAAGATTGCCAGGATAGCGGCATATTTGTATCTATATATGGGAGCCATGCAGGACAAATGTGGTGAAGGCCAAGATCTGGCAAGTAGGCAACAGATGGCGTTAGAAAAGGCCAAATCTGACCTGGTCTCTTCTGAGCAGAGGCTGCAGAGGAGCCAGGAGTCAGAACATGATAGTAGGCAGTATATCATTAAAATAAAAGAGGACATGGATATACTGCAACAGGAAAATACAGACCAGGATACCAGAATTCTGGCTTTGCAGAAGGAGCACCAAGACAGTTTGGACTCCCTACTGCAGAGCCAGAAAAAGCTGGAGTAACAGATCAATTTCAACAGGGCATGCACAGAGCAGGTAGCCACCCTGCAAATCCAACTATACAGAGAGAAAGAGGAAAGCAATACATTGATTTTGAAAGACCTGGATACCCAGGCAGATTTTGATGAAGAACGCCAGAAAGCTGGTGCCTTTCAAAGGCAGGGGGGTGACCTGGCGTCACGAATGCAGGCTCTTGGTCAGGAAAGGGATACCTTAGGCCAGGAAGTCTGCCATTTAAAAAGAAAAATGGAAGAAAATCACTTGGCCCTCCAGGGGCTGGGGGACCTCCATAAAGAGCATCAGGGCTTGCTAGATCACACCAGGAGGGTGGAGGAGGCTCTGGCAAGAAAGGAGCAGGCCAGTAGGGATGGGACTGAGGAGGTAACCCTCCTGCAGCAGAGACTGGCCCAGTACTCCAGGACCAATTAGGAGGCATAGAGAGAGAATGACGCTCTCTGCCAGCACTATGATAGGCTCCAGCAACAGGTAGCGACGCAGGAGAGACTGATAGAGTCTAGTAAGGCCTTAACTGAGGAACCGAAAGCGCAGGCTCTTGCTTTGCAACAGGAAGCAGGGGCGGATAGAGATGAGGTTCGCTGGGAAAGAGAAACTCCTGAGCATAACCTCAGGAGCCCTAGTACCAGAGGCCTTCATCTCTCCCAGTCCCTGGACTCTGCCACCCCCATGTCCCCTCACGCACATGAGCCCAGGGCCACAGGGATGGCAGATTACTATCCAGCTAGGAGTATGGGGCTCATAGGCCAGTACCTCCCAGGAATGGATGGGCGGGCATCCGGATATGGGCACCCAAGCACAGTGCAATTTAGTGGGGAACCCCAGGAGAGTAGGCCCATTAAGAGCATCCTGAAAACCTCTGCCCAGTTAGGTCAGTGGGGGGGATACCGATCAAATCCTGGCAGCAAGGAGGGATCTGAAGACTCCTCTGAGTGTTACAGGACACAGGAGACCAGGTCCCCACATTCTGCCAGCCATTCCCAGGCTTGCAAAATCCGGGAAAACCTGGAAGATCAGACGGGCACCTCTGGGAGCAGCGCTACTGAGTCGGAGGATGAATGGACCAGGTTACCCGAACCAAAAAGGCCAATAAGGCAAAAAGGGCCTTGCTCAAAGACCCATTGAAACAAATAAAGGCAATAAGGAGTGTCATCATGCCTTATCATAAGAACGCCAAGTATTCTGTTTGGGAACACTTGGAGCTCTATGAGCAAATGATGGAGACTTTCCATTTGAAGGACAGCCAAAGCTCTATTCAATATGTAAAGTGGACCTTCTCACCAGAATACTCCAGTTTCTTTGCGGCGCTGGAGGATCAAAACCATTCAAGGTGGTCCACATACAGGGCGGCCATCTTGAAACATTTTTCTGTGCACAGAAATCCTCAAGAGGCTCGCAAGGCAGCCTACAATTTGCAATGTGGGGAGGATCAGGCCCCACAAGAGTTTGTGCAAGAATTAAAGCGTGCTTTTGCGCAGACCACCAGAAGGGTGCGCACAGATAGCAGAGAATGTATCAGTTTTTCCATGCCTTACCCAAATACATAATGACCCAGCTCGTGAGAGATTTTCATGAGAAAAGATCTTTAGACTGGGTCATTGAACAGGCTACCCGGATCTATGAGGTGCAGAAGCCCATCAAAAATAAAAATAACGCGCCGAAAACCCCCAAAACCAACAGCACCCCTGCTGCTGCCAAGGTGGCAGAGGTAAAGGTTGCCCCCGTTTTAGATTTGGAGATGGGGGGACCTAAAAACCTGCCTGCACCAAATAATTCACAGCCCAGAAGGCCCTCGGGCCAGTCACAGACAGGGAGTCGAGGAGGTAGTCCCACAAATGGGGTCCCCCGCTCCCCTCACTATGTACGTCCCTGCTACAAGGGAAACCAACCAATCCTGGGTTATGTGTGGACTCCTCCAGCCCAAGGGGGGGATCCAGCCAAGCACCTGACCCGGGGAACTTCCCTCCTAACTTCCCCCAGGAGGGCAGAAATTCACCAAATCCTGGGCAGAACTTTTTCCCCAGGTATCCACCCAATTTCCAGCCCCAAAATCATCCATTCTTCTTTCCCCAATTCCCTGAGCCCAGACAACCTAATCCGGGAGAGGGGAGGCTAAGGGTGGAGGGGTACCAAAATCTTCCCAACCAGGGGTACTACCAGAGAAGGGATAGCTACCCTTCGCGGGATCAGCCCAGGGGAGAAAATAGAGCCCCGTATCAGCCTGAGCGGGTTTCACAACTTGAGCGCCAGGTCCAAAATATGGCACAGGATCTGGGTCACATACTGAGGGCTCAACAGAACCCTCAGATGAGCATGCCACCGCAGAATGCCCCAAACTCTGGACCTGGTGCTCCAGAACAATGACGGGGGCAGCACCCCGATAACCCACCGGTTCCCAGGGAGGAGGCACAAGGGGAAGGGGGGTGTAAAGCCTTGGAGGAAGCTTCCTTCCCAACTTGTAAACAGCCCCTGGAAAACCAGGAACCGGAAACAAAATCTCCTGCCCCTGAAAGCCTGCCACCCAAGGAGCAGAGGGGAGGTAGGAGAAACAAAGGACCCAAACAGACCCACTTTGTGGAGGAGGTACAGGTCTTCCAATTTGAGGGAGAGGGATCCTCAGAAGATCCTGGGAAAAAGATTTTCTCCTTCAGAGATGGGGGAACTCCTCCCAAAGAAAAATGGGTACCAAGGGATATGAATTCAGACTGGGGAAATGTGGAGACTGAGCTACCGCCGCCCATCATCTCATCCCAGAACCGACAATACCAAAATCCCCTGGTTCAAACCCATCCTGGTGACTGCCTCCAAAAGGGGGGGGGCGGCCCAGAACCGGAACCAGGGGAACCCACAATGGCTCTGATCTCCAGTTGCCAACTTTTTCTTTCAGATTCCCGAGACTCTTCACAGAATTCTGCCCAAATATCTTCTCTTGCAATGTCCAAAACCAGAAAATTAGCCCACCAGTTGTCCAAAAATGTGCATTATCTGTGCCCCCTTGAGGAGAAGAAGGGAAGATATTATGCCCCAGTACAAGTACAGGGGAAGGGTACAATTTCGGCACTGGTGGACACTGGATCCCAAGCTACCCTTCTGTCCAAAAGGGCCTTTGGGGAACTAAATGCAGGAAGGGGGGAGAATTACCGTATTCCTCTCACCTCTCTTCCTGGACAACTGCAGAACTTTGACGGGAAGGAAATTCCTGTCGAGGGGACTGCAGATTTGGACATCAAAATTGGGCGACACAAGGTGAAACACCCGGTCATAGTAGTGAAACCAGAGGGCACCCCTTGTTTACTAGGGAACGACCTCCTGAGAAGGTTGTCACCCCTAATAGATTGTGTAAACAAGGTCCTCAGGACCCAGACTAGCCGACCAATAAAATTAAAACAGAGTGTCAACCATGTTAGTCTAAACGGCACATGCCACATGGTTGAACAAAAATCTGACCAAGTAGAATTTCACTTCCAGAACAACCAAATTCCAGACGTGACAGTAATAGCAGTAGGACAACAGACTGGTGATGGGGGGTCCTCTCTATTTCTGAAAATCAACCTTCCTTCCAGTTTAAAGTGGTATTCCGCGCTGGAAGAAAACACTCTGAAATTCTTTACAAATCCACAATCAGAAACTCCCACTCTGATAGTCCAGAAAGATGTGAAATCAGCTCAGAGCCTGGCTGATATTCAGCAAATTGGAGAGCAGTTGTTCATCCCTGTTCAGTTAAATGATGGGAAGGACTCTGTTCTCGCTTGAGTGTGTGTGAACAACGGTAAGAGCTTCATCAGCGAAGCCATGTTCCGCCAACTCCCAAAAGATCCAGCCATTCCCACATTCAAACTGATAGACAAATGGGAAATGGACCTGGAAGCACCTAATTCCAAACATCTCCTGCCAAGCAGGTGTATGCTCAAAATCTCCATTGGCGACAAGAGCATAGTCCATAATTGTTGGGTCGTGCGAGATGTCACTGCCACCTTTTACTTAGGCAGTGACATTCTCAATCGCTTCGCCATTAGTTTGGACCTAATAAACTTCAAAGCTTGGTCTCGATTAGCGGATAATCCCATGGGCTTTGATGATTCAGAAAAAGCATTTAGGTCAGCTCAATTGCTACCTTATGCAGTTGAAATTCAGATTAAAGAGGAAGTCACCATCCCAGAAAGGACCCGACAATTCTCCCTGGAAGTGAAAGTTAAAAGAGGACAAAAATTGAAAAACCCTGATGGTTACATTCATCTAAATGCTTCTCTCCAACAGCAAGGGTTAGGGGTAAACCCAACACCATTAGTCAACATAGAACATGAAACCATTCCAATAGAGGTGGATAACAGCGACTTAAAGAGTATTACTCTAGCCGCAGGCACCATTATTGGAATGGCGGTTGATGACCGACATTTCTCCATTGATTTAGGAAATGAACTATTAGGACCAATCCCCAAGGACTGTTTTGACAGTGACAGTGATGACCACACAACCCCAGACAGGATTTTCACCCGGCATGGGGGGAACTTCCTGGTGTACACTTCTTGCCCTTATGGTAAGGAAGATGTGACTTGTGACTTCAGGAGGGATGAGGTGATTTTCCAGGTCCATGAGGGCTGCCTTACCCACCTGAAGCCTCCAGTCCAAATCAGCACTCTGACCAGGGACTTCTCCACCCAGCTGCAGGAGGCCGCTGAGATAGCCAAACCAGAAGTCTTTCCAGGCTTCAGGCAGATGGTGGAAGAGAGAGTCAACCTAGCTAATATGTGTGACTCTGGAATAAAAGCAAAAGTTGAAACAAGTTTTCTTGGATTTCCAAGATCTCTTTGCGGTAGACTCATATGACTGTGGTCGCACCGACATCCACACGACAACAATTCCCACGGACCCTGGCATGACTCCAGTGTTTGTGAAACAATATCGCTTGCCTCTCGCATCCATGGAGTCCCTTACTGAAATAATTAAGAACCTTGAGTCCCGGGGAATAATCCGTCCAGTACACAGCACCTTTAATAATCCGGTGCTGGGAATACTGAAGCCAAACGGCCAGTGGAGACTCTGCGCCGACCTTAGGGAGCTCAACAAACGGGTCCATACTTCCCGATGGCCTCTGCCCTACATTGACCAAGGGCTGGCCCAGATCCAGGGGTCACAGCTATTCACAGCAATAGACCTGACCAATGGATACCGGACCGTGCCTGTCAGTAGGGAGGACCAATACAAACTGGCTTTTACCTTTGAGGGCCAGCAGTACACATGGACCCGGACTCCCTTTAGATACCTCAACTCCGGCAATTAATTCAACATTTTCCTACATAAGGCCATGCCCTACCTGGGTGCGAGGGGTAACCTGGCTTATGTAGATGATGTCCTCATCAAAAGTTCATCGGTGGAAGAACACATAGCGGAGATCCGTTATGTTCTGACACAGTTGAGGGCCGCCGGAGCAAAAGTTTCCTTTCAGAAAGCACAGTGGTGTAGAACCCGTGTTAATTTCTTGGAGCATGAGATTACTCCTCAGGGTCTCTGTCCCCAGGAAAAGAAAGTGGAAGCACTCCAGAAACTGAAGGATCCCACAACTCTGCGGGAACTAAGGAGCCTCCTTGGACTGACTAATTACAGCAGAAAGTTCATTGAAGGCTACGCAGAGATCACTAGACCCCTGATTCATCTCTTGAAGGGGGGGGTCAAGTGGGAATGGGGTCCAGAACAATCCGAGGCAGTAAGACAACTCAAGAGAAGCCTCTCACCAGCGCCTTGCCTAGCTTACCCTGTCAGAAACAAGGAGTTCTTCCTGGAGACAGGGTTCTCTAATACGTGTTTGACGGCAGTATTATACCAAAAGCATGACAAGGTCAATAAAGTAATCTCCTATGCGAGCAAAACTTTATCCTCTGTGGAGGAAAAATTCAACGATTGTGAGAAGGCACTCCTGGCAACGGTGTGAGCATTGAAGAATTACCACCCGTTTATCCAGGGGGAACACATCATAGTGGAGACTCCACACCAGCCTCTGCAATACCTCCAAAGTGACAAAATCCGGGCCGGAAACGTGAGTAATTCCCGAATTACTTCCTGGATTCTGTCAATGCAAGGCTTTCCTGTAGAGGTCAGATATGGCCAAAACAAGTAGTGTCCCCTCGCGCAAGGTCTGGCTGACTTGCATGATTGTGCCAGAGAAAACTGTCTCGAGGACGTAAGTCTAGAAATCAAGGACAACATGGAGGCATACCTTAATTCCCCAGACAAAGTCTTTGAAGAAGACAAGTGTGAGGGAATGCCCACTGTCTATGTGGATGGATGCTCGTACCATGTTGACAACAACGGGGAGAAAGAACTGGTGGCCGGTGTAGGGAATGCATGTGTGAATGAGTTTCCAGAACCCTCCGCTGGATACAAAATTGGTCCCCGAAGTGGTCAGGTGGCAGAATTGATGGCTGTGCTTCAGGCCATCCTCACTGCTGTCCAACATCAACTCCACGAACTGGTCATAATCACGGATTCGGATTATGTATGGAACGGGTTTGTGGAGCACCTGGTTAATTGGAAAACCAGAGGCATGTTACGTGCTAATAACAAACCCTTGAAACATGGGAAGTTAATTCAATACATTGATGATCTGGTCACATCGAATGGGATGACCATCTACTGGAAAAAGATCAAGGGTCATTCCAAAGTAGAGGGACCAGACAAAACTGGAAATGACTTAGCTGATCAGCTGGCCAAAACCGGGGCCATCCAAGGGGATCTAATAGAAATAGAGTCCCTGTTGGGGGAAATCCAGGTCACTATCACTAGGTCCCAGACAAATGCTCACAATGATCTTTCAACTGCACAATGGAGTAAGGAGACCCCTGATGCTGATTTGATTACAGCTCAGAAGGGGGATCCAATAATTGGTAAGTTTTACCAACACATTGAGGACCCTGAGAACTTTCCCCTGACAGATACCGATTACATTGGGAAAGAGGACCTAAGAGTGTTGATGAAATGTCCAAAAAGGTTCTGAATCCAAGACGGTTTGTTGGTAAGGAAATCCAAAGCTGGCCATGATCAGTGGGTGGCCCCTACCTCATTCCGAAGCCTGATGTTAAGTCACGCCCATGATGCGGCCACCGCCGGTCATAGGGGGTTTCACACAACACTGGAAATCTTAAGAGAGGTTGCATACTGGCCACACATGGGGCAGGACCTCGACCAATACTTGAAGGGGTGTCTTGTGTGTGCACAATTTCAGCCATCATCCCTCACACACTGTGCGCCTCTCCAAAAGAGGGGGATGACATTGCCATGGTCAGATTTGCAAATCGACTTTGTAGGCCCTGTAATTCGCTCATCTAGAGGAAACAAGTACATGTTGACCATTACATGCTTGTTTACCAAGTGGGTGGAATGTCTCCCAGCCCCAAACTGCAAGGCAGAAACAGCAGCTGCCCTGATGATTAACCACATCTTTTCCCGTTTTGGTCTACCTCAAAGGATTGAGTCAGACAGAGGTAGCCACTTCACCAGTGAAGTAATGACAAAGATGTGGGAGATACTGGGGATTAAAAGGAAACTACACATTGCTTACAGGCCAGCGTCTTCAGTAGCATGGAAAGAGATATAACCGAACCATTGTGAGCATCTTAAAAAAGTTTGTGGCAGATTCTGGGCCAAGTTGGGATATCCGATTACCTCTGGTCCTAATGGCCATCAGATCTACCCCTTCATCTGCAACTAAAATGTCACCATTTGAGTTGATGACTTGACGCAAGATGGTGCTTTCCCTGCATTTGCTCTACAGAACCCAAGAGCAAACATTGATAAATGCCTCCACAACTCATGAGTATGTGGAGAATTTAAGGAAACACCTTCAGCATGCTTTTGCCTATGCTCAGCAGAATCTAGAAAGATCAGCCGAGAGCATGAAGACCCACTATGATTTAAAAACTACCCGAAAGTAATATAAGGTGGGTGATCGGGTCTATCTATACAATTTCCAAAGGAACCAGGCCAAACAGCGAAAATTCTTGCCGACATGGAAGGGACTGTTTGAAATTACAGACAAGATCTCCCCTGTTGCCTATAAGATCTGCATTCCCAAAGGCAGTTTGGCAGAGGGGGAAGATAAGTGGGTCCATATAAATCAGCTAAAGTGTTGCCATTCCAGGCACACTCTGCAACAACTGAAGGAGTCCTCTGCAATACCAGAGGGGACCGCTCCAGAGTAATTCAATTCCAACCCTAAAATATCCCACATATAGTCTCTAAAATATTATGATTTGGAAAAAAACAAAATGTCTTACAATTGTATCTTGTTTTTTGTTAAAATAAGAACGCCAATGTTTTGACTATAAAATGTAAATGCCACCCCACTATATCAATGGTGGGGAAGAAATGTCTACGGATAGGTATTGCCGCTTTCCTTTGTCCTCCTAGGAGAAAGAAAACCTGGAGACTGGCCAAGGAGGACGATCCGGGGACCGGGTGCAGAGACTCGAGGGGCCCGGGGTACCGCCCAATATTCCCATCAGGACCGCCGTGGAGAACCGATCGATCCAACTGGGTGGAGGAAAAGATGTTCAATTGGGCCGTCCACAGAATTGGAAGAAGATAATGGGGACATACCAGCGCAAGGGCTCAAAACCTCCTTTGCACCCGACTTCCCCTCGACTTGAATCAAAGCGCAGTCGGGCGGGGGGATTTGTCAAGGGTTTTGACCTATGTTGAATAAATAGACTGGGTAGATGTGGGGATGAGCTGTCGCCGCCCATTATTCTATCCCAGAACAAACTAAATCAATAGACTGGGTGGATGTGGGGATGAGCTATCGCCACCCACATTCAAGCCAGAAGCGGAGAACTGCGCAGTTGGCAAGAGACCACTCCAAAGATACAACCTTCTTGTGGGGGGTTCCACATCACCACTCTACTGTAAGGATGCCATCAAAACAATGTTAAGCAAGGGTCCTATACTGTCAAGCAAAAGACCATTTTATTGAAATGCAGTAATTCAAGACAACTCAAAAATGGATGCAGTAAAGACAAATTCCCCAAGGTGGCGCTAGCGGTCTAAACTCTGACAGGGAAACTGTATTTAGGAGTTGCAAGAGGGGCAGGGACTTCAAAGCTTGTTGGTTAATTGGAAACCTTAGCCACCTGCTGTTCCCAGAGGCCAAGAGGCTGGGAAACCTTAACACCTCAGAGATTCCCACACCAGGAGGCAGGATATCACATGACCCTGTTGATTGATTGAGGAGAGACTTCCAGGCAGCCTGCTGGAGCCCACACAAAAGGCTCTTTCTGTTGAATGGGCTATGTTAATTTTGAGTGTTTCCTGTCAACAGCCCTCTGCCAGCAAGGAGAGACATGTGATCACTGACCCACCCAGACTCCTGGAGGCGGACCCAAACACTTTGGGGAGTTGAATTGCAACAAATATATAGTTTATAGAAACAGTGATAATTTATTGTAACCAAATGACAGGAATGTTCAACTTTGAGAGTCTTAGTTTGAAAAATGCCCTCACGATTTGAGTCCAAACTCCAATTTGTACCATGTTCTGGGGCAAAACCCCGCTAATTATGATTATTGTAGACAATGTGTTTAAGCTAGAGACATGGAACGTTACTGGGATATATGTGGAAGGGAAATGTACCTTTGTATAATTTTTGATGAAAAACCAATGTTGCAAAACCCACTAAAATCGAAAAATAAGTTGCCATTTTTGAATGAAAGCTCCTAGAAACGCCAGAGTCGGGACAGGGACTATCTTTTGTAATATATGATGTGTGTATGTGATGTCAAACAACTGTGTACCTGGGAAATATGTATTTGGATCAGGAATAGATTTGTGTGCACATTGACCAGGGGAGTGTCATTTCTGCAGGTCATAAAAATGACATCACTCTGACACACTATCCCTTCCCAAATCAGGGACCAAAGAATCTATTGACCTATCAAATCAAGAGAGGGGCAGGCTTGGGGATGCTAGCCTCTCCACCCACTTTTTAAAACACATAAAAAGAGACTGCTGGGACAGGTAGAGACATTCAATTCCATTTTCTGCGGGACGCTCTGCCGGGAGACTCCAGACTTCACATCCATCAATCTCCAAAGACCAGAACTTTACTTCAGAACTTAAAGCAAGGGCCTAAACCCACAAACTGAGAACTCTTCTCAGCAGGCCTCAGCATCCTTAAAATCATTTGCAAACTATTCCACAGCCGGGCGAGCTGTTTGAATTCTTTGCCAAGAACAATTGCCAGAGACCAGACCAGAGATCCAGAGAGACCCAGACCGCTGTGAGCAGAACCGGTGCCTGATTGACCCGCCAAGCAGAGAGAACCGAAGTCCAGTCCAGTTGACCAGCTCCGTGACGAGGCCCATTCATTTCAAAATAAGGAGTGAGTATCCGCCAGAACTGTGCAGAACCCAATCTCTTAGTTAAAATATTCTAATTCAAGCTATTTTAACCTAACTAGAACAGCCTCCTAGAAATCGTGTCATCTGCCATTTTTAAAGCTGCACAACTGTCACTTGTCAATTCTGCAGCTGCAAGCTGTCACCTGTCATTTTGAGTTTTACTTTAAATCCAAAAATCTACCTTTATTAAATCATCCGTATCTCCGGAACCGTTTGTGCTAGGAATGAGATTTAACTTTCATCTGAAGGCTTAGAATCTAGGCTTCCCAACAAACCTAGAACCGACCTCCTATACCTTTTCCGTAATCGCGAGACACGCGCTCCCGAAATTTGCCGCGATTTGCGATTTGGCCCGATTTCTTCACCTGTAGAAATCAGCAGCTTTTTGCTTCTCTTTGCTAAAATTCGTTTGCAATCTGCTAATCATTCATAGAGTATTGTTAAAGTGAGCCTGAACTAATATAAAGTAGCCATCACCTACCCTGAACCTCTAGAGGGAATTAAAAGCAATTTTAGCACCTTTTCACTTCCTTGCAAACCACATTAAAGTAATTTGCCTGTGTTTAAAACTCATCCCTGTTTTCCCTAAGCTGGCTGGGAGAACTGGAACTGTGTATTGCATTATAAAATGTGATTTGTTGGGATTCTTGAAGACTGCATGCTCTCCTTCCATTTCTTGTATTGCATAGGGGGGGGAGTGAATTGTCAAAAGAAAAAGTGATCATATTACCTTTTGCTAAAATCATAACAAGTTATTTCTGTACTGCATTTTATTCCACCTTGCGTTTCCTTGAACCATATAAAGCATTCTTTTCCACCTTATTCTTCTGTTCCTATTCATAAGTTACCTCTTGCTGACTACTGCTCATATTCACAAGTGTAATATCCATTATCAATTTATTTATAGAAGTGTGATATATATATATATATATATTATTTACATTTTCAAATAAACCTTTTAATTTGCAAAACAAACCTACTTCTTGGCTCAGTGGGGTCAGGGGGATTCTAAGAGGGGGGTGTTATACAAGGGTTGTCATCCAGAGTACTGAACTGGATATAAAAATACATCAATAAGGGTTTTCCTCAGCATCCAAGACTAGGCATTGACTTAGCTGTAGTGTTGATTGAATATCGCTTACAGCGCTGACTGCATTGTATGTTGTATGACCAAACAGAACTAAGATGGCCATAGTGGAGCTGGAACGCGGGGCTCCTTGTGGCGCCCCTCTTCTATTTCCATAGTGGCCCGGGAGACTGAGATGGCGGCGGCGGTTGGGCCTATGCCAAAAGAATAAGGTGATTGGGGGTAGGAGGTGTGAAGGGACGGGAACAGTGACCGGAGGAGAGGGGAGGATTGGGGGGGGCTGGGTGGTAGGGACGGAGCGCAGCCTTCAGGTTGCTTGGAACGAAGGCTTGGATTGTGGGCTTCCGCCCATGCTCTGAGCAAACTGATTGGTTGGCTCCCCCGCTCAGGGTGCTAATTTTAGATATTGCCATGATGAAAGACCCTATAGTCCTAAATGATTGGCCAACATAGGAAAGTTCCTCAGCCTTGTTTTTCTTTATTAAAAGAGACTATGTGACATGATGTCACCCCTTTGCCAGATGTACTTTCAAAGGCTCCTGTGCTCCAGCAGTTGAGGTGATTAGGATGACACTGCTGACTTATTCTTCGCTACACTGACAGCATGCTGAGCCACAATGTCATGGGGCCATGGAGGGCCTCTCCCATTCAGTTTCCTGAGCTAGCACCAGAGCAGGGGTGAACTGGCGCACGTGGAACTCTGGCGGTGTCCCTGTGGGCCGGTGGGCCTCTGCATCATCAGCCTTTATTTCCAAATGTACTTATGGGAAAGGGGTTTGGCATGCTCAGAATGTGTAATATGGACCACTTTGAACATTATTTCCGGGGCCTCTTTTGTTTCCCAGCCCACCCCTGCACCAGAGGGCAGTCAGCCTGTTGCAGACCAGACTGGATGTCAAATATGTGACAGGGGCCATAGGAGCAACCCACCAGGTAATTCCCTGTCCATCAGCAACTTAGACTCTGCAGATGGCTGTTTTGAAGGCTGAATTACAAGATGCCCACGATGCCCCCTTTGTGGGCAAGCCTTCCAGAGAATATCAAGGAAGTAGAGCTTCTTATGAGTCAGAGCAAGTTGAAAAGCGCGTCGGGGGCATACACTCTGCTGAAAATGCCCTTAATCATCAGTGAAGCATCTACCATGCCAACCCTAACACTGGGCAAAGACACACCAGCTGCACCGGTTACTGCACAGCAGGGGGTGCAAAGCCCTGCCCCACCAACAGCACTGGATCTGTCTATCAAAGTGAAGGTTAAGGAAAGCCTGCTACTGGCCCACATGGTAAAGCTATAGCTGTAGTTAAGCATTGGAGGGTCTTCCCAGAATCAACATTCCTATGAGTTTCCTCGCAACGGGCATAGCATTGCTGCTTACATCTTCTGTGCAAGCTTGGTGTGCCTTCACACTCTTTCTGTGCCATGGACTGCTCAGGCATAAAGATTCGATATGGGACTTCGGGGTCCGGTGCAGCTGTTATTAAGAATGTCAGAAAGTATCTGAACCGAAGGTGCGTGTATGTTGTGATTGGATGACTCAACACAATGCATGCTGCCCACTGGAGCAGGAACAAATGAGCAGCAGTAGCCTGCGGGCCACCTGCCATCAGAGGGTCACCCTAATTCATGGCACAGTCAGGACAGAAACCAAAGCGGAAAGGTAGAGGCACAAGGTAAGTGCCGCCTTGTTATTCATTTACAGGTTGACAAAATAACAGTTCCTATTTGATAATAAAACAGACCACAGGTCTTGAATTGAAGAACTGGCCTACAGGGCAATCATTGAAGGTCATGTATGCTGATTATGCCACTGACATAACTGCTTCTGAGTGTAAGTTAACGTGGCATCAGTCATGATATGATTGCTTATTTATAACACGTTGAATATGCAGTGGTTTCTAAGCGTGGACCCGGTGATCGAACCTGTGTTGCTCCATGTTGGCTTGCTTCCAAGGCAAGCACATTGCCTCTGAGCTATCCTCCCGACACATGAGGATTGATTACTTTTGGTTAAACAGGTTTTCACTTATGCAGCATACTTAAATACTTCTGAGTCAGGGCCACTACCCATTGTTGTTTCTTTCTGCCCTACGACTGGCCGCAGCCCAGGGGATTAGAGCCCGTGCTTCTCCGGCAGCTCTAGTGCTATGCCTTGCAGGAAAGACCAAGTCCGTGGGAAGCATCTAGCACAGTCCAAAAGCCTTTGATTCGTGGGACACTACGTTTGCCTCCCCCAACTGTCCCAGAAACTTGGAAATGTCGGAATGAGTGGCATAAAGTGCCCACTACAAATGGTGGGACATGGAAGTGTAATAGTGGGCAGATGGTCTTAAAGATTTAGAAGGAAAGAGCAGGCTAGCGAGGGGAGCCGTGTGGATGTTCCATAACAATAATGAAAGGACCCGCTTCACCAGAACCTTGCCTACCAACCTCCTTGAAACGAATCCCAGAAAAGTGTGCCAGCTGGAGCACTGAAACCAAGGGGGTGCTGAGATGTTGCTTCCTTGCTACATCGTACCCACTTCCTGCGTCTTTAAAAACATGCTTACCCACACCCTCACTGGTCCTCATTGCACAGTGAGATGTTTCCACAAGATGGAGGAAAGAGGCTTGCCTTCCCTCAGGTTAGAGGAAAGGCCCTTGATTGCAAGCATTGCCTCTATGATGTTGCTCTTATCCCCACAAGAGGGCACCGTATGGCATGCTGGAGGCAACAGAAAGCCAGCTAGTTGGGCTTAGGAGCCAAAAGATTCAAAACCCGGAGTAGGATTCTATTTACAACACAAGGCAAATAGCTGTTGAACGAGCAGGGGACTGCCATGTCCTCGGCAACACCCTCATCCAGTTGGGGCTTTTTTTAGCCATTAGTTATTTGAATCCTGGCACAAGTAGGCACATGTGCCTAAGTGTGTTCATTAATATATGTATATATTTGTACTCCCTAAAACATAGGAGAAGGGGGCTCTCTAATTGACAAGTTGTTTCATATTCAGAAATTCTGAGCATACTTTACGACTCCTATTTCCTGTTTTTTTTTTTTACGGCATATTTTTGTTTACAACCTGGCGATGCCATTGCTTGCATCATGATTAGTGTCCACATACCTAGTGCAGGGCAAACGCATTCTGGCATGTAATGCGCTGGTGGCAGAGGACATGCATGACACAGGGCCACGTGGCCTCCATTCCAAGTTCCGCACTAAGTGACAATGTAAGGGCAAGCATAACGCAGCGGCTGCGGTGAAAACAATGAATGACGTCATCAGAGGTTCGTCCCCGCAGCACACAGGCGTGGGTGTCCCACGCTGGAGGAATCGATATATGTCAATTGCACAGACTGCCGCCATTCATTCCTGTTCTGGTGACTGAAATGGGGTTCCCAGAGCTGCGTGGATCGAGGTATGCATGCCCTTGGAAAATGTACACTAGCATTGGAATTGTGTCAAGTAACGCCACCTTAGTTCACGGTGACACATTGTCACTATTCTTTTTATCACAGACCAGAGTGTCTTACATGCAGATTGTAATCTACGAAACGAGCTCCCTTTGACCAAATTCTGATTTTAAAGTCTGCAAGCTAAGGCTCCCGACCAATTTTGTGAAATAACGCCATGTCGGCTCGTTTGTCTGTGCTTTCACTGGGTTTTCACTCCACGGCACAGTCCCTCAACTGATTTCCCAGTGACCCTGTTATCTGACCAGAGAGATTGGCTGCACCTTAAAATCTCATTATTCTTCCTGCCGCCCCTACTCGACTCTTGCTTTAAACGTGTATCCCTGTGTTGCCTAGTAACTCAACCAAGACTCGAAATATTAAGTACCCCTCCCTTCTCACTGCTTCTCCAGAGACCTAAAGCAAAATGGTGGAAAAAGAAGGAATATAGGAGGCACAGCCCTCATTTTAGAATCAGATATGCGTATGTATGTAAGGAGGGGCTGTGATTAGGAACAGTGAGGAAAAAGGGAAGGGGGCGGGGAGCATTTAGAAGTAGAGGCAAAGAGGGGGCTAAAAGACAGGAAAAAAGCGGGGAGTGAGCTTATAGTAGTACTAACGAACGGGGGAGAGAGAGAATGAGCAGCGAACAGAGAGGTCGAAAGGTAGAGCTGGCGTGTGAAATGGCATACAGAGAAAGAAAGAAAGAAAGAAAGAAAGAAAGAAAGAAAGAAAGAAAGAAAGAAAGAAAGAAAGAAAGAAAGAAAGAAAGAAAGAAAGAAAGAAAGAAAGAAAGAAAGAAAGAAAGAAAGAAAGAATGAAAATAAATACATGGGATACATATCTGTGGACCTGCCGAAAAAAAGTTGGTTTTGTTCCCGTGCACTTCCTATACTTTTTCAGAGATTTGTCTGAAGGAGGTCAATGTCACCGTGTTGTAAGAATGAGAACACCGAAAGGGAAGACCACTCCCGCCATTCCACACACGACCCAATATCCCAGCACCCTACGGGGGTATTATAGGTCCGTTATACTGCACTTTGGGCCTGAAGCAGCTAGGAGATGGCGGGCGTGCTAGTTTTCACAGATTTATTAGAGGGACAAACAACATGTAGCAACATTGTGTAAGTTGGCAATTCATTCTTGAAGTTCAGTTTAATCTTCAAGTATCCTACATAAAAATAAGTTCGGTATGCATGTCATTAAATCTCCTTGCATATGTATTCGTACGTTTCTTCTGTTGTAAAAAGATGATTTTAATTTTGTAACTGATAATGAATTTGCTGGACTTTACATTCTCTATGACTGTTTCCCTGCAATGCTGAATACTGCACTTTTGGCATGACTGTTTCTCTTTGTGTTATGTATTTCTATGTATATTTTTGAGAGAGCCTAGCAGCACTACTGTTCCCAGATATTTGAGTCCTCTTTTGAGGTGTTCACATTCCAGAAATACTATTTCAGATTTACAACTTTAATTCTAAGAGCAATAAACAAATTAGCTGTGGAGCTAAAACCGAAGACTACCGGGACCTATTTTCTTATGTCATTTGCAAGTAATTAGTGAGGCGAAGCTGGCCCAATTTGGTTTATATGTATTTATTTATTGGATATCATAAGGCGCTTGTACAGCAGGAACAGTGTTTCAAAGTGCTGCAAGGCAAAGGGCAAGGGAACTGAAAAACAATGGAAACGGCAATGAATAAATAATAAAATAAAAAGCGGTCCTACTAGGCCTTGAGACACTCGGAAAGTGCAAGTGCAGTGAAAACGAAAGGGGGGAGGGGTGTAAGTGCTGCATTTTCCCCCAGGGGGGGAGTGCAAAAGGTGCCTGTTGGGGAGGCAATAGGTAAATGCATGGACAGAGACGCCCCCAGCAAAGAGGGGGGGTCTACTACCCAATAGGTAAGTTCAGGGTTGGGACAAACCCCCCGACAAGCGGGTGTGGGCCTAGAGGACAGTACAGGTGTTGGGAGGGGGGTGCTGGACGGGATTGGGCAGATGGCCAGGGCCCTATTGGACTCTTGAGGGACCAAGACGCCAATCTCATCTGCTGTATGGATGGATTGATGTACTGTGAAGGCCTATGTGTGTTTATTATTCTGTATATTTTCTTCTATTGCCTATGCGCCAGATGTGAGTCCAGAGACCACTTTCCACTGAGTGGCCACTCACTTATGAGAGCATTCCCAAGGGAAATTATGGAATTCTTATTTACTGTGTACATGCTTTCCTATAAAAAGGCATGCACACGGGCAATCAGTCCCTGTGTGTAAGCTCTGAAGGCACACCCCATATGCAAAGTACAGCCCTGAGTTGTCACCTAAGAGAGAGCCTCTTGACATTTCCTTGGTGCTCGCCAAAGTAAGGTGCAACTGTTCCATCCTAGGGTTGAGGGCACTGACACATTCCAAAAGTCAGTATGGGTGACCCCTGGCATTCACACTGATGGAGTGGCATAAATCATGCTCTCCAGATTGGTACAAATGCCCGGGTGCCCGTGCTAATTTAAAGTCAGGAATTTCGGATTCGTAAAGAACGAATTTGAAATGCCCGACACAAAATAATCACTAACAGCACCCCTGCCAGCAACCCCCTCGAGGCCCCAACCTCCAACCCCCACAAGTTACCTCCGGCGGGGCACTTACCTGATCTCGATCTCCGTAGCTCTTCCCCTGCGACATTAGTACTGCCTCTCCATTACAGGGCAGAACCTCCGTCACAGGGTCCCTTTTTTGTGCTTTTGTTTTGTATCAGTCTTTGTCCCCCGCTTTCCTTTTTGTGGAAGTGGGGGACACCCGCCGCAACACCCGAATTCCCATAATGTCGATCAAGGTGAGCGGGCGGGGGACACCGACCCAACCCCCTCTCCCTTATTGAACTTTTGGGGAATGGTTTTTTTTTTCCATTGCCGAATTCGGCATTTTCTACATTGTGGTTTTTCCCCCGAGTTTTTTTTGTGGAAACCCAAACACCCTACTCACAGGCTTTGTCACAGCATCAGGCTCACTATTCCTCCATCACATTTTCTGAACTGCTTGTGTGTTTAACACCTGTGCCTTTGAACATTAATATTTTGTTGATGAAACCCATGTGTGCACCTGTTGCAGCCTGTGTGTATCCAAATCAGGGCCATCTTAAGCACTTTTGGGGCCCTGGGCATCGACACCCTTGGGGCCCCCTCTGCCGAATCAAAGGGATTGAGGGATCCGAATATCTGGTTGCACGCCCCTCTCGTCGCGATCAACACCATATATAGCTTGATATGCTGGTTCACATCAATCAAAATAAGCTTGGCCACTCCCTTTCAGTCCCTTTATCGTATTCATTCTTGCTGTAATAAGAATGATAAACTAGTAGCATTTCAAGGACAACATTAGCAGTCCACAACAAGGGTACTTGTTTTCTAGTATAGGTACAAGGCCCTTTTCATCAATAGCAGCCATGAGGAAGGTACATCGGTCATAGTATAAATGCTGGACAGAGATTGTATGAAAAAGGTGCACATAACCCAGAAGAGACACAGGACCCAGATTTTCTGCCTCAAAGAAAAAGAAAGTGCTCAAGCATGGACACAGGAGACTGATTGGAAGTACGGAGAAAGCTACTTATTGTCTCGGGAGGATAGCTCAGCGGCAACATGCTCGACTTGAAAGCAAGACTACATGGAGCAACACAGGTTCGATCTCCGGGTCCCCACTTAGAAACCTCTGGGTATTATGCATGTTATAAATAACCCATTATATCATACCATCGAATAGATAGTGGGTGAGGATTGGAAGCTCCAGGAATGTGTCCATATCCCGAAAGGCTGAGATTAGAAAAGGGACATGGTTCTCAAGTAGAGTTTGCATTAGAGAGCAAACAAAGGCACGTGGTTGTGGCGTGTAATATATAAATGCTCACTATTATTATAGACTAAGCAAGACTATAGCCAGTGAAACCACGAGTGAGCCTTTTTTGAAGATCACACTTCTGAAAGTTTTAGGGAGTAGTAATTTTGACAGGTTAGGCAATACGGGATTAAATAAGATTGGGATCACACATGGGTTAAGAAGTGATGCGGGGATTTGCACTCATTCTGCCATTTCTGCACTTTACAACTTTATTTTGCAGTTATTTTCCAGTTCTTATCATAAAAAAAAACGAATCGAATTGTATAGACTGACTGGGAACGTACACAAATCACATAAATCAAAATGACAATTTTTTAAAACAAAAGTTATAGCAGCATATTAGGCTAAATGGGGCTGCTTCTAGCTTCGCTGTCTCCACCATCAAGGAAAGTATACAAGTACCAGCATATTAACTGATGTGATCTTAAATGATTGTATCTGGTATTCTCTTTTGTATTTGAAAGCTCTTTAAATATGGCCAAAACAAAGGCTTGTGAAATTGTTATTTATAAATGTGCAGATAAACTTCTGAATTGTATAAAAAAGCAAACTATTTTGTGTCAAATAGGCAGACCTTAAAATATGCTTTCCAGAGGCCTGTGATATATGGTCTACTTTCTTCTGTCTAGAATCCCTTCCAATTAAATGGCATACATAATAAATATATAAACAGAAAGATCAAGTAATGTGTTAAACAATGCCACCAGCATGTGAGAAGGTAAACCTTTCCACAGAACACAGCGCAGTATGATCAGTGATATAATATGATTTGTCCAGGATCACTGTATCGTCTGCTGGCAAAGCCAGAATATGAGAAGGAACGGATTGGTTGCATGGTCCTGAATTTTATTGGCTAATCGCATCACCAGACTAACACTTTATGCTCATCATTAGTGGTGTCTGCATCACTTTTACAACCACCCATCTGAAGAAACCAATTTCTAGACCTTCACCTTTCTGATGCTATGTTTGTTTTTATAGAAACCGCTATCTAGTGCCAGTACATTGCTGATTATAGCACCTGATGTGCTAAAAAAACAAAGTACATATACATGCTGGTTAACAACCTCAGACATAGGAATGTCTGAATTTGCTTGCTGAAACTTGTTTTTGTAATCTTGCATATGAACAAAGATCTCTGCAATGAGTGCTTAACACACTGAGCTATATTCTGAACCATCCCAGCAATCGAGTGTATCAATATGCATTTCAACTTAATCTATTGCACCTGATCACCATGATCCCCACAGAAAGGTCAGAATGCTACAAGAGTTGTGCTGCAGTGAATGAACAAACTAGTTATACCACAGTGAACACGGAAGCATTACAGGATACATTAATCAGAGCAGAATGTAACTGTCAACAACAGACAGGCAATAGGTTTGGCCTCAGCAGCATGCCATAAAATATCCTGATGTGTGCCCTTTATTTTTGGTGAATAAAGGAAACTAACTTCTTTAGATCAGGCAGCCTTGAGGGCCCCCCCTTCAAGGTCGGGGCCCGGGGTAAGTGCCCCATTTGCCCTCTTATAAAGATGATTTCAAATATGTTATTGTGGACCTGTCTTTCTGTACTGCTGTGCCAGGTGTGAGGATGGCCTTGTATTTGTCACACACTAAAATAATTCCTACAAAACCATACATGCTACTGAAACCCGTTCAAAAGACATGAACAAGTTAAACACAGACTTGTAAAACTAGAAGGACATCAGGCAAATCCTCTAATTCTAACATAGGGGCCCGAAGACCCTTCAGTCAACATGCATGCCAAAATATTTTGAGCAGCGAGATAATCCTCAGTAAGGGAGAGCGGTTTGAGCTCTGCCCAAAGATGTAGCCACACCATAAGCAGTCACCCTGTATTCGGCATGCTTTTGAAACTGTTGAGGGTAAGCTATGGTGAATCTATTCAGATAAACTCCCAATCACTGATTCATCCACACAGATGTTTTTTGATCCTCATTTGACCTTTGCATCCGGTGGCTCTGATAAGTTTAGTGTTGCAGGCTATGTAAGGAATATGCGGTTGGAATGTGGGTTTGAATTGAATTGGAATTTATATTGCGCAAATCCATAGGAACCAAGCAGGAAGCTGCATGTAGGCGTAGATCTTGTCCAAAAAGAAATAGATCAGTCTTTTGGGCAGAGGCAGAAGCGGGCGGTTGCTAGCGTATTGAGAGTGAGGCAAATCATTGAAAGAGGAGTTAGTTGACAGGGAAAAAGAACACTGAAACCGGATTTCTTTTGATAGGGAGAAAGCAAATTCAAAGAGGGTGGATTTCAAGGAGAGGTTGTACATTTTAATAGGATTTACTTTATGGAGAAGTAGAATAAACGAAAGTAGGATATGTTGGTTATGAGAGAGGAAAGAATATCTGAGACCAGTTTCCAGAACATAAACGGACACGCCATGTGTCATCAGTGAGTGTTACGGAGGAGGAAATGTCAGTGTTGTTGGGAGGCAAGCTTCTACATTCAGTGGTTGTAGACTGGCCTGCATTACATGACCCATCTTCTTGTGACGAGGGAAGAGAGGGTCTGGGTGAGTTCAGCTGAGTCAGTGTAAACATTGGGAATGCCAGTTAGTCTCAGAGAACTCATGATTCTACTGAATCCAGAATGTGAGATTCAGTTGAAGTTGTTAGCTCAGCCACGTGGAAGTTCATTCACACTAAACTCAGGTTGTGCTATACATGTAAGCATAACTCATTTGCAAGGGAAACCCCAGATGGGGATTAAGAATGACGCCAAACTGCCACTCAGTCACATGAGTTGGATTATAGTACTGTCAAATAAAAGAAAGGTTCAGCAGCACCCTTAAAGTTCGGTTTTAAAATCACATAGAGTGCACGTTTTGATTCCTTTTTTTGTACTAATTGAACATAGGATGCAGACATGGAGCAATGCACTCTGCACCATCTCGTGAAGAAGTCTACAGGACTTTGAAAGCTAATTCATTGTTTCAACTCTGCATAATATTTTTAGGATTCGCAGACTTAAGTACAACTTGAACAAGAGGGAAGGGCTTCTCTTTTCCCTGATGACCCCATAAGGGAGCAGACAAAACAGTAAATTAACATGCAGAAACATGACTGCGACACACCTTGCATTAGAAGCGCCTCAGCGAGCAGTAAATGAGTACTCTATCCACATACTTATTTGTTTATTTTGACATTTGTTAAGCGCACCTAACCCGGAGCCATCTATGCACTAGTTACACAAGAGTGGCGGTTACTGTAGTTGCATATTACAATAGGTTACAGTCGTTGCACATTGCATTAGGTTACATCATATGACAGAGTTGTGTAGTAAATTGCATAAGTAAATTGCATGAACGTTAAGACATGGTAGATAAGGTTACATCATATGAGGGTATTTATATGGTAGAATACATGCAAGTTATGACATTGTAGATAGGGCTGGAAAGGGGTACAGGAAGATTGCTGGTACGTCATTCAATGAAGGGTTATTATGCGTCTAGTTGCCTTGGCAGAAGAGCCAGGTTTTGAGGCCATTGTGTAAGGACCAGAGGGAGGGATCTGATCTCAGTGCTAAGGGCAGGGAATAACATTGTTTGGCCGCAATCACCGGGAAGCTGCAAACTCCGGCCTTTTTGCGTCTGTATCAAGGGATAGCGAGGAGGAAGGAGTATTCAGATTGGGTGGGTCTATGGACTGCACTTTGGAGATTTGTCTAGCTAGACAGATTGGGGCACTATTTGAGAGGCATTTGTGTGTTAGAGATAACATTTTGAATGTGATGCTTTCTCGGACCGGGAGCCAGTGGATCGTTCGTCTAGCTGTTGAGATATGATCTTTTTTTGGAATGTTGAGTGTCAATTTTACAGCATGATAATCTGCAAAGTGTTGACACATGCAGGCACAAGGATTTATTCACTGATCACAAGACCCTGCAAGGAGGAGGCGAGAAGGTCGCAAGGATCAAGGTTTACTGCAAAACATACCCACTATAATGTCTACACATTCTCATGGTTGTGGGGGCAGCATCCAGCAGGGTCTGCTAGGGGCAATATGCTGAGACAGGAAGCTGAACCTCCAAAGCCCTGTATCTCCTGTACAGCAAGCAGCCTATATACCCAGTCAGCCACTGAAGGGTTGAAATTTCAGTACGACCCTGGCCGGAGTCCTGTTTTTTTCCGGCGCCCGGCAATGGGGGATTACCAGGGCATTGCAGACCCAGTAATTCCCCAAAGCCATGCGCCGGAAAAATATTACCGCCCCATTCCCATTTGAGTCCCTTAGGACTCAATGGGAATGGGAAGGACGGAAGCACGGACACCGTTAATAACGGTGCCGGTGCTTTCATCAAAGTCTGCGAGTGTGTGCCGTTCCTGCACCCACCCGCAGAACTCGGAGTATGCCGGTCAGGTAACAACGGCACTGCTGTTACCTGGACTGGCATACTCATAATGAGGCCTAACGTCTCTGTTGCATAGATAGATACCCCTATCCACTAGGAATGTACCAAAAAGTAGCTTCAAATATGTTTTTGAGGCAGCTAAAAATTGATAATCCACTTCAGATAAAGAAAAATCAAACGTTTGCTATGGGTAGTTTAATACATTCACACTGATATTAAAGAGACTACTTTAAAGGGTTATAAAAATGGCAAGAAAACATGAACTGCAGTCATTGTCTTTGGACAAACGGAGAGGAAAGAATGGGTGAAAGTGAGCAAGAAGAATATTTTGGAGACTCCTAAAGAATAACAGTGTCGGGGGGAAATTCTGCCGGGGTCGGCCGGACCGTCCGCAGACCTCCAGGCAGGGAGGCCCCAACTCCTCCCGTGTGTATCCCAGATAAGATGAGATAGAGTATGAGACGCACACATGGAGCAAGGTGACTCTGCTGTTTATTAGACAAAACGGCAGGGATGGGTCAAGGAGCGCACGCGTTCGTCCTGACACACACTCAATCGTGGGGCTCGCAGGCCCTTTTTACTGTATTATGACGCGCTACTTGCGTCACTTCAGAAAGTTAACAAAAAACCTATCGCCACTCTTAATTGGGTGTTCGAGTGGTAGGGTTAGTATAGCACACATATAGAGAAAGATATTAGTGGACAAGGTGTAGTCAGGTGGTATATCTGGGTTGTCCCTACAATTAGATACATGAAAATTGTTACATGAAGGCTCCTGAGGATTGGCTAAATGTGCTGGCGTCAGTGATAAGAGCCCCATGTTCTGATTGGTGCGCCCGTGAGCTTCCCAGCCTGGGACCACCGTCGTTCCCAGCTCTCGGTGTACCTGTAAGTTGCAACAATGTTTCACTTATGGGTACATGCAGACAATGTGAGGACTTATTCATAGCTAGACGGGGTACCGTTCCCACTGTTGCAGATGTCCATTGAGCCTTTCAAGTGTATCTGCCAGTGTCTCGTAGCGAGGGATCCAGACGCCTCTGTTCTCCCGGGTTTGGCATCTCGTCAGGTTCGGCTGGATCACGTGGGGAGGGACCGTGAAAGAGGCATAATTCTGCACAATTAATATTGTTTTTCTACTGTGCGTCTGGTTTAATTTGTCGGTGTGACTTTAACGTTGGTGCGCGGAGTGCAAGGTTGCAACATCGTGCCTTTGATGATTTGCTCTTGGAACGTGGGTTTGCAACATTGCGACCTTGGCTGGTTGCTTCGCCAAGCTCATTCTGCAGGATCAGCAACTGACTCTTGTCTTGTTGATGTCCATGGGAGCTCTTGTTTGAGGCCTACTTTGGCCCGGTGCATAAGTTGTCCGTTTGGTGCACAGGTGCTTTAGGTTATAGGAGCATATAATTCCATAATCAGTATTGTCTTTATTATATTTCTCATGGTGGTAACTGGTTTCAAAGAGAAGCGTGAGCAAGCTAGTAAAAAGTTCATGACGCGTCTTGCGTTTCTGCATTCTGAAAGCCTATATAAAAATAATAAAGATGCACGTCCGTGAATATGCCTGTCGCCTACGTCATAGCACTGAGTATATTCTTCGTGTAGGTTGGTGTGGGAATGTCCAGTGTGTATATTTGTACAGATGTGCTTCCCGTTGTCTAGGTCGTCATGGCATCTCTAACGACGTGTAGATTTTAGTCTAGTTGATCCGCGCCGCAGGTGTCGGCATGGCCAGTGCGGGCTGCTGGGCAAGCAGATGGACACATCCGTATGTTCCTGTACCAGGGTATCTGGTCGTCTGGTAAATGGGCAAACTCTTCTCGTGGCGGGTGTTTGGGTCGTGACCCTCTAGGCCAAGCGCGAGAGGTGAAGGACGGGAGCCTGGTTTTCCATTCTCCCACTTCAACAGTCTTTTGTATTACAAAGATCGTATGTTGCAACTTCGTTAAAAAGGCTAGAACTCATGCAAGGCAACTCAAATCCTCACCCGTCTGATGTTGACAACATGGTATTTCCCTATTTGCTCCACTCCTGCAGCTCTCTCCTCTCCATAGCAAAGGAAAATACATTGAATCATATTTTGGGGTGTGTGTTTCTGTGTGTGTGTGTATGGTTTTGTATGTGTGTGGTTGGGTGTGTGTCATTGTGGTTATGTGTGTGACTGTGCCAGTGTTCCGAGCTTCACAAACATCTTCACGCAGAAGCTCCTGGGCAGTCAGTGGGCTGGTAACTGAAGCAAACAATACCCTAGTTTTCACATGCCCATCTGAAGTCAGAAGTCAGGCAAGGCCAAAGGGATCGTTTGAAAGTACGAAGTAACATTCCACAGTCACTCTCCTCCCTAGAGGATGCCCATATACCTTCACTATTGGGGTGCTCTTCTCAGTTACTTGCGCCGATTATAACTCCACAGCATGCTCGCTGCATCCATTGATGTATCAAAAGAGAACATGAATTACTATTGGACTTGCTTATCTAAGTATGGCTTTCTTTCATGCTCTTAGTGCTTCCAACAAACACATCCTGTGCATGCAATCAACGAAAGAAAAATGTATAAACATACATATGTAAAAGTAAGGCAGGCAAACCCTTCAAAACGTGACAAAGTCAGAAGTTTGTTGACTCACGTATAGTTTTTTGGTTGGGGGTAGAAACAAGGACAGCATAGGGCACCACATTATGGTATAACCTGCCTCCCTCGCAGGGCCCTAAAGGAAAACCAGTTGGTGTACTTCCAAGTTTTCCAGTTGAATTTCTGAAAATGTTTTGGGAATCCTTGGACCTTGAATCGCCTGAAACTCAGATGGTTTGAGTTTTCCCCCAACTAGTTGACACAATACTACTTACAACAGTGCTTTTAGTTTATGAAGAAGCAAGTTTATCATGTTCACAGATGTATTTGATAAAAAGGCCATTATTTTGCCCTTGCTTTGGCTCTGTCGGAATTGTTGATCTGCCATCCAGTACTCAGCTGAATACTAAATACACACTTCGGTCTACACTTCACTGCCCAGAATGCAAAATTGTAAATAAATATAAAGTAACAACCCTCTATCCTTTGTGATGCAATATCCATCAACGTTGAGACAAACCTTTCAGACACACCATTCTGTGTCCTCCTGTTAATAAAAATGAATGGCATGCATGTGCATTTACTGGTAAACATTTCAGTCTTAAAATGCTGTTAAGCAAGTATTTGAAGCCCCATTTGCACAGTGTTATTGCAACTGTAAGACTGCCTGATTTCAAGCCAAGAACTACAGACAGGAAAGATCCGGAACCAAGCCGTCCCCAGCTGTGCAAGGAGCATGCGGAAGAACATTACACCTGATATCAGACCTGTCCCCACTCTCCTGCAAATAAGACAAGGGATGAGGAAACATCTGTTCAAAGAACATCACACAGACTGATTAACTGCACATCTTTCTCTCTCCCTTTCTCCATATCTTTCTAACTGTATTTCTAATATAATATACGTCTAATTGTGTACATCTGATTGTATCTTGTGTGCAGCCCTTTTTTTACAATGTTCAAATGCATCCCTGTTTGCACTGCAGAAAACATACCGAAATTGACAGAGGCAACTAACCAGTGAATATCTTCTGCAAACTGAAACCAGGCGATTTTCAAAAAAGGCTAATTGCCCGCTCAGGATAGCGCTGCAAAGAACTGTTGAACTTTTATTTGTTTAATGGCAGAGTATTAAAAATCCACGAGGACCCTGTAAAAAAAATACAGAACCTTTCCCTTTCCTCGTTTGCCCAATGACTTTTCAGCCATCACTATCCTTCTTGAATCCCTTTGCTGAGAACGAGATCCTCATTGATGTGAACAAGATTAAAACCTTAAAGATGGTGGTGGAAAATATTTATTGGGACAACCACATGCACGTGGAAAGTGTGTCTCCCCTCTTTGTTAATTATTGTCATGGATCCTCTAGCTTTGCTGTTTGCTCTTGGACATTTCAGATGTACACCAATAATACAAGGATCCTGTGAAGCACCCCAAGGAGTTGCAATTAAAATCACAAAATACCTTGAGCACACCTGATGC